>NC_137930.1:53965878-54638378 GCF_963969265.1 Rhamphochromis sp. 'chilingali' | reverse complement strand
GCAACTCCTCCTTCCATGCAGCCTCAGTGGAAGCTAAATGAGAAGTCAGTGTTTGCTGGAACTCAGCCTCTTTCTCTTTGGACCAGACAGCTTTCAGCTCCATAACTGAGGCCTGATGCTGAGCCTCAAGCTCACTTCTCAGCTTCTGCATAGCTGTGCCACTCTCCTCTCTGATCAACTTCTCCTCCTTCTCTCTGCTGCGGATGCTTTCTTCAAGCAAGTCCTTCTCCTTGCAGACAGATATGTAACATTCTTGTACCGCCAGCATCTTATCATTAGCTTCAGAGAGCTGGCTTCTGTGGAAAAAATAGAAAAATATCCACAAAAGTCTGAAATCAACTATATTTTTAGCATGAGATGCAGGAGACTTACTGTAACTGCTGAAGCTGCTGCTGGTGCTGTGTCGTCAGCCGCTCTACCTGAGCATCGTGTTCCAGCATGAGTTCTGTTCTGATCCTGTTAACCACATCATTCCTGTACTGCTGATGAATCCGCTCAGATCTAAGCAAAAGAAGCACATATACTTATAAATACACATAACAGGAAAATACACGTGCCCCAAGAAAGAGGAGGAAGAGAAAGAGTCAACTTTACCTCTCAGCAGCTTCTTGCTTTTCTTGGTCGAGCTCCTGGATCATTTCCCTCATTTTGGTGCACAACTCAGAATTGGCAGACTTCAGTTTTTCCTCGTTTTCTTTCAGCTCCTGATTCTTCTTTTCTAGCAGCTGCAGTTTGGAGAAGACAACAGTCTTTTGTGACTTAGCCAAAAAACTAAGAACATGATTAGTCTGGCAACAAACGTCAACCCACCTCCACTTGTTCCTGCAAGTGTGTTTTGTCCTCCTGTAACCTCATCAACTCTTTTTGAGAGTCTCCAGTCATGTCTTGATGTTTCTTCTGGCTGGTTTCTTTCATCTGGGTAAATCAAAAATGTCTGCATCAGTCACCTAATCCCACCCACTTTTAGTCCTTTTATAAAATTAACCAAAGTTTAGAAAAGTAACAATTTTCAGGAGTCAGCGCTCACCTCAGAGTTAAGTTTTTTTTCATCTAATTCAATCTGCATTTCATTCACTCGACGCTGACACTGCTGGAGCTCCTCCTGCAGCTGGTTGATCTTCTGCCGCTTCCCCTTTAAACTACCCAGGCAGCGCTGCATCTCTACTCGTAGCAACCTTAAAGCCTCATCCTTAGGCAGCTTAGAGTCTGACAGGTGAGCCAAAGCAGTACTGACAAAACAACAGAAAGATGTGTTTCCAAAGGTTACTCTGGAGAGTTCAGCCCAAGAGGGGAAGAGATACAGATCACAATGACTGGTCTGTATTCACACGGTTACCTATTAAGTGTGCCATTTTTCCTGTTTGTTTTCTTCAACCCCAAATCCACACAGGATTCAGACAGCTGGTTCTCCGAGTTGCTGCTTAGGTCTATCACAATGACACCGTGCTTCACTGCAGATTCATACAGAGCGATCTGCTCCTTGAGATCAGCCATATCCTCCTTTAGGGTGAAAATGGAAAAACACAAAACATTTGTGCAGCTTGTTCATCAGAAGTCACAGAAGTAGTTGTGCTTTAGAAAAATCTGAGGACAAACCTGTAAAACTTTGTTCATGTTCTCACTCAGGGCCTTGGCTGACAGTGCCTGCTGTAGTTTGATTTGCATTTGACTCATCTCTTGCACTGAATCTGAAAATAAAAAACAGATAATTAGATCAATTAAATGTGAGCAAGAATAAGGTAATGTGGGTGTCAGCTGCTCAGTAATGTTCATGTGGAGTTCACACACTTGTCTGCAGCAGCTTGGCACATTGTTGTTGACTCTCTTCCAGACGCTGAGTGAGTGCATTCACCACTCTGGCTCTCTCCAGCTGCTCTTCTTCTCTCTGGCGCTCCAACAGCTTCACATGCTCCCGTAACTTCTGACCAATATCAAGCTGGAAGCCACAAAACAAAAAACACACCCTGACTTAACAATAATAATAATATGATCAAAATTTGTCTGATGACAAACAATGGACTTATGGTTAACTTGTTCCATTTTCTAATACTATGTCAATAAAACTCCAGACCTGTTCATTCAAAGCCTGAGAGGTAGAGTCCAGCTTCTGTTGCAGGGCTAACAGAGCAGCCTCATGCTTCTCCTTTATGACGGCAAGGTCTCTGTCATGCTGTTCCCACGCTCTGGACAGCGTGTCAGAACGGCGAAGCTCCAACATCTGTTGCTTCATGCTGTCTACCGCAGCATCTGCCACCCTCTGTTTCTTCATGTTCTGCAAACAAAAGAAAACCTTTGCTGTATACACTAAAAAGAAGCATTCTCATACAAAGGTTTCAGTCATGCATCATGTTTCAGTAAGCAGAGCTGGTTTAGACACATTTGTATGCAAAATTTCATATTAAATTCTTAAATCTGTAAACGCATGTTTCTTTAATAGTTATACTTAAATATTATTACTGTCTTAAATTTAGCATTAAATAACTAAGAAAATAGAATGAAAACAGTGTTTGTCAGCACAGAACACACCTCGTGGTCTCTCTCAGTGAGGATCTGTATTTGCTGCTCCATTGCCTTCAGCTTGTTTTGCATTTGGACCTCTCTTTCCTTGGCTTCTTCAATCAATCGACTCGCTTCCCTTAAACTTACTGCTAGGCCGTCCTTTTCATCTATGGACAATATTTTTTAAAAGGACCATCAGTACATCTGGCAAGAAGTGCTACATCACTAACAGCCACAAGGGGGCAGACGTTTTAACCAACTAAAGAAAAACTTACATTTCCTTCTACTAATCTCAGTTATATAAACTGACAATCCCTCTCAAGTCCCAAGTGCCCAAGGTTTTGAGTGGATTATTATTATTATTATTATTATGATGCTTGTAAAAAAAATTAAGTGCCAACATTAAATGTTCTTCCTGAAAGTATTAAAGAAATCTCCAAAATCACATCACTGTTCAAGTACTGCAACAAAGTGAGATGTCCCTCATTTAAAGTTGAACATACCTTTGACGATTACAAACTGATGCTCGAGGTATCTCATGTTACGCCGTGAATCCTCAAGTTTTCGCTCCAAGTCTTCAATTTGCCTCTGTTGAGCTTTGTTCAAAATCTGCACCTGGGCAAGCTGCTCCCGGTCAGCATTTTCTGAAACAAAGATCATTTAGTGTTTAATTTTAGTCATTTTTAATTGTGAAGACATTTTCAATTTAAGCAATGTCGTTTTATGTTTGTTTGTTTTTTAAAACCACTGGCGATACAAATTACACCTTTCTGCAGTACAGCTAGACTATGCATACAACTAGAAGAAAAAAAAAATGCCTTGTAACAGATTAAGCTACTTGACAATCTCCACCTGCAGTCCCGAAACAGGCACACATCTCATCAAATAGTTTATATTTACATGTCAGTGTACTCAGTTATATTATTTAGTCAATGAAAGTAAGACTTACGTTGTGTCGAGTCAAGGAAATCTCTCTGCAGATGGTCAAACTGACCTTGCGGAGCAGCCTGTGGCTTAAACATGTTTGGCTGATGGGCAGGATGATGAGGATTGTAGCTCACCTTGTACTGATTTGCACCTCTGTCACATACTTCAGACTTTAAACATAGAAACATAGTATGAAAGTAGTGAAAATGTTGCTGTATTTAAAAAAAAACACAAAATACACAAACAAAACATACAAACATAAAAAAAATAAAAATGCACAAACTACAAATTGCCAGATAACAAGATGTTAATTTAAAATGACATTTGAGGAAACTTCATACACACAAGTAATGTATGATTCTTTTGGAATAAAATGCTGCTTTTTTAAAAACAATACTAGAAACCCTTTCATGTTACTATTTATTCAAATGATTTGGAGGCATTAAGACCTAAAACTTTAAAGGAAAGAACAGCACAATAACAGCTACAACCTTCTGGACGCTTTTGAAATTAAATGGTCCACTCACTTGAAATTGGTGGTTTTGCTTGTCTATGTATCCTCTTTCTCCATTATATTCCACATGATTACTGGCACCCTGAGGGTATGGTTTAGACTCAAACTCGGTGGAAAAATCACTGGTCTCTGTCATTTTGTCTGTGCCCATGCTTGTGCATGTATAATCTGCTTGTGTGAACTGATGATCCTGGTTCCAGGTGTGAGGCAGTGGTTGACTTTGAGGAGGACTCCGATGTCCATTAATACGAGCAGCTCCGTCCTTATATGCATACTCATTGTTCAACCCTTCGTCATAGTTCTTTAGAGAGACAATAACAGAGAGTGATTCTTTCCCTTTTGAACTTTTTTTGTATGCACCATTTATGAGTTGTATTTTTTTTAAATGGCAAAAATATTCTAGGCCCCTAAATCTACTACTGAACATAAGCTAACACTCTACCTGTGTATGAGGGGCTGGCCTTGGATGATCAGACCATTGCCGAGTCCAGCTGGACTGTGGGCTAAGTAGAGAAAGCACAACAAATGATAACTAATGTTGCAGTGACAACAAATCTGCTTGTCTTGAACCACACCCAGAGTTCTCGAAATGTGACATTACCAATAGTGTCATCAGCAGCAACATGTGTTACCTGTTGCCAGTGTTTTTATTACTGCAGGCAGTGTAATCCAGCTCTGGGGAGGAAGAGTCAATGCTGTCCTCAAGCATGTCATCAGGCAGGTCTGTGAGCAGCTTGTGCAGCTGCGAGAAAGGAAAAAAAAAAAAAAAAAAAAAAAAAAAAAAAAAGAGAAAATAGCACATGGAAATGAGTCACCATGAGTTATAAAGTAACAAAGATAGAGGAAAAAAACACCAGAGCTAAGCAATCACTGACAGCTTAAAAGGCTGTAAAAGTCTTATGCAGTGTGTTTTTATTATTTAGCTGCAGTTTTGAGAAATACTTGTTATATTAAATATCATTACATTATGCTGTGCAGATTTACTAAATCAAAATGACTCAGGCTATACCTTAAAACACTTTCAGAAGCTTTTTGTGTTTGCATATGAGATTTAAGGATAAACTTTGATTAAATGATTAATCATGGAAGTATTTGCACTCTCCGACTGTATTTTGCACAGCACTGCACAGTGTAGCCCAATCTTTATATGGCAAAAAAAACGTCTACTATTTAAATATTTGCACATTGTGCTCATATGGCAGTATTTGTATTTTGTGACCTAAATGGGTGAATTTACTCCTATGTTAATCACTGGTTTAGAACCCATATGTGTAAATTTACTTTGACATAAAACTGATTCTCATTAAGGCTTTTCAAATGTACCCTTGTTTAATATTTTGACTCTTACAAATAAAATGACACAAAAAACCCAAACTCTTCAGTAACAGACTAACCAAAGTTACATAACAAACAGCCATGTGTGTTGAAACAAGCAGAGCCAGCTGGACTTACTTCCCATAAGGACCGCTGAATACTCCTCAGATCCTCCACTGTGTCCACAACCAAAGGACCCATATTATCCCACTTACACAGTCAACAAAATTTGAAAAGGCATTTCTACTTTAGCTGTGAAACCACGAGATAACCCCCAGCCTAATCTGCCTGTAGAGAAGGCCTTCTGTGTAAAACATCCAAAATGTGCCTGGCATGTTGTCGGCTCCCTGTGGTATTGTCTTGTTTGCCTCCCAAAGACCTCCATTGTTTAGACAAAACATATAGCGAAGTTAACTGGAGCAGAAACATTCCAGTTACTGCTGGCAGACATTATCCATAACGAGCTAGTGTATTATAAGTAGGTTATAGCCTAAAAAAAGAAAAAAAAAGAATAAATAAAAATAAATGAAATGAAAATCAATTTAATTAATACTATTTAAAGCCCATTATGCTGAGCTCTATAAGATCAGCAAATGCTTCTTCACTCTCTCTCCTGAAGCCAAGTAACCCAAATAGAAAGTGGGGAAGCCAAAGGGCTGAGCTGGTTTCAGTGTGACACACCTGGAAGGAGGCCTTTTCCTTGAGCCAATAATAGCTCAAGCTCACAGCACAACAGATTGTAGTTGTGAGTAATAACAGTGAGTAACTGTGAAGCAGGCAGTGCTTGTGAAATTCAAACAATGCACTTGTCAATGATTCCCCAGACAGCACTACAAACTCACAAAGAGAAATGTAAGATTAACAGTAGTAGTCCAATTTGGTAAACATACAATCACTGTACACAGTGACAGTAAATGTAAAGTAAGCTGAGATAAATAATGGCTTCTTATTATTTTGTAATTTTAGCATTAGCTGGACATGATGTTGTGTTCTTGCATGTTGAATAACATGCACAGGCTTTCTACTGTGTTGACTGATATCAGCAACTATGATGGCTGTAGCCAATGCGCGATGAAACAAGCAGAGTCAGCTGGCTAAATATGTTTAAAGACAATTAGATGAAGAGCCGAAAGACAAATCGTGTTTTCACAATATTCTTTCTCAGTTAGCTAAGTGGGCACTAAATAACAAAGTAAATAAATAATATCCATCAAATTGTTATTGTAAATATCCTAAGAAATTCAGGGTGCATGCCGAATGTGAACTCAGTCCAACAACTGGATGCACAACTATCAGACAGATGTTATCTGAATAATTCTGAAAAGCTGTAGATCTGAGTGTTGCACCTCTTGCTCTCTGGCGTAGTCCTCTTGGTCGTATTCCTCTTCATCGTGTTGGGTTTGAAGAGCAGCACTGTCAAAATCAATAGACATCATGCACACCCTCCTGGTCGTTTAGGGGATCCTAGGAAAACAGGAACAACAAAACTTAATTTATCTTTGACAGCAGTTAAAAACTCAAGTTAACTAAAATTACGCATTGATATCAGCTAGAAATATATATCAAAGCTTACCCGTTAGTTAAAAGACGCCAGATGTCTCCTTTGCTGAACTGCGTAACCCTTTATTGAGTATTAGCTTTAACTGTTAGCCATGCTGCACTGTTTATTACAAAACAGTGAGGCTTTTTAGCCAGCGGTAAACCCGGACATGCCAAACAAACGATCCAGCCGAGCTCTGGAAACATATGCCCAACACGTTTAATAAGACACGCAGGTTTAATGCCAAATTATAGGCCAGTTTACGAACATTTAAGATGGAAGCTAACTTTGTAGCGAACAAAGCTAACTCCTGCTAGCCGTACCTTGTTAGACTCGCCCACTTTGAAAACTCGCGCGCGTTAGCAGCGCCAAACCACTGAGGCTCTTTGAGACAGAGCAGATTTAAGAATCTGATTGCACACAGACTTACTCATTATCACCACAACTGACGCTAATTCACCGACACGAAAATATTAATTTAAATGCTTTTTGGCGTAACAAAACATACCAGGTGAAGCTATTTACAAGATTTCTTTTCTTGCTGAGAACCCCGGAGCTAGTTAACCCCGTGTCCATGGTAACAAAGTCGTTAGAATTATGGGTAATGTAGTTATCGAGAATATTTGGAAATTATATATAAAATGTTATGTTTGTTGTTGCTCTTTCATGTTATTTTTTGTTTTTCTTTCCTCCTTTTTTATTCATGGTCAACATGTATTAATTTTTAAGTGCAAACAAAGCCACACTTTTATGAAAACTTCGTCATCGCTGGCATTTTTAAAAAGCAATCTGATGTTCCCATCGTGTGGTTAAACAGTGACATAGCAACTAATTTCAAGATAACCGTGAACAGGGTTACTAAATAGATATTATAATCAGGTTAGTCGAACCTGGGAATTTGATCACAAAAATATGGCATTACATTTCTGTTATTTTAATTACCTTTTTTTGTTTTTGTTTATTTTTTTACTGAAGTTCATTGACGTTAACATTAAAGCTAATTAATTTAAAGTAGGCTACTGTAAAAACAAAAGAAACTTTGTGCATCAAATTTATGAATGACCGTTCTCATCAGTATATGGAGTTACTCCGTTCAGATTTGTGGACGTCGACTCATAAGACCCGCCTCCTTTCCGTCTATTAACTTCCGCATTTTGCCTCTGCTACCTCAGCTGCTTCAGAGTCAGCTCTTCCTTTGTAGACAGACGCTAAACTCAGCTGAGCTCCGACCAGAGTTCAGCATTTTGGTATCCGGGAGCCTCTTGTGACAGTCAGCTGATCTAAACCCGGATATGTGAAAGCTCTGAGCTCTCCTGTCTGACAACAAGTGGACTCACAATTACTTTAAAACGGGTAGAAATGGCCACAAACCCGCCCAAGTTAAAGACAAAAATAGCTGCTAACGAGAGGTGAGAAGCAACGAGGTTACGCAGTGATTCTCAGAGTATGATATTATGATACTTAATTGCTTTTCTTGTCATTTTGCAGGATGAAAAACTTAAAAGAAACCTTTGAGTCAAAGTATGGGGAATCTCCTCTCTTCTATGCATTTGCACCTGGAAGGGTAAACCTAATAGGTAATTTCATACTTTATGTGGCATGTGTTGTATACTGATTGCATTATTGTATATGCTCCATCTATTTTGTATCTGTTGAATAAATACAGTGTATACCCATATATCCTCTGGAGATAATAGTAGTTCTGCCAGTGGGTGTTCTTAATATTTTGACCTTGTTTCAAAGTAAAACATTTGTGGTAATATTATGATTTTGTTTGCAGCTTTTATCCAGGAATTTTTTTAGTGGTACCAGTCAAACACGGTCTGTCACATACGTTTTTTCATATTTGTCACATTAACAGGTGAACATATTGATTACTGTGGCTATTCTGTGCTTCCAATGGCCATCGAGCAGAATATCCTCACAGCTGTGTCACTGAACGATTCAGGGAAGATCCAGCTGGCCAACGCAAATCCTAAATACAAGTGAGATGTGAACACTTATAGTAACGGCCCCAAATATATATTTTTTGTTTGTTTGTTTTTGGCCTGTGTAATTTATTCAATGGTAGCTGTACATTATGAGTGTGTGTTCTCAGAAAGCTTGTTGTTTGTCATTATACAGGGATTTCAGTGTGTCGTGTTCAGAGGAAATTGCCATAGATAGAGACGATCCACAGTGGTATTATTATTTTCTCTGTGGGGTTAAAGGTATTCAGGTAAGCTTTGTGATGAGTTCTATACTCTTAAATTATGGAATGGCAAAAAATGAACACTATAACATGTACTAAATGCGTCATAAGTCGTAACATGATACATTTAGATTTTTTTTTCTTTCAGGAGAAGTTTGGGCTAAACCATTTAGCGGGGATGTCCTGTGTCGTAGATGGAACGATCCCTCCGAGCTCCGGCCTGTCCAGTTCTAGTGCCTTAGTTTGTTGTTCTGGCCTCGTAACAATGGAGGCAAACCAAAAGTCCCTCTCCAAGGTGAAGCTTCTTTGTAACCAAACCAAAAACATGTATTAATTTCTTTTGTTAATAGTCAAAAATGATGCTTTCAACAGGTAATGAACAATTAATCACAAAGAATATGACTCCTAATCCATATTGTCTTTTAATTTGTTATAATGTGAATCCTCATGAGTTAGACATTCTCCTGGATTTGTTGCTTAAACAAGGAAAACTTTGTATTTCACCAGGTGGCTCTTGCGGAGATTTGTGCCAAAAGCGAGCGATACATTGGCACAGAGGGAGGAGGCATGGACCAGTCAATTTCATTCCTGGCAGAGGCAGGGACTGTATGTAGCCCGACCGCCATTGACCTGTGTTTAACGAATATGGCACATCTAAAATACACTAAATAAACAAATTATAACTTCAGTATTGCTGGCTAAACTTTTTGAATTGTCTGCCAGGCAAAGCTGATCGAGTTCCAGCCCCTGCGTGCTACCGATGTCAAACTCCCTGATGGTGCCGTGTTTGTGATTTCCAACTGCTGCGTGGAGATGAACAAAGCTGCTTCTTCTCACTACAACATCCGTGTGGTGGAGTGTCGGATTGCCACAAAGGTGCTATTTGTTGCCATGATGCATTCCTGAAATATCTGTTATATATGTTGTTTTGTTTCCCGAGGTTCAATTTAATATTGAATTTAGTTTGACTCGTGTGCTCTTTCAAAGGCAACGGAGCACAACATTTAACCCAAGAACACAGCGATGAACAGCCTCACGCTTCGCTTTAAACTTTAAACATGTGTGATAAGTTTGTAATATTCAAAGTTAACATCACGGTGGATGTGTACTCAGATGCTGGCCCAGGCGCGGGGTGTGGACTCGAGCAGGCTGTTGAAGCTGGCTCATGTTCAGATGGAGCTGAAGGCCTCCCTGGAGGAGATGCTGGCTCTGGTGGCCGAGGTGCTGCATCCTGAGCCTTACAGCCGAGAGGAGATATGCAAGGTGCTGGGCATCACCTCGGAGCAGTTTTCAACAGAGCTGCTCAGCGCTAATACTCAGGACAGTAAGTAAAACCTTTATTTAGGTGAACTAAATTTCCAGCCAACCAAATTCTTCTACCCGAGTGAAATGAGCTACATTTCTTTCTTTCAGAACATTTTTCTTGTAAATACTAAGCAACTCTTAATATAGTATTTTCTGCTGATAGTCAAGTATTTGGTTATTCCATCACATTAGATTTTTTTTTTTCATTTCCAGTTTCATGAAAACAGGTTTAAGATTAAGGGTTTTGCTGGAACACTTTTCCTGTTATTTTTCTCAGCGACGCAGTTCAAGCTTCACCAACGAGCCAAACATGTGTACGGGGAAGCTGCACGAGTCCTGCAGTTTAAGAGCGTGTGTGACTCTGAACCCACCGATGCCACGCGGCTACTGGGAGAGCTGATGAACCAAAGCCACGCAAGCTGCAGAGACCTCTACGAGTGCAGCTGCCCTGAACTGGACCAATTAGTTGATATCTGCCTGTGAGTACTGCAAACTAACCCACTACTGCACAGCCTGGGAGAGAAACCTGGATGTTATCCAATGAATGTTTAGAGGTATTTAGGTTCATTTACCAAAAAAAAGATCTCAATTAATAAAAATGCACAATGCAAACTATAATATAATAACTATAACTATAATCTAGTTTGCATACAGTCTCTCATGTGTCCCAGTTCTAATTATAAAAGACAATCAATTAATCAAGTGCATCAGAATAGCAGAACCAGGATGCTACTTGCCCTTTCAGTTCCTTTGGAAGCAGTAAGGATGGACTTAGTCATTCAAGGGCTGTATGATTTCTACTCGTGTTAGCATTAGCTCTTTGCTGAGTGCTTACAGTAAGTAGAACCTCACACCACTAGCATGACTGTAGATGTACGTGCAACTCCTTCCTCACATCTTTCCTAGAGGAATAATAGTATTAAAGTGTCATACTTAGCACTATACTGAAATATGTTGTCTTTTTGTTTTTTCTCGTGGTTGCAGGAAGTCAGGGGCTGTGGGTTCCCGCCTGACAGGAGCAGGGTGGGGAGGCTGTGCCGTTTCCATGGTTCCCAGTAAAAAGGTGGAGTCTTTCTTACAAGCTGTTAGAGAAGAATACTACCTCCCTGATCCACGCAGGGCAGCGATGGAAAAACAAAGTCTGTTTGTGTCAAAGCCAGGTGGTGGAGCTGCAATTTTCCTCGAGGAGTGATCTTCATAATCCATTTCTGATTTTATACTGCAGTCATTCAGTTTCAGTTTCAGAAATAAATGGGTTTTTCTTGCACTTGTGACTAATGATATGATGACTGATAAATTTACCTTTTTCTTCTATATAGATCATGCTGGAAAATAAGGGCCAAAATTTGCTTCCGGGGTGCATTCAAACATGTTCTTTTTTTTATTATGTTCTAATGTAAGATTTTGTTGAGAAGTCATTGTCTGTCTGCACATTTTTCTCATAAACAAAAAGAAAGCAAATGTGAGAACAACAACAACAACCAAAACAAACTTGTGCTGTATAAAATTCATCTATATTAAATTTTCAGACACTAACATTAAAAGGCAAACAAAACCCTCTCTCCATGTGCATCAATGGAAACGCAGACTGTTGGGGTTGTAAGTGTATTAAAGACATTCAAAAGGCTCAAATGCTGGATGTTAACTTCTGCACAGTAACATTTTTTACTTCACAAAAGAGCAGAGATTGTTGGAGGCTTAGAGGTCTATGCATCATATATCATATGCAAAAGAAATGGGGGGGGGGGTGTTTCGTAGGACATAAAAGTGGCCCCTTTTACATGTTATTCGTGTAAAATGATAATAAAAAATTAAGTATGAATCAAGTAAATGGTTAAAATGCAAATCCAAATAAGTTTGTGAGCGAGGCAAGAGATGGTTTGGAGATGTGGAGGAGAGAGTGGTTATTTTATAATATGAAGCTGCCAGGCAGGAGGAAACGAGGAAGCAGGTTCATGGATGTGGTGGAGGAGGACATGCAGGGGGGTTGGTGTGACAGAGGAAGATATTAAGGATAGGCTGAGATGGAGGCAGATAATCTGTGGTAACCCCTAATGAAAGCAGTCGAAAGAAGAAGAACACTATGTGAGGGTTTTCAGCTAGGGGTATATCTCATTCTTTCCTTATGAATCCATCAATGGCAAAATGCTCAAACGCCTTTATTATATCATATTTTACCTGGCCTGTGTTTGCATCTCTTTTATGAACTACTTCAAAAAACCGATGGTTTAAGTAATTTTTTACATTTAAAACTTCTCCACTTATTCGATGTTTCTTTGACGTATGATCAAACCTCCCTTATTTCCATATGTCTTACTCAAGCCATGCATTTCAGTTTTACTTTGTCCTTAAATATACTCAGGCCAAATCAGAGATGAAATATTAAATAGAAAAGAACCGTCTTTAACAGAAATTATTAAAGGCACAGCACAGGGCAATGGATCTCAGAGCAGTGTCATTGTGGCATGCTATATGCCACAAACTGTAAAATATATTAAAAGTTTAAAATCTGTAATTTATTGTGCTTATCATCCTATTCAGCAGCATTAGTTCAGCATTTACAATACTTATTTTTTAAGTATTGGATGTATGTTAAGACGAAAGTGTGTTTCAGTGCATAGTTTTTAAAGATGATGCTTTTTGTACTTGTGGCCAGGGCGATCTTCCCTTTTGTAATTTACAAGCCCAGCCCTAAAAGAGTTGGGGCATTGTGTAAGATGTAAATAAAAACAGAATGCGATGATCTGCGAATCTCACAAACCCACACGATAAAACCTAGAAAGCATGTCAAATGATTAAACTGAGACATTTTACTGTTTGATGAAAAACATTGTTTCAATTTGATGACAGCAACATATTTCAGAAAAGTTGGGGCAACAAAAGTGTGGCTAATTAGGTTGAATAAGATGATTGGATATGAAAAAAACTGTATACAAATTGTGGAAAATTTTCAGGATAATGTTCCTTGATGTAATATCGCAAAGACTTTGAATGTCTCATCATCTACAGTACATTATATCATCAAAAGATTCAGAGAATCTGGAGAAATCTCTGTGCGCAGGGGGTGAGGCCAAAAATTCTGCCACAGAAATCACTGCACAGTTTCAGAAATCATTGTGTGAGAACACAGTTCACTGTGCCATCGATAAATGTGAACACGATCTAGAAACGCTGCCATCTCCTCTGGGATATATTAAACTAGAGTGGGACAATATCCCAAAAGTTCAGCAGCTGGTCAGTTCCCAGATGTTTAAGGACAGATGCTACATTGTGATAAAGATGGCCATGTCCCAGCTTTTTTGAGATGTGTTGATGGCATCAAATTGAAAATCAAATGTTTTTCTTCAAATGTTTCCTGAGTTTAAACATCTGATAAGTTTTCTGTGGTGTATTGTGAATACACTATGGGTGTGTGAGATTTGCAAGTGATTGCCATTCTGCCGTTGTTTACATTTTATACATCGTTCTGACTTTTTGGGGAACTGGGTTTGTTTTTATTGCACAAAGGTTTGTTTGGTAACAGCTAAAAGTACTGAAAGGTCTTTATTAATCAGAAGAGGACATGCCATTATAATGGTACAAAACTGAGGTCAAACTGGGTTATTTCTGAGCAACTATAAATGTTTCTTTAACTTTCGCAATTCATGCAAATATTGTCATGAGTGTCAGAGTGAGAGTTTGCCAGTTTCTTTGTTCGTTTGGGAGTGGTTCCTTCGTTTAATTATGTTTTGGCTGGCATTTATAACATTCAGTGTTCGCACAACTCACACTTTAAAAAACAAAAATAACTGAGGTACATTTGTGTAGCTGATTTGAGCAAAGATTCACCCAAAATTGTGCTTGGTCTGCAGGATCCATGCATACGGTACCCTTTACTCTATGCAGCGTCTTAAACGTCGAGTTCAGTCTCCGTGCTTTTATTGCTTCAAGTCTGTATTGCACTGTTGCTGCTTTCTGGTGCTCCACCTTCACTTTCAGGTGAGGCACAGGAAACTTCATTTTTCCTCTTTAACATGCTTTCTATCCAGCTGGAGCTGTGGCTTTGTGCTGTTCTTTCAGGG
The DNA here is from genome assembly GCF_963969265.1 of Rhamphochromis sp. 'chilingali'. NCBI lineage: Eukaryota > Metazoa > Chordata > Actinopteri > Cichliformes > Cichlidae > Rhamphochromis > Rhamphochromis sp. 'chilingali'. The sequence continues at coordinate 54,624,027 of NC_137930.1, read as the reverse complement.
GAGCAAAGTGAAGAGACTGTGCTCCTCCTCATGTTTTTGCCTGAGGTAATCAGCTCGCCGAAGCCTTGTTGGTGGGAGAAGGCGTAGGCAGAGCGGCGGGAGCTTGTCCTGCGTACTCGCCTCAGGTTCTGTTCCTGAGGTCCTTGTTTCTTCCTGGACTGTTGGAGACGACGAACCTGCGGAAATACATCATGGAAAAGTGTGTAAATACACAACACGTGTATTAAATATAAAAAGTCCCCAATGTATAAAGCAAAGACCTAAATCTAATTTAGAACGTACAAAATATTTATTACCAAAGTATACACTATATTGCCAAAAGGAGGGATTAATATGATGTCACTTCACCCTTCTCAGCTATAACAGCTTGAACTATCTGGGAAGACTGTCCACAAGGTTTAGCGATGTTTATGGGAATCTTTGGCCATTCTTCCAGATGCACATTTGTAAGGTCAGACATTGATGTTTGAGAAGAAAGCTTGGCTCACAGTCTCCACTCTAATTCATCCCAAACATGTTATGTCAGGTGGAGGTGCAGGCCAGTCAAGTTATTCCACACCAAACTGGATCATCCATGTCTTTATAAAACTACTTTGTGCACTGGCATGCAGTCATGTTGTAACAGGAAGGGGCCGTCTCCAAACGGTTCCCACAAAGTTGGGAGCGTGAAATTGCCCAAAATGTCTTTGTGTGCTGAAGCATTAAGAGTTCCTTTAACTGGAACTAAAGGGCTGAGCCCAACACCAGAAAACCCAACACCAAACTTTATACTTAAATTTATACCCTCAGATAAGTGCTGTTCTCCTGGCAACAGCATCAAGCATCACCCCAGTGTGTGTTACACCACTGCCTTTCACAAGGGTCTAAAAACTGTCCTTAAGCAAATCTGAAGGCAACATGAAGCTTGGAGGTCTGTAGCGATTGATTCTGCAGAAAGTTGGTGACATCTGCGCAGTATGTGCCTCTGCATCCGCTGACCCTGCTCCGTTTTACGTGGCCTAGCTCTTTGTGGCTGAGTTGCTGTTTCCATCACTTCCACTTTGTTATAAAATTATATAACATGTATAACATTATAACATTAACTTTGTTAGAACTAACAGATGAAGGTACTGTGTAATGTTTAATAGCGGCAAAATTTAATGATTGGACCTATCACAGTACCATGTTGGACTTCACTGAGCTCCTGAGGGCGACCCATTCTTTCCCAAATATTTGTAGAAGCAGTCTGCATGCCTAGGCGCTTGATTTTATACACCTGTGGCCGTGGAAGTGATTGCACTCTTGAATTCAATGATTTAGTTCGGTGAGTAAATATTTTTGACAATATATTGTATGTAAAAGTGCTAATTCTGCAGAAACTCATATGATAAGTATAAGGTTACCAATACTGTAAACAGCATTTTACTGCTGCAGTTGGTTTGATTCTTAAGTCTACTTGTTTTAGTCGTAGAGGCTGGTTTACAGATTAATTTAAGGAGTCTAGAGAGGATATAGGGAGGATATGCTTCACTGATTTCTATTTATTATTTGGAATTTCCCTTAGTTATTACTTTTTATGAACAACCGGATAATTGTCAGTAGGCTTGTTTTGGGGTTTTTTGTAAAAAATCTTAATCCGGAGAGTTACTATTAACTACTGCTGTCAGATAAATATAGTGAAGTACTATTTGCCTATTAAATTTAGTTGAAGTATGAAGCTTCATACTTTACTATACTGACATAGTTACTTCCACCAAGTGTTCATTGTCTTGCTCAAACTTGCAGTTGCTGTAACTTCAGCTCCCTCTGAAGGCCTTAAATCCACATGGGGAGAAGAGTTGGGTATATCTATGTCAGATGACATTTGGTAAATTCCACACCACTCTGCGTTCACCACTCCCTATTAAAATTTAAAGTAGTTCATAGGGCCCATTTATCTAAATCCAAATTATCTAAGATTCATCCTGGCTTAGACCCTCGCTGTAATAGGTGTGGGTCTGATGATGCCAATCACACCCACATGTTTTGGACCTGCCCTGCCTTCGCACATTTTCGGGAGGAGTTTTTTGTACTCTGAACAAGGCTACTGACCTGAAACGGGCTCTTAACCCCCTATTTGCTCTCTTTGCTACAGAGGGGGAGGATGATAAGTATATTATCGGGGCAAAACTTCATTTGCTGTCCTCTGGTTGCCTCTCGGTTAGACGTGCCATTTTGGTAAGGTGGAAGGCTGCTGCCCCGCCCACCCATGTTCAGTGGCTTGCTGATCTCATGTTGTGTCTTAGTCTTAAAAAGATCCACTGCTCCATCCAGAATCATGGTGGCAAATTTGATCAAATCTGGGGTCTTTTTCTGACAAACTTCTCTTGCGTTAACCTTTTTTTTGTAAACTATCTACAATGTCTCAATAAAGTATTTTGAGTAACTTGCAGTTGCTGTACCTTGTCTGTCAACGTCGGGAAAAGATCCACTCTGAGGAACTTGACGACTAAGCCAGGCATAACACACACCACAGTGGTGAGCAGAACAACCAACCACACACTCTTCTCTGACAGACAGTTACGAGCCGTGCCTGAGGAGGAATAAAAGGAAATGCAATTTTCTCGTATCAACGTAATTTTCTTGCGCGGGCCACACTGAACCAGACTCACCGATAAATGGGAAGCTGCTCGGAAAAATGCCAAATAAGCCGTCGCTCTGCATTGCAAATAATATGGCAAAGTACACCATCAGGCTCCCCCATATGAAGAGGTGATTGACGGCAGTCCAGTAGTGCGTGTCGAGTCCGATCTTGGAGCAGACGTACATCAAACCATAATAATAAAAATAAGACCCTCTTTTCATTTAGCAGTCCTGTTTTGGCAGTATTTTGTGATATTTACAGTCTCACCTGAACACTTACAACAATGACCAAGGACGTTGCTATGGTGACGGCGAACGCCTGTTGGTCTGAAAAGGAGGAGCCGTCTTCTTTCACCATGAGAGGGAAAGCCCCGTAGGGAATGAAGAAAAGCAGGAATGACGTGGCAACCCCCTGCAGGGTGCACAGGAAAAACTGACGCTTGTTGAAGAGAAGGTTTTGCTGGCCGGGTTTGTACAGACTTGGGTAGCGAAGGCTGTTCGGGTCATTGACGTCCTTTAGAAAACAAACAAAGCATGAGTATGATATTATAGACTCTTGTTTATTTTAATAAGAAATAAATGATGGGAGGATAATGGGGGAAATGTTCTGCAGCAGTTTTATGACAAATGGTCAGTTAAAGCGGATGAGTGTAAAGTATACAGTGGCTTGCAAAAGTATTCCACATTTTGTCACATTACAGCCACAAACAGGAATCAATTTATTGGAATTCCACGTGAATGACCAATACAAAGTGGTGCACACGTGAGAAGTGGAACGAAAATCACACATGATTCCAAACATTTTTTACAAATAAATAACTGAAAAGTGGGGTGTGCGTAATTATTCAGCCCCCTGAGTCAATACTTTGTAGAACCACCTTTTGCTGCGATTACAGCTGCCAGTCTTTTAGGGTATGTCTCTACCAGCTTTGCACATCTACAGACTGAAATCTTTGCCCATTCTTCTTTGCAAAACAGCTCCAGCCCAGTCAGATTAGATGAACAGCAGTTTTCAGATCTTGCCACAGATTCTCGATTGGATTTAGATCTGGACTTTGACTGGGCCATTCTAACACATGGATATGTTTTGTTTTAAACCATGCCATTGTTGCCCTGGCTTTGTTTAGGGTAGTTGTCCTGCTAGAAGGTGAACCTCCGCCCCAGTCTCAAGTCTTTTGCAGACTCCAAGAGGTTTTCTTCCAAGATTGCCCTGTATTTGGCTTCATCCATCTTCCCATCAACTCTGACCAGCTTCCCTGTCCCTGCTGAAGATAAGCACCCCCAGAGCATGATGCTGCCACCACCATATTTGACAGTGGGGATGGCGTTCAGAGTGATGTGCAGTGTTAGTTTTCCACCACACATAGCGTTTTGCATTTTGGTCTCATCTGACCAGAGCACCTTCTTCCACATGTTCGCTGTGTCCCCCACATGGCTTGTGGCAAACTGCAAACGGGACTTCTTATGGTTTTCTGTTAACAATGGCTTTCTTCTTGCCACTCTTCCATAAAGGCCAACTTTGTGCAGTGCACGACTAATAGTTGTCCTGTGGACAGATTCCCCCACCTGAGCTGTAGATCTCTGCAGCTCGTCCAGAGTCACCATGGGCCTCTTGGCTGCATTTCTGATCAGCGCTCTTCTTGTTTGGCCTGTGAGTTTAGGTGGACGGCCTTGTCTTGGTAGGTTTACAGTTGTGCCATACTCCTTCCATTTCTGAATGATCGCTTGAACAGCGCTCCGTGGGATGTTCAATGCTTGGGAAATCTTTTTGTAGTCTAAGCCTGCTTTAAATTTCTCAATAACTTTATCCCTGACCTGTCTGGTGTGTTCTTTGGACTTCATGGTGTTGTTGCTCCCAATATTCTCTTAGACAACCTCTGAGGCCGTCACAGACCAGCTGTATTTGTACTGACATTAGATTACACACAGGTGCACTCTGTTTAGTCATTAGCACTCATCAGGCAATGTCTATGGGTAACTGACTGCACTCAGACCAAAGGGGGCTGAATAATTACGCACACCCCACTTTGCAGTTATTTATTTGTAAAAAATGTTTGGAATCATGTATGATTTTTGTTCCACTTCTCACGTGTACACCACTTTGTATTGGTCTTTCAGGTGGAATTCCAATATATTGATTCATGTTTGTGGCTGTAATGTGATAAAATGTGGGAAAGTTCAAGGGGGCCGAATACTTTTGCAAGCCACTGTAAATTGGGATTAGGAACGCTAATCGCATGGGTTAAATTTAAGCTACAACCTACTGTAGGATTAGACTTTTAGGTACGTCTGATGGGTTTATCAATCATGACACAGTGAAAGAGGTCAACAGTAATAAAATATTCACCTGAATGACTTGACAGTATCTTGAAAAGAAGAAACAAAATTAAACTATGAAACGGCTCTGGATCTTACCATTAGAGAGAGATTACTGAAATAAGAAAAAGTTCGATTTTTGTGCAAATTTTTAAAATATGCATAGCCACATTGAAATAAAACTTAAGTATGCTTTAACTTTGTACAAGAGCTATTATCACCTGATCAAAAAGTCCCATCGCTAGTACTGGCAGCGATGTATAGACAATGTTGAAGAGGGTGATGAACCACTGGTCATACACAGTCTATGGAAAGTGGACATTTTGTTAGAGCAGGGTTTTTTCCAACCATACAGCACAAACATTCAGAAGAGCGAGAGGTCTCGTGCATGAAAATTTCTTTCAGCTCAATATCGGAGAGAACAAAGGGAAGATCAGAGCAGAGAGGAGGACAGATGCATCAAGGAAAACAAGACTGAACACAAGCTGGAAGAACATGGATGAAAGTCAGTGACATGGAATAGCTCACTGGTTTCACCTTATTTAGAGTCTATGGTACAATAAGTATAAAAGTACATAACATTCACTTTTTATTCTAAACAAAGGCAGTCTGAATCAAGTACAGTAGCAGTCTGAGCCTATACATTCATGACTACAGGATCACCTGAAACATCCCTAATTTTAAGAGCTATGTAAAAGTTTTAAAAGAAACCTTAAAAGCAGAGAGGGTGTCTGCCTGACAAAGTGCATAGTTGTGCCTGATAGCTGAAGGCTCTGCCTCTTCTACTTTTGAAAACTCTACACAGGTAAGCCTGTCTGTGCTGGTGTACCAGGAGAAGGTTTGACAGACTGTATTGTCCCCGGTTGTGAAGACTGTCCTCCAGCAGGGAACACTTAGATTATTTCTTCTGCTCACCACTCTTCCTTCCAGACAAAGTGAACACATCTCCTTCAACTTTAGTCTATTAGGAACAAAATGGACTAGGTCTGTTCCTAAATTAGATAAAAGACACTCCTGACAGGCCTTGTGGCTTCTACAGAGTCAGAAGGAGACACATTTACTCCAGTGGTCCTGAGGTCAGCCTCCGTGACCTCACCACAAAACCAGACCTGACAGTTGGCATGCATAATTGATTCAACACAAACATAAAAAAAGCTTCAAATATGCTTGAAGGCTTCATTACAGTTTTCTTACCTGAGCTGAGAAGCCGCAGAAGAAACCGTACCAGAAGTGCACCAGGGTGAAGGCGAAGTTCTTGTAGAAGAAATATCCCAGAAAATTACACATGCGGAAGTAAGACCAGCGTCCGTGAACCAACAAGAGCCTCTGCAGGTACCGGAACTGGGCAAAGGAGTAATCTGAGGCCAGAACAGCCTGCATCCCCTCCTGTCCGCTGATCCCAACACCGATGTGAGCAGCTGAGTAAGACACACAGTGTGTGAAGCAATGCCCTTCATAACTGAAATATTTGTCATTACAAACAGCTGACAAGATTCTGGAAATATATTCACAAACATCGTTAAATAACAGTCTGGACTGAGTTTTTTTTTATAAATGAAGAAATGTTTTTACAACCAGCCTCTTACGCAGTGTGTGGCTGGTTGTAAGGTGTTGGGGTAAGGGAGGTAATTTCACTATTGTATCGTATACCCCAAAAAAATCTGTTAAGCAGAAAATATGAACAAACTGAGTAAGTACTCAGCAGTTTGACTGCTTAATTCATATAATATGATTCACAAAGTTTATAAAAATCTTTCATTGATCCTTGTGCCCTGTGGATGTGGGCATTCTCATCCTGCAAGAGAGTGCTCCCTGTGATCTTTAACCATGCCAGCAAAATTTCCCTTCGAAGCATAACAGAATTTCCAGCTCCCCTCAGGTTTTTCCTTTAATTTGTCACCTCTGGCAAGGCTGAAAATTCCCTCTACACACACGTGAACGGAGTCCTTGGATGCAGAAGAGTGTGCATCCACATCAGTTTGTGATATTTTCTTGAGAATTCCTGATATTTCTTTTCAAGTGTTTACTTGTAAATGTTATACTTCACTTTGTAATAGTAATACATACTACATGCACGCCACACGTGGATGATCTGAAACTTACTCTTGATCATGCTGACATCATTGGCTCCGTCTCCTATGGCCAAGGTGACAGCTCTCTTGTGCCTCTTCACCAGCTCCACCACCTGAGCTTTCTGCATCGGCGTGACGCGGCAGCAGATCACCGTTTTACATAGACAGGCCAAATCCAACAGGATGTGCTCCAGCTGGGGCTCCAGAGCGTGAGCCTGAAGGGCAGAGTACCCACACCACACCTATTAAATCTATCATTACCGCGGTGTAACATCAACCCCCTGCGGAGGGGACACTAAGCAACATCCCTGTGTGCATCACGCACTCTGCCCTGGGCACAGCAAGAGAGCAGCTCGCGTGCAAAATGATGTTAATAAAATCCTGTAATAGAGCCGAGGGCAGAGCTTATTGTAGACTTTGTTCAGTTGGCAGCAGGCACAGACGCAGCAGACTCATCAAAGAACATCGGAGCCATTTAGCAAACAGTGTGAAACCAACGGGCATCAGTAACAAAACAAAAACAAGTGCAGAAGTAAAAATGAGCATTTAATTAAAGGCAGTCTCCGTGAAACCACTTTTCATTGTTATCTTACCAGACTGTGTCCATTGATAACTAAGGCATACTCTGCAATTATAGCTTCTTCAAACACAGAATCGTCTGCAAACGCATCCGTCTTCTCAACATGTCCTGCACTGCTCACGCAACTCAGGCCGAGGATGTGCTCTTTGGCGCTCCTGAGGATAGATGCAAGGCAGTAAAAGTGAATCACACCAGAATTCTCTTCAAGAAGGCTTTTTAGCATTTTAAATCCACAGACTTTCTATAAATGGGACATTTAATATTCAAAGAATACCACCCTGAATGTGAATTAAATGCAAAAAATGTGTCACCTGAGCTGCTGCTGCACATCCTGCAGGGTGTGGCCGGAGATAACAAACACCTCATTCATGTCATCTCGCAGCATGTTGCAGGAGTAGCCAATGTTCATTGCTGTCTCTAATGAAATTAAACAGTTTACAGTCGTGTATCTTTCCACAGACAATCCAGCCAATATTAAAGTCATCATTCACAGGTACCTAGTTTATCTCCTGTAAGGACCCAGATTTTAATGTCAGCTAGATTTAGGCAGGCGATGGTCTCTGGAACTCCCTCCTGAAGTTTGTCTTCAATCGCCGTGGCTCCTAGAAGCTTCAACAAAGTCAGCAGTGAGTCAGCAGGACTAAATGCGATCGATTGCTTTAGGAGTGTAAACAAAAGCATGTCAATTTTACCTTCATGCCCAGTTCGATCTCGTCGTAAAGGACAGCAAGCTGATCTTCGCGATTCTCTATTACAGTGCTGGCAAAGAGAAGCCTCTTCATCCAAACTTTAAAATAATCTTCATCGAGGTCTTTGTAGGACAGAGCTAATGTTCGAAGCCCTTCCCCAGCAAATTCCTGCATGAAAAACGATGGAAAAATAAACATCTGACTAAGAGAATAAATCATTAAATCTGCAATCCACAGCGCAATTATTTACAAAGGAGACATTATGTTATCCACTGCGATAACACCTACACTAAGGTGTTCTGAGGTAGTGTACATGAGGTTTTCACAGGATGGATCCAGACGTTCGAAAATAATCGTGTCAGCGCCTTTGGAGTAGAGTTTAATCTGGCCTTCTGGGCTTCTCACTATCAAACAAGACAAAGCACAGCAAGAGGAAAAATAAAACATGGATTATTTGGCTGTCAACTAAATTGTCAGTAGATACAAAATAATCAGACATGTTGCCTCGTGCTGCTATTTCGTAATTATTGTCCACAGAGTTTCATGATGACTACTTGTGTGTTGCTTTTATAAGTGAAGACCTAACCAATGACACTCATTCTCTTGCGCACGTTGTTGAAGTCCAGTATGGCCAGAAGCTGGTAGGTGACGGTTCGTCCCATCTCACACAGCGTGACGGTTTCTGGGGTTCGCGCCCGGAAGACAAACCCAAAGTTTCGCGCCGCAGTGACCAGCGCTCCCTCATCAGGTGACTGTGCCTGGTACACCAAATTTCCTTCATTTGAACATAAACACATCAGTGAATCAGAGTTATTTGAATTATTACAGCTACAGTTTCTGGATCATGTATGTTTACCTTCACTCTTCTCCTCTGGCATGACAGTGTGACACAAAGCCAGCAGCCTGAAAAACTCCTGCACTGCAGGATCCTCCATTTTGATGGCTTCAACCAAGCTGCTGTCGTAAAACTTGAACCTTCTGTCGCAGAGAGGGTTGAAGGAAAAATCCACGCAGGCTGTTTTCTGAGACATTAAAGCACCAGCGCAATGATTGTGTCACATCTGTTTCACTAGAAAGAGAAAGAATTTCTGCTTTTTTCAATCTGCTCACCTCAGTAATTTCCACCTTCTGGTCAAATTCATCATAGACATCACCTAAAAACATAAAAGTAACAATGGCAGTTTTATTTATATAGCACATTTGATTATAAGTGAACACAGTGTGCTTAACAAAGAAGAGAAAAACATAAAAACCTCTGCAGGTTTACAATTCCCCCTAACCCCTTAAAGCCTGAACCATGAAATAATTGCCAGAAAATTCAAGTTTTTAAAAAATGTTGTTATTTATTGCTGAAAAACATATCATGCAATCTATTTCTTTTCAAGGGAGGGGAGGGAAGATCTCACTCACTAATGATGTAGAAGTCTCAAAAACCCATGTTTCAAATATGATAGGCGTTAAGGGGTTAAAGCACAAGCACTCAGCTATTGACTGAAGGCCTGTGTGGAAAAAAAGGCTTTGAGCCTGTTTTTGAATGTAGCCGCAGATGTGATTGATCACTGATCAGCAGGTAGCTGGTTCCAAAGAACAGGAGCGCGGTAAACGAAAGCAGCCTCAGTGCACTTGGATCTGATTCTAGGAACACTTAAAGGGAGATAGCTCTAACTGGGTTATAAACACCGAACAAGTCGGAGATGTGGTGGGAAAGGCGAACAATCGAGAGCTTTATCATTAATTATTTTGTCAAAGATTAAGAAGTAATTGCCTCTGTAGTTGGACCTGGCTCCCAGCATTACCGCCGAAGTCTGCTACAGTAAATTTGACCAAACAATTTTAACATTTTAGGGTGAACAAACTAAAAAAAGCAAAAAACATTTAGGTCCCATGCTTAACTGTTCAGCAGTTTTTGTTGAAGAGTAGCCCAATTTAACTGAGAGGCTAATTAGCCCAGTGTTTTAACCCGATGTAGTACTAAAGCTCCATACCATACATCTGTCCATTAATGGAGCACTTGCTGAAGACCATGATGTTCTGGGTGAGCGTGCCTGTCTTGTCAGAGAAGATGAACTCCACTTGGCCCAGCTCCTCATTCAGGGTGGTGGTGCGAGCTTGGGCTGCAGTGCCCATCGGGCTGTGGTACATCTTCCGGTCCCAGTTAATGAAGTGACTGTGACCAAGTCGCAGGACTTCCACACTGATGAAGTTTTATTGAGCAATACAACTATTTACCAACTTCCTAGTCAGTGTGACGGGCTTAATTTGAAAATGACTTTTACAACGACTGCATAGGTGCTTACCTGACATACAGCGAGATGGGCACAACAGTGTTGAGGATGATGATGTAGGACCAGAAGGTGAGGAATCCAGAGAACACAGCGCTAATCTGGAACGTGTCCCACGGCAAAAACACTCTGAAGTTTGTGCCGACATACGTTTCCCAAATAGTGTGTCCAACTGCCAAAATAACTCCCATACAAATAAGGAAGGCGAAAATCTGAAAAAAAGACAAGAGTACATATTTTTGTTCCCAAAGATGCATCAAATAAAGTGGTATGTTTTATATGCTTATATGAGCATATCTGTAGTAAAAGGCACAAAATGTGACATTTAAAACCAGTGAATGTAACTCTGGACTGCCAGCTTTTAAAGAGAAATTTATCATTTATGCAATTTATTTACAACTAGAACGGCTGCCTATAAAATAGCCAACTAAGCCACAATCATCAGCCCATGCTAGCATCGTAAAATGCAAAGCAGAGTTACAAAAATCAGCCTACCCACAAAACCAGAGTGTTCATGAGTTTGTCGATACTGGTCCTTTTCAGTTTCGTCCTTCCACAGTTCTGCATCAGTTTGGTTTGTGAGCCTGTTGGGCAGATGTGCAAACAACTGTCAGTGTTGAAAGAATATTAATAAGACTGTCCGTGACCTTTCCATCGAGGCAAAGAAGAAAAATATAGACGCAGCTAATGGATGTGGAGAATAAAACCATTAAAAAGCAACTATTACCAGCAAATATGACCATTCCAAAGCACCACTCAGTGTTTCTGAGTACACAGCCCCGCAGAAGCATTTTTTCATTATCCAGAGGATATTTATTGCCTTTCCAGTATAATGTTCCAGTAAACCTATCCAGCTTGTTGTTTGGAGGCTCACAAATGACTTCCCCTGAGGAACAAAGGAAGAAAAAGAAAAAGATTCGTCAGCCATGACTGATCAAACCGTCGCAAATAATTAGATATAAGTAGACAAAAATGAGAGAAAATGTGAAAATAAAAACTTTGGCATCATCTCACCATCAAAGTCCATCAGTTTAGAAATGTCTCCTAAATCTGAGGTAACGGTTAAAGCCTGACGGACTTTTAGATTGGTCTCTCTGGAGGGAAGAAAAAGGAAGACAAAGAAAAGTTGGCTATTTTTGCTAAACGTCAAATTAAATATACGCATGCACTTTTTGTGCTCATATGAATGTCTTGTGCAATTGCTCCCATCTTACTTTTCATACCTTGCGCAGAACTTACCCATCTAGCTCTGCAGTCTCAACATAGCACAGACCATAAGGCTCACTGCTACAGAGAAGGAGGATGTCTGCCTGTGTGTGAATCCAATACAAAATACTCAGCAGTGGAAAAAATTTCTGCATCACTGAACCTGCAACAGCACTTAACTGGCCCCATTTCTCCCAAAAGAACCTATTTTCTTTACTATATGTTAATCTAAAAGGCTGATATTACAGTCTAGCATGTAGTGTGACAGTGTCGTAGCAATGCTTTACTCACAGCAACAAACTGATTGTTCTCTAGTTTGATGATATCCCCTACTCGAACGTTCATCCATTTTTCATTCTGCAAACTTGAAAAACAGGAAACACAAAAGGTTAGGAATAGCTGTAAATGTAGCCTCTGCAGGAAAGCATCTACAAATCCAATTCCAGAGTTGAGTTGGGACGCTGCCCAAAATGTAAATAATCACAGAATGCAATGATTCCAAAATGGGAAGTGCACGTGGTAAAATCTAAGCAGACCTGATTTTTCCTGTCCATGTTAAGACAGCAGTCCATTATTAATGTCTCATATTACCACGATACACCAAATCCCCCCATAAAGCATGTCTTCTCTTCATTCTGAAACAGTTTGACTTTTGTCTCCAGCAGAAACAGTAACAGAGTTACAGTTATTTAATAAGTGCTCAAAGGTGCCCATGGTAAATAAAGGATTGACTGAAACATTTTTGTATTTCATGAAAAATATTAGCTTCTTTGGAATTCAGTGTCAGCAACACGTCTTTAAAAAACTTAAGATGTGATCAACAAAGGCCAGAGAGGTAAGTGGTGCTAAACTGAAATAGCTGGAGGAAGATTTTGATTTGGCAGCAAGTCAGTAACATGAAAAGACATCTTAGAGAGGCAGAGTTTCTCAGAAGTAAAGACAGGCGGAGGTTGACCAAAGTACAAAAATAACAAAAAACTTAAAAATAATGTTCCTCCACATAAAGTTGTGAAGACTTTAACATCATCTACACACATAATATCATCAAAAGATTCAGAGTATCTGGAGAAATCTCCAGGCCACAGATCAATACTGTATGTCTGAGATCTATAGGCCTTCAGATGCCACTGCATTAAAACAGGTGTGATTCTCTCATGGAGGTCACTGTGTGGGCTCAGAAACACTTCCAGAAATCACTGTCTATGAACACAGTTCACCGTATCACCCACAAATGCAGGTTAAAGCTCGATCACACGAAGCAGACACGCCTCTGTCTCTTGGAGGCAAATCTCATTCAAAATGGACTGAAGCAAAGTGGAAAACTATTCTTTGGTCAAATGAATCAAAAATGGAAATTATTTTTGGAAAACACGGACGCCACATCCTTTGGTCTAAAGAGCAGAGGGACCATCCGGCTTGTTATCACTGAGTTCAAAAGCATGCATCTCTGATGGCAGCGCATCAGTGCCTATAGAACTGGCAGCTTTCACATCTGGAAAGGCAACAGAAGGACTGAAAGATACATAAAGGTCTGCTGCAACAGCATGACATCATAATAGAAGAGTCTGGGTTGCTGATCTGGCATGCCGGCAGTCCAGACCTTTCACTAATTTCATATATTTGGCGCATTATGAATTGAAAAATACAACAAAGCTGACAAGAATGGGATATTCCTCTCCCGAAAGTCCATCAGCTGGACTCCTCACTTCCCAGACATTTATGAACTGTTGTTAACAGAAGAGTGGATGCTACACAGTTGTAAACACAGCCCGTCATAACCTTTTTATCCTTGTTGCTGTCATCAAATTCGACACCGTCTTGTTTTGTTTTCTTAAAGTTTCCTCTTAAATATTTTCTCAGCTGAAACATTTGATCGGTTTTTATTGCATTCTGTTTATTTACATTTTACATACACATCCCAACTTTTTCAGAACTGGGTGTGTAAATGACAACGTCATAGAGTACCTTCCTCTGATGAGAACCTGTGACTGCCGGTTGTTGACTTGTTGGTCGCTCTTGTATCGGAACTGAAATTTTTAAAAAAGGGGGTTACAAATTTGAAGAAGAGACGTAAAAAGAATAGCATTCAAACAAATTGTAAGAGATAAACAATGAAACTAACATAGTCATCTGTGGCGTCCTTAACAGCCGTGATCACGAGCACAAAAACCAAAGGCACGATGGTTGTGAACCAGGACAGGGAGGATATTTCTGGAATTAGCTGTGAACAAAGTTTGCATTAGCCCTCTTTGTTTCCTACATCAATCAAATTATAGTTTAATGACACAATCAGTAGCATTTTTTCCTACCTGCAGTATTAAGAGCACTGAGAAGTAAGCGTTTGCCACCCTCTGGAACTGCTCAAACAAGTTGATGGGCAGGAAGGTGAAGATATTGTACTTTGAGGTTTTGATGCGATTATCCTGAAGATTCACATCATTAGAAACAGCGCCGATGAAACCCCACAGCCAACACTTAAAGCAAATTTAATGCAGGTAACTTACGGCATAAGAGAACCTGTCATTGTAGTCCCACGCGTTGGCTTTCACGCGGCGCTCTTTCTCTACAGAGAAGACAACACAGAGGAAAGGAGAACTTAAAGTAAGAGCTCCTTATTCTAAAGTCTGCCTCTCACACACATAGCAGAACAAATTTAACATCAATATGAGATTTTGACCATTTGCCTATATTTCTTTCCGTTTAAAATCCTAAAATACTTTTTTTCCTTTCAGACTGCCCTAACATTTATTTTCCTTCCAAATCACCTCTTGAAATGAGAGCAAAATCCTAAAGAAAGCTTAGTTAGCTTAGGGTAAAGTTTCATAACTGTGTATTTTATCTTTCTTTTTTTTTTTTATTCTCAAGATGAACACAGTAATTTGTCTTAGATTGATTTTTTTTCTTTTGCTCTTTATTTATTGTAAGAGAAGGGACACAGAGGTCTCGGTTCACTTATCTGCAAATAAAAGGATGATTTATTTATGAAGAGACAAAGTAAAAGACTGTTTCAAGCACCAGCATGTTCCTCTGGTGTGGTGATTATTGAAGATAAGGATGATGAAACCTTTTCCTACATTGCAGTATTTCACAAAGTATTACATGATCAAGCCAGCAAACCCCGTGATGTTGCAATGTCCCACTTTTAGTTAAGCTTTAGTAAGCTTGACTGTGGTTGATAAAACCTCCTTTTAAAAAAAAGTTTGACTATATTTACAATGGAGAGCTCACTCTCACGCTGGTACAAGAAGAGGTCATTCTTTGATTAGCACATGTTTTTTAATTATTTCTCCATTAAATTGTTAGCAACTTCTTTGATTACTATATCTACATAAGGTTCTAAGTCTTATTTCCTAAACTTTGAATAAGAGCTTCATTGAGGGATAAAGATGGAGACAGATCTTTAATTCATATCTTTATATGTATTAAAACAGACATCCTTATTTTTAGCTCCAAATAAATCTTGTACTTGTAAGAAATTTTATAGGCTGAATGGAGCACCCCCACCAAATTGTGGGTAAATTTGTGTTTGGTTGATTCAAACACACCTTCTTTGTTGAAAAAAAAAATTTGCTCTGGGAAATCGATTTTATATTATTGGAAAGGCTGTTTATTCCCCTTTAAATAGTGCCACATTTGTAAAGAACAAGCTGGGTTGAGCAGCAGAGTTGAGTATGTGGGTTGTGCCCATTAAAAACTTGCCAGTTCTTCTTTGCCAATGCCAAACAGCTTATTCTGCTATTGATTCTCAGCAGCCTCAGTAGCATGATGTGGAAGGACACAGCCACAACAGCCTGGCACCTTCTCCTCACACTGTAGGATGGAAGTCTATTCTTCAACCAACATTTTTCACAAGTCAGCCAGTGTGGTTGTGTTGGTCACTCTGGGATGAAGCGCACACCCAAGCTGATCCCACAATGGAGTTGAAGTCAGGACTGCAGACAGGTAATTTCATCCTCTCCACTCACAAATTCTGGAGGTAGTCTCTGTTAAACCCCAATCTGTGGGAGACCCATTATCATCTTGAAGGACAGACTTCAGTCCCAGACTGTGGAGATATGAGATTGCCACTAGTTGCACGATTTCAACTTGATATCTCTCTGCATTGAGAATGCCTCCAAGGATGGCAAGCCTTGTTTTTCTAGTAGTGAGGTCTTTTCCAGATTGTCCGGGTAGAGACCTTTAACCATATAGTCCTGAAAACCTTGATTGCAAATCTGTGGAAGACTGCCAACAGGGTGCTGACAGGGTGAGGAAACAGTCTTCTTATGTTCTTGGGAAGCCCACTTCCAGCTTGTCACATTCCCTATTATATAGAACTGGGTCATAAATTTGAAGGGCTCACTCCAAATAATGGTGCAACTTGTTTTTGTGGAACACCGGCTTGAAATTGTCCAGTGGCACGGGCGCTATGCACATCAGTCAATCATGGCATGCTTGCAGCAGACACCAACTGACCCCTGTAGCAGGATCTATGCTCCTGTACCAGAAGCTCAAAACAAGAGTCAATAGCAGAATAAGCTGTTTGGCATAGGCAGAGAAGATGTGGCAAGTTTTTCGTGGGCACAACCCACACATTCAACTCTGCTGCTCAACCCGCAAATACAAATCTGGCAATAAACAGGCTTCCCAATGATATAAGATTTATTGACAAGAAGCAGAATTGTAACAACAAAGAAATAATTGACCAAACACAAATTTCCCTACTTTTTGTGCAAAGTTTAGTTCAAAAACTCCTTTGCAAAAATTCAGCTACTCCAACACACTTGGAAACTGTAAAGTGAGAAGACTAGAAAGGCTCTTGTAAGTTAATGTAAAACTCGCTAGCGGTTCACTTAGCTTCACACTGATGGTGGAAACGAGAAAAGGGAAGCCTTTACTTTGACAAAATGAAATAAAATCCTACCAGCCCCTCAAAAGCTCATCAGTCAACATGATGCAACATGTTTAACTAATCTATCAAATTAAAGTGCACACCCTTTTTTCTCAGAAGCTCAAAAAACCCTTCTCTACCACTTCTTAGTGAAATTGTCATGCAGTTTCACTCATCTTTTCATCCTGCGTTCCATGCTTCTCATGAGCAAGACTTGTGACATCTATAGAGGGATAAAGGGATTAACCATGGCATATTAAAAAAGGCTGACTTCGTAAAAGCTACTTTCAGTTGCTCCCTTATTCACAAGGGGTCACAGCAGCAGGTAGCTCTACATATTTGATTTGGCAGCATTTTAATGTCTGATGTCCTTCCTGACCCACCCCAAAGGGATTTGCGTCTCCGCCCAGGATCGAGCACTTGCCAAGTGAAACTACAAACCTCTAAACTTGATAAAGTTTCAAATGATGCCTTTTTGCGTGCGTCTACTTCAAACACACCTTGTCTTGGCCTGCCCGTCTTACCCAACAGCTGAAGACTTCATTTCCCAACTTTGACATTCTTCTCATGGCTCATACATAAACACAATGCATTAAGGGTCATTAATATGTCTGGTCACCCTTTCTAATCAGTCTCGATGTGAAAAATGTTGACTCTCAAACAAGAGCCGGTGTATTTCCCGCAAATGCTGAGATCATTTATCAGAGCATTTTAACTTTTCACACAAAGCCGCTCCCGAAAGAGCATGTACGCTGACAGATCTGCTGTTTCCAAACAAGGTTAAAACATTGTTGAATTATGCATAACGCACCCGCACAGAGCTGCAAAAGGATAGAGCATCTACCACGACAGCTGGGATCATCCTGCTATCACTTACTATGATACTTAATTATTAAGGGAGGCCACTATTGTTCAAACCATTTGGTCTGCTTAAGCATATAATTAGGGAAATATTTCAATTTTATTTTCAGGGAATTTCAGTGGACTTAAAGAGAGATGCAAGTCTGAACAGCTTACAGTGAAATGATTCAGGAAATATTTCAGGTAGTCAGTCACTCTGAGGACTCTAACAGTAATACGGGAAGCATTAAGATGAGCTGTCTCGCTAGCAATGCCACATCTTTCTTCCTAAAAGGATAATTACACCTATTGTTGAGGAATTGAAATCCCATCTAAAGTGCAAGGAGCATAAGGTCACCTTGCGTTATGTGTGTAATGTTGCGCTCAAGGATGCCGCAGATGACAAACATGCAATCTGCATACACAGAGCACATGAAGAGCACAGATAGCGTAGGCGCACACCAGCACAGAGAAAGAGACAAGTTATATTAAAGTGCACACTCTTTTTTTCCTCAGATTTCATCTTTCCCATCTTTCCAAAGCAGCACTGCACCATAGAGAACATCTGCGAAGTGAGGAAGGCACAAGCTCCGCCTTCTGCTTTTAAAAGTAAAAAAAACAACAACACTTATGTGGAAAAAAAAATATGTGCAACTCGCCTGCCTGAAACCTCACAGTTTAACTGCATTTTTGTCCTACTTTTAAGACATCCTCACTGTGGAATGTATTGTAATGTTGTTATAAAGAAATCAATTACAACTACAAATCAGTCTTACCAACATGAGGTTTTCTTCTCCAGAATGTCTCCATCTTCTCCTGGGACCTCCCGAGGATTTCCCTGAAAGGCAGATGGAGGACCCAGGCTTAACAAACAATAAACCCTGCACTGGCAGAGGTGTAGGAAAGAGCAATAAATGCACCATAATGGCATTACATGTGACTGTTTATCAAGGCGCTTTTAAACTGCAGGTGCAAGCAGCAGAAGGCAAATCCTCAGTGGACTGTGTCTCCTTGGGGTTTCCAGGTGAGGTGTAACCCCTGGCTGAAGTGCACATCTAGGCTCTTTGTTTTCAAAAGAAGGGGCCTGTCTTTATGGAAGTTTTCTCTATCTGTGCGTAGAATAAAACACAAACGGTGAAGTGTGACCGCATTTATCCACTTCTTACCTTGCACAGGTTTCTCACAGGCGCAGACTTGTGTTATCTCCATGTATCCTGTTATTTACCCGCGACCATTTATTTCAAGTAGCGCCTTCCGCTGATTTTTTCGAAGCAGACCCTATCGCCTCTTCCTGAACAGAAATCATCAGAGATAAAAACACACACAAAAAAAAGCAGTTCAGCTGTGGTGATGGTGCTGATGTCGCTGTTGCGGTTAGAAGCTTGCTAATAATAATAAAGAAAACAGGACTGCGGGCGGCGTGGGCTGTGAGGATGGTGCAGGCAGGCAACCATCAGCAGCCCCGCTTTTCTGAAACAAATGAGCGGAGAAATAACGAGGCAGCAGGAATCAGCCGACGATCACTCACCAAGAACCGCGACATGGTGATGAAGCTGCAGCCCTCTTCTTCTGGGAGAAGTAGAAGTGAGTGAGTGTGCGCTGCAATGAACACCTCTTTCTCTCCCCCTCTCTCTTACTCAGCCCAGTCTCTTGGCAAATAGAAAAAAAGAAGTATGTTTACTGTGTGGCGCAGGTACGCTTTTCAGACGTGCCACCTTGGCAACCAAGTGAAAAAGAGCTAAACAGGAAGGTAACAACCTTTTTCCAAACTTAGCCAACAATAATAAGTGCTATTGTTGTTTAACACTAGCCTCGTTTTAATTATCTAAATCTAATCTAAGATGCTTTTATTGCCTTTACCACCTTTGCATTTTTTCCAGTAGTTAGTAGTACGAAGGAAAGCACTTACACAGAGCACTTAAAAGAAACAACATAGTTGACAAAAGTGCTTTCCAGTTAAAGGACAGTAATAACACACAGAAAATACACGTTAAACGAGAAGAAATACCAGTTTTTAAAAGGTCAGTAAAATACATAAAAAAAAAGATGAATACAATGGACAATAAATAAACCTAGCAATAAAGAAATGAAAAAAGATTAAAAGTGACTGTTTAAAAAAAATCTCAAGTCATACTTTGCATTATATTTTTAGTTTATTGTCCAACTTCATCTCATTGTTTTTAATACCTAATTATTTTTAAGACCTAACATTACAGTTGCATTTAAAAAAAAATCAGTTTCTTTCTTCTTTTTATTGTAATAATAAAATTTAGCAGGTTTTAGTAAACAGGCTTTGTGTCAAGTTTATTTCCTGTTTTGTAAGTATCTTTCTGACTCTGTGTTATTGTATCTTCTCTGGGATCTAAAGTACCGTTTTTCTCAATCACTTTGATGCAATCCTCACAGCAGAAAAGTCATTCTCACCACTCTTTATGCAGTTCTCAGCACAGCAGTCCCCCACCTACGTTAGCCGTTCTCATTGTTTTTAAAAACACGCTGTTTTCAATAAAAATACCTCAAACATTTTTCATATATGTAAGAACAATACACTTTAATGCTCTGTCAGAGGCACCAGTGAAACTGTCCTTCAGCTGAAATATAGCAAATATAGATACGTTCTCAGATGAGGGTTAGTTGCAACAAACAGAGTTCAGTACTACCAGTCTTATGTCACAGGTGCGTGTCATGGCATGTCATGCTAGTACAAGGTTGAATCCCCTATTGCCTTCAGAGTTGCCTTAGATTCAACAAGATGCTGGAAACATTCCCCAGACATCACACGGTTGCTGCAGATTTGTCAGCTCTGCTGAGATCTGTTGACTGTGGAAGCCATTGAAGCTCTTCTGCATACCTTGTTTGTAACGAGCGCTTGACTGAATTACTTTTGCCTTCCTATCATCAGCTTAAAGTAGGTTGGCCATTATCATCTGACCTCTGACATTAAGAGGCAGAGATAATTGTGCTGGATACTTCCCCCAAAGGTCAACAGTTTGTAAAATACTCAAACCAGTCTGTCTGGCATCAAAACGATGCCACGTTGAGTCACCTTTCTTTCTTCTGACGCTCTGTCTTTACCGTATTATATGAAGCGCCTTGAGGCGACTTTTGTTGTGATTTGGCACTATATAAATAAAATTGAATTGAATACCGTATCCGTGTGCCTAAACCCCAACCTAACCTTTTGAGTTGCTGACATATGTGCATAACTGAGCAGTTGAACAGGTGTACCTAATAAAGTGGCCACTGAATGTTTGTCGTTGGATTTTACTGGACTATGTCCTCAGATTGTATGTATATTTTCTTTGTCAGTTTTCTGATGTGTATACATTCATATACACATTTTTGCTTTTCTTAATTTCAACAGTTCTGTAAAGTTTCAATAAATCCTTCACATTTTAATTTTTAGTGTCTGAACACTTTTTACTCCAACAGGGAGAAAGTCAGTAATGTTGTGATAAAAGTGAAATGGTTGTGAGTTTTATTCATTGCTCACAGAGATGAAGTGACTGACTTGTGTTCTGACAAATGTCAGAAGCTCTGTATCCTGATAGAACTGTTATCTTATATTTGTCTCAATATCCGTTGCTGTCTTAGCCAGATCTCAGTTGGAAAAAGACTTAATCTCAGAGAGACTTTTTAACTGGTAAAATAAAAGACATGTAAAAGTGAATTTGCCAAAACTGATTTCAGCTTCTACCTCATGACAGGAATGTTCTTTCTAACTCACAATGACTTCATTTCTTCTACATGAACTCGAGTCATTAAATATGAAATGTTGTGTGCAGCAAGACAAAGAAATTTGTAACCAGAATCACAAATCAATAGTTTAAAAGTTGTGACTTTAAGACAGTCTTTCAATTATTCATTCATGGGTGAATGAACTATACAGATAAAAACACACACACACACACACACACACATTAGAAAATATGGAGGACTAAGTGAAATTGATGCTTTAGTTAAGCTTTTAGCCATACGAGTTCATATATTAGGCAGCACGGTGGCACGGTGGTTAGCACTGCTGACGCACAGCAAGAAGGTCCTGAGTTCAATTCCACCATCAGGCCGGGGTCTTTCTGTGTGGAGTTTGCATGTTCTCCCCGTGTTTGCGTGGGTTCTCTCCGGGTACTCTGGCTTCCTCCCACCGTCCAAAGACATGCAGCTTGTGGGGATAGATTAATTGGATAATCTAGGTGTGAGTGTGAATGGTTGTCTGTCCCTGTGTGTTGGCCCTGCGACGGACTGGCAACCTGTCCAGGGTGTACCCTGCCTCTCGCCCTATGACAGCTGGGATAGGCTCCAGCGCCCCCCGCGACCCTGAAAAGGAGAAGCGGAAGCGAATGGATGGAATTCATATATTATAATAATTAAATCAGTTTAATCCAGACTTTAGTTTGCTGGAGAGGTTGCAGTTGTTTACAGAGTGTATTCTTTGTTGGAGTGCCCCTCTCTGGTGCGTTGGTAAAAGCTCCTGCACTAAGCTGATGTCATTTCTTATTGTCAGGGTTTCTGTGAGTCAGCTTTGATACTGGTTGGTGCTGTTGGGCTGATTGTGCTGCGGCTGCCATCTGGAGCAAAGAAAGCAAAATTCAAGCTCAAAACAAACAAGCCATAAAAAATAAATTATACAGAGAGGTGGCACTATTGCACCTGCTTCATCCTCTAAATGGCATCTAGTAGTCCAGTATGTTTGCCATACTGACGGTTATCTTATCTGAAAGATAAAATAACTGTTAGCCATCTTTCAATTTGTCTGCTAATGTAGCACATACATGTTATGTTTGCACTGTTACCATAAATCTCTAAAATTACTGTAAAAGACATAATTACATACAAAGCTCAAAGGACATTGTCACAGTCTGGGGTTGCAGACCGTGGGGATATGGGAAAGTAGAACTCAAAATGCAGGACTAGTGCGATGCAAAGGTGTCTTTATTTACAGTTAAGTAAAAAATAAAAGGCAAACAAAAAATCCCCTTGTGCTCCCGACTCCCGTTTCGTGTCTTCTCCCTGCGCCCGTGCTCCGTGTCTCTGTTCCCTGTGTACAATCTGTTCGCTGCTTCCTCCTTTCCGATAATCCTCCTGGGAAACGCACACAAAGGCACCCGTGAGTACTGGTGTTCTGGGAATCCATTCTACCTGACAAACCATCCTACCCCTTGTTTCTACGCATACAACACGAAATTCAGTGGCGAACCGACCTTTGTAAATATAAGCTACAAACATACTCTGACGGGTAAAATTAAGTGCCAAACCATCCTACCTTTGTAAATGTGACCTACAAGCATACTTTAACGGGTAAAATGAAGTGGCAAACCGTCCTGGCTTTATGAATGTGAGCTACAAGCATACTCACTCTGATGGGCAAAGTTACGTGGCAAACCGTCATACCTAGTTACATTTGTGCTGGAATTACTCTGTGACAGCAGAAATGTGCATAAACTACTTACGATAGGACGTTTTGTCAGAACACCGTTACACAGCAGCAGAGTAGAATAGAATAGAATAGAATAGAATAGAATAGAATAGAATAGAATGCCTTTATTGTCACTATACAGTTGTACAATGAGATACAGAGCATCTCCTACTCAGTGTAAACATGCTGGGGGGGGGGTACAGTTCTGCAGCGCTATGTACATATGGACAGTATTAACATAGGGAAAAACATATATATATATATATATATAATGTACAATATACAAGACGTAAGTAACATGTAATAAATAGTGTTATGTATATACAGTTGAGTTATTGCACATAGAATTGGTATTGCACAGTGGTGGTCCATAGAGGAAGTGGGAAGTGGGGGGCTGTGTTATCTGTGCATGTGTGAGTTCAGGGTGGTTATCGCTTTGGGGAAGAAACTGTTTTTGAGTCTGTGGGTTTTTGTGTTGATGCACCTGTAGCGCTTCCCTGAGGGAAGCAGGCTGAACATGTTGAAGCCAGGGTGGGAGCTGTCCTTGATAATGTTTGCTGCTCTGCTGAGGCAGCGGGAGGAATAAATGTCCATCAGGGAGGGGAGAGGGCAGCCGATGATCTTTTGTGCTGTCTTGACCACACTCTGAAGCCTCACTCTATCTGCTTTGGTGCAGCTGCCATACCATACCGTGATGCAGTAGGTTAGCAGGCTCTCAATGGACGAGCGGTAGAAGGTCAGCAGCAGGTTGGAGTTCAGCTTGTACTTCCTGAGGACTCTCAGGAAGTGCAGCCGCTGTTGGGCCTTCTTGATGACCGCTGAGATGTTTCCTGTCCAGGAGATGTCAGCAGAGATGAGGACACCAAGGAACCGGAAAGTGTGGACCCTCTCCACACACTCCCCGTTGATGTAGAGGGGGGCCAAGTCGGTGTTGTGTCTCCTGAAGTCAACAATGAGCTCTTTGGTTTTCTTAGTGTTCAGTGCCAGGTTGTTTTCTGAACACCATGCTGCCAGCTTGAGGACTTCCTCTCTGTACTCTGCCTCGTCTCCCTTCGAGATGAGTCCGACTACCGTGGTGTCATCAGCAAACTTGATGATGAGAGTGTTGTTGTGGGTCGAACTGCAGTCGTGGGTGTAGAGAGAATACAAGAGGGGGCTCAGCACACAGCCCTGTGGGGAGCCGGTGCTCAGTGTGCGAGTGGAGGAGAGATGAGGGCCGAGTCTTACAGTCTGGGGCCGTTTTGTGAGGAAATCCTTTATCCAGGCACATGTGAGAGGAGGGAGGCCAAGAGTGACCAGTTTGGTGATGAGGATGTCCGGGATGATTGTATTAAAGGCTGAGCTGTAGTCCACAAAGAGCATTCGGACGTAGCTTTGCCGCTGCTCTAGGTGACTCAGCACAGCGTGGAGAGCTGTGGCGATGGCGTCTTCTGTGGATCTGTTTGCACGGTATGCAAACTGGTGGGGGTCGAATTCTGGGGGGAGGTAATCCTTGATGTGCTGAAGGACTAGTCTCTCAAAGCATTTCATGACTACCGGTGTGAGGGCCACAGGTAGTACTTACTTCACACAGTAGCTGAGAAACTGACGGGAAGTCACGCAACAATCCACCATCGAGCGCTCAGCCACACTGCTATGTAGTGCCCCCGATGATCCAGATCAGCTGCAGGTGTGTCATCCTCCTCCTTGGGTGTGGCCAGCCTTCCAACAGGAACAACCCTCCAGGCCTGGTGTGCCAGGAAAACCAGGACACCCCCAACACACACACACACACACACCAGTACACAGGGAAACAAGGGACAGCAGCACCAAACACACACCGTCAAACATTAACAAGTCCATAGACTGCTCACGAACCCTGGGTCTGACAGGTATAAATTCATGAAAACACAATAATAATAATAGAAAATTTATAAATTTGAGCTTTTACCTTTCGGTTTCAAAATAAAATATTAGCTGACAAAATAATTATGTCTAAATACTGATTGTTTTTAAGTATTTGGTATAGGCCATGAAAATACCATATGCACTTGGCACTCAGCTAAAGTAATTATTTTGATCATCATGAAAACAAATAGGGTGGCCAAAATATTAGGAAAACCTCTCAACATTACGGACTGCAGCCATTTCAAAACAATTAAACATGGCAAATTTGTAATACTGTATTAATTTAGCAATGCCTACATGTGAGCAGTGAGTGACTACTGATAAACTACCGAGTGTCTGATGTCTGTGAGCAACACTTTTAAAACAGAATAACAGCCAAATCCACCAATAAACACTAAAAAAAATGTGTCTTCATAATGAAATGCCAAGGTAACTGTATGGGAAAGTATGTTTTTATAGGATAAAGTTCCAGCGGCAGGAAACATTATACAATGCATTCAAAGGACTTTTAAAAAGTAATGTTAATGCAACTGTAATCCTTTTTTTTCTTCACACATTACACAGAAAGATTTTAAATTGGGCATGCGTGCTGTTGTGGATATAAACTTTGTAAACTGATCCCCCACAACCACGTAGTTAATCCCATATTAAGATGGAGGGGAAGAGGACGAAGGTCAGAACGACTTTTTTAAGAGCACAGTCCAGATGAATTGCAGGAAATAAAATAATAAATGTCCTTTACAGTTAACACAGACAACTGGGAGGACAGTAGTGTTTTCTAATCATGTGGGTTAATGCTGAGTTGTGTAGGTCAGGTGACTATTTATCTGTTGGATTGTTAGTTTAGGCAGACCAACTATAACCACTCTAGATTAGATTTAAACATTTGTGACATTGCTGATTAGTAGGGATGGGTAATGGACATAAACAGTAGTAACCAGACCGAAAAGCAGCGCACATTTCGGTGCTTTTTTTTCCTAAAACGTCATACACTTTGGATTCTAGCCAATCATTTCACCTTTGCAAGCGCAGGCGGGCCCAAGTAGGTACATACGTTCTTTTAGAGCAGAGCTACAGATTAAAAATGCCCAAGGTAAAGCGGTCAAAGTCTGGCTGTACTTCACAGCAAAAGATGCAAACTCAGCAGCCTGCAACAAGTGCTTTAAGGTGATACTGTGCAAAGGAGGTAACTCCTCGAAACTGATGAAACACCTGGCGACGTATAGCATTTTGTTAAAAGTCGCTTGCTGCGAGACCTCACACCGAGCACATCTACTGCGGGTGTGGTGCCTGTTATCGGACCCGGAGTTAGCAGCATCCCCCAAAAACCCGAAGAGGAGAGTCCTGGCCCCTAGCCCTGCCAGTGTAGCAGGGCTAGGGGCGTAGTTACATGGCTGTCTTCTTGTTTGATGGCAGATACTTCCTTCACCCTGGCCAAAAAGGCTAAAATGACGAAAGAAAATCATCCCTACTGATTAGGAAATAATGGGTTTTTTTGTCATTTAGAGAACAGGGTTGGGCAGTTTAAGAGTCACACCATTATCTCAACATTAGACTTTCTACACTAACGCAAGCCGTGAGCTTCCAGACACCACTCCTGTTTTAATCAAGCAATATTTCTAAAGGTGTAAACTGAAGTGCCACTTGGCACCTCGCCCAAATGCTGTCTCGTTTACTGAGGACTTCTTTATTAGAACATGAATGCATGGCAAACTACAGCACAATGAGTGCAACACAGAGGTGCACCCTCTGTTGCATCAACCTTTCAAATAAAGCAAAACAGACTAAATGCTAGAAAGCACAAGCTCCGGTTAAATAATACTCTACGTAAGTAATGTGAAACTGTTTTAACAGTCATTGTCTTCATCGCTGAACATCTTTAGTTTTTAAAACGATATCACACCATATGTGCACTGCTTAAAACACAGTGTTCCTGTACTGCATAACACAAAACAGGTGTGCAGAAGGCGAGGTCGACCCTACAGGGACTAAAAGCACCTGATGCTCTCATTAGAAAGGGATCAAGGAGCTCGGAGAGACATAACCAAGGTTATTACAGTGGCAAATTTTGCGTAGTGTAGGTTGAATGTATGTCAGTCATGTAAATTTCCTTTATCCAGATTCCATTAAATGTATGTTTCTTTTATATTGTACTTATTTAACAAAATTACTTGTAATAAAATTACTTACAGTCAGCATTCGGGTCATAAATATTTGTTTGAGTGAAGGGTGACACAGTGGTGTGGTGTTTAGCACTCACAGCAAGATGTTCCTGGGTTAGAATCCAGGCTGGGGCCTTTCTGTGTTTAGTTTGCATGTTCTCCCCGTGTCTGCGTGGGTTCAAGTTCTCTGGCTTCCTACCACAGTTCAAAGGGAGTGCATGGGAGTTAGGTTAATTGGGGATTCTAAAAACTGACTGTAGGTATGAACGCCAGCGCGAATGGTTGTCTGTCTATGTGTTGGCACTGCACCAGACAAGCGACCTGTCCAGGGTGTACTCTGTCTCTCACAATATAACAGTCGGGATAGGCTCCAGCCTGCGAGGTGACTGTGTGGTGATAAAAACTCAACTAAAGCTAAACATTTTCAGACAACTAAAGCATTTTAGTCAAGTAGAATACAAATGAAAACTAAAGTTTCGAAAAAATATATTATATTATGTAATATACAGTATGTTTCAAACTAAGCAGCTCAATCTCTTCCGCTTGATAACGTTTTCTTTAAAGATTTAACAATTTGGGATCAACTTTAAAGAAAGGCAGGTGTGAAACATAAAAGTGAGGTCAGAGGTCAAATGTTACGTGATATTTAGAATCTCCATATATATCATTTCTTATATGCTTGTTGTCAATACAAACAATGGCAGTAAGAAAATTTAATTGAAGTTGCTCTATAGCATTATTATCACTTTGACCTTCAGACCAGTCGACTGACCTTGAAGGAGAGGTCAGAGGTAAAATGTGACATGATCATTTAGATCTTTATATGGTACTCTCTAGGTTACACTCATTGTTGATTCCAAAAACTGACTATAGGTGTGAATGTCAGCGTGTCTCTCTGTTTGTGCTGGCCCTGTACCAGACTGGTCACCTGTCCAGGGTGTACTCTGTCTCTTGCCCCATGACAGCTGAGATTGGCTCCAGCCCCATACCCCATCCTGAATTGGAGAATGGATGGATGGATGAAAAACCTTAGTTATAGCATTTGTTAAATGTGTAAAAATCTATTATTCTTGCTTGAAGAGGCTTTGATGGATGTGTTTACTGAGACTCTGGATGTCTGCTAAGACTATGTGTCAACTGCTTTCAAAAAGTTTGTTTTTATTGCAATATCTGTACTGACACGTCTAAATCCCACCTGTAGCATATGAACTCCATACAACACTCCTTAAAAGAGTGAAGCGAACGCTGAAAATTACAAGTGAACTTTCATCATTTAAACTTTGGACTGGTTTATAGACACATGGTCCAAAAGCAGATGGTACATGGGGGTGACATCTGAAGCAGTAAAACCAGTTTGATGAATACAAAACAAGCACAGTCATGATGATAATGCTGAAAACTTTTCGTTGTAGGCTTTTTGCACCAAATTTAACCTTTATATAAACATAACCCTCCAGCTTATACGTTTTATCTGCTGAGCAGTTTACGTGATAAGAATCTGCGGGCGTGCACACAGGAAAATGACCAGCCATAAACAACAATGGTTTAAAGGGCAAACTCGTATAGTTTGCCCTTTAAACTCGTATAGTACTACTAGAAGCCTACAGTAACAGAGATGTCACAGATGACTTTATTAATAATAAAAGCATTCTCGCACATCACGTAACAAATACATTGCTGGTCCATCACCGGCTCAACGGGTAGCACGTACAAGTCACAGTTTGTACCGTAAATAGTGCTTTCCCGGCCGACTACGTGCAGGCGGGGCGGGCATGTCCCCAACCCGCCCACACTGAGGTGCTTTCAGGCCAAAGTTAGTAAAGTAGAGTGTCAGATTTCGACAGCACAGGAAAACAATGTAACACTTAAAAAAAGTCTAAACTTTTGGGATATACGTTACCCCGTTTGCCAAAATACCTACAATAATCTATTCTGATGCATTTAGTTTAATTAGGCTACAGTGGCTGTAGAAGCTAACACTAGAGTTTTAAACTGACGGTTAAAAAAAGTCGATTGTGATTGGTGACTCGCCTGGAGTGGGCGGGACCGGAGGTGCCAACTGCAATTGGGCAGCGGGTAGGGCTTGAAAGCGGCACTGGTACCTTCTTCACTGAGAGGAAATTAGAAATTAGGTCAGACGGACTTGTTCCCAGCCTAAGAGCATTCCGCCTAAACGGACATTAACACGGGAGGTTGACAGTGCTCCTGCTGAGGTAGGCCTGTGCTTATTGACGTACTTGTGTACCTGAGCACCACGTTATCAGCTCTCTGTCTGTGTTGGAATGATTGTGCGGGTGCCAGCTTGTTACGCAGCATGCAACAGCAGCAGCACTGCCTTGAGTTCAGACTGTGCTTGGACCCGGATAGATGACACCTGTGTTCACGTTTGTTTTGGCGTAACAGCTCTGAGGTGGTGGTGCAGTGTACAGCTTCTTTGGACCTGTTACTTTAAAGCACCGTTAAATGTTATGGTATCGCACACTGTGTGGGGTTTTTTGTTTGTTTGTTTGTTTATGTTTGTTTGTGTGGCCTGGTGGGCTCCTGTGTTACAATACTTGTGGGTAGAACCACAGATAAAACCCACAAAATCAAAATCATGACCTCACACTAGATATTTGGGCTGATTAGCAAATAACAAATAATGATCAGACATGTGATGAGAGTTTGAAATCCTGCTTGTTTTATTTCCACCAGCCATTCCTGTATCCGGCTAAGCTCTTTACTTTCTAGCTAATGGGAAACAGCAAAGCAGAAAGTAGAGATTGTCATGTTTTTGCACTAACCCCAGACAGTGTAGCTGAGGCTGATCTAAAACGACCTGTGTTTATGGTTCAGACACAGGATGGCTGCACTGCGTCATCTCAAGCAGTGCCACCCGAGGGGCATTGCTATCTCTCAGTTTCACACAAGCAGCCCTGCCTCTGCCAAACAGCATTACAAAATGCTTGTGCTTGGAGGAGGAACTGGCGGTATCGCAATGAGCTCCCGGATGAAGAGGCTGGTGGGAGCAGAGAATGTAGCTTTGGTGGAGCCCAGCGAGGTAAGGACACACTAGAGGATCACAGTAACCCAGCACCCACTGCAGATTTAGGCTTTCATTCATTTCATCCGTGACTTCCTGTTTACATTTCTGTGCTTCAAACCTTGAAAGGAAACTTGCACGCAAGCTTGTGTCAACAAAGTTTTTTTTTATTAAAAAAAAAAAGTGTTTTTCAGATCCACTACTATCAGCCAATATGGACCCTGGTTGGTGCTGGTGCAAAGACTGTAGCGTCCTCAAGCCGTCCCACTGCGAGTCTTATGCCATCTGGAGTGAAATGGGTGAAATCTAAGGTTCAGGAAATTAACCCAGAGACAAATACTGTACGCACAGCTGACGGGACTGAAGTAAGTTTGCAACAGGAAACTGTAAAGTTATAAAATGGCTTAAAAACACGTGATCTGTCTCTGTGTGTGTAAGAGAGAGAGAAGCTGAATATTATTTTAAAGACCTGACATAAACTCGTTTTCTCCCTACAGATCTCGTATGAATATTTGATTGTGGCGCTTGGTTTAGAGCTCCATTATGAGAAGGTGAAATCACAGGGTTTTTTTTCCCATTTGTTTAATCAGCCTCTGCCAATTTACATCTTAAGAGATTTATACTCATACTTTTTTGCTGTTGTTTTTACTTGTAGATCAAAGGACTCCCAGAGGGGTTTGAGCACCCAAAAATTGGCTCTAACTACTCTGTCCAAACTGTGGAGAAAACGTGGAAAGCATTGCAGGATTTCAAAGAGGGCAATGCTGTGTTCACTTTCCCAAATACTCCTGTGAAATGTGCTGGAGCGCCACAAAAGATCATGTACCTGTCAGACGCCTACCTCAGGAAGGTACTTGAATCTTTGAGATCTATTCAAGAGACAAAAAATCAAATGTGATTTTTTTTTTTTTTTTTTTTTTTTTTTTTTTCCAAATTTGATGAGTGGTTTTTGTTTTGTTTTTTCTGCTTCAACTGAAGACGGGCAAAAGGGCAAAAGCCAATGTGATCTATAACACATCATTGCCTGTGATCTTTGGGGTAAAGAAATACGCTGACTCACTGTGGGAGATTGTGAAAAAGCGTGACCTACAGATTAACCTGAGGCACAACCTGATTGAAGTGCGCGCAGATAAGCAAGAAGCTGTGTTTGAAAATCTTGACAAACCAGGGGAAACCAAAGTTATCGAGGTAACTGTAACAGCAACTTTCACTTTTGTTTCATGTATAAATGTTCTTTTTAAGTACTGATAAAAAGGGTGTTTGTTTGGGGGGGTTACAACCTTTTAGGCTACACATTTTCTCTTTTTGCATCTTAATATATAAAATATTTGAAAAAGAAACCCCAGAATAACCAGAATTTTTTTTAATTAATTTTTTTTTAAGTATGAAATGCTTCATGTTACACCACCAATGGGACCCAGCTCGGTGATTAAAGGCAGTCCGCTGGCCGACGAGATCGGCTGGTTGGATCTGAACAAAGAAACTCTCCAACATACCAAGTATCCAAACGTGTTTGGGATCGGAGACTGCACCAACCTTCCCACATCCAAAACCGGAGCGGCTGTCGGTAAGTGTGTTGTGCACTTAGGTTGATCGTTGCGCCGAGTGAAGTCTGGAAAACTCTGCTCATTCATTCCACAGCTTCCTCTTGTGTGACCTGCTTGGACTTTTGGTTGGGTTTTTGCATTTTTATTATTATTTTTTTAAAGCTACTATCTGCTGTATTACACAATCATTTGTTGGAACAAGACTATAAAACACCACCACACCCAGTGAATTTGTTTCTGTGGGGACATTGCTTGTTTTAGTAGGTTGGTCAGTGTGTCAGGTATCGTTTTGTGAGTTTGATTGGATCCTTACATTTCACAAAGAAGGTTTTCTTTTTTGTTTTGTTTTTTTGGTTGTATTTGGCATGAACAGATAGTACAAGCTTTAATCCTGCACACTTGGCTAATTTTGGATTTCCTGTGTCGTTGCAGCCAGTGCAATCATTGTTAATAATAAACTACATTTCAAGCAATTCAGCGCAGACTTTAGATTTAACATATCGTGTCTCATCACTTAAGGAAAATACCCACACTTTGTGGTGCAGTAGTTTCATTTTTCAGTGTGGAGACAGATTTCCAGGTTAGCTATTCTTCCTGGATCATCCTGCCACGGTCACACGCGATAAAAGGATTACGTGAACAGATGTTCTCGGGTGTTTTAAGCCCACGTTTGGACTGGACTAATCAGGCAGAGTCGGACATGTCCTGAAGCCACTCCAGATTTGTCTTGTTTGTATCATTCAGGGCATTGTCGTGCAGAAACTTGACTCTTCATCTTAGTGTTCGGTTGCTGTGCTCTGGAACTGGTTTTGGCTGCTTTCCTTCCTTCAGCTCCAACCAGGCTGAGATGTGCTGGCATTAAGGCTGATATGAGTCGGTGATGAGCAGCGGCCGAGTGTTAAATACATGGTCTGTTCACTTCTGACTGGATAGTTCAGTTTGGAGTTCTTTAAAAGCTCTATGGCATACTTTACAAAGCTGTCTAATGGCTTTTTACTGAGAGTCACTTCTGTGTAGCTGGGGTACTATACTGTTGTCCTTCTGGAAGGTTTTCCTGTGAAGAGCATTTCTGTTAAAGTGATGTTTGAATCCATAACAGAGGAGTGTCCTGCTTTGTTGCTCAGCCAACTTTACCAATAGAGTTCTACAAAGAGTTCCTCTGTTTTTGTCGTGTGTGTGTGTGTGTGTGTGTGTGTGTGTGTGTGTGTGTAAAACATGTTTTTGCTTAGTCATGGTGGGGTATGCAGCCTGAAGCGAGTGTATACCTTTGTAAATGTATCGCTCACTGCTTTTCTTTTTTCAGTCTAGAGGATGTGGCTGTTTTTAGCCCCTCTAACAGTTGTAGTGTTGACATTATCTGCCGGTCAGTCCATCTGTCTGTCCTTGGGTGAAGTTTGATCTGGAGGGAAGTGTGTCGGTAAAATGCTACACAAGGTGAACAAGTTTCATATTTATAGTTAAATCTTAGGTTCAGAGCCACTGCGTTTCTGGGAACGTGATCTAGTGAATATGAATCTACTCTATGCTGTCTTCTGGGTGTACAGGTCGAAGGCATACACAATGGACGCACTTGAACAACAGATCACTAACTATAAATGCTTCAGATTTTGCTGTAGTCTTCTTTAGGATAAGAGCTCAAAACTTTCATCGCTGTTTGCTTAATTTGGAACAGTAACTGCTGTAAGCATCTCTGGCTTCTGATTGGTTCAGATGTTTTAACAAGCTGCCTGAACTTGTTAAATTTAGTTGAGGCTAATGAAGTCAGAGAGCACAGTAGCCTTACATGCTGCTTGCTATGTTTGAAGTCTTTTATTCTTCTGCCACATTTCTTATTTTGTAACAAAGACCTCCGAACGCCTCAGAGTTGAGACTTTGACTCGTGGCCTGCCCACTTTGCATCGCCACAGGTCATTATGCCTTGATGTCAACTAAATGTTCTTGACTCTCTGATGTAATCACTTCCTGTGTGTACTTCACTTCAGGCTTTAATTCCCATTTAAGAAATGGACCCACCCTCAAGTTGCTTAATAGCTGAATAGTCCCCGTATATCGTTCCCTATAAGCTTCTATGGCAGTAAGAAACATAGTTTTAAATGGTTCTTTGTAGTATTATCACTTTGACTTTCAGATCAAACTATTAAGGAGAGGTCAAAAGTGACATATTTTAAGTCTTTATACAGTAGGGTTCTATATATCAATAATGCACACCAAATTGTAAGAATCATAGATTCTAGATTTTAAGGCATTTTATCAATTTTCAACCAATAAATCACTGAGAACCTTCACAGACAATAAATCATTAAGTTGACCTTAGTGGATGGAAGCAAAATTTTAATGGTTTGTTAACATGACCCCACTCTACACCCCTACAAAGTTTTATCAGAATACATTCAAAACCTTTCTGAGCTAATGTGTTTACAGACAGACTGATAACACGCTATGTTTAACAGTCAGGGTAAAAGCATTTCCACACACAAAGTGTAACGCAAAATCAAGCGATTCTGACTAAATGGCTGTGTAGCTTTAAGAAAACCACGTATGACTGGGGGACCTTCAGTTTGCAAATCAGAATAGAGGTTGGACTCTAGAGCAATGGGCAAGGCCCAGGTGGTCTGAACTGGATTTGCCCTGATCCAGAGCAACAGGTATGACAGGGTAAGAAGATCGGTGGATGAAGTGATTCACTTATCTTGTTTGGTGCCTGTTGTAAAAGTCCGTGGGGGCAGTGTGGTGATCTGGGGTTGCTTCAGTTGGTCAGTTTCAGCAACATTGTGTGTCCAAAAGTAAAGACTGAATGACCAGGCTTTTCCATCAATGGCATATTTTCTTCTACATACTTAAAAATGGAAACAATTTATTTGGCTCAAATTGTAGAACAGTGGTTGAGGGAGCATGAGACATTGTTTGCCCTGGATTGGCCACAACAAAGTCTAGATGTTCAGGATGTGCTGGAGAACAGTTTAATCCCATCATCAATGGAAGCTCTTTACAAAAAAAGGAATGTAACTCTGGATGGAAATGAATGTTGTGGTGTTGCACAAGCTTATCAGAGCTAAAGATAGTCCAACAAAATGTGACTTTTGTTTTTGGTTGAGCTTTGTATTTGTCAGTATGTGCAGGTCACCTCAATGATGGTGTGCATTTTAGGACCTACAACAGCTTCCAGCAAA
Source organism: Rhamphochromis sp. 'chilingali' (assembly GCF_963969265.1). Classification (NCBI taxonomy): domain Eukaryota; kingdom Metazoa; phylum Chordata; class Actinopteri; order Cichliformes; family Cichlidae; genus Rhamphochromis; species Rhamphochromis sp. 'chilingali'. The sequence goes on along the minus strand of NC_137930.1, from coordinate 54,589,367 downwards.
CTTGACCAAGATAAACATGCTGGTGTAATTCAGTTTATCGAATAAGGACCTGTTGGATATAAGCAGAATTTAAACTCTTTTTGTTTGTTTGTTTTTAGCGGCACAGTCTGCCGTCTTGAGCCGAACTATCAGCAAAATATTGAAAAAAGAAAAACCAGATAAGAAGGTAAGTGTGACAGCTATGATTCATGTGTTTAATTTTCTATATGGTAAAGCTGCTTCTTAGGAAATACGTCTACTGAAAAACACACAAACTGATAATCTGTCCTTTTCTTGTTTATTTAGTATGATGGGTATACTTCATGTCCCTTGGTCACAAGCTACAACACAGTAATCCTGGCAGAGTTCGACTACAACGGACAACCGCTGGAAACGTTCCCCTTCAACCAAGCCAAGGAGAGGCGATTAATGTACCACCTGAAAACAGATGTGATGCCTCACCTCTATTGGCATGGGCTTCTTAGGTATGTTTACAGTTAATTAACAGCAGTTAATTAGCAGCAGTTAAGCCGCTACAACAACAGCTTTGTCTTTATTTGTCTCACGACAGGGGGCTGTGGGGCGGACCGGGACCTTACAGGAAAATCATGCATCTTGGGATGAAATGAAACCTCATCTTCAGTTTGAATCTGAAAGGAAATTCATTGTGTAATCATCTACCCAAGGGTGCACACGCATATGGATAAAGGAGTAATGTGAATGTTTTGAACATCATGATTAATCGGTCTCACAGAAAAGCTCATTTAAGTAGCGTTTTTGATATTACTGTGGAATTAAACGACTGGAATGATGGAGTGGGTCTAAACTGCTCATAGATCAGCTGTTTTTTTTTTTTTTGTGGGTTTTTTTGTTTGTTTTTTGGGTTTTTTTGTTTTGGGGTTTGTTTGTTTTTTTTTGTTTATTGGTACTTTTGACAGCCCAATGAATGGCCGGTCGAGATGCTTTCATAAGCCAGAGATGGGGCTTTTATAGGGACCGAGAACAAAAGTTTGTAGAACACTCTTACTCCACACCTCTGGTGTTTTGTTTTGTTGTTGTTTTGTTTTTTTCAGTTATAGTTGGTCGGCATTGGCAAATTTTATATAGTGACATTAAAAAACCAACTCTAAATTCAGATTATTTCAGGGTAGCCTTTAAGCACAGCATATAAATATTACTCTTTCCTAGATTGCTACATTTAAAACCGTGCACATGTGTACAGTTTAGTCATTGTGCGTGAGATGTGTTCAAGTCTTTGGCTTTATTTAGAGTTTTAAACTAATCAAGCTACCACACATTGTGTAGGATTTGCCATTTGGGGTGTTTGAACATTAACATGCAGGCTACAACAAGTGCTTTTTCTTGCATTTAGACGTTAGTGTCTGAAGTAGAGTTTTGTACATGATGATGATTTTTTTTTTTTTTTTTTTTTTTTTTTTTTTTTAAATTAGTTCTCAACTGAGGCGAAAACATCTTGGTGGCTGTACAGTCAACGCTAGCTTCATTGTATTAAAACAAAAAAAAAAAATCCTATAATCATTAAAATGACTGAAGCTTATGAAACCTCACGTCAGACTGTTATTGCAGGATAATATGAAACAACAAATGAATTGTTTTGTTGTTGCATTAATTATTACTTTATAAAATTACAGTATTGGACTTTAATGAGCAGCTTTGATTTGAAATGGTTAAATCTGAAAAGCGGTTTTCAGACACGGGAGGGAGGCCAAAATTTAATTGCACACTTGTGTAAAATTGCCCGTATGTCCTCTGAAATAAGAATATGATAGGCTCTCAGAGGAAGACACTTTCGATAGCACTTTTGCATAATCTGAATCATCTGTTTTACCTGATCACTATCAATAGACTTTGATGTGTACTTGTATAAAAGTTGGATTTAATTTGCAAAATCCAGAGACCTGGGTCACTGGATTCAAACAGACTACTCTTTATTCTTCTCTCTGCATATTAAAGGTCATCAGCAGGACTACACTTCTTATTGCAAACTGGCAGAATATGTCTTCAGTTCGTGATCACCTTTCCAGCAGCAGTTTAATGTCAACGTTAAAAACATCAATAAATGTCGGAAACCTGCAGGGATATTTAAATGACTGTCTCGGATTTGGTTAAATGCTAAGTTTAATTCACTTTCATCCCCCCCCCCAACAAGAGATGATCTAAATTTGACTAAAAGCTGAGCCTGCTTTTAGTCCAATTATACAGTATAATGTGGAGAAGCTGCTTTTGTTTTGGGATTTTGTTTTTTGCTTGCAAGATTTTTGAAAGTCTTAAAACGTCTGAACCATCCTGGCCACTGTCCTACAAAAAATGCCAATTTGCAGTCCAAACGTTCAGATTCGGCTTAATTAATACAGGATTCTTGCAGTCGCACAACAGCACCAGCAGGGATAAAATGTGACGGAGAGCCCGGGTCCAGCTGCGCACATACTAAAGCCATTTTCCTGTTGACTGCGCTCGCCACGTTGGTTCACCTACGTGTGTGTCACATTCTTCTGCGCACCGCAACGTTATGTTTGTGATGAGGCGGGAAATGGCGTCCGCAGACATGGTCGATCTGTGACTAGCTACTGAGCGACGGACACAGCTGGCGGCAACAACCACGGCCCGATCTTTGTCCGTGGCCGCCACGGTCGTGGCCGAGAGCTGACAACGCTGCGGGACGTTTTGAAGAGCTTCCTAGATCATCGGTAAGCATCGAACAACGTCAACATGTAAACAAAAAGGCTTGTACCCCCCGTGAAAGCCCGACTCCTGCTAGCTAGCAGCTAACGTTGGCTACCGAAGGGGGCGTAGTCTCAATTGCTAAAGATGGTTACGGGAGCGAACAAAATGACGCGTTAGCCACAGCGAAGTTTGCTTTAATTACCTTTATTTCACTGAAGGATTAAAGAGTAATTTCCATATTACCTATAGATATGCTGTCGGAAGACACACTAGAGGAGTTTTTTGAAGCGGAGGGAGTAATGTCACGAAATGGCTTTTGCTGCCTTTGGCGTTTTGTTAGCTTGCAAGCTAACTATAGTTTGGTTAACGTTAGCCACAGAACCCACTGACAGACAGCGCCTGTTTTATGCTAGCATTAACAACAGTTCTGTTAAGCCTACAGGTGTCAGTTCTGACTACGTAAAGTCGGCGGTGGGCCAAATAATGCGGGGCATCAGCGTCAGAGCGGTGTTGTCTGTGTAGTATTGATGCTAAATGTCAGCGGTTGGCTAACGTTAGCGGTAGCTGACGTCGTTGGCGTTAAGGCAGCCCGTCTGATGTTACATAACGTTAGACAGCGGTGCTGTTTGCTGTCAGATCTCATTTAGCAACAACTTAGCAAACATATATAAACACAAAGCCTATCCTCTAAGCAGCAGCTAACCTCGGATAACTCGAAAGCTTCATATTTTTGCTAACTTCTGCTGTTTACCACCCACTCCGCTGACCGGTCCGGCTTACACGAATTTTTTGTTTTCATAACTTTTCTTTCATTTATACCGGAGTCGAGTGGCCGTGACAGCTAAAAAAAAAAGGCAAAGGTATGCGTTTCATCTGAACTAATTTGATGAGCTTCCTTAAGTTACTCAATTGTCTGCACACATTTTGACTAGATTGGTGGTGAAGTGTCCATAAATCGTGGGTTTTCGTTGCACAGCTTTAGCACGCCAATAAAAACGCATTTGACTGTATCTGCGAAGGGAGACAGAATGAGGATGTGAAAACTGTAAACATAAATAAATACAACTTTAGGAACTTGCTTCTTTGCTATAGTAAACTAGAACCACACACAGTCATGTCAACGTATGTGACCTGTATTTACACGTATTTCATAAAACAAGAATTTGCGTTGGAAACTGAGGGGAATTTAGAAGCTGCATCAGTGTTTTTCGTGCATTTAAAAAAAAAAAAAAAAAAAAAAAAAAAACTGAAACACATTAAAGAGGTTTTTGGGTAGAGCTTAAAAAAGATGGTTAGCTTTGTGGTGTATTTTTATTTTTTTAGTATTATTTTGTTTAGAAAATAAGCAAGAAAGAACATAGATGAAGTAACTCAGTCTTAGCCCTTGCTGTACTTGCATAGTAACGCCCAAAGGCCAATTTTTTTTTTTTTTTTTTTTTTTTTTAATTTTTAAGCCAGGAAAAACCCTGACACAGTTTGTCTGCCGAAGAGAGAAGTTGCTATATCCTGCTCAGCACAAGTCCTTGTCAGGATAAGAAATGTTTGCTTTGTGTTTATGTAAAAAGTCTTGTCTTGTATGATATTGGCTGGGCAGCAGATCTGAAAACCTATCAGGATTTTTAGGCACATGGTTGGAGAGGAACTTGTGCAATTTCCTGCTGTTTCTGACCTTTTGGTAAACAAAAGCCCTTTTGATACTCAAGTAAATTAAAACACCTTTTTTACAAATTAAAAAAACAATTTAAAATAGTGATAATTTTTATGTTTTTATCACAGTCTAGGTTTTTTGAGGGGGTTTTCTTGGGGGGGGGGGGGGGTAGAGTTTCATGTACTTGAGTGTAACTTGCATTTTTGGTCATAAGTAATGGGGACATGCACGATTCCTGTCAGAGCGGCAAAGCACACTTTTTTTTTTTTCTTTTTTTTTTTTTTTACCATTTATGGATGGATTGTGTTTACTGTTATAACACAAAGGATTGAGTGTCTACCCTTTGTGTTTGAAGTGCAGTGTCAAAACCGCTCAGTCGACTTAACTCCATCTTTTCCTTCCTTGTCAGATTTTTCTATGTGACGTTGGTACATGATGAAGCTGAGAGTGCGTAAAGCTCCTCAGCAGCCGAGCGTAGGCCATCAAACCCACCCGTCCCAGGCCAAAAGGAAACACTGTGAAGTGGAGCCATCGCCGGTGAGAGGTCGAGGCAAAATGCAGAAGAATGAGACAGGCCTGTTCTCCACTATCAAGAAATTCATTCGTGGAAATGCAGTCAAGGTAAGCACAGCTTTTTTTTTCTTTTTTTTTTTTTTTATGTGCTTCATTCTGTGCTTCATAGTACGGCGCAAGAACACACACAGCTACTTAAAAAAACAAACCAAAAAGCTGATAAAGGGAAGCTGTGTCACGCATGTAACTGTTAGTAGTGTTTTTAGACATCGAAACAGCAGGTTTACAGTTATTTTAAGTCTGACTCAAATTACTGATGTCCACACAAAAGTTAGATATTTTTGTCTTAGACTGCCGAAACCTCCTATAGGCTTCAGTGGGTTCGTTAATTTTTTCCACGTTGTTTAGTTTTACAGTTTCCACATAGTGCTAGTTTGCTTGGTTTTTATTTGTTTTTTTTAGTTTTCATTGTAAATTTTTGTTAATATAACACAGGTGATGAATGTCAGGGGCAAGATCTAAAAAGTTCAGAATAGGGATTATAATACAAGCACAGCGTTCATGCTATGCAGGCATGTCAGCCTTAATAAACACATACACTAATGCATCCTAAGGTGTATATTAGTTCTACACAGCCAGGTTTTCTTTGTGTCTGCTGGCTTAACAATACCTTAACTATACCTTAAACCCCAATCAGAGATAAACTTAAGCTTTCTGCTTGCACGCTCACGTAAAAGGGGCGGCGTTTGCCCACATCGTTTGACTCTTCTGCACAAAAATGGTTCGATTTAGCACCACTCATTCCAATCAGAGACATTTTACTCTGTAAAAAAAACATGACAATATCACAGTAAAATGCAACACTGCTGCTTACAGGAATACAAGAAAATGCAATGCTGCAGAAAATCCCCAGATCTACTGAGTTCATGATCATTATTAGCATACTGTGGAGTAAAGTAAACATGTTAATATCTTTGCTGTTTTTTTATTTCCGACCAAGCAGCCACACATTAGAGCTTGAAACCTTTAAAATGCATCTATTAAAGCATCAGAGGTTACTCTGTGTGTTTGACTCTGTCTCACAACCTAATAAATTAGACTTGGAAATCAGTTTAGTTTGCCACCAGATTAAAGTGAAATCAATTTTATTGATTGAATAGATATCCTGTTTGATAAACGGCCTAATAATGTAACCATAATCAGTTTTCTGGTCTGTGTTCTAGTAACTGAAGTTCCAGCAGTGTAAAACAGGTAGAACAGAATGTAAAAAAAAAAAACAAAACATGTAGACATTTTCTGCATCACCAGCTGCATGCAAATGCAGTGACAATGTCACACATTCATTTCAAAGGAGGGCTTCATTTAGTGGTGTTGGGACAGTTTGACTTAACAAGTTGCATTGAGTTGAGTGTTCTCCTTTTTCCTGTCAGTCAAAGCACTTTGCACACTCTGTTTTTACCCCTCAGCCATAAAAAGGTCCATGGGGTTTTGTTGTCTCCCTACTTGGCAGACAAAACTCTGTGTGTGGCATGTGCTCACGCAGGTTTGTGAAAGTGATAACTTGATAATGTGCCATTCATACCATAGGTGCATCTACTATGTTTGAATTTCAGTGATCTCAACCTCAAGGTCAGAGGTCACTGGGAGTTTGATTTATAAGTGCATCTACTAGGAAGCTGAGGGGTAGCACTGGCAGCTGCCAGTATTGTTATCATTGTTATGTCCTTAGAGGGGTACTACAAAGCAAGTTTAGTGGGTTAGTGAGGTATGTCAGTGCACTGACTTTTAACAGATCATCCTTCAGTTTTCTTCCATTTATTTGATTCATAGTGGTGAGGCAGACTTGAGGCTATCGTAGAGGTCATGGGGTAGAGATGGAGTGTACCGTATTTTCACGACCATAAAACGCACTGTACTAAAAGGCGCAGTCTCAGTTATGTGTGCCATTACTGTATTTAACACACACATAAGGCGCACTGGATCATAGGGCGCATACAAGTACCGTATGCGTATTTAAAAATAAAGCGGGAGCAAACCTGAGTTCGGTACCTTACTCACATTTTTATTACCAGTAATCATCATCATCAACAACACACAAGCATACAAGTGCGCGTATTTAAAAATAAAGCAGGAGCAAAACAAAGTTTGGTACTCACATTTTTATCATCAATCAAACCCATCGAAGTCCTCATCCTCTGTGTCTGAATTGAACAGCTGCGCTAAATCTCCATCAAACATGCCAGGTTCACTTTCTTCACTGTCAGAGTCACTTTCCGTGCCGTGCGGCTCCTCGGAAATGATGCCGGCTTTTGCGAAAGCTCGAACAACAGTGCCAGCAGACATGTTAGCCCAAGCATCTACAATCCATTCGCAAATTGTGGCGTAACTCGCCCGGCGCTGCCTTCCACTCTTGGTGAAACTGTGGTCTCCATCGGTCATCCATCGCTCCTAGGCCGCTCGCAGCCTTACTTTGAACGGGCGGTTCACACCGATGTCCAGCGGTTGGAGATCCTTTGTCAGGCTTCCCGTAATGACAGCAAGCTCACAGTTCATTTGTTTCACTAGTTTTTTTTTTCACATCGGCTGTGAGATGGGCACGCATAGAGTCACAGATTAAGAGCGATGGTGATGCATGGAAAAAACCACCTGGTCTCCTTACATACACCTCCCTCAGCCACTCTTTCATCATTTCCTCATCCATCCAGCCCTTTTCATTTGCCTTAATGATGATTTCTGCTGGAAACTTCTCTTTAGGCAAAGTCTTTCGCTTAAAAATCACCATAGGCGGCAGTTTCTGTCCATTAGCATGGCAGCCAAGCACAACAGTAAAAGAAGACTTTTTGTGCCCCGTTGTGCGTATCGCTAGCATGCTGGTCCCCTTCTTCTCCACAGTGTGACTCACCGGGATGTCAAAAGTGAGCGGGACCTCGTCCATGTTTGTGATGTGGCTGGGCTGGATGTTTTTGTCGCCGATGTGTTTGCTGCAGTAGGAGCGGAAGATGGCCAGCTTTTCCTTATAATCCGCTGGAAGTTGCTGCGCTACCGTAGTCCTGGTCCGGATGGAAAAATGGCACCGTTTCATAAAAAGTGAAAGTGAAACTGCTTTTAGCCGAATGGTGACCGTCGAAACGCTTCTCCCACTCGTTCTTTGCTCGATGATCCACCGCTCGAGTCTTTCCTCCAACTCGGGCCACCTCGCCTTATGTCCGCGGAAACTCAGCTGCGTTTTCTTGACCTGCCGGAGCTTGTTTTCTAGCTTCCTCCATTTGCGAACCATCGATTCGTTAATCTTAAATTCTCTCGCCGCTGCTCGATTTCCATGTTCCTCCGCGTAGCTGATGGCCTTCAGTTTAAACTGTGCTTCATAAGCGTGTCTCTTTGCCATTTTCAGGGTTGCCCCCACACTTCACCGTTTAGCGTTCTCATGGTGTTCTCTACTACGTCCTCCTTACAACACACAGGGCGCACTGCGCTATAGGGCGCGCCGTACTTTTTGAAGAAAATCTAAGACTTTTAAGTGCGCCTTATGGTCGTGAAAATACGGTACTCTCGACAGGTTGCCTGTCTATTGCAGGGTTGACCCACACAACCATTGACAGTCACACTCAAACCTGCAGCCAATTTGGAATCACCATTTAACCTAACATGAATGTTTTTGGATTGTGGGGGGAGGCTAGAGTACCCCGAGAGAGCCCACGCAGACACAGAAAAGGCCCCGGGCGGCCAGTGGATTCAAATCTAGAACCTTCTTGTTACGAGGTGGCAGTGCTAACCACTGAGCACCGTTCCGCCCCAGAACAGAAGTCACATTTTTAATCAAATGTCATCACATGCTTGTAAAACATCCACATTGAGAAATTAAAGATGCGCTTTCTGTGGTAATGTCATGGCAACTGCTTTCAGTGCTGCTAAATATATTTTGCATTGCAACATGTTAGCGATTTGCACACTGAAGAAGTTAAAGCTGTGGAAAAATGTCAATTATGTACATTTGTAACTGTGTGTGTCGTTTCTTTTTAGGTGGAGCAGGATATTCCTGCCAAGCGGAGTCGTATTGATTGTAATCCCGACGGTGATCTCATTACTTCAACACCACAGACTAGAGGCCTCTCTAATAAATCCGTATCCAGAGTTTGCCGGAAAAGTCCAAATAAAGGTATGACAGACCAGTCTATAGAAGCTGACCATAACAATTCGCATATCTTTCATGTATATTCTGCAGTTTTATAGCTCTGTCTTAAGAACCCTAAAAATTTTACAATAGTGTCAACAAACTAAAACCATGTCCTTTTTCCCCCTCCTTTTTTTTCTTCTTCTTTTCTTCAAAAGACACCATGACCTGCCATAGTAAACCAATTAAACCAAACGGTAAACTGGAGGCCCCCGTCGACTCAACGAGCAGCCCACCACGCACCACCCTCCTTGGAACCATCTTCTCCCCAGTCTTCAACTTTTTCTCACCAGCAACTAAAACTGGTAAGAAAGTCCACAAGTATTCTGTAGCCGATCCACAGGTAATTTAGGCTGAATTAATAAATAATAAATAAATGATAACAAACAATCATGCTGAAATATCATAAACTGAATGGTTTTAGGGTTTTTTTTCTGAAGAACCAGCGATATATGACTGAAAGCCACATCTTATTTGTATTCCCTCTGTTAAGCCACTCCTGGCTCTGATTCTCCCGGCCAAGCCATGGAGGCAGAGGAAATCATGAAACAGCTGGACATCGAGCAGGCTGAAGAGATGCCGAGCAGCACTCTCACATCCACCCTCACATCCACCGAGGGCATCGCTCCGTGTCACACTGCTCCGATTTTACCACAGAGGCTCCACATTACCTCCGATACAACCATAGAAGAAGGAGAGATCGTCACTGAAACTGACATGCCCCCGTTAACAGGTACGACCACGCACGTTAGGCCTAATCCTCCTTGAATTTAAAACTTAATTCACATAAACAAGGACAACTTCACAGTAGAGGCTTGTTATTTCTCAGAATCATTGCATTTGAATTTCTCTTAAATCTTATGTGTCTCTGTCAGCTCCTGGGTGTATGCCAGATGGCAGCTATCCACACTCATTACCTGCAGTTCCAGCAGAACCCTCATACGATGAGGACTGGGAAGTTTTCGACCCGTAAGTTAATCAATTTTTTTTTCTTTCTTTTTTTAAAACAAACTCTAAATTTAATATAAATCCTTTCAGTGTTAATTAAGTAAACATTAATAGACTTGGTGCTAATAGAATAAGTGCTGCATTGTTGTTAAATTTGAGCTTGCACTTTGCGCAGCAAACCCTGTCTTTGTTGAGTTTTGTGGTGTGATTCCACTTGAAATCACATTCAAGGTGACTTTGTATGCTGGTGTTGAGCTTGTTGTGAAACTTTCAGCCACCAGGTGGCAGCAAAACCACACTTTTAAGTCTGTGCATCGCTCTGCGTTTACTTCACTGGAGGATACTGTTTGCTCATCCCCGATTCCCCCAGTGAAGATTAAATATTCTCTTTGTTTTCCTTTATTTTTTTTATCCAACATCTATAAAAGAAACAGTAAATAAGTTATATTACTATCAAAGGTTCAACTGGGACATTTAAATACTTGTGATTTTTGACTGTTGATATATTTCCTTTTGGTTTCTTTAAATTCGAGGTACTTCTTCATCAAGCACGTGCCTCCGCTGACAGAAGAGCAGTTAACACGCAAACCGGCGCTGCCTTTAAAAACACGCAGCACACCAGAGTTTTCTCTTGTCCTTGATCTGGTAAGCAGCAAAATGTCCCTTATGCTTTCATCTCAAAATAAAATAAAAAAAAGACTCAAATTAAAGACAACAATAAAATAAAAATAATTTGTTTTTTTCTTCTCTTGCTTCCAGGATGAAACTCTGGTTCATTGTAGTTTGAATGAGCTCGAAGATGCAGCTCTGACATTCCCCGTGCTTTTTCAAGATGTAATATACCAGGTACAGGTTCAGCATCATTCCCCAGTTTAAGAGACTCACTTTTTATGGCTGTTCCTAAACCTTCTGTCTCTTGATCTATTTTTTCTTTTTTTTTTTTTTTTAAACCTGCAGGTGTATGTTCGGTTGAGGCCCTTTTTCAGAGAGTTTCTCGAGCGCATGTCTCAGTTGTACGAGGTAAGAGGCATCTTTTGTTAGAGTGCATACGTTTGTTTAGTCTGGCCTCCTCTCAGATTCAGTATTAGTCATTTATTGCTGTCCATTAAAATTTCAGATTATTCTCTTCACTGCTTCAAAGAAGGTCTATGCTGACAAGTTGCTCAACATCCTGGATCCGAAAAAACAGTTAGTAAGGTCAGTGGGGAACGTGCATCCAAAGATGAACTCTGCCTGCTTTGTAAGATGTCTGGTAGCTGTAGAGTAAGAGAGGAAATGAACAGGATACAAACCTGTATTCATTCCATCAGAGTTCACCAGCTTTATTCTGTAGTCATCCTTAGGAGAAGATCCAAGATGAACATTTAAAATATCGCTCTTGACACAGGAAAAAAAAAAAGGAACTTCCTTGATTTTTATACCAGGTGTACTATCCAGTATTCAAGTTCTTCGTGTTTCCTTTTCCAGTAAAACTAACAGCAGGTTTTCTTTACTGGAAAAGCCATAAAGCTCCTCCCCCTTCCTGATTGTGTTGATTTTGTAAACAAATCCTTTGAAGATTTGTGTTTGGACTTCTCAGCAAGCTCCGTTGTTGTTTAGAAGAGGTTCAGTTTATCAGGCAACCAGCTTGGTTGTGTGTCGCTCCTAAGCAGAGCCTATGCACAGCTCTGGAGAGTCATGAGGGGGAAAAAATCAGTATTCCCCAACTAGTAAGGCTTCTGGCTGTTTCGTGTATCTGAACGGCAGCAAAACTTTGAGCTCCGATCTTTACATCCTCTAATTGCACCTACACCGCAGCTAAAGCCACTCTTTTATTAGCACTTGCTCCGACCCAGCCAGTCAGGATGCTGATTAAACAAGGACCTAAACCTAAAAAAGCCAGAAAGGATGTATCAGATGACGATGTTAGCAACGAACTCCAAACCGAGAAGATGGAAGAAGCTAGCGCCCAACAGACCAAGACTAGTGTTCTGACTGCAATTGAGTTGCAAGTGATTATTGGGGTTGCTGGTAGTCGCTGGAAAAACAGTTGCTTAAGGTCCAGTCACACAGGTTTGCAGAGTGGTTAGTAACTCCCTGGCAACAACCTGTTGCTAGCATAAATGTGCATTCCCCAACTGATTGGCAAAACCCTCTTTGTGATTGCTTTGGCAGCTGCAGTTGTAGTTTGCATGGAAGTTATGGACCTCTCTACAAATGCTGTTCAGCAGCTCTGCTGGCTGTAGTGAAGCTGTGAAAAGTGTAACACAAACCAGAAATTGAGATCATGTTGCCTTCAAAATAAAAGTTTGAAGGCAATGTTGCCTGTAGCACTGAGCCACAAATCATATTTTAAAGACTTTCTCCAATTCTAGTTAGTGTTGCACTTTTCACCATTTTGCTATTGCTGGACTTGCTTGGACTAAATCTCTTTTTTGCAAATATTATGTATCAAAATAGTGTCTTGTCAATCACGAGTTGTTAGCCAGTAAGCATGCAGTTTCCCAGTCATACCCACCTTGCATTGGTATTTTGGCAAACTGATGGTGGGTGTCATTCATTTATTTATTTATGATTAATATTTGAAGGTCATCACTTGCACATAAACATGCAGCTTATATCATTTTTCTCACTCATTCAAGCACAACCAGCATTACTGATTTGGTCCTCTCAGCGTGTCCAGTGTTTCATGAATATATTATTCTGAAAGCACCATTCACTCCCTTTTCATTGTTTCAAACAAACCAATCTGAAATGCCTGTCGGGACGCTTGCATTTGTTTTTGGGTTTTTTTTTTTTCATGAAACATTTATTAATTTCTTTTCCTTCTGTCACCTTACCGCCAACCTCGGGACAAATGCACAGTGTAAATCATTTGACCCTTTGAATTTTTCTGTAAGCATCATTAACTTCACCAGAGCTCTTCTTCCTTTGGTGTTATTTTCTCGGAATAAATCTGTCATGCTGCATTTTTCTTTTTTGCTTTCTTTCTTTTAGACATAGACTATTTCGTGAGCACTGTGTGTGCGTTCAAGGAAATTACATTAAAGACCTAAACATTCTCGGGCGGGATCTTTCCAAAACTGTAATAATCGACAACTCACCCCAAGCCTTTGCTTATCAGGTAAAGTTCTTACACCAGAAATTATTTTATTATTAGTTGTTTATTTGTTTTTTGTTTTTTTTAAATGAATGAATTCATTTTAAACTGCACTTTTATCCATGATTTTGTGTCACATTGATCTAAACACGCGTTTTTGTTTCTTTCAGCTTTCCAATGGAATCCCCATTGAGAGCTGGTTTGTGGATAGAAATGACAACGAGCTTCTAAAGCTTATTCCTTTCCTCGAGAAACTTGTGGAGCTGGTATGTACTTGGACTTGTAAATATTTGCATCTGTGCATTCACACCAGTGGAAAATAACCACAGCTGGCAGTCTGCTGTCACTGTTCCACCCACTCTTCACCACACGCAGAGTTAGCTGTGTAATAAACTTACCAGTTTTATATTTAGTGTTGCTAATAGAGAACATATAAACAAATATGTGTAAATTATTTAAACAAACCAGTTAAGTTTCTTACTTTGCTGCTGATTCATTTAACTGAGTTTCAGTCTGTATATCTGCATTGGTTCATGGTTTGAAAACCACTGCACTGTACCAACAAAATGCTGCGTATGGCTGCTGAAATCGCAAATTTTGATTGGCTAGAAAGCTGTAGTCTAACTCTTGGTTAGATAACAGCTGTCAGTCAGCTGTCAATGGCTTAATTTGGTGCCAGGTTTAGTTTTGTGACCAATGCATTTAACCACAAAAAAGGGAAGTGTCAACTCAGTCAACAACGCTCACATTTTAATATTAGATTTTTTTTTTCAAAGCTTTGTAAGTGTATAAACCCAGTCAGCAAAGAGAAGGTGGTCTGAGAGGAAGTGCAACCAAAAAAGAGCAGAAAGTAAAATGGTGCAGAGAAGTTTTAGGTAATGTGAGTAAAGCAGAGGAAGACGGACGTGAGAGGCAAACATTGCTATTAACACAGCACTGTGTAACATTAACTCTGCTGGATTGACATGCTCAGTAATATCATGATTAGAGCTGGGCAATAAAACGATAACATTATCATGCAAAAGGTTTACTCAATAGTGATATCAAACATGGTCGGTATAAAATCGATAGAGCTCACTCCATCCATGTTTTGACGGACAACACAAAAGGCCATTGACAATAAGTAGTGCCAAGACAGTCATGTGGGTAGAATAACATCAAAGCCACACAGGTTGGGTTGACGTACACGGGGTAGGAGAGACAGCCGGCAGCAGCACATGAGCTTATATTTGGGCTGCTACACGCATTGCGCTAAAAGCTCGGGCAAGGTAAAAGACGACATGGCAACAGAAAATGAAAACTCAGAACAGAGTAGTGTGCGCTCCAACACTGCAAACTGTGTTGAAAGCAGGTTTCCACAAAGGCCAGGTGACAAGGCATGATGCCAGTAAGCAGAGTCGAAAATGTCAGATTTAAGAAGCTGATTAGAGAAACTGAGCCTGTTACCAACTTCGTGGCTATAAACGTTTCTCTCAGACGACTTTATCCTGCTACATGTGGAGAGAAGAGGGAGAGATGAACAGCTTTTTACTACCACAGCGGATTAGTGGTGGAACGAGTCACACATCTGATCCATGACTGAGGTCTAAGGAGCTTGGAAAGAAAAAAGTGTCTGGACTTCTTTAAGTTGCTTGAAGACGTTTCACCTAGCCCCACCTTATCCTGTAATTTACTGAGGTCAGATGGCCCAGGCTGTGAGTGGGCATTAAAGCGTCTGGCGTCTCATTAGGGGGTCCATTGTCCCTCTTCAGGGGGACACTCCCACAGGGCTTAAATCTGGGACTCTCCACCATTTGACCCTAGAACTGAAGAAGCTTCTTGGATGAGAGGTGAAACGTCTTCAAGCAACTTAAAGAACTCCAGACGCTTTTTTCTTTCCAAGCTCCTTAGACTACAATGACCTGGATGACTGAGAAGCTTCACAGACATCCATGACTGAGACTCCCATTGATACAAAAGTAGAACACAATTGAGTGTTAGTTTTGCTTATGTTCTCCTTTTATGTATATTTGAAAGTTTTTAAAAATTTGTACTGATATGTTTAGTATTTTCTGTTTGTGGAGTTAAAATGCTTTACCTCTATACTGTATTTATTAAATTTTTTGTTGTAATAGCTGCTTTATTTTTTTGGACCTGACCAAAGAATTTAGTGTTGCAGTTCGTTTTTGTTCTTCTGTAACACTTGAAGGTTTTTCCTTGTCAGAAAACCCATGTCACATATTTAAAATACAATTGCACAATGTAGCAGCGCATTTATCATGTTCAACGGCTCAACCGTAAATTTTAACATCTCATTTTGGTGTAAAAGGGAACCTTTGAACTTTACGGAAGTAGGGATTTTAATTTTAACGTGATATCAGTATCAACTGAAAATATTAGCAGCCCAGCTCTAAACACATTGCATTTAGTGAAAGTTTGTCTTTACTTGTTTCTCGTGCAGAGAAGAAGACATCCTGAATGTGTGATCAAAATGAAATTTTAATAATTTACAGTTTTTAAATCAGTCTCACCTTGTCTGTCTCGTCCCAGAATGAAGACGTCAGACCGCACATCCGAGAGCGGTTTCGTTTGCACGACCTCCTCCCTCCAGACTGAGGTGCTAATGTTCATTTACAAGATCGCAGTGGAAGAAGGAAAAAAAACAAACGGACTCATAGAAGGATGTCTTCAGTGGATTCAGCTCTGAATGGCAGTGTTACATACACAACATTGCCATTATTATAATTTTTTTAAGTCGTACAAAAAAAAAAAGAAAAAATGAAAATTATGCTCGAGTCCACAAAAAAAGTCCTGGATGTTTCTCCACACACACACACACACACACACACACACACACACGCACACACAGTGAAGGCAGACTCAGAGCAGAGGTTTCTTAGCTCACTTGTTTTCAGTGCGACCTTGCAGACGGCCTCCTGGAAGGTATTTTGTCATTTGACAAAACTGAATGTCACAGTGTTGGATTACAAGGACATTGTTGGTTTCCTCCTGACCTCCAGTGGCCAGTCAAACCTGTAAAATATTCACTCTATTTGCTTGTAAATATATGTACATAATTGTTTTGTTTTTTTGTTTGTTTGTTTTTCTCTGAGGTTTTTAAGTCCTTTTAGTTTCACTTCAGATTTTAGTATGTACTCTGACTCGGTTGCTTTTTTCTTTTTTAACTGATAAAATGTTGTTTTGTTTGAACTTGTTGATAAGCAGCTGCTTTTCTGTTGTATGCCTGCATAATTCCTGTGATGCTTTACTCCATTACATGCAGTCGTCTCTTATAAGGTGCAGTTTAAAAAAAAAAAAAGAA
The DNA here is from genome assembly GCF_963969265.1 of Rhamphochromis sp. 'chilingali'. Classification (NCBI taxonomy): domain Eukaryota; kingdom Metazoa; phylum Chordata; class Actinopteri; order Cichliformes; family Cichlidae; genus Rhamphochromis; species Rhamphochromis sp. 'chilingali'. Next base: position 54,573,043 of record NC_137930.1, on the reverse strand, counting down.
GAAGAAGAAAAGAAATGAGTGTCTTTGGGAGGAAAAATTTTTCTGAAATAATATTTTAAAGCTATGAAATGTAAGATAGACTAGGGTCTCAAATGAATACCAACCCATAATGGCAGAATCTTAATTTTGGAGATTTTTATTTAAGAGTCCGCTTCTGGTTGCGACATTTTGATCGTCCTCTTTGACAGGAGTGGTGGGTGGGAGGGTGGGGTTCAGGCATCTTGCACTTTGACATCCAGCCCTTTGTAAGTTGATGTAAACTCTTGTCACTTTTCTACACAGATGTGTATCGCCTAAATTTGTTATGTGGGGGAAAAATGAAATTGTAGCACCAGCAAATTGCCAACATGTTTGCTTTGAATCTTCTTTTCCAAGACGTCTTGTATGTGGGATCTTTGATGTAGGAGTCACGAGTTTTATTGACTTATTGAATGATCACTCCTGGTGTATTCAGTGTTACTCAATGGTTTCCTTGAAAATAAATACATTTTTATACGACACAAGGCTTCCTAGCAGTAACTGAGATTTTAGTTTGTTCAGCAACACTTTTTTTTAAAGATTTATTTTTAAAGTGAAGACAGCTTGCAGGATTATGCAAATTGATACAGAGGTGGACGAGTGAATGTGGAGATGCTCCTCTGGGATCAGTGCAACAGGAAAGAGGAGCAGGAGTTCTTTGGTTTGCTTTTTCTGATCAAAGCATCATTTTGATACTTAAAACTTTTTTCTTTTTTTTAATTTAAACTTTATTTTGTTTCCTAGACCTCATCAGATGACATAACCTTCAATGTTTTTGAAGGTTATGGGGACTAGACGGGGCATATTTATCCTATATGGGCTTCTCTCCTTTGGCTATGTCAACGACTAAGCAGTAGGACATGAGGACTAATGTGTAAAAAGATTTAATTGAATAATTAAAATTAAGTGAGAGAATAGCAGCTAACGTTATCTAGCTGGCGTATTATTTAAAGAGGAAGAATAAAATTATTAGTATTATTAAAAATAATAAACCTGTGGCTCTCTTTCACTTTTGTCCTGTCTTCCTCCCCTCGTCCCCAACTGGTCTCTCAGATGGCCACCCCTCCCCGATCCTGGTTCTGCCAGAGGTTTCTTATTGTTAGAAGGGATTTTTTTTTTCCTTCCCACTGTCTCCAAATGCTTGCTCATAGGGGGGTCATCTGATTGCTGGGGTTTTATCTGCATTACTGTAGGGTCTTTACCTTCCTTTTGTAATGCACCTTGTGTGCATTATGTCTAGCCTCTTCATATTTTTTTTAATTGTAGTTTTATCTTCCTTTATTAAATTGTTTCTCTGCACTCAGTAAACCTGGACGTGTTTCCAATTCGCTATGTTTCTCGTTTGTGGACCATCATACTAACAGTTCGTATGGATCCAAATGAACATAGAGCATATTAAGAGCCAAAGCTAAAGAAATCCTTTTCTGTCCTCCAGGATTTTACACAGAACATTTCCTCAAAGTAAAGTCATTAAATATCTCTTGTGGCTGGGGTTATTGTGGGCCTTTTTTTTCATTCAAAAATTGAATAAAAAGTAATGCAAAACGGGTTTAATATCCAAAGCGGCTAATTTTAATATGTTAACTGCAGCATAAACTACAATAACACAAAACAATTTACCTTTTTGTGACTTGCCGAGGACTAAGTATGTTTCTGCAGCAGTTTGTCCTACTTTTAAGCAGATGTTTCCCTCTTCAAAAGGAAAGAAATGACATACAGCAGCTGCAATGTCAACTGACAGACACCCAGTGAGTGCGGCCATATTTTACTGGCATGCACACAACCTGCGAGATTTTTCATTCAGCTAAGAACCTTGTGAGGCGTCCGGATGAGATAACCTGCTGATTTGTTAAACCTTTTGTTCTTTTGGGAAATGGGACATTATCTGATTACAGGTGCACACCGAATTGCCCCTTTCAGAGGTCATGTGACTCCGAATTCACCTTCATCCGAGTTTATCTAACAATGTTCGGACGGAAGACTTGTTTCAAAACAAAATCGCACTGTTGATAGCGTGGAGATAAGACGTGGGGATAATTAACCGTATATTTTAGACTAAATCCATCCATCTATTGGCTGGTGGTGGTGGGAGGAGGTTGTGGCTCATAAACTACGAAGCATGTGGTGTGACAATGCCGGGGTGCCCGGGGATATAAAAGGTGCAGACAGGCGCTCTCCCCTCAGGATAACGTCAGGTCTATCAACGATGCGGATGCTGCTATTTCTCAGTGCGCTGTTGGGGGTGTTCGGGTTGGAGAAAGCGTCCCCCGTGGACACCCAGCAGCTTCGGGCCCTTCAGTGCCCGCCCTGCGAGCGGATACACTGCTCTTCCCGGCGGGCGCTGAAGCTCCAGTGTAAAGGGGGCGTGACGACGGGTGTCTGCGGATGCTGCCCCGTGTGCGCCAAGACGGAGGGGGAGACCTGCGGGGGGACGTGGGACTACCTGGGGAAGTGCGACGAGGGGCTGGTGTGCGTTTTTCAGGACTCGGCAGCTGCCAAACCAGACGCAGAACGCAAAGGGATCTGCAAAGCAGGTGAGATTGTAACCATTACTCTAAAATGATGACAAGCAGCCACTGCGCATCAGATCCACGGGTGATGCTTTAATCACTCGTGAAATGCAATAGTGGGGAAATGAAAAGTTTTACAGCAGCACAAAAAAGTTATCGAGTTGTTCTGATTTATTCACATGTACAGAAACCATCATGCTAATTAAAAGAAGGCTCTGTAAGCAAGAATGCAATATTTAACTCTTCCTTCTGGAAATAAAGTTGGCGGGAACTACAAAGGCGCTAAAATCTTCTCTAAACGCGTAAAATGCACTTGGTGAGATTCTTTGACTGTAAGTCTGTGTAGTGGGAATGGTGCTGGTGCGGTAAAATCTGGTTTATGAGCTGTGAAGACTGATAGTGTGGTCAAGGCTTCCTTTGAATCAAAGGTTCCTCAGCCATAATTACTCATCTTATCTGTCCCCGATGAAAAGAAGTGTCACCGTTATCAATACGATATCAGACCTTTTACAGTTTTCCTGTCTTTTTTTAAAGTCTGACTCCACAATGCGGGACTCTCATTCGTAATTTCTTTAAATCTGTGCAGTGATTGAACAGCTGGATGCAGAGAGCTGCCAACCAGAGTGCACCAAGGAGTACTGCCAGGCCAACCCCTCTGCAATCTGCTCTGCCAGGTGAGCCCCCTCTCCATCCTCTTAATGCCACGTTGTTTTTGTTGTTTTTAGCAATAATCAGAATTTCCTCGTCTGTAGGTCTACATCTCTGCAGAATAAAGAGTGCCAGGGCTCCTGCCAGCACACGTCCTGCTCCAGCTGTCTGCTGCTGAAGCGTCCATCGTGCTCTCAGACCTGCGCCCCGTCCGATTCCACCTGTCTGCAACACTTTGGGAAGTGTGTGCACAATCACCTGACTGCACCTCACAGTCCCATATGCCACAACAACCTCCAGGTAAGGAAAAACAATAATAATAAAAACCAAACTTTTCCCTGTTTTTTCTTTTTTTTTTCTTCATTGCGCTCTGAATCCAACACGGTCTTTTTTTCTCTTTGCAGAGTAACTGCGAGGGGCATTTTGTGTGCTTGATCCCGGACTGTCCGAGCTCATCCAGCTAAGAAGAAACCAAGAGGAACACTTGTAGCAAAATGTGAAGAAAGGCAGCTATGTTTAAACCCTGTGAATATCTCAAAACTACTTAATCAACAATTACTTTTCGCCCCCTGCAATTTAAATCAAGATTAAAACCTTCTACTTTTTTAAATTCTATACCATCATGTATTGACTTTGCTCTATTTATTTATGGGGATTACCAGGCTGGATCTGCACTACTCTAGCTGTTAATTAATGCTGTCCAGTGATGTGCATTGCTTTATATGACGTTAGACAGTTGGCATAATCACTGTTTGTTTTTACGTGTTTTCTTGTATCTTATATGAACTTGTGTGTCACCATAAGTGTTTAATTCATGTACCACAACATGAAAACCTACCTGCTAAGTAAACATATGTCAGATTCTCTCTGTCACCTGTGTGTCAATTATTTAATTAGATCTCAAATTACTGGATATCATTACCAGTGATTGAATATTCTAATCCATATTCTTACAGTTTCAGCTATAAAATACAAATGCAGTAAACACATTATTTATAAAACACAAACTAACACAATACTTTACAAACAACCTGCAGTTTTTGGCCAGACCAGTAAATCCACTGCATAAAAAGAGCCCACAAACATGTGATAGATCTGTATCAGTCAGTCTACTGCCATAAAATATACTGACCAGCCACTTTATTAGGTACACTATACTAATACTGCTTTGGACCCACTTTTAGTTAATACCAATTTAATTCTTTATAGCACAGATTTGACAAGATGCTGCAATTATTCCTGAACTCATTGTCATGCTCTTAAGCAGTTTGAGATGATGTGAGGTTTCTGAAATGGAGCTTTATTATGTTGGAAAGAGCCATCAGGAGATTGGTGCACTGTGATTATAAAGGGATGGACATGAGCAGCAGGAGTACCTGGTACGCTATGGCATTTAAAAATGCTCAAAGTGTGCTGAGAAAACATCAAATCACCACCAGCTTCAACTGTTGATCCAACTCAGGATGGATTCATGATTCATTTGTGCAGTTTATGCCAAATTTTGACCCCACCATATGAGCGCTGAGATACTCAGAGCAAATTCACTTCCTCCTTCTAACGCTTGATTTGAACTTTAGCAGGTCATCTTGACCAAGCAGGGTAAAGACAACCTGCTCCATGTGGTTGGTGTCATGTGATTGGCTGATTAGATATTGGTGTTAACGAGCAGCTGAACAAGTATACCTAATGAAGTAGGCAATGAATGTACATTGCAATCAACAGATAAAAGCAAAAATAACAACAAAAAGAGATTTTACTTCTTTATCAAACAAGTTTCTGAGGTGTTTGAATGCTTTCCACACCTTTTCACTTGTGTGTAGCAATGCTTGCAGCAAGGCATCATGTATAGCAAAACATTTTATATAAGACATCATTATTTTCCTGCTTTGCAAAACCATCCAGTGGACTGTGTTGAACGTTTAAATCACGCTTAAAAACTCGCCTGTTCCATCTAGCTTTTGAAGCAAATTAGTTTGGACTTCCACCTGGTCTGCATTTGTGCTATGTAACTGTAACTGTCACTGTAACTATAATTGTTTTAACTGTTTTTGTTGCCTTTTGTTGTAATCTGCTTGGCTACCTTGTAGGAAGCACTTTGATGGACACTGACCTTTTTAAATGTGCTATAGAAATATAATATTGATTGATTGATTGTACTCTCTGACAGGTCTGCTCTGGCCTCGATCTGTAAGTGAGGGTTTTGGAGTTTTGGAGCAAATGTTGGCAAAGATAACAAACATCATACCTGACTGCAGACCTGCCTCAAGTTCAGTCCTGCACAATACACGTCTTTTACAGGGAAATATTAAATTGTTAATGCATGAATTTTTTTTATGAAGAAAACAAAGTGTGAGGCACAAACATTTAGTGGAATAATACAGATTCCCTTTCTTCTGATTGCTTCTCATTTTGGGAGTTTTTTCCTGATAAACAAGTTGAGCTCCCTCTACGGCTGCCGCCCCCCTCACAGTTGATGGTTATTGAATAACAGACAGTTTATGAGGCAGCAATAATGAAGCCTGTACATAAAGGGAATAAAGTGTGGACCAACAATGGGCAGTTTGTTCTGTGGCCTTCAAATGTGAGCCATTTCTGATGAACAGAAGCAGTTTATCTGAAGGATTTCGCAAGACGGGAATGGTTTTTAAACCAAAACAATGGCCTGCAATGTCTTTCATCTTCTTTCAAACTTGTTAGTAAGCTGCATCCGTGACGTAACGAGACATCGGAATAATATCTGATGTTTAATTAAAGTACAGAGATTTGTGCAGCATAACAAGTACACCTGAGGAAACGAAAACTAAGACTGAAAGCACTGTGCCATCGGTTATTTATGAGTAAATGAAATTATTTATTGACACAAAGTGTTCTCCTGGTTGTCTTCATTTCTTAATGAGAACCCCGATTTAAGCTAAAGTCTTGCTTTACATCGTCGCTCCACAAAACCAAACAAAAAAATTCTCTTTTGCGCGTTTCTCGGGCTGTTAATACACACACATCAGCACATCGGGTATCTATTAGGAAAACAGGATCGGTCACCAAAGCAGGCCGCCTGTGTTATCAAACCCATATATCACTCTCACTTTTTTCTTACTGATAAAGTACCACAGTTAAAAGAGGACTGTCTGTGTGCCAGCAGTAATAAATTTGCCCCTGTTAGAGGTAACCCATGTTTGAATGCAACACGAAAAGCTGAGAACAATAGAAACGACGCACTGTTCGAAAGAGGTGCCTCGCACTGTAAACACTGTTTACATTAGAGATGTTAGTATTTCAAATTCATTTTAACCTGATGCTTTAACACTTTTTTTATGCTGTATGGAAAAAAAAGCATGTGCACTGTGAAAGATTTTGAGCCACCCCTCACTTTTTTATATTTTGTTATCAATATGGGACATAAGTGCAATCATTTATCAAAATGTGCAAAAATACATAGATGTACAGCACCAAGACACAGGGAATAAAAGTCATTATTTCCTGGGCCACCTTTATAGTTAGCTCAGTCCATGACTGATAGTGCTTTATTGTACGTTTTTCTATCCAGGTGCGCTGTTACTGCAGTGGCACTGCGTTTGTGATCGATGTCATGCTGAAGAAATGAGACACACTCCAGATGGTGGATCAAATCTGGTTTCAATTTAGAAATTTTAACAAGACCTCCAACAACACTGGCTGAAATGCAGCCGTGACAGAGCCGCTGCCGTGTCTTACAGATAGCTGAAACTCACGGTTGTACCTTTCTACTGACCTCCATACATACTGACAATGATTTGAACCAAGCCGCTGATTTTCAGTCCACCTCTTGTGTAATTTAACGTCCCCATTTTCCTTCCTTCAGAATGGCCTCATGACAGCCAACCTTCCACTGAGAGTATTTCTGATCAGGCTTCAATGAACAGTAGATGGATCAGCTGAAGGGCCAGTTGCATCTCTCAGATCCTGTGTCTGGTCTTTGCTGGAATTGTTTCATATTTCTTAAGGACATGACTCTCAGATACTGTTCATCTGCATTAGAGGGTTTGTTTGTTTGTTTTTTAGGTCTGCCACTTCTTCTTTTGTCATCCACATCTCCAGTTTCCTCAAATTTTTAAGAACATATATCGAAAGATTCCAAGTTTTTAGCTACTGTAGACATGAAACTGTCATTCCACGAGTTAGGTACCTTTTTTTTATGTTTTGATGATTCAGAGATCAGTGGTTTTAGATGACAACCCTGAATATCTACTGATCCATACTACAACGCCGCAGTCCCCAAAACCGAATGTATACATTAAAATAAAAACCACTATATTTGATCTACACTTAAAAACAAAAGATTTAAAAACATCCCAATTTATTAATTTCCAAAATACAGACAATGACAATCTTAAGAATTTAAAAGTGGAATTTCAGTTTATCATTAAGGCCAGAAAAACTGATTAGTGATAATAATGGCTCAGTTAACGAGGAGTTCACTGCACATCAAACCAGAGAGAGAAAATCAAAACACACTGATTATTTAAACAGGATGATCTCCATCGTTGTGTCCTCGGAGGACTGAAACAACACAGTAACAGAGATTAACTATAAAACTGATTATTTACTGAATCATTCAAACTCAAGGAGCAACACTGCAATTGTCTTAAAATCAACAAAGATCTTCATACAGATTTCATTAAAATCAATATATAACAAGATTCCCATCTGAAACGATATGTTATCTTGCACTTACAGTAATGATGACTATATTACATTACATATTGCAAACAAAGCAAAGAACTATAAGAGAAAACAGTAGAAAGGTGCATAAAACTCTTCTTCTCATGCCTTCAGCCAACATCTTGGCAGGAAGGCACTGTGGATTAGAAACATCCATGCCATGTGTCCTGTTGTCGTTTCACCTGAATAGTCTGTTCCAAAAGGATACAAAGGTGTTGGAGTTTAAGGCACCGATGAATACAAGCAGCAGAAGGTAGAGACTCATCATGATGGCAAAATGGTGTCTGAGGAGCCACGAGCGGCTGCGGGAATGTCTGAGGAAGAAAAACAGAAAAGCACGGTGACCATCAGCACAGAAGAGCGAACTATCAAACCTCGGGATGAAAACAAGTAAACATTTTCATTTTCTTTCATGCTATTGATTATTTATCTGTCAGTTCTCTTAACCACTCATTAAATGAGGGTCACAGCGGAGCTGGAGCCAATCTGACATTGGGCAAGAGGTAAAGTACACCTTGGATCTGGACCCTGTTTTATTTTATTTTATTTTATTTCAAGTGGCTACTCGCGTCCATCCAGCTCTGGGTTTAAGAAGAGATGCCTACACCACTCCTGGTCCAGCCACCTCCTCTAGCTCTGTGGCATTCCCAAGACAGCCAATAGAAAAAATACTGCCAGAATGTCCTGGGTCCATCCTGGGATCGCCTCCTGGGTAGACATGCCTGAAACACCTCACATAGGAGGCACCCAGGAAGCATCCACCACATCAACTGGAGGAGTAGCAGCTCTACACTGAAGTTCACTCTAAGGCCAAGCCCAGATACTCTTCAAAGGAAAGTTGTCTCTACTCAACACTATACTCTCTTTTATTTAATCTGAATTAGTAAATGAATGAGTAAAATAGATAAAAACAAGTTTAAAAAATTGTATTCTGCTTCTCTTCTTTGCTCTTAGTGGGCTGTAATCAGATTACTGAGACTGCGTGCTGGAGGACATTCAAATAAATGTGACCTTTCCACAACTTTCACATTGAATTTCTGATTTGTCAGCCAATCCTGTTCTGTATGAAAGCATTTTTAGGTCTAATGTTGCCTATTCACCAGTACACAAAAGCAAACTGCATCATTTGTCCCAGAAAAGTCTTACCTGGACAGGTGCCTCTGCTGAGAGTAAACAAGCAGGTACTTGACTCGTAAAAGCTGATTATTGGTGACTACAAAGTATTTATGTGGTACATCCCCTCCTTCACTGTTCTTTGCCCTCGAGCGCTGGCGGTCTACAACTTCAGAATCTGAAATGAAAAATGAGCGGAAGGCTTTAATAGGTTCTGATTTAAAGAGCAATAAGCAGGTAGAACATTCCTGGAAAGATTTATGCAGTTACTGAGTGTTTTGAGAGGCATAAAGGTCCGAAATAAATTCAAGACAAAGTGTAGGCCACTTTGTTTTTACCCACAACGTGTCATATTACATCATATAAGAGCATTATCGCTGCCACGAGTACTCTCTGCAGTACTTTGTGACTCCCTGAATTGGTATTTTTGGCAACAGTGAATTTTTCTGTTTCCCTAACTCTAGCCTGTCTGGACATTAAGTCCTCACTCTTCCTGATAAGTGGAGGTCAGCTGTGAATCAGGAGAGCAGATTGCATGCATACTCCAGTGGGCTGGTCCAAGTGTCCCTGTCCAAGATACTGGACAAAGTGCATCCACGTGAGTGTTTGTAAGAGGTAAAAAGTGCTTAAAAGACAAGAGAATAAAGCAGTGCATTAATGTGTGTGTGAATGAATGAAAGTGACTTGTAAGTGTTTTGAGGGCTAAGTTAGAGTAAATGGAAAAAGTGTACTCCGGGTCAGGGACAGGTTCCTGCCCCAAGTTGGAGGAGTTTGGTCTTGTTCATGAGTGACGGGAGAAGGAAGCGGTAGATCGACAGACGGATTGGTGCAGTGTACTGGTCTGTTGTGGTGAAGAGAGAGCTGAGTGTAAAAGCGAAGCTCTCAATTTACCAGTTGATCTACGTCCCTACCCTCACCTATGGTCACGAGCTGTGGGTAGTGACCGAAAGAACGAGATCGCGAATACAAGAGGTGGATATGGGCTTCCTCTGAAGGGTGGCTGGCCTCTCCCTTAGACATAGGTTGATAAGTTCGGCCATTCGGGAGGGGCTTAGAGTAGAGCCGCTGCTCCTCCACATTGAAAGGAGCCAGTTGAGGTGGTTCGGGCATCTGACAAGGATGCCTCCTGGGCGCCTCCTGGGTGAGGTGTCCTGGGCATGTCCCACTGGGAAGAGGCCCCAGGGCAGACCCAGGACACACTGGAGAGATTATATCCCTCGGCTGGCCTGGGAACGCCTTGGTGTTCCTCTGGACAAGCTGGAGGAGGTGGCTGGGGAGAGGGAGGTCTGGGCTTCTCTGCTTGGGCTGCCGCCTCCACGACCCGACCCCAGATAAGCGGAAGAAAATGGATGGATGGATGGATGGATGGATGGAAGTGTATATAGGTATTTAAGCAATAAAAGTACCTTGTTTTAACCAAGTTAGCACAGGAGCCTTGGTGGATCTTATGCAAGCAAAGAGACTTAAAAACATCACTGTGCATCGTCTACATGATCATTAGTGCAGGCTTGGTACCCACAGCTGTTTTGGTCCCATCAGCACCACCCAGATCCCCATCACCTTTCTCTTTCTCCATCTTATGCTGGCTGATCGTTAGGTATTATTATCTGCTATGTGAAGTATCACGACTCAAGTATCAAACAACAAATACTAATTCTGTTACAGCCTTGTTACATGACGTGTCATTCGAAGTTATCCCTATCTAACATCACTCACCCATCAAGTCCCTCGCCCATTTCTGCTCTGGTTCTGCTCACTCCACCGAATTATGTCTCCCATTATTTGCTCTGTTCCTTTTCTCTTCCCAGTCTCTCTGATTCACTCTTATTTAAAAACTGTGACCCGTCATATATGTACAAATGCACACATTTTTGACCTCTTTACTCCATATGTCTTATTGCTAATTGTTGACAGCTCAGGTGTTTTCATAAACTGTCACTTTTTTGTTGCCTCCTCATAGCTTTGGAATCCATGTTGAAGACATACTGCTTTTACCCGACTGTTAAACATACCTTTTTTCTTCACCTGGCATTTAACATCTGGATGATCAATGACTTCACACAAGGCGACACAGCTCAGCAGTGGACCTAGAATGCTTTCTCTCCAGCCGCTGCTGTGGGGACTGTAGAGGACAGCCATACTGAGGTCACTAGTGAGGTAGGTCCCCTCTCCAAACACCGAGTTCTGCAATGAAAAATGTCCATGTAAGCCCAATGTATCACTCTGATTTACACTCCAGCCCTTCAGCATCCTCTTAAACTTGCCTTGCTCCTCATGATCTGTAAAAAAACAATTTTTTAAATAAGGTTTCGGTACACTGACCTTGTTGAGGTGACAGTGTAGGCCGTTGTGAATAATCGAATGAAAGTTCTCCAAGCGGCTCCCGTGGAAAGCATAGAAAACATCTCGTCCTTCCCTCGTCCTCTCAAACCTCGCGTTCATCTGATCAGAGTACTCCAGCTCAAAGAGGAAGTCTGGCACGGGTGCAGACATCCCTTCATTTTCCGTCAGGCTGCAGAGTTTGGCGTACTAGTGAAGATCGGAGAAACACGCTTGAGCAAAGAAGAAAGCTGTGCAAGTTTGTGGTTTATCTCTCTATGCCTGTAACATACCTCTTCCTTCTGTAGTGTCTTTACAGCAAAGCTCTTTGAAGACAGAATCCAGTGTGCGAGGGCCAAATGATGATCTGCTTCTCCAGGTCGTAGTCTCACCAGCTCTCTCACACCAGGCAACGAGTTCACATCTGCCAGCTGGAGAAGGAAAAACTCCTTTCTTTTATCATATTACCACAAACAGATTCAAATGTCTCTTTTACACACGTCTCTCAAAGTGAGAAGACACCAAAGACATGAAATGATCACAAATTCATCTATGAGTAATAATTGGCATGAAGCTACCATTAACAGCACATCACTGCCACCGAGTGGATATATATCATGTTACATTTGATCAGTTCTCTCAATTATCTTAGCAGACCATATCGCAACTGAAAATAAACAATTCTTGTTTCTTCCCACTCATTCAACACAGGATCATAGGTCAGCCTATATGAGTGGTAGTGGATTTGAGAGTTGATACCGATTACTTGCTGGGAATTTTTCTGAAGTAGCTACATTTTATGTTCTACTGTTGAGTCTGCCATCCCTCTGTCTTCCCCTTTTGTGTAGATGTGTGCATGTATGTTATTTTTTCTAGTTGCCATGTAAAGCTCTGTATCCCTTTTCATGTTAATGAGTGTCCTTGTGCTAGGATACCTCTGTCCATAGGCTTGGTGATCATTCTGATCAGTCACCTGAGTGAATGAATATATGGCTGAACTACAGAGGCGCTGCTGCTGTTGGTTTGGTGATCTTGACCCTACCCCTGAGGCTGGTTAAAGCTTGTATGATTAAACTGAGGAGCACTTAGGCAAGCATAGGCTACCAGTGACTATAATCTAGGATCTTCAAGAGGTTTTGACAATCACTTTAGCACTCACCAACTCCTCAAACTCCTTATTGTCACCACTTAAGTAACGAGGAGGGAATGGTCTAAGCAAAGAGTCTCTCTTGTAGTTCTGAGTGGCAGCAACGAAGAGGCTGCATCGCAGGTCTGCTGCTACGGGGTCTCTTTGCAGGCAAGAGCACACCAGCTCTCTGACTGCTTCAGGTGGCAGCGGTGGCTGCATTCCCAGCACTGTGTACAAAGAGATAAGATAGCACACGGCCAAGGTCTAGGTTTCCGCTTTATGCAAGTCTGCAGTCAATAATGACTAAGTTTTTAATCCTCACACATTGAAATATTTCAACTATCAAGGCTCTTGTAGTTTATTTCACTCAAATCCTCACATCAAAGAGGATGCTATAATTTAACATTTAGCTTTTTGGTGAGTATTGTGGCAGTGTGGCATCTCGCTGCCTTTTTTCTTTTACTTTGAAAGATGTTCTGCTTGGGATGCAAACGCTGACATTACACCTCACCCTTGGTTTGCTAAACTAGGACACTAGCTAAATTCAGCTCATCTACTGGAACAATTACATACTTTAGCTTTTGCTAAGTTAGATTGTTTTGGTTTAATACAATCTTTATAAAGTCAATATTAGGACAAAAATGACAGTTCAATTATAGTTACTAATGCTGATTTGTAATGTTAGTCTTACCTTTCTGTATTTGGTTACTAATATTATGCAAAGAAAGCGACGTCTGAGTAGCTAACACTAGCTGAGCCACTACAAGAGAGCATAACTGCCGCTCTTCACTAAATAAAGCCTTGTCGGACTACTGCAGGTCCCCGTATGTATTGGGAATACATCACTGTGGCACTCGTATGAGTTAAATTTGACAGACCTTGTTTAGAAATATAATTTTTGCCCTTACCTTCAGTCTTGCTTAACTCATAGCACTGAAGGGAAAGCTAGCGTTAGCTTCAGGCACTGCTGCGTTCAAGCACAGTTCTGCCTTTTGGAAACCGTATACGAAACACATCAGACAGATGTGCAGCTGAGAAAGCGTGTGAGCCGTGCTATCGAGGCAGTCTGAGACAAAGACGGAGCACAAAATTAATTTCCGCATAAACGCCAATGTGTATTCGGTCTGCTGTTTTAAAACGTTTATTCTAGCAGGAGGGACCATGCGCTTACCTGCTGCTCTCTGGCAGGTAGCTCCAAGCCCTCCTGGGTTTTAAATGCACCTTAGAACACACATGCATCAACATTACAATGAGCGGGTGGAGGGAGGTTCGGAGTCTTCTCTCACCCCCGTTCTCTGCGACCTGCTGGAGCAGGGGGGCTAGGACTAGGAGGAGGAGTTGGCCGTCCGACTGCGGTCTGGAGTGTGGAGCCTTCCTGCTGCTGCGGAGTCGGGGCGGTCTGCCTCCCCCCACCGCAGGGAAAAGGGAAACACCACCTGGGTCTGGGTGCAGTTCCCCCCTCCAGGGGCGGGGGCACCTAGACCCGGTTTGTAGAGTACGCTTGGGGAGTGTGATCGTGTGTACAACGTCTCTTTATGTCTGTCTCCACGTTGGTTGAGTGTGGAGTAAGTGCATATGAGAGCATGAGGGTGGGAATGGATGTTTGTATCTGTGTGTGCCTGTATGTCTGTGTCTATATGTCAGGTTGGGTGTCAGGCGCCACCTCTCTGGGGACATCTCAGGCCCTCCAAGGTTTGGAGGCCTATCTCCCCCTACCACCACTTCCCCTGCCAGTGGCGGACCCCCTCAGACATCGGTGCGTTGGTGGTTCTTTGTGTCCGGGGATGGGCGTCCAGGTACACACCGGCTCACTCCTTGGCGGCCGCTTATCGGGGCCTGGAGCCTGGGGCTCGCTCGGGCCACTTCGGAGGTGGGGTGCCCCCGGCCTCTCGGCCTGGGGCTCGGTCACTCAGGCGCAGCTGGCTGCCGGCGGAGCTCACGGGCGCGTCACTGCAACTCCCCCTGGCTTCTGCTCCGCGGCTGCTGAGTGAGCCCTCATCTGGGACTCTCCTCAGCTCTTTCCGGGACAGTGGCGCAGCTGCCCCTCTGTTGGTCTTCCTTGGTCTCTTGTGTTCTGGGGGCCTCTGGATGTCTGGAGTTTTGATCTCCTCCACACCTGCTTCACGCCCTGGAGGACGGGGCTGTGGCCCCCCCACACCCTCTAGCAGATTATTACATGAAGGAACCTTTTAAAAAAACAAAAAACAAGCGCGTCCATGCTCACAGGTGTACACACGGGTGATCACACCCACAAACTACACCCTTTTTGGCTCCTACCTCAAAGCACACTGTGTTCTGTTGATCTTATGTGCTGCACAATAATGTTTAACATTTAGTATTTACTGTCATATTCCCATATATCATTGTGATGTTGTTTATTCTATTACTCTTGTTCTCTTCTGCTTGCTTTCTTTTTTCTTTCTCAGCAGGTGATCCAGGTGATTGATATATGCATTTTTTTTCTCTGCCCGTTCTGTTGGTTTTTGTCTTTTGCCCTTCTCCCCCGTCCCTCTTCTCAGCTGTTTCTCTTTCCCTCTTTCTTTCTCCCCTTCTTTCCCCCAGTCAAGTCTGTCCCGTATTCAGTAAGTGAAAATAAAATAAACAATAAAAGGTGAATCAAATGGACCATTACGGCAAGGCTGGGATGGTCAGTTTGGTAAAGTAAATCCGTTGGGCATCTTTCTTTGCCTTTAGACAACAATTCTGATGGCAAAAGAGCCAAACGGGACAGGCCAAAAGAAGAAGAAAAAAAAACAAAACAAAAAAAAACAAACGTTTATTCTACCTGGAGTCTAACATTGCACAGGGCACGCGAAGGCAGGATTCATGAGACCAACTGTACCGATGTTTCAGAGAGCCATCTAATGTTTGACAGTAGCAACTAAACAGTGCTTCAGCTGCTGGGGTGGCACGATAGACAGTCTTAGGCCATTCATATCTTTGTATTTTATTAGGCACACCGATTTAGTGAGATATATGCAAACATACAGTACATTGAAGTACAGAAAAAAAAAGATTTTGGACCATTCTAATACGTTTGAAAGTCAATATTTGATATAAACATATCAGTTTTTCACCACACCCTGAACGCTCTTTGATAAGCTTTCTTATCATTTCTTTAAGCAGACTTCAGAAATAGTTCTCCAGGTTTCTTGAAGGGCATTCAGAGGTCTTTTTTGAATGTTCGCTGCCTTTTGTTCCACTCTTTCTCAAGATCTTCCCACACTGCTTCAGTAATGATGAGGTCCAGGCGCTGGGAAGGCCAGTCTATGACTAATAGTGATCCACTGTTTGATTTGAATCACATGTTTTCCAGATGGTAATATGTGGTGGATCAAAATCTGATGGTATTTTTTGTGTTCATTATTCCATCAATTTGCGAAGATCCCAAACACCACTGTGTTTTCCAGGTGGCTGTCTGCTATACCTCTCTCTCCTGACCTGTTGCCACTGTTCTACAGTCCAGTTCTTGTGTAGTTGGGCATACCTCAGCCTTTTCTTTCTGTTTCCCTTCCTTCAAATCTGTTTTCAAAGACATGTTATATCCATCAATTACTCTTAAATAGAATTAAATAATCTACCAGACCAATTCCTTCAAGAAAACCAAACATTTCCTGTGGAATAGACTACTGTCTTTTGGTCTTTCCGTAGATTTTTATACAACAAACACTAAACTCAGAAATATTTGTGGGTGTTTTCTTGTTTGTTTGTTTTTTGTACTACTTGAACACTAAAATGGTCCTCACATGAGATGACAGTGCCAGCAGTGGCCCACAGCGCATTTAAGTTTGAAACCCCTGTTCAAGTTAGCAGAATATGTACTTTGAATAAAAGAAATCCCTTGGTTGCTTATGGTTTCCCAGTTTCTAATAATACTAATCAAGTCACATGAGGGAATTGTTTCACAGCCTGGTATAAAAGTGATCAATAAGTCATTTATAAATAATTTACTACTCCTTAGTATCTTTTCAGCTTGATAAGTATTTTAATTGCACACAGCAATTTCAGCCATGCTGATTATGTGGTTTCTTTGGAATAAACTTAACTTACTGTGAAGCAAATTTGTAGTCAAGCATAGGAGAAAAGCACAAGAGAATTGATCCAGTCCATATTAACTTGTTGTACCTCAGGTAAAGGTACTATAATACTATTGTTTTTGGATGAAAATATTTTGCAGCTGGTGCCCGAAGTCTAGAATTTATAACCAAATGCTGCACTTCCTCCCTTGAGAGGATTTGCCAGCTGTTTAATGAGTGTCTCCTTTGCTTGCAGCGACATCTTTTTAGACTTCGTATTGAGCATGTCAGTGCACTGCTACTAAATGCACGGAATAACGAGGGAACAGACCTCATCTAATCATCAAATAACTTGTTGTATAATTGTACATGTTTCGACCCTCTGAAAATAGGGGGTACATATAAAAAGTTCCTGAATCAATTGAATTGAAATCCATTATCTTGGTGTACAGATGCAAAATTACAAAAAAAGTAATTCTACTTATCAAGTGTGTTTTTATTTATTTTGTTTTGTTTTATTTTGTTTTATTTTATTGCACTTGTATATATATTAAAAACTACTACTACTACTACTACCACTACTGGGAAAAGAGTTGTACATTGAAATGTATTTATACTACTAGTAAAGCGGTATCTTTATTATGGAAGTAGCTGATAACAGGCAGCCAATCAGGTCAGGTTGTGTAATGCCTCCTCTGATTTTTAACACTGTCAACCTATTGGTTAAGAGCTAAAATATTTCTCCTTTGTGATTGGTCAGGTCAGGTCAGCAACAAATCCATTGTTTTTCCAGGGCCCTGGTCCTACCCGGCCGGGCACAACCCAGCGTCGAGGAGGGGGCCGGTATGTACGTAATGAAAAGACCATACGTCACGTGCCCGCCTCTTACTCCCAACCCCATCATTTGAGGAAATACGCGACATTTTCGTGTGATTAGCGCCAGATCTAGCTGTTTCGGCCACTGTATTTTAATACAGATGAAATCGTAGGATGCAATTTAAACGGACGGAGGTATTCTAGCGACATTCACGGACTGAACCGGAGGTAGGACATCGCATTTTCATTCATTGGTCTCCAGCTAGAGAGGGAGGGAAAATATTGGATTTTTTTATTTTATTTTATTTTATTTTAGCGGATTCTAGCTTCGGTAAAACCTCGAAATTTGTAGGCCGGGCTGTTTACTGCGAGGAGTTTGTGCTCGACTTGCTCGACGTCCGGATGATGAACAAGAGCCCCGATGCAGCAGCCTGTCGCGCAGGCTGAAGGACGCTTCTCCATCGCCTGTAATCTCAATGCACTACCCCACTGCAGCATCACTGCCGCCAGCCGAACGAAATACACGTCTAAGACAGCCGGCGATTCACAATGAATAAAAGCAACTTCAGCCAGACAGCATTTTCGTGGCATAGATTGGTTTATCTGTGCCAGAAAGATGCCCTTCAATACACCATGCGTCCACCATGACGTGCGCTACAAATATGATTTTCTAACACAGTTAAATATGGAAGGTAGTTGATTATGGCCTGCTTAGCAAGGAGAACGCGATAAACAGAGAGTAACGTCTATATAATCCAGCCTTTAAGCTCAATAGGCCTTTCAAACGCCTATTTTGAATCCCAAAGGATATGCATTCGAGATCACGACAAGGCCACACTGTGTCCTGGAGCGCGCATTACACCGCTAAAATATGTGACCAAGAAAACAGGTTCATCTCAGTCTATCTGATGCTCCTCTGGAGGCTGGGTACCACCATGGGTACCTCCTCTCTCCAAATCGTGTCAGGATGTCAAAGACTCCTATTGCAGTGATTGTGGCCTGTTGCTTACAAGCAGGGCCGGGATAGTAAGTGATGTTGCACTTAATCATGCACTTCTCTCCTTTTCTGCAGTTTGCTTTTCAAGGGAGCTGAGATTGAAGAACTCTGTGTGCCTGGTTTACAAGTGGCGGAAAGCAGTGAATCATGGCAGGTGAGCTTCCCCCTTTTATAAAGGTTGAATAAAAGCTCATGCACCTCTCTTGACTTGATTTCTTCTTGATGTGAAGCACTGAATCATGTCTCTGTGTCCTAGAAAACAACTTCCCTCCCCTTCCTCGCTTCATCCCCCTTAAGCCATGTTTTTACCAAGACTTCAACGAGATCCCAGACCAACACCGCACTATGTGCAAGAGGCTCTACTACCTCTGGATCTGTGAGTGTACCTGCAGGAAATGCTTTTTATTTTCTTTGCATTTGGAAGCAGTCGGTATTTGCATGCATCTAGCTGTAACCCGTTAACCTGTCTACTTCTCTTCCTCCTCATGCCGGGCTGCTTTGTTTTACCCAAAATATTATGAGAACTAAAGAGTGCAAACACTCCGTGCAGCTGGGAAACTAGATTGGCCGGTCTCACATTATGTCACAGAGCCAGATAACCACCGTTTTCATTTTACCGTGGTTTTTATTTTGAGGGGTAAAGTTCGAAAATGATTTAGCTCACAGATTTACTTTGTGGTTTGTGATTTGACTGACAAACTGTTTACAAATCTGAAGCCCAATTGAGGTCCCACGGGCAGAAAATGAGGACTTCAGCTATATTTTTTTAATTTCCCAAGAAAATAATTTATTTACACAAATCAGTGGGGTACAAAATGAAAAATGGTACATCGTGAAACAAAGTTACAATCCAATACCAATATTTGATAGTATTGATACTTGGATTGTTCCATTCACCTCTAATGTATGCTATAACTCTTAGAATATAATACAGAAGTATGTGTGTGCAATCTTAGGCTTGACAGGTGTCACCTGTCACAGAAAGAGGAGTTATTGTACAGTTTTATAGTGAACGATAGGAATAATTTCCAAAAACATTTATGCTCTTTGTTTATTCCCCACTATTATCTGAGATCCACTAACTCTTAACTCATTAATGAAGAACATAATTTGTACATAATTACAGTCACATGAGTATTATGGTATGTTTTTCATTATCACATAGGTGCTGCTATTTAAAGCAAAAATGTAAGTCTGGTGAAAAGAGTTTAGAGTATATGTTATGTTGGGTGGAAATGGTGTGCTGAATAAAATGCACCTCTATATCATATTTTATTATTGTAGTTTAAGTCTTGAATGTAGAACTGGAAATATGGCAGTGTGTAGTTGTTGGTCTTCATAGTGATTAAATCCTGCTGAGTTATGAGTAATGATGGAGCCTGCGGGGTGTTTGCTGTAGCGTTTTTTTTTGTTTGTTTGTTTGTTTCCTCACTCTTTTATGTTTTTGTCATTCTTCCTCTCTGTGACGCTGATAGTGCATAGTGCCACGCTAGCTGTTAATCTGATTGGTTGCCTGGCATGGATGTGTGGAGGCGGTGGAGCTACCAACTTTGGCATGGCTATCCTGTGGCTCATCCTCTTCACCCCTTGTTCCTACGTGTGCTGGTTCAGGCCCATCTACAAGGCCTTGAAGTAAGCGTGTTTCCCTCTGAGTTACACTTCTTCCTGCTGTTCCGCTGAATCAGATCGTTTCTGACGATTAGTCTCTCCACGCAGGACAGACAGCTCATTCAACTTCATGGCTTTCTTCTTCGTCTTCATGGCCCAGGTGGTGATCAGTATTATCCAGACTGTTGGCATTCCAGGCTGGGGAGTGTGGTAAGAGTTTGTACTGGTTTATTAAAAGTAATGTGTACAGATGAAATGGAAATTAACTGGCATGTATAGAGTTTATTTCTTGTCTTATATTGTTGTTAAAGATGATTCTAGAAGCACCTGAATCAAGGGGTATACTTTGTAATCTAATCTAAAGCATACACTTTCATTCAAAAAATAATTTTTTTCTAAACCAATGAGGCTTTAAAGAGGTTCATTATCCTTCTGAGGTCTAAGCCATCAAACTTTAACTCCTAATTCTTAAATCATTTTTTTGGTGATAAAATATGATTAACTTTGATGCATGGTTGTTTTCTTTGTTCCCTGATTGCCAAGATATGGGAAAATAATTTAATAAATGAAATAACTATATTCCCATCACCTAGGTTTAGAGTTAGTGTTTGGGTTTTCCACCACCACATAAGTATACTGTAATATACTCAACCTCTCTTTAACGTTAATGTACTGAAGAGAAATGGGAAATATTAAAAAGCAGGTATACAAGCAGTTTTTTACCCCTTGTAAATCCTTTTTGTTCGAACCACCATTAGCAGACGGCCTGCTATACCTCCTGAGCTACAGCAACCCCAGGAGACACCCTTTAGGAAAACACAGAGTTTGTCCAGCACAAGGCTCTCTACAACTTCCATTTTGATCAGGCTGTTTTGAACTCCACAAACACAACAACCAGCTGATCCGAACAGAATCATGCCTGAATTATTCTTCGGCAGGAAATCTATGCTGTAGCTTTCGTTGTAACTGAAAACTCTTTTTAACTCTACACTGTAACCTGACATTCAGCTTTTAAGAAATGTATCTATATGCTGGCTCAATGGCATGGAGGGTTGCGATGTAGGGTTAAGAGGGGTTTCTGGTTGTAAAGTTAGGATGTAGATTTTCTGCAGAAGTCTACATCAGGCTTTAGGCACAGCATAGATTAGTAATTCACAGCTTCTAACAATAGTCTCTAAATATTTTGGTATCAATCTTAAAAATCCAATATCAGAATTATCTAGAATTATCAAGCTTAATGTATTATTTAAATATGGCGTATTGTGAGCATATGATGATTCTTCTGTGCTTCTTCTTCAGCGGTTGGCTGGCCACCATCACCTTCTTCAGCACCAACATTGGCTCAGCTGTGGTCATGCTGATTCCCACCATCATGTTCACTGCAGTGGCTGTTTTATCCTTCATCGCCCTCTCAAAGGTGAGTGACAGATTTCTACCTGGTCACAGAAATTATTAGATCAATCAGTGCTGGTATTATCAAGTGAAAGATAGCAATCCAGTCCAAGTAGCATTGAATAATTAGCTTGTATTATAATGCCAGCGCCGTTTCCCACTTAAAGGGAAGCAGTGATAACATGACATTTGATCCATTTGCACTAGCAACAGAAATTTTTGGAGGTGATATTTATTTATTTCAGGCTGTTTTTAAATCCCTTTTTGGTGAATGCAAGGAATCCATGAGGGGCCCAAGTACTCATTAGAACTTGGTGATCAGAGGTTATTGTGGCTGTTTTTTTTGTTTTTGTTTTGTTTGTTTTGTTTGGGGGGGGGGGGGGGGGGGGGGGGTTCTATAACTCTGTATTTGACAACATATTACAGTAAGGTTTAATAGGATAACATTATGACGTTTTCTATACAAAATGTCGAAGGTTGACTTCACTATGACATCAGAGTGTTCTGCAAAAACATTTGAAGCCACAACTCTTGAAAAGAAGAGGGGATTGTGACCATATTTCATGATTGGTGGCATCTAAGTTGATGATGCTAATCCCGAGTTCTAACGTTAAAGCTTTGGTCAAGGTGTGACTGTTTTGTGCTGCAGGATTAAAGATGTGTGTGAAGCATCCACCTTTTAGAATCTGTTGTTTCTTTAAGGCTATTATTCTAGTGTTTTAACTATACCTGCTAAGTCATTGTGGCAATTTCTTACCATGGGAATGCTGTCCATCTATCACCACACCCTCATATATCAATCAGCGGTATTCTTTGCTCTCATTGGTAGTTGCTTCACTTTGTGGATCCCAAGTTAACGGGTCCCAAAATAGCAACACCAGGAGTTATTTTGTCTTGATGTCACTTATTGTCATTGAGGGTCCGATGCCCCTTTGGCTGTGCCTGCCCACATGGACATTACATAAATCAATCGGTAGTCATGACTAGATGGCATAAACACACAGCTCTGGATCTGCACTCAGCTCTTTTGTCCAATAAACTGTGACAAAAAACTAGATGATTGTGAAAACTATCTTTTTGATTTTAGTAAAGCACAGCAAAGCAAAGATATTACAAGAGGGGCCTCAGGAACGACAGAAATTCAGTTTGAAATTACTTGCAAGTATGTACCATTACATATTTATATAAATTTATTATTCATATAAAAAGTGAAGTAAAAACGGTAATAACAGTTGGTTATGTTGTGATAGTGCTCATTACTCTGACCTGAATTTACCGCTCCTGTATTAAAGTTTGTGTCCCAGGCAGGCGGGTCACAGATTGGCCTTAACACTTTGCTTAAGACTGGGTAGGATTAGCAATGAATAGCCAACAGCCTGTGTTTATGTTTTTAATACATTTTTCAGAGAAATACATCAGTTTGCCTTGTGTTTCGATCAGAAGATCTAAGATCGGGTGGGCTTCATGGGATTTTCTGGTTTTTAAGTGGGCCGCAGCATAGTGATGATTTTTCATCCACTTCATTATTGTTTTTTCATATTGGTATAAATTCAACAAAAACAAGATATTAGTGTATTTAAAATGCAACATTAAAGTAGTAAATAATCATAAATATCCCACTGCAGAATTGTCACATACTTAACAAGGTGCGTCAACTTCATTAAGAACGTCATTAAGATATAGGATGATATCATTTAGTATTATAAGCTGGGAATTTCTTGCGTTACAGCAGGTATAACATTATTTAAACATGACAAGCATTGGGAGTGTAAGTCTCAAATATATCTTTTTCGGTCTAGAATTGCTTAGGAACAGCTCTTTGGAAAGTAAATGTTGCCAATAATGTGGTCATGACACAAAAAAATGAGGTGCCACTACAGACAAATAATAAAATTCACCTTTTCTTTATGGTAATTTGGTCAATTTTACAAATTTAAAAAAGTAAAAGTCATACTTGATAGAGAGTAAAATTCATGTTGAATCCCATTTCTCCTTTCTGTCTTTTTTTAGGTGCATAACTTCTACCGCGGCAGTGGTGGCAGCCTGGGTAAAGCCCAGGAGGAGTGGGCTACGGGTGCCTGGAAGAACCCCCATGTCCAGCAGGCAGCCCAGCAGGCCGCCATGGGGGCTGCTCAAGGCGCCATGCAGCAGAATCAGTACTCAGCAGCTCCCACCTACAACTACGACGAACCCATGTAGGACAGAGGAGTAGGCCAGGCGGCTGAGTGGGAGAACTAAAAAGGGATCAATTAAGAACACAATTCAGAATTAGGTGCCCGTCATTATAACACTGTAATGCTGAACTCAAACAGAACAATGTAAAAGTCATGTTTTTGGTGCAAATGTACTGGGATTTCATTATTTTACTCGGTTCACATTTAAATCAACAGTTATTTTAAAAAGCAAAAAATGTTGCTGTTGTTTTATGCTGCTCAGTTGTAGCTGGTCGGTGTTGTTTTCCAACAGAGACACATAGCCTAAAATAGGTAGACCCAGTCCCCTGAGCAGCTTCAGTTTATTTGAGTAGGTGGTCTCCAATGTCACTCTGTAAATTTTCTAATGATCTTTAATGTGATATTTAAGGGACTGAAACAGCTATATTGTTAAGGGTCTTTACTTTTATTAGCCTTGAAGATCACCAATGCTGAAACAGTTATTTCTCAGCTGATGTAATGGACTAGCTGTTTGGCTAAATTCTTATATACAAATGTCAAGAATTTTTTATTTCCCATTAAAGGAATAGTTTGACCATCTTGGGAAACACCTTAATTCACTCTCTTGCTTCAGGGTTATATATAGGGTATTATAAAATTAATCTTTGCTAGCAGCCAGTTAGCTTGAATTAGCAAAAAGACCAGAAACTAAAGCTGAAACAGATAGTTTGGCTTTATCCAAGGATATTAAAATCTTCTTAGCAATTATAGCTAGCAGTATAGCTCTAATAATCTGACTAGCTCGTTATATGTCACTTAAGAGCTCTTAGAGGCAGATTTTATTTCATTTTGACAAAGTCATGCAAGCTGTTTCTCACAGATGTGAAAGATCCACAGATCGCAAGGGGAAAATATGTACTCTCCAACGGGCTAGCAAGTGGTTCCTGGATATTGCCAATAGTCACCAGGTGAAATCACTCAAAAAAAAAAAGGGTGCAACACCAAAAACCTCCCTTGTGGTTGCTTTGGTTGCTAGCAGGTCAAATTTAGTTTGCATTGAAGATGCTGACTTGTATGCAAATGCTCGCTAACTATTGACCTAGCAGCAGTAAAACTTGAAAAAGTGCAACTTAACCAGGAACGTTCTGCCTTTTGAAACATGTTGGCTGCACCGCTGAGGCACAACTTTTATTTTAAAGGCTAACGTTTTCCGTTTCACCACAGCTCAGATAGCAGTTAGACAGTTTTTGTAGACAAGTTAGCATCTTCCTTGCAAACTACTAGCAACCGCAGCAATCTGTTAGCGACCAAAGCTATTTCATATTTACATACAGATGTGACAGGGGTTGCTTTTTAACTTACAGCAAGAAATTAATTGGATCAAACTACCTATTTCTTAAAGGTTATGGTACATTTTAAGTAACCTTTTGAGTTGTTGTTTTTTTTTTAAATTATGCTTAAATACCAGTAAAGAAACTCATCATCTTTCTCTGCTTTTTTTCTTTCCTTTTTTTTGATTGAAAAAGAAAGTTAAACCGACTAAAATGAATATTCTAAAAAACAGAAATATGGAGTTTTTGTTTTGGTGATCTTTTTGACAGTATAAGTCGATTTATTTACATTCTCAGGAAAAGTCTAATAGCTGTTTTTAAATTCTACCTGTAAAGCCTGTAGAGCTTCAACATGTCGGGCTTTTGTCTCCTTATATCGCCCCTATTGACCATGTTTGGTTTTGTCGTTACATACTAGTTTTATGTTGAGCAGGCTGAGTTTAGTTCAAGTATTTCATTTTTTTTTTCATGTTAAAGTGAAGCACACGCAGTATTTAAAGATTGGAGTTTATTGGTCAGACATTCCAAATCGATGTTAGTATAAAGGTCAAAGTGAAAGAAAACCAAAACACTTGCAGGTTATGGTAAGTAATAGTAATAATTGTTGTAAGGTGGTCATAACATTGTATGGAGTGATGGATGTTTACTCTCCCTTTGGCAAACTCTCCCGCTTACCCCTACGTGTAAATGCTTCAGTGACTCCTTGTTTCTGAAATTCGGGATTTCAGGCCTTAGTGTGTTATTTCGTGGATGTTGGTGTTATTCCATGAGTTGGTGTAATAAGAAATCTACATAAAAGAAAAAAAAAGAATATTAAATTCAATCCAGCTATTTCTTTATGGAGTAAAATATCACAAAAAGACATTCGTGCGTAGCCCCGGTGAGGCCTGATGTGTTCAGTCAGAGACGGTGTCGTTCTGGTTTCTTCGAGTCTTTGAAAGCTTCAGCATACAGTAGATGGTTCGTACAGTCGAACACTATTAGATTTAAAACAGTGAAGTTATCTGAATCCTCGTTACTTTAACATCTGTGAGTCGTCTTGTCTGATTGTGATGACGTGGTTTCCAGTAGGCTGTTTGTTGTGCTACCTTTTAGTTGTTTTGTTTATCTCTCTTTTTTCCTGTGTATTTGAATGACGTGTGGATGCTTGTGAAGCACATGATTTGTTGTGTCTTTCTGTTTTTTGTTTTTTTACTATACTTTTTGTTTTTGGAAAAAAAAGTAAGTAATATTTGCGCTGGTTTTCCTCTTGGCATTGGTGCAAACTTCATTCAGAGTGGAGCAATACTAACAGTAGAGTTATTACAATCAGCTGGGGTCCTGTTGTGCAGCCTTTAAATACAGGAAGAAAAATGTTACCAACCCCAACCTAAAGTGTCATAAAATGAATAGCTAGCCTGTTTTTGAGTTGGACACCACTTGTATGATTTTACAGTTTCATAGCATTTTCACCAGCACATGCACACACAGAAGTAAGGAGGTGTAACCCTGTAAAAAGTACCATACATCCACTCATCTGTTAGTAAATGCACAGCTGGCCATTTCTATAACGTAAATGTGAATTTTTTTGCACAAAGTTGAACAAATAAGCTACTTTCCCTGTGTATGTAGTAAGTTGGTGAACTTTGGATCAGTCCAAACTTTCCGCCATATGTACATACGGCACAATTCATGTGTTTATGGAAATTGCAGCTGTGTAGTTATTGTGTAGCAGGAGCCGCTTATACACTTAATGCCACTGTATCAAAGCTTCTGAAAGCCATTTTCCATCTTATTCCCACATGTACTGTATGTTGTGTAAAATGTATTAACATGTACTATATCATAAGTATATATGAATATATAATTACTTGAGGTGCAGTAAATATTTGCCATGGATCAAACAAATTGAGTAGGCCCTAAATAGTCGAATAAGTCGTTTGAGGGGGCTGCGTCTCCACGAGTGAACGAGGAAAACATTTTGTGTATTACTTTTGTATTATTTGGTCTTACCCTAATAGATATTAAATAGTTCTTGTTGCATCCTGTTTTGTTATGTGATGAGTTTGCATACGGGTACTATACAGTTGTAGATATGGAAAATGTAACTTTTTTTTAAATGAACTATTGACTTTTAGGTGTAAATAGCTGTGTCGAGTAGCTGACCTTCAATTTCTTCTGTCCAAATACAAACCTTAAATATTCTAATATTCATCTCACCTCCGACATAATTGAATTTTGATTCTTTTCTAGGTTAAAACTCGCTAAAAAAAAAAAAAAAATCCAATTTAGCCTAAACATGGTGATGAACAGTGATGTGGTTTCTTTTTACATCATAAATTACAATTCATAAACACTTTTATGGATGCTTCATTTTTAAGGAAGGTTGATGATTTGAATACTCCAAATGAATCAGGGGCATTTGTATATATCATTCATTTCATACCTCAGCACACTGTATCCGATTATTACAACTGGAAATGATGTGGTAGTGGAGTAGTAACTAAGTAACCTATAATAAATTACAGAGTTATAAAATATAACAAAATGGTTCTAATAGATACAAATAGCTCTAATTATAAATATTCCAGATGCTGATCACTATGCTAGACAATCTCCCAGTTTATATTTGTTATATTTGTTCAACCTGCCATCAGCAGCCAATCAGCAACTAAGTTTAAATCAGAGAGGGAATAGAGCAGGTTAATGAGGGTGGCAATAAAAGAAAAACACAAGAGGAAGCCCATTGCTTTCTCCATATCCCCCCTGACTCGTATTTCTGTAGCTTTGCTCTTTGCTAGTGCCATCGTCCCTGCTGGTAGCATGAGATGGTACTTGCAGCCTATTCAGGTTGCATATCCATGCATGCTGTCACAAGAAAATTTACTGGGTCTTCCTGCACAGTCCAGCACAGAAATGGAGAAGGGCATCAACCAGGCAGCAGGACCAGCCCCTTTGTGCGAGGAGGAACAGGAGGAGCTCTCCAAAGTGACCTGCAGCAGGCTACTCGTGTAAATGTTTTGTCAGAAACAATGAGATCTGCCAGTGAAGCGCCATGTGAGCCCTGAGCACATGTGACAGATGTGAAAGGGTCTGGACACAGCGTGTTCAAAATTACGCTACCAGCAACATCATCCAGCATGATCCTTCAAGGCATATTCTTGAAGGATACCATAAACCTCCATGTTCCAGCCAGCAGTACCAGGCTAAAACCCTCGGATCTGATGGTGGCCTCACCCATCATGTTCCCCAGGCACATCCATGACTTTATCCAAGTCTGGGGGAAGATTCCCAGCACACCATCCACCATCACTTCACGAGTGTTCCCAGATGTTGGGAGTGCACATGCAAGTGGGGGCTGTAAACAGTAATGAGTACTAAATGAGCTGCATCAGCCTGTAATTTGAATTTTTAACTCTGCTTTTTGTGGTTTTGAATCCAGCCCTCAACAAGCTGCTGAAAGGGTTTACACTGACCGTTATATCATTTCATTCTCAACAATTTATACTGCATCCATGCTTACCAGTAAAGATTTTCATCTTGAATATTTCATTCATCAAGAGCCAATGTATATTTTAAGTGTTTCCTTAATTTCCTGGAGGTGTAAAAAGAATTTATGGATTCCTAAACACAGCTCTAAGAGATTAAGTATTTACCCAATTATTCCAATAAACTACAGACTTAAAGGATATCAATCCTTTGTAGTAATGTTTGTAAACTCACTTGAGTACAAATATTTGCTAAATAAGCAACAGAAACAATTTCCCAAAGGTTTTGTATTTATGTAGTTATTTACACCTTTGCCAAATTTTGAGTCAAATATTCAATTTGTACAATTTTAGTTATATTTAAGTATTTGAATACATTTTCCACGCTTGGCAATAAGAATAATGTAAAACCAGGGAACTCTGAAACTAAACTTTAACATCACTACTAATTATTGCACTTGAGATAAAACCAGATAAGAGTTACCTTACTCTGAATGTGCCGGTAGATTTTACCTCATTTTAACTATTTTTCTTTTAAGTACATAAATTATTACACTACATTGTAAATATGCAACTACATAATAAAATTGTGTAAATTACTTAATACACATTACAACTGCCACCTAATCATCAACTTTAAATTATGGCGAAATATATTTGATATTCAAGAGAAACAAAAACTAAAAAATTTGCTACTGAATAAAATGTAAATTAAAACAATTGAAAAACTTTACAACTCCAATGCTACACACGAATACCAGTGATAATCTTAAAATTCTTTATTCATAAACTTGATGCAAGTTTACAAATTACTGTACATGGTCAAAATTTCTTCAAATGGAAAAAAACCCAAAAACAAGAAACCCAAAATGAGCCAAGAGTGTCAGACTTGTTGGTGCCAGAAAATGAATTGAGATAAATGATACACAGTCCAGTTAGAGAAGCGCCCAATTACCATTGCATGACCGTCAAACTTGAATCGTCTCAGTATCTGCTGTGACCCAAGCTTTTGCATTTTGAAGGGAGGCAGTCACACATGTGGATAAAGGGTCTGTAACAGAGGGTTTAATGTGCACCTCCTCTCTACACCTGACCACACGGGTCCCCATCATTGGTGAAAGTGTCTTGATAAAAGATATTAATAACCTCCACCCTCAGATACATCCTGTTGTCACAGGTCTGATGTAAGCAGTGTGCTGAGAACAAAAGAAATTCTGATCAGAAATTATTCACGATATGACACCTCTCTGGGGAGAAGGGGGGTGGGGGTGAAAAAAAAAAAAAAAAAAAAAAAAAAATCAGTGAGAGCAATTACACAGACTGGTCAACATGCTCCTTGCAATCCAGCACTCGCTATGTAAATTGCTTTATTACAAAGTCATGCGACCTGTGTTTTAAAGTTCAGTTCATCAGTGGGCAAGTATGTCAAAACATTACTGAAACTGCGCACTAATTAAACCCAGAAAGTCACCCGCAGCTCAACATGGACATGTACCGATCCCCCTCCTAAGTATTGTTTGTTACCTGAGTTGCCATTCAAATGTACTTTTGCAGACAGTGTTAGCAAATAAACTGCAAAAGAGCCAACAGATTGATAGATACAACGTGTGTCCTGTAATTTGGGGAACAGCAGCACTCTGTGTGTACTACAGGATATTTCAAGGTCAAAGTTCGAATGTACAGTTTTATAATCACACTACTAAATCATCCTTTTCCACAAGCAACACTGAAACACACCTGTGCTATATTGTAATGGCAGAGGAAGCCCTACAGATAATGGACATTTAGCTCCAAGTCATGTCGAGTGACAGGGCGGCAAACTTTAAATGGGCAGGGAGGGGAACGAAAAACAAAACAAAAACAAACAAACAAAACACTACAACAAATTTATGCGAGGATGATATGACAAGTTTGCTTTAAAATTAAATTTAAAAAAAAAAAAAAAAAAAAAAAAAAAAAAAAATGAACAGAGGAACATCCAAAAAAACCTTAATTTATTTCCTCAATAAAGTCCACTCCAGCAGATATGCTGGATGAAATGACTGCAATAAAATCAAACCCAGCTTTTTAGATCAGCGGCTGAATAGGGGGCTTCTGTACAACGTGCTGTTAACTTTACACACAGATGGCTTCATTGTCAGCATCCAACTAGCCATCAACCTCTACAGCTATTTAAAAAAAAAAAAAAAAAAAAAAAAGCACTTGCAGCCTTTGACATAAATAAGGCAAGAGGACCCAAGAGGGGTTAGAACTTCCAAGCTTATGTATCCTCTCACTATAAGATATACAATATGAAAATTCTGATTTATTTCATACCTATCGGCCTTATTTTCTAATTAACTGCAAGTTGACTTGTTCACAACACTGCAGCATTTTGTTTCTGCTTGACCCGATGTTCTTCACACATTATAAAAAGCAAGTGCCAAAAAAAACAAAAAAAACAAACAAAACAAAACAAAAAACAGTGAGTAGGTAATCTCAAATTTAAGATAAGCTTACAAAATATGGAATCGTATCATTTGTTGTCTAGGATACCCAAATAATTTAAAAAAAAAATGCCAAATAATATTTCTAGAACAATGTTTGCATCTATGTACCAGTTAATTTCCAAAAAAGAGAAAAAAAGAAAGAAAAAAAAAAAAAAAAAAAAAAGCAGTTGTGAGGAGGTTCTGCTTCTGTATCAATCTTCCTTTAAAATTCCCACTAAATGAGGGGTAATGGACTGTGAAGCCCGCTTTGTCAAAGCAGCTGAAGAAAAAGCATTTCCCCAAATTTCAAGGGAGAAAAATTTTTTTGTGTTTGTTTTTTTTTGTTTGTTTTCAAAAGACAAATGAGCATATTTAGAAAACAGAACTAGTGATAACCTCACATAATCCTCCTCACTAAAACACTGAGGGGGAGAAGCAAAGTGAGACCGGAATAAAGTCTTTCCTGGAGCGAGGTGACGGGAATACTTGTCAAATGAGCCACGAGATGGTTTCTGTGAGAACGATGATATATTCCCAGTAAGTCAGAGAGGGAAAATATTCCAAAGAAAGCAAGACGACTCAAAGACATGTTCCCGGTGCATAGTGGTAGAAGCTCCTTATCCATCCTCTTTAGGTGGTGTGTACCAACCTGAAGGAACAGAAAGACAAACGCAGTTATTTAAAGAAGCCTTGTTAAAGTGGAATTCATTGACAGTGCATATTGTACACGAACACACAAAAGCCTGATATAAATGCAGTTTCAAACAACTAGAACTGTAACACAGATGTGGTGAAAGAAGAGTGCACAGTTCATCCTGCATGTGGGTCATTGATGTGACCTATTTCTGTGCACCAGCGCATCATTTCTGTTAAATGAATTCGTTTATTTTATAAAACTTAGTTTGAATACATTTGTAGTGCCTTCAAATATGAATTTTTAAAAGTTATCTAAAACCTGTAAATGTCACATGGTCCAACTGTTCGTTTAAATGAACAGAAGACCATCTCTTTAAATGGTAAAATATTTAAAATAAAATATATCTAGGCTGGTACACTTTTCATGGCAGGTGGTATGACCAGTGTATGTCATAAAAAAGTGATATGTTTATACTATTGCTACCAAAAACAAAGGTCAACATTGGTGTCCAAGTAAAACCCTATTTAAACTGGTAATAGTTGTGAAAGTAAGGAGTGCAATCTCAGATCTTTCTTATCTAATAGCTTTTATTATTTAATAGTTTTACTTAAAATATTTGAGAGACTCAGCTTTTGTCATGAACTGAATAAATTGTTTTATACAGAAATTTAGGCACAAAATATGATTCAGAGACACAAATTTATAAAACATTCATACATAAATGCGTTCATGCATGAATACCAAATACTACGTCACATCGATGACCCACAAATGACTGCAGTACCCAAAAAAAGGCCATTTTAAACCAAGAGAAACAGGGTGTGTGTATATACATGCAAATGAAACGTGCACTTATAACCTTTAAGGAAGTACAGTACAAAAATGCAGTGGTATTTTACATATGTGGAAGTATGCTTAAAGCTAATGGAAATGCCATTAGTAAAAACATAATACTCAAATTGTAATTTGTGTGAAAAAACAGTGGGACTAGTATGGATTTTGTTTGTAAAAAGGTTAATTTTTTTTTTTTTTTAAACACTTTTGCCTATAAATTTTAATTTCCCAGTAAGAAAAGCTTGCTCATGTTTACATTTATATGAAAGTAGACTGTATACATGCATCAGTGAATGGGGACCATTAGCTAAGGATCATGATGTTCCCATTGTGTGTTTATTGAGTGTCAGTAATTCATAACTCTTTCCTTACCATTCTTTTCATGAATCTGAACCAGGGATTTGTATGACTGTTGTGCTCTGGCAAGATTGTACTGGTTCTGAAAGACAAAAGGCAACATGTCAATACGCAGAAGCAGGATGATCCATTTATTTTACTTGTTTTCATTACTGAAACAAAGTTCATTTGAAAACAAAAGCAAACATCACACCAGTTCATGATATGTGTTACCTTATTGGCTCCAAACTGCACCCTGGCTTTTCCTTTAACCAGAGTTGCATTTATCTGCATAATGACAGATTCTATGGAATAGGCACTGCTCCAGCCCTAACAAACGCAAATAGAAATGAATCAGTTCCTGTTGTTAGTCATAATTATTATTTTATTTATCCCATTTGCATACCTGTTTTGTGAGAAGTTCCATGCACAATGCTCCTCCCCCTAAAACATAACTGGAAAAAAAAAAAAAAAAAAAAAAAAAAGATTCACAAATGTGTCATTGAGTGAGAGTATTAATCTTTTCAAAAAAAAAAAAAAAAAAAAAAGTATTTTTCTTGCTCTCCAGAATTTTCTTTCTTAATTTGCTAAAATTATCAGAAGCCTTGAAAGTAAGTATAGCACAGTGATGTATGGCAATGGCGTGTGCTTTATAATTCCTTTTAAATTAAATTTTAACTGCTTCACCTCTACTGCCATAAGCATAGATACAGTGAATCTTCACAAGTCATACCATACTTATTTACAACAGGACTTCTCTAGCAGAGGATCTCCTGTTCTATGATAATAGGTTATTTCTACCCTGTACCGAGCACAATGCAACATAAGCCACTGTATCTTTTAAAAAATAAATAAATGAAAAAAAAAATCCTAAGCCACTTAATTTCATGTAACATTTGCTTTATTGAACCACTTGACACACACTTTTTTATTTTTACTTAACTCTTTAGAGTATTATATATATATTATATCATCAAACTCCTTATTAAGCACCTGTAATTCAACTTTTGTTTTAAATTTTTTTATTTCCGACTTCCTTTGTTTTATCCTGTTTAAGTTCGGTCTTCCCATTTTCATCTTCGTAATATTAACTGCCTTCACTCACTCCACGCCATACTTGTCAATGCTCTTGTCACATCTCGTTTAGATTTTTGTAATTCTCTTCTCTGTGGTCCACCTCAAATCTCTCCATAAATTGCAGTTAGTTCAAAACAAAGCCGCTCGTATTATATTCTGAATTAGATCTACTGAACATAGAACACCTGTTCTTAAACCGCTCCGTTGGTTTCCAGTTCACCTCCGTGTCCATTTCAAGATCCTGCTTCTTACTTTCAAAGCGCTTCTTAACCTTGCTCCCCCATATTTATTTGATCCTTTCCATACGTACTCACCCCCTAGTACACCTTGCTCTTCTTCAGTTTCCCTTCTGTCTGTTCCACCTGCTCGCCTGACTTTCATGGGACTCAGACCCTTTAGTTGTTTTGCCCAGAGACTTCACAGTTCGGAGATGTGGTAGAAGTGCATTCCAAACTCTCTCTCCACTTTTAAATCGCGTCTTAAAACCCATCTATTCAAAATTTCATACCCTTCATCATGATTCCGTCATAGTCCATTTGTACCTTGTTTAGCTTTTATACTTTATTTTTCATTTACCTTATGTTTTATGGGGTTTTTGTACTAATGTAAAGTGACCTTGAGCGTCTTTAAAGGCACGATAAATAAAATGTATTATTATTATTATTAGTTTTTTTTAAGTTATTTCTTTAAACACCACCTATAAAATGGCTTAAACAATCTTAAGGGTGCAATACAGCAGGAATTTACATATTTGTTTAGTCTAAACAGTGGGGTGTTATTTTTTAATAACAGAAGAAACCATTTGAAGTTGTCAAGCAAATCATAAAGCATATTCTGGGCAGTAACATTCATAAGATGCATATGATGTATGTAATTTGGGCTGGGAACACTACTGCACACTCACCCTCCAGAGAGCACAGGCGAGACAACCCGTACAAAAGGTGGGTCAAAGGGAAAATTATCCTGTTGTAGAGAAGAAGAAAAACTGCCTTAAGACAGCCCTATACTACAAAAAAAATAAAATAAATCTGTTGACAATTACTTCCATAGGACTCACTTTATAAGAGAAATTGAGCAAAATGTAATCCACTCCTTCCTTTTCTTTTAAGACCTGCAAGTCACTATGTAATGGACTATCTGGGTCTACCCTGTAACAAACAGCAACAGAAAAGGTCAAATAAAAGCATAATTTTCAAAGTTGGAAATATAAATAGAATAAAAATACACTCAGAATAAGAACTTACGTCCTTAACTTCACATGCCATTCATAAAGGCTGTCATTGACTAGTTCGACTGAATAAATACCTGTGAAATGAGTCACAAACGCACAAAGAGCTTCACTTAAAGCTTCTGGAAAAAAAACATTAAATACAATGCAAGCCACAAGCATTGAGTAATGGTTCCTTGTATTCACCTGTCTTGTAACTCTGTGACCTGTAGATCTCCCTGAGTTCCTTCATTAGGCGGTCTGAGGCTTGCACTGAGCCAGAGACTGCACCCTGCAACATAAAACAACTGACGGTTAAACAACTGGACAAACAGGAAGCATACCAGAGGTTTTCAGATTTTGCACAATTTTCTTGGACTGCTGCATTTTTGCACTGAGTGTTGGAGGTTGCTGTTAAACTGGTAGGTTGCATGAGAATGTACAACTTCTTCCCTTTATAATTGACAGACTCAATGAGTCTGTCAATTATACCGCGCCGAAAAAAATAAACAAATCATAATTAAAATTATTTTCTAGTAGAAATTCATACAAAAGACTAATTATCTCATCGTGATTGTGCATTCATAATCTCCAAAAGCCAAAAATATTAACTGAGATTAAGGTTTGATTAAAAATGTGACAGATGGAAATCTTACATTCAAGTGATCTTGTCTCTGATTTTTACGGATTTTCTCCAAGATAGCCAGATTTTCTTTTTCTATCCCTTCATCTTCTGACTTTTTTCCATCCACCGGCTCCTCTTCTTTCATTTCGTAATGGTCCAGGTCTTGGTCCAGATCAATATCCTGCTGGCAGAACACATACATTTGTTCAGAAAAGAGAAAAAAAAAACCCCCAAAGATATTAAACAAATTGACGATCAATCAATGGATCATATTTGGATACCTCTCCCATTTCGTCTTCTTCTTCCTCTTCAGATGTCACGTCACCTGATAACCCGTGCTGTGAAAGGTTGGAAATTGAAAAACAGTGAGTAGCTAAGGTCAACGAAAGACTCTTGAGCTTTACTCTTATTTACTGAGCTTACTTTTCTGTCTTGGGTGATCGGGCCAGCTGGTAGAGGCTGGTCCAGCATTTCTACATCTGGATGTTGTGGCAGGTTGTAAAGACGACAGAGATCACAAATAAGGCGCTTCAACTGCTGTAGAAGCTATAAGAAACATCGAGAAGATCAACTGTCAATAATAATATTAAATTACATTTTCCTAATGTAGCAAAGCATCCTATGTGGAGCAAGAGCCATATTAACCATCTTACCAATGTGCTGCCTTTCCTCACATCTTCTAGGCGCTCCAACACTTCAGCCAGACTGGGATCATCAGAGTCGACAAACCATATTGGTGGCGTTGAGGGATAGGATTCCTGCAACAGCAGCAATAAGAATCATGCTCAAGTGCTGATGGCTTTACAGTCAACAGAATGCACTTGAATTGTACAGAGAAAACCACTGCTTTTAAGAAACAAAAATGTCACCCTGGGTTAGAAATCTGATTAACATAAAGGGTAATAAAGTTCGTTTCAGAGTTACAAGTGACTTCAAACCAAAAGCCTTAGCCCACACAGCCACCCACTGCACAAAATTAGCCTCCTACAAGCTGAAGAGCGAAAGCAACTCGAGCACGAGAGAGAAGTGGTTAAGTGCTCCTTTGACATTTCAATTAGGTCTTAATACAGCTTTTGAAGTCATGAGTAAAAATCCAGTTTTCAACTGCTGTGCCTAGCAGCAAACGTATTCAAACAAGCATTTAGACACATATGGTAGTACTATGTAAAGTTTGTAAAGCCCAAGAGAAGAAAATACTGCACACAGAAGAAGAGAGAACCGTGTATATATTAATAAGAGATGTTTTATTTTTGATTAGGTTTTTCAGAAAGTTAAGAAAGATGTTGAGAGAAAACATGCTGTATAAAATATGCAGTAATGACTGTGCAGTATTCATGTTAAAATGACTGCACTGAAGTCTGAGAAAACTTCCCTACTTTTCAACTGATTCAAGATCCCAATTTTAAAAAAAAAAAAAAAAAGAAAAAAAAAAAGAAGTTTGTCTCGATTGGTAGTTTTAGTTAAAGTTCAAGACCAATTTTTCTTCTCGTTTTAAAGGTTAATAAATCTGCTGGTTTTCCAGAGTCTGAGTAATCATGCTGATTAACTGAGTCAGAAACATCCCTCAATCATAATGCCTGCTTTCAAACAACAAAGATGGTGATGACCAAAAAGCCAAACTCGTGTTTAAAATAGGATCTGACTGAGTGCCTGATACATGCATGCGCCACAGATGAAAAATATTATAGTATTTACAACCTCCAATCAAACCTGGCATAAGATCTCTCATCCACTGTGGGGAGAAGTTAAACACACGGTGCCACAATGTAAACTACACTGTGTAAACTGGGCATCTAATTGTAACCATGACTTGGATGCTGACATGAATGCTCTTTACAAGTCAGAAACTGGTGAACTGGTAATTACGATGCCTTTATTATCAGCACAGTGCAGTGTTAGTGTAACTCAATAATATGTGCCTTTCAACTTCTTACTAATCTCCATACTAGAGTTCAGCTGATAAACTGATCTTTTACACAAAATGTCATCAATTTCCGAGTTCCTGCTTCTATTTTATGCCTTCGATAACTAAGTGTCATGAGATTTGGGCTGTTGTTACACATTTTAACATTTATTCTTCTGTCTAACTGAACTCTGACTCTCATTCAAGAAAAATGCTGTAAAGTTTATTTTATACTTGCACACAGTGGCCCCCTTTTTGAAAGCTGGAGTGTGTGGTACATAATGGGCGAGCTAGAGGGTCAGTCTCTGCAGGTATTTAAACAATTTATCAAGGACAGAGTACAATGGCAAGGAATTTTTGGAAAAAGACTGCTGAAACAAGTGGAAAATAAAAGACTTTTTGCAGAGAAGTCTAGAAAAAACACCTTTGTGTTTGTAAGACACTTCCTACTTCCTATAAATCATTGCCTACAACTCCAACAGTCAAGTGTACCCGTATGTGTGACTGTCTAGGATAAAGCCATCTATAATTTCATCCATCTAATTTCAAGCTTATCTAAGGTCAGGTCACAGAAGCTGTAACCCTTAACATTATATTTCAAACATCTTTTTACTCCAGTTACTCCTTGAGGACACCCACTCCATCCCAGTACCCAGGGATAAATAACCTGAGTGTTCTGGTTTTGACCCAGGGTCTCCTCCTAGTTGCCAGTGCCCAGAAAACCTCCAAAGGTAGGTGTTAAGGAGGTATTCTGGCCAGATAACAGAACCATCTCAGTTAGCTCCTTTAAAAGTGAAGCAAGAGGGACTCTACTCTGTGCTCCCACTGGATATCTGACTGTCTTACCCAGTCTATAACACTGAGCTCAGCCACCATATGATGGAAACCGATCAACCCCTTTTATTTGTGACCTTGTTCTCCCAGTCGCAACCCAAAACTCATGACAACAGGAGAGGGCTGGAACTACAGACAGTACAAAAGATGATCCAGGCATCTGATTTGGGTCTGAAAAGTGAAGTCTATTTGTCTAAATCTGTTACGTTCACATGACGGCTCTACGTGTACATGGTAAATAATGTGCACTTGTCTTTAAATAATACCAGCGAGAATAACAGCATCAGTGGGTGCTCTCCTATGTTTCACGAGACAGAACATTTGGTTTATGCTTTGACCCGTCTTCCTCCCTTCATACCAACCATTTGTGGAAGATGGCCACCCCTCCCTGAACCTGGTTCAGCTGGAGGTTTCTTCCTGTTAAAACAAACTTTTTCCTTCCCACTGTCGCCAAACACTTTCTCATAGGAAGTCATACGTTGGGTTTCTCGGTGTATGTATTATTGTAGGGTCTACCTTAAAATATACAGTCCCTTGAGGTGACTGTTGTCGTGATTTGAATTAAATGTCTCTTTGCTTTTCTAATCCTTGGAAGACTTGGTTTAAATATCTTTTAAGTATCAGCCGTGCCAGTTTTTCCAACTATTTTAATCAGATATTTTGTGGCTGTCTGCCAACTTAGATGCTAGCATAACACTGTGAATGTGCTGCTTACGTAGCCTTAAGCTTTATTTGTGCTCACCACATTGGTAGCCGTGTGCACCTACTGTGATGTCATTGCAGTACATCAGACTAGAAATCTTCTCCTGATTGATGGAGGTCACCACTCAGACAAAACCTCTGCATCAATGCTTGCATAGAAGGAGGATGCAAAGGAAACAGTTTTATGTTATTTTCCTTCAAAGTCTCATCTTTCTGAAGCAAACTTAAGTGGTGAAAACTGGGCCCTAGACTGCAGTCTAAAGGGGCAATTATAATTTGTATTGTCACCGTTGCAAACAGTGGTGCCTCAAGCCATGCTTGGTCATTTAGGCTGCTTGTACATCTACATTGGTGGCAAAGCTGGTAGACATGAATGTATGGCTGTGACAACTTGCACCACCTTTTCAATGATATAGCAGTATAGGAGCTCAGTGATTCACAAATTATAGAGAGGGAGATGCCTCCAGTTTTGATTTCTTCTACTCCTAAACCAGCACTAATGTGGAGGTTTCTGTCTGAGCAGAGAAGAATGCAGTTCAGGAGAAGAATGAAGCACTGGTATAAATGCTGACCAGTTTGTAGTGACATTACTGTTTGTGCACAACATGATCAATGCAGTAAACCTAATGGGCTTTGGCATAATCCTAGCTATGTAAAAATAAATAAATTTAAAAAAAAAATCACTCTGTAGCTCTGATGTCTTCGTGGCAATCTGCTTCAAATCATACCCAATGATATCCAACATGACCATGTTCACAGCATGGGGCCACATTTAACTCACAGCTACCCCTCTGAACAGGAAGAATGCAATATACCTGAGTGTAATCTAGTTTTCCTTTAGCATGAGCTGACTCAAAAGGACACAGACAGTGAGGTTTAATCTCAATATGGCAGGGTATTCGGAACGTTTCAACAAGCACTCGCGCGTCCTCAAAATGCGCATAAGTGTAACTCTGTGTGTGCATGCTTTTGCTGAGAGGAGGAGGATGTGGTCAGGTTGTCAGGAAGATTCATCATCTGCTTACCTGAACCAAGCAAAACAAGTGCCAAGCGAAAAGAAAGAACCTCAGTTGTTAATAGATTACACCTACCTTCATCCACATTTTGTGATGGCTGGGAATGTCTGCTTTGCGCAAGTTTGAATTTGATTTTAATCGCTAATGTATTGGAGCGGGCTGTGAAACGCGTATAAATACTAGGCCCCTGTTTCGTTTCTTTTTGGTGGTGGGGGGGGCTGCGTTACTAAAAAATATACAGTTCCGCTGACGTTAACAGCTGGTCAAAAAAGCAATATTGTCACGTACATTTCACATGTACATTGCGTCGCTTTCGTCAGGTTTTAGTGTCGAGATAAAGAAGACACTAACGTAACCGCTTTAATGTATGCCAGTAAGTTCGTCAGAGGGATCAGTCTACTTACTGAAAAAGGCAGAAAGGACGACCGAACAGCATTCCATTAAACCGCTTCTATTTCACGTCAATTAAAGCCATGTACGGGACCTCGACGCTATGTCTGTTTAAAAAACACACGTACACAGTAAAATACTGCTTGAAAGCAGCTGGGGTGTAGTGAAAGCCCTCGTATGACCGAACTAAATTAAGTTTAAATTGAACTAGATATAGGCCATAAGTGATAAAGTTAGCCGTTGTACTACTTTCAACAGTAACGCAGTTAATTTGGCAAACAAAAACAAGCTAGCATTAATGTTAGTTTCAGTTAACAAGCTAGCAAAAGCAACCGCAGCGTCGTTACTAATCGACGTTTTATTGTATAATTTTTCAAAGTGAACATAACACTGTTCGTGTGTCGTCCACTTTAATCCACGGGGTTACTCGGATTTTAATGGCCTGACACAGTTTATAAATGAAAGCGAAGACTTTATTCGTAGTTAATTTGTAAACACGGTGCCTTCCGCGGACCGATTTGGTTTCAGTCGATAGTCAGACGCTGGGTTAGCTTGTGCGCAGAGCTGGCCTGGACTCACCGTGATGTTGCAGTGGATGATCAGCAGCTTCTCCCCTGTTACGTTGAATTGGCAACTGAGTTCATCGGGTTTCCAGTCTATTATTCTGAATCGTTCGTGGTTTGGGTCAAAGATTGACTCCAAAAACTTCAGTTCGGCCTTCAGCCCCGAAACCGACATCTTCTACTCATCTCAAACCACCAGGCCGCTGGCAGAGGGGAAGTCGGGGCGGAATGCGACCGCGCAGTCGAATCGGCTGTACGGATCTCGCATATTAGCGTGAGAACAACAACAAAGGGCTGGAGAGTTAGCTTTATATAAACCTGTGTAGCGCACATAGACTCTTAGCAGCGTTTTGACAGCTGTGACACCACATACGTACATAAATATATTTACATTATTTTATATTTATTTTCGCACCACTACAGATGGAGTCATAGTTGTGACTTTTGCTTAAACGAACCATTTAACAGCATGAAAAGGTTCAGTGTTATACAAGATAATTAGTGCCCCCCATCCCCTTGTTTTTTTTTTTGTTTTGTTTTGTTTTGTTGTTGTTGTTGTTGTTTTTAAAAAAAGAGTATTTCCTATATGCTGTTAAACAAAGCAAAGAATCTTAAACACGGACAACCTAGTTTTATTTTGGATGGTTACTACTTCACACATAGAAATAAAATTATTTAGGAAAAAACGAAACTACCATGGTCAAAATTATTAGCTTCCCTATTGCCAACAGTCAGTTGTGTATCCTTTTTGCTGGATAACAGCCTAGAGTCAGTTGTTGTAGTTTTCACCAAGTCCCACAAGCAAATCTTGAGCAATCAATTCTTTTTTGGCAAATCTCTCAAGCTCCTTCAGATGTGATGGTCTTCTGTCTGGCAGGGACTCTGGTCTTCAGTTCACCCCACAGATTTTCAGTGGGATACAATTCAGGGCTTTGTGTGGGCCAGTCAGCAACGTTCACTTTGGTCTTCTGTAGGTAGTTCTTCACCAGGAGCGACCTATGCTCAAGGTCGTTGTTGTGTTGGAAGGTAAAGTGATGACACAGACACAATTTTCCTGTTTGAGGTTTTTTAAAATAAAAATCTTCACACACCATTCTTTCTTAATTATTGCTTCTGCTTTGATAAGATTTCCAGTTCTTGATGCACTGAAGTCTCCCCATAGTATAATACTCCCACCACCGTGTTTACCCTGGGGATGATGTTCTTTGGGTTGTAGGCCTCTCACTTTATTCTGTAAACATAAGCAACATCTCTTTGGCCAAAGAGCTCTAGTTTTAGGCACACTGCCAGTATAATCTTTCTCCAGGTTGTCCTGGGAATACTCCAGTCTAGCATGAAGGTGTCTGTTTTGCAAAAGCAGAGTTTTTCTTGGTCTGAAACCTTGGGGTCTATTCCTGAGCATTGATTTAGTTATTTTCTTCTTTAAGACTACAATTGTCTTCCTTCTCATATCCCAACTAGTGGCAGCAGATGGCTGCCCCTCCCTGAGCCTGGTACTGCTGGAGGTTTCTTCCTGTTAAAAGGGAGTTTTTCCTTCCCACTATCGCCAAAGTGCTTGCTCACAGGGGATCGTTTGACTGTTGGGTTTTTCTGTGTATGTATTATTGTAGGGTCTACTTTACAATATAAAGCACCTTGAGGTGACTGATGTTCTGATTTGGTGCTGTATAAATAAAATTGAATTGAACTGAATTACAATTGCAGGCTCAGCTAAAGTATTTACTAGAATCTTAGCAGTTGGTTTGGGGCCTTTAGACACATGTTTCACCAGTTTTACTTTCATTTATCTAAATTTATCTAAATCTTTCAAGTTTTGAGCATCACAAAGTTAAAACACATCATCGTACAGCAGTGGTTTGTACCATGGCTAAATAAAACGGTCAGTTTCTCAGGAGAATAATAATATTGACCCTGGTCAATTTTGTTTTTCTGAATTAATACTGTTATTGTGTTCAAACAGAAATAATTTGTGCAGTCTAATGAAAAATAGTATGTTCAGGAAGTGCTATGTTGACAGTCTCTTGCGCTATTAAAAAAAGCACAGGCCAATTTCGACAAAAACTTTAAATTTCATGGGGGGTAATAATTTTGTCCTGATATGCATATACATGTATTGATACTATTTATCAATCAGATGTATAATTAGTCAGTGTATAATACCAGTCAGACATGTAGCTACATCAGCTGTTTGGGAATTGTGAATGTTTGTGGCACAACAGCACATATTAACTGTCACGCAAAGCAAAACTGTGAATCATGAAAAGACCACAAACTAATTGACATACTCAAGCCTGTGGTCTTATGAGTGTTGCCTGGCTTCTACAAGATAAGATAATATAAGAGAAAAGACGACTACATAGTTTAATGTAGAATAGTTAAATAAAATAACAACAATATGACAAAACAAAGTATAGAAATGCACAAAAGCCAATACTTAAAACGTATTGTCAAATGAAGTGGTAAAGATTTTCTGTATCTGTCCTGTGTCAAACAGAGTAAAAGAACCGATTAACAAATTTTGAGCCTATAGTCACTGTGTCAACAGTTTGGCCCATATATTTTTATTTCTTTTGTTTTTGTCGTTATTTATTCCCTCCTTTATTTCCTAAAAAACATGTAAATCTTCAGTGAAAGTAAATATATTTTAGTAAAGTCTTCTAGGTCTTGAATATCATCACACTGTCTTTAAACATGTAGCTAGTGTAACTTATGTGACACCGTTGATAAACCACTACTTATTGTAAATGTTATCTCATTGGCTGATAAGCTGATATCATTTAATATAGCCAATGCTGGATGATAACAATGTTTGGTGTTAATGAAAATAACAATGGTGCACTAGAGGGGCATCAGTGAGACAAATGACAAGACGTGAATGGTTTTACAGGTGGAGGCCAGTGACATTTTTTCCTCCTCATATTTCTAGACTGTTTTTTCACTACTTTTGCATTTAACTATAGGGTCAGGGTCACTACTGGTAGCACAAGGCGATACCTGGACCCTACAGAGGTTTCACAGGTAGTCCCAC
This sequence comes from Rhamphochromis sp. 'chilingali', assembly GCF_963969265.1. Classification (NCBI taxonomy): domain Eukaryota; kingdom Metazoa; phylum Chordata; class Actinopteri; order Cichliformes; family Cichlidae; genus Rhamphochromis; species Rhamphochromis sp. 'chilingali'. The sequence continues at coordinate 54,529,208 of NC_137930.1, read as the reverse complement.
TCCTCCAGTATGGCATATGTGCCACTGGAGTTTGTTCTGTCTTCCAGCAAAGTCTCAAGAGCATGGAGGAGATTCCGGGAGACAAGCAGTTACACTTGGAGAGCTGGGCACAGCTGTGGAAGGTCCGTAACCCATCAGCCACCAAGGACAGGATAAGGACTGCCAGAGCCCTACAAAATGACTTCCAGCAGCAGGACACTGGTGTGAGTGTCTCTGACCAAGCAATCAGACAGTGACTTCACAAGGGCCTGGCATCCTCAAGTGGGACTGTGCTCACGGCTCAGCACTGTGGAACCAGATTGGAATTTGTCATAGAATTACAGGTCCAGCATTGGCACCCTGCGCTTTTCACAGATGAGAGCAAGTTCACCCTGTGCATATGTGACAGACGCATGTGAAAAAGAATGTTTTGCTGCCTTTAACATTGTTACATTGAAGGCATATAATAACGTAGGGAGGGACAGACCTCTACAGGCTAGCCAACTGTGCTATGGCTGCCATTCACTACTATGCTGGTGGAGTGGGTGCTGGGTTCCTCCTGATGCACAACAATGCTTGGCCTCATGTGGTGAGAGTCTGCAGGCATTTCCTGGAGGAATAAGAAACTGAACCATAGACCGGACCCTACGTTAAAACCTATAGAGCACCTCTGGGACCTTACATTTTGGTCCACCGAGTTGCACGTCAGCCTGTGCAGGATCTAAGTGCTTCCCTGGTCTAGATATGGAAAGAGATCACCCAGGACATCATGTCTTCTCATTAGGAGTGTGCACCAATGATGTCAGACATTCATAGTCAGAATCTATACAAACTACTGATTATCGTTCTGAGTTGCTATAGTGACATGTTAGCATTTCCAGTGAGATGCTCTGCAGCCACTTACAGTTGCTGCTTGTTTATGGGTGTTTCTGCATTCAGTCTTGTATTTAGTAGTGGAAAAACACCCGATTTAAGCTCAAGAGCTTTGATCGGGTGACTGACGTGGTCACTGGAGAATATCCCATTTCTTTGCCTTTGGGAAACTCTTGCAGTTTGCTTTGGGTCATCACCATTATCACTACGAAGCACTGTCCAGTTTGGAGCATTTGGCTATTTTCATTCTGTCATAATGCCGTGTGTGAGCCAGGAAGGATCAGGACCTAAAATACAGAACTCAGAAGTAGGACTAAGTTATAAGTGCATATAAACCAAGTTATTCCATTGATATGAGTTACAGCTGCTTTTTAAACATTCAGAACTTTTACTTCTATACATCTATAAACCATCTCAACATAATATGACTGCATTAATAAGCACATTTCTAACTGATCTCATAGAGATAATCGTTTCTGGTAATTTTAGGCTGTGGAAACACTTTTTTGCATGCACCCATGCAGTTTAATGCTCTGGCCTAGGTAAACAATCAAGCAGTACAGAGTAATGCACTGATTGGACACTAGATGGCAGAAAACATGCATCTGTTCTGTTTACAAGCTAACATGAACTCTGGCAGTAGTAGTTCAAAGCCCAGTACACACACCTTGTATAACACAAATCAGTACACCGTGTAAAAGGTGGATTTAACACAGCACCAAACATTGCATAACCGTGATAGCGAACTTGAACCTGGGGTTCACGGCTCGAAGCATTTGGGTAAGTATTACTATAGCTTAAAATGTAAATATGTTTGGAGAAACATCCCGCACTTTGTGATAAAACACTTTATGATAAAAATGTGAGTCTAACTATTTTAATTTTGGATGATTAAACGTCTATAATTAGATATTATGGAGTGGTACGCCTAGATTGTGATCTTAAAGGCAGATTTAGCTAGCTTTGTTGGATTTGATTTTATTAAACAGTGTGGTCTTTCGCAAGCAAACTGCAGTTGGAGTTGTATTATATATAGGCTGTGGACCAAAATGACGCAGAGCCGGTTTTTCATTAGAACTTAATTCAATTATTACAGTTTAAATTTCTAGAATGTTTTCAATTTTTCCCTCGTGTGGCTATGAAGAGTGAGGCTGGTGCAAGATTTTATTTGTGAAATTGAGCGTGGGTGTGGATAATTACAATTATACTGTTTGATTTGAGTTTTGTGTCTGGATCCCTTTCTTTATTTTTTTTAAATCTCTGAGAATTATGAAGACCCAGGCTGGTATAAAAGTTTTTTTTTATTTTTCACTGTAAGGGAGTGGGAATGTGGACTAGCAGTCCAGCGCTGGTTGTGTGGCACATCCCCGCATGGAAGCTGTGGGTCCAGCTGTGGGGAATGACCAGTTAATGCCCAGCTGCACGTGTGAGCTGCACATCCCCAAAGCACAGAGTTTCCCAAACCCTGGCTTGGTCCATAACATGGACATATGTGTCCAGCTTCTCACAGAACACAAAGACTATCAGCAAATATATTCAAAGTATCCAAAGTTAAAATGCCTACATAAAAATTCTTTTAATGTCTAATGTTATAATACTGTTAGTACTGATGCAGTGAGGTATAAGAAGCCCTGTTTTATGAGTTTAAACTGAGCTGCTTTTTAAAAACTGCTTTAAATACAACAAAATATCTTAATCCATAGATTTCTAAGGTTTGGGTGCTCCAACAATAAATAAAAAAGCAAAAACAAAAAAAGACAATACACATATGTTTATTTTTGCCATATTTGCCATGTTTCTTTAGTCTTTTAGAGGACGTTTGAGTTTTATGAAGTACTAAATAATTTGAACTCTTCTGATCTACATAAATTATTTCAGTGAATCCCTGTGAGAAGATTAGTAGAGGAATCCCCACACAGCTCTTAAACATCAGAAACACGACAGGGAGCCCCAATAGGGCACAGCATGCTTCTATAATCTCTGATAGGTAAAAAGAAACTTTGGGTTTCAAATATTGCAATGAAGTAAACACTATTTGTCTCTTTATTGCAGTGGAGTAGACATATATAGTCAAGATATCAAGTGGAAATATCAAATTATACAAAAATGATCAGGCAGTACTGTGTTACCGACTTGTTTTTGTGTATTTTTAAGGTATCTGAGGGACGTCATGAAGATGCTTTATTTACCTTTGATCCTCTTTACGCTACTCTCATTCCAACCACCCGGTTCATTTGGGGGCAAAATTCTGGTGTTCCCACTGGATGGAAGCCATTGGATAAACATGAAAGTGCTCATAGAGGAACTGCATGCCAAAGGTCATGAGATCACTGTCATTCGGCCATCTGATAGCTGGTACATCAGTGAGAAATCTCCACTCTATACCTCTGTCACACTTCCCTACTCTAGTGGATTTGAGGAAAACTTTGAAACATATTTGTTTCAACAGCTGGAAATCCGGCTTCAGGGAAAACCTACGTCCTCTTGGTCCCACATCTGGACTCAAATTCAGATCCGGAATGTGGTTGTAGAACAGTTCACTCAGTTTCACAAAGGGATGAGAGAAACAATCGTTCAGATGTTTGAAGACAAAGAGCTGATGCAGTCTTTACATGCTGCTAAATACGATGTGCTTTTGACTGACCCTGGCATCGGTTGCGGGGCCATGCTGGCACGCCGACTTCAGCTTCCTCTGGTTTTCAATGTAAGATGGACCATTCAAGGCGAGGCTCACTTCCTTATTGCTCCCTCACCTCTGGCATACATTCCTTTTACTGGAACAGAGTTAACAGATAAGATGACCTTCTCTGAGAGAATAAAGAATATGTTGAGTTACATTATTGGCATGTACACATTGTTTCACATGGCAGAAACAAACTACAAACCGGTTGTTATGAAGTACTTTGGGCCTGATGTGGATTACTCAACGTTTTTCCTGGACGCTGATATATGGCTTATGAGAAATGATTTTGTCTTTGAATTCCCACGTCCAACATTGCCAAATATTGTCTACATGGGTGGATTTCAATGTAAACCCTCAAAAGCGCTTCCTGATGACCTGGAGACATTTGTCCAGAGCTCTGGAGACCACGGAGTCATTGTAATGACCCTCGGGACTTTAGTTGCAAAGCTTCCTCAACATGTTACTGAGGAAATTGCTGCAGCCTTTGCCCGACTTCCTCAGAAGGTTATATGGAGGTATATTGGACAAAGGCCAACCAACCTGGGAAACAACACGTTACTAGTTAACTGGCTGCCACAAAATGATCTCTTAGGACATCCCAAAACTAGAGTGTTTGTGACCCATGGAGGCACCAATGGAGTTCAGGAAGCAATTTACCACGGGGTGCCTATAGTTGGACTGCCCTTATTCTTTGATCAGCCCGATAATCTCTTCAGGATCAAAGCAAAAGGAGGAGCTGTGATTGTGGATATCGCTATGCTCAAAAGAGATAGCTTTGCAGAGGCACTGATGACAGCTCTTTACAATTCCACTTACAGGGAAAACATGCAGATGCTCTCCAGGCTGCACAGAGATCAGCCTATGAAACCTCTGGATCAGGCAGTGTTTTGGATAGAATATGTTATAAGACATAAAGGGACCCGTCATCTGCAGACACAGTCGTACAAAATGTCGTGGTTTGTGTACAAGTCTCTTGATGTCATTGCTTTTTTGTTGACCGTCGTTTTGCTTATGATGCTCATTTGTGTGTCATGTCTAAGGCTAGTGTGGAGAATGATCTTTTCTGGAAAAAAAGTTAAACGTGAATGATCAGAAAAACAAAAGCGATCCAATCTGAAAAACGTTCTCTGCACCAGCCATGTGCTAATTACCTGAAAGCATTTTACTTTGCCATATTTATCTTGAGAAAATCAAGAGCATAACCCTGAATGTTTCTGATTTCAGTCGAGGTTTTTATTTGTGAAGCTATGATATCTGGTGGTGAAGAATCATTTAAAAAAAAATAAAAATCAACCAATCCACACATGGATCAACTCTAGAAGCGAATCACTTTAAAGCTGGGCAAGCCCCACCTTGTTTTTCACCAAATTGTTTTTTGAAAAGTGCTTTGTGAATAAAGATGATTCTAGTATTTTCTATTTAATAATTTCTCTTGTATTTTCATTGTTTCCTGCTTACATTTTTAAAGAATTATGTCAGTGATGTGTACTGCTCTTAAGCCATTTACTGACCAGGCACTAGATGGCAATACAAGACACGCTGCACCTATCTGTCCCGTACTGTTTTCCTGACAGTGAAGTTAAGCTGATTTTTATTTATAATGGCTCAGTCCAGTCCTGCATTAGTAGACGTGCCATTCTGTAACAATTTGTAAGAAATTCAATTTATGTCCTTTTGTGTTTGAAAAATTAAGAAAATGGATTCTGCAGGATTTTAATGAAAGCCCCTGGGCTCAGGAAGTAGAGCAGGTCATCTGCTACAGAAGGTTGGTTGCTCAATCCCTGGCTGCTCCAGTCTGCATGCCAAAGTATCCTTAGGCAAGATACTGAACTCAGAGTTTCACCTGATGCGTTTTTTCAGACAGTGAATGTATGTGAAGGTTAGACAAAAAGCATTTACACATTCAAAAACAAAAACAAAAACAGTTTTTAGGACTATGTGTGTGAATGAGGCTTATATAAACTGCTTTGAGTGTTCAAATAGAGTAGAAAAGCACTCTACCAGTTCATTTACTATTTATTTACTCTGTTTGTCAGATCTGTGGGCTTTATGAAGACATAAATGATTTAAAAACGCTCACAGTCAGCAAACAGATGTAATTGCTTGTCCTGTGTGCATGCTACTGCACATTGGCAACAGACGTCATGTCTTACTTTTTTTGTTTGTGGCTCTCATAGTCAGTGAATTTCCAGGTGGACTCGGGATGAGGGACAGATTCAGTAGCAGTGGGTTAATTACAGTGAAGCAAATTTCAAAGTGACCACTAAAGGAATTGTGAATAGCGTGTCCAGAGGTCTAATATATACAAATCCACAGGGTCTCTTCCTCACAGGGAAAAACACTCTGTCTTGGAAAATCACTCAGAGAAGAGAAAATGGTGAGACATTTATTTTATCCTAGTCTACACTTAAATGAAAGCAGATGTCCTCTTAGCACTGTGAGGTGCAAACTACATCATCAGTTTATCCATCCGTTCTCTTCCGCTTTCTCCCGATCAGGGTCGCAGGGAGGCTGGAGCCTATCCTTCACTCAAAAAAGTCAACTAAGGCAGTTGTTTGATTAATTCAATAGACATTTGTCTATTTAACATGAACATATTGAGTTTAGGTTTTTAAATCATTATCAGTTGTTGGTTTAACATAAAATAACAAAAAGTTTAATGAACTAGATTTGCATTCTTCAGTTCAATTAAATGTAATTATTTTAAATCAACAACTCTAAAACCGATGCCTAGTGCGCATGCTCAAACTTCCCAGAAGTGAAGAGGCGGGAACGCGGAGAAAGTTATATGTGTTCAGTGGACTGCCATTTCCCTCTGCGGAATCTTCCACAATACAGGTAAGTAATAAATAACTCAAAATATCTTAGCCAAACGAAGTTGTTCCGTCGGTTAATTGTTTAACAATGTTTTTAATTCCAAATGTGTAAGTTGTCATTAGACAGTGGAGTGGAGCAAATACAGTGAAAATCTGGTATTAGACGGTGCCAATCGGTACCGTCTAATACCTGATTTCTAATCCGCTCTGGGTATATTTATACTATTATTAGCATTTCCACTTCATTGTTTTTCTTTTTTTTTTTTACCCGTTTTTGCAGTTAGTCTTATAGTGTTTTTAGCGGTTATTGATATGTTTAATTCAATATTTAACACGTTTGTAATTCACTTTCAAAGTAAATGAAGTTAGCTAAAGCTAGTATGGTTGTCTCATTGAACTTTTACCTAGCTCTGTTAGCATTCACTTTGGTTTTAAATGACGGTTATTGCAAGACATGGTCTTTGTTCACTTTTTTTATTATCATTTGCATTTTTTCTTTCTTTCTTTCTCTCTCCTTTTATTTTAAGCATTCGGCCTCTCGCAGTAATGCAAGTTAAACTAGCATGCGCGAGTTGCTAAATATTAGCTGTGTCCAAATTCACGGGCTGCATCCTTCAAATTACCGCGGTAAAGTGAGCCGTCATTTGTGAGCCGCGGTCAAGCCAGCCGCCTCCTATCCGCCGCATAAATTTCCTTGCGCTTTTACACCAGTCTTTACGGTAGCGCCTTTTTGCTTTATGTGCCGATTGAAAGCCTATACCCGCGCACACGTGCTGTTCGTGCGCGCACAAATTACAATGTAACAGCCCGATACAGTCAATACAATTATGGAAATGTCAAAAATTCATTAAAAATCATCCTGAATAGTTGAGGTCCAACTTTCAACACATCCCTCCTCTGGGACACCTACTGTACCTGTGTGCCAGGTTTCACCAAGATTTACTGTAGAATTCCTCAGAAATTAAAGGGTACTTGTATTCAATGCAATACAGTCAATACAATAGAATTGTGTCAATTTTCAGAAATTCATTAAAAAATCATCCTGAGTAGTTGATGTCCAACTTTCAACACATTCCCCCTCTGGGACACCTACTGTACCTGTGTGCCAAGTTTCATCCAGATTTACTGTAGAATTCCTCAGAAATTAATGGAAACATTTATTCAATCTAATACAGCCAGTGCACTACAATTGTGTCAATTTTCAAAAATTCATTAAAAATCATCCTGAGTAGTTGATGTACAACTTTCAACACATCCCTCCTCTAGGACACCTACTGTACCTGTGTGCCAATTTTCATCCAGATTTACTGTAGAATTCCTCAGAAATTAAAGGGTACTTGTATCCAATGCAGTCGGCCAATACAGTAGAATTATGTCAATTTTCAAAAATTCATTAAAAATCATCCTGAGTAGTTGATGTCCAACTTTCAACACATCCCTCCTCTAGGACACCTACTGTACCTGTGTGCCAGGTTTCAGCCAGATTTACTGTAGAATTCCTCAGAAATTAAAGGGTACTTGTATCCAATGCAGTCGGCCAATACAGTAGAATTATGTCAATTTTCAAAAATTCATTAAAAATCATCCTGAGTAGTTGATGTACAACTTTCAACACATCCCTTCTCTGGGACACCTACTGTACCTGTGTGCCAATTTTCATCCAGATTTACTGTAGAATTCCTCAGAAATTAAAGGAAACTTATATTCAATTCAATACAGTCAATACAATAGAATTATGTCAATTTTCAGAAATTCATTAAAAATCATCCTGAGTAGTTGATGTACAACTTTCAACACATCCCTCCTCTGGGACACCTACTGTACCTGTGTGCCAAGTTTCAGCCAGATTTACTGTAGAATTCCTCAGAAATTAAAGGGTACTTGTATCCAATGCAGTCGGCCAATACAGTAGAATTATGTCAATTTTCAAAAATTCATTAAAAATCATCCTGAGTAGTTGATGTCCAACTTTCAACACATCCCCCCTCTGGGACACCTACTGTACCTGTGTGCCAAGTTTCATCCAGATTTACTGTAGAATTCCTCAGAAATTAAAGGGTACTTGTATTCAATGCAATACAGCCAATACACTATAATTATGTCAATTTTCAAAAATTAATTAAAAATCATCCTGAGTAGTTGATGTCCAACTTTCAACACATCCCTCCTCCGGGAAACCTACTGTACCTGTGTGCCAGGTTTCACCAAGATTTACTGTAGAATTCCTCAGAAATTAAAGGGTACTTGTATCCAATGCAGTCGGCCAATACAGTAGAATTATGTCAATTTTCAAAAATTCATTAAAAATCATCCTGAGTAGTTGATGTCCAACTTTCAACACATCCCCCCTCTGGGACACCTACTGTACCTGTGTGCCAAGTTTCATCCAGATTTACTGTAGAATTCCTCAGAAATTAAAGGGTACTTGTATTCAATGCAATACAGCCAATACACTATAATTATGTCAATTTTCAAAAATTAATTAAAAATCATCCTGAGTAGTTGATGTCCAACTTTCAACACATCCCTCCTCCGGGAAACCTACTGTACCTGTGTGCCAGGTTTCACCAAGATTTACTGTAGAATTCCTCAGAAATTAAAGGGTACTTGTATCCAATGCAGTCAGCCAATACAATATAATTATGTCAATTTTCAAAAATTCATGAAAAATCCTCCTGAGTAGTTGATGTCCAACTTTCAACACATCCCTCCTCTGGGACACCTACTGTACCTGTGTGCCAAGTTTCAGCCAGATTCACTGTAAAATTACTCAGAAATTAATGGACATTTATATGCAATTCAATACAGCCAATACACTACAATTATGGAAATTTCAGAAATTCATTAAAAATCATCCTGAGTAGTTGAGGTCCAACTTTCAACACATCCCTCCTCCGGGAAACCTGCTGTACGTCTGGGCCAAGTTTCAGCCAGATTTACTGTAATATTCTTCAGAAATTGCAGGGAACTTATGTTCAGTGCAAGAAAGGCTGAAAGACGACCACCACTGAACAAGACACACAAGCTGAAACGTCAAGACTGGGCCAAGAAATATCTCAAGACTGGTTTTTCTAAGGTTTTATGGACTAATGAAATGAGAGTGAGTCTTGATGGGCCAGATGGATGGGCCCGTGGCTGGATTGGTAAAGGGCAGATAGCTCCAGTCTGACTCAGACGCCAGCAAGGTGGAGGTGGAGTACTGGTTTGGGCTGGTATCATTAAAGATGAGCTTGTGGGGCCTTTTCGGGTTGAGGATGGAGTCAAGCTCAACTCCCAGTCCTACTGCCAGTTTCTGGAAGACACCTTCTTCAAGCAGTGGTACAGGAAGAAGTCTGCATCCTTCAAGAAAAACATGATTTTCATGCAGGACAATGCTCCATCACACGCGTCCAAGTACTCCACAGCGTGGCTGGCAAGAAAGGGTATAAAAGAAGAAAAACTAATGACATGGCCTCCTTGTTCACCTGATCTGAACCCCATTGAGAACCTGTGGTCCATCATCAAATGTGAGATTTACAAGGAGGGAAAACAGTACACCTCTCTGAACAGTGTCTGGGAGGCTGTGGTTGCTGCTGCACGCAATGTTGATGGTGAACAGATCAAAACACTGACAGAATCCATGGATGGCAGGCTTTTGAGTGTCCTTGCAAAGAAAGGTGGCTATATTGGTCACTGATTTGTTGTTGTTTTGTTTTTGAATGTCGGCGAGGATTCCGCACAGCACTCCCCTCCATTCACCTCGCGAATCTCCGCTCTCTTCCAAACAAAGTCGACGAATTACTGCTCTTAAACCGGACTAACAAGGACTTTGCACGCTCTGCTGCCCTCTGCTTCACTGAAACCTGGCTCAGTGAGCGAGTCCCAGACGCTGTCTTAAATCTGCCGGGCTTCCAACTTCACCGGGCGGACCGCGAAACAGAGCTCTCAGGGAAAACAAAGGGTGGTGGAGTCTGCTTCTACATTAATGAAGGTTGGTGTACTGATGTCACAGTGTTACAGAAACACTGCAGCCCACACTTGGAAAGTTTTCTCATCAACTGTAAACCTTTTTATTCACCGCGGGAGTTTTCTTCCTTCATGCTGGTCAGAGTTTACATCCCTCCACAGGCCAACGCGAACAACGCACTGTGCGAGCTGGCTGACCAGATTACTACCCTGGAGAGGAAATTCCCGGATTCCTTTACAATTATTCTTGGGGATTTTAACAGAGTAAACCTAAACTACGAACTCCCTAAATACAGACAGCATATAGACTGCCCCACCAGGGACAACATCATACTGGATCACTGCTACACCACTCTAAAAGATGCCTATCGCTCTGTGCCCCGGGCAGCTTTGGGACATTCTGATCACTGCATGGTCCATCTTATTCCAGTTTATAGGCAAAAACTCAAACGTGCGAAGCCTGTAGTCAAAACTGTGAAGAAGTGGACTAACGCAGCAAAGCAGGAACTGCAGGACTGTTTTGACTCCACTGATTGGACTGTTTTTGAAGCTGCATCTAAGAACCTAGATGAGCTCACGGACACTGTGACATCATACATCAGTTTCTGTGAAGACGTGTGTGTGCCAACAAAGACCTTTTGCACATACAACAACAATAAACCATGGTTCACTCCTAAACTCCAACATCTTCGTAAGGCCAAGGAGGACGCCTACAGAAGTGGTGACAGGGTCCTGTACAAGCAAGCCAGGAACACACTGACCAAGGAGATCAAAGCAGCTAAAAGGATCTACTCCTAGAAGCTGGAAGAACGGCTCTCAGCCAACGACCCTGCATCAGTGTGGAGGGGCCTGCAGGAAATCACCAGTTACAGACGCCCCCCACCCACTATTGAAGCAAACAAAGACCTGGCCAACGAGTTAAACACTTTCTACTGCAGGTTTGAGACGGACAGACTCCCACGCCCCACCCTCCCCTCCCCAGGGACATTGCTTCAGACATTGACCCCCAACACACCTTCCACCTCTCCCCCCTTCACCCTGCCCCTCCCCAATCAAGACTCAACGACCACCCCCACCCTCCCCAATCCAGACTCAACGACCACCACCACCCTCTCCAACCCAGACTCAACGACCTCCACCACACCTCTCACCCCCCTTTCCTCCTCCCTGAAACTAAGAATACACACTCAGGATGTGAGCCGACTATTCCAGAAACAGAAGCCCAGGAAAGCCCCCGGACCAGATGGCGTCTCACCCTCCTGCCTCAAAACCTGTGCTGAACAGCTGGCTCCCATCTTTACTCGCATCTTCAACAGATCCCTGGAGCTGTGTGAAGTTCCCTCCTGCTTCAAACGCTCCACCATCATCCCTGTTCCCAAGAAACCCACCATCACAGGACTGGATGACTACAGACCTGTCGCCTTGACGTCTGTGGTCATGAAATCCTTCGAACGACTGGTGTTAGCCCATCTGAAAGACATTACAGGCCACCAGCTGGACCCTCTGCAGTTTGCCTACCGGGCAAACAGTTTGGTGGATGATGCAGTGAACATGGGGCTGCATTACATCCTGCAACACCTTAACCGCCCGGGAACTTATGCCAGGGTCCTGTTTGTGGACTTTAGTTCGGCTTTTAACACCATTGTGCCTGAACTTCTCTCCTCCAAACTCTCCCAGCTCAGTGTGTCACCAGCTACCTGTCAGTGGATCACCAGCTTCCTGACAGACAGAAAGCAACAAGTGAGGCTGGGGGAGATCACCTCTGAAACTCGGTCCCTCAGTATTGGTGCCCCTCAAGGATGTGTCCTCTCACCACTACTGTTCTCCCTCTACACTAACGACTGCACCTCCAAGAACTCGGCTGTCAAACTCCTAAAGTTTGCAGATGACACCACTGTCATTGGCCTCATTCAAGATGGTGATGAGTCTGCATACCAGCAGGAAGTTGAGCGGCTGGTACTCTGGTGCAGTCAGCACAATCTGGAGCTGAACACTCTTAAGACTGTAGAGATGACAGTGGACTTCAGGAGACATCCCTCAACTCTGCTCCCCCTCACCATATCAGACAGCCCTGTGTCGACTGTGAAGATCTTCAAGTTCCTGGGTACAACCATCTCCCAGGACCTGAAGTGGGAGACCAACATCAACTCCATCCTCAAAAAGACCCAGCAGAGGATGTACTTCCTGAGACAACTGGGGAAGTACAGTCTCCCACAGGAGCTGCTGATCCAGTTCTACACTGCGGTCATTGAGTCTGTCCTGTGCTCCTCCATCACAGTCTGGTATGGAGCAGCCACTAAACAGGACAGGAGCAGACTGCAGCGGACTGTACGGGCAGCAGAAAGGATCATCAGCGCCCCCCTGCCCTCCATCCAGGATCTGTACCTCTCAAGAACCAGGAAACGGGCAGGGAAAATCATCGCAGACCCCTCACACCCTGCACACAGACTTTTTGATCTGCTGCCCTCTGGCAGACGGTACAGAAGCCTGCAGACCAGGACCACCCGACACAGGAACAGTTTCTTTCCCCTCGCCATCTCCCTTCTTAACAGTTGACCTGTCACACTGCTCCCACTGCCAGACTGCAGCTGCACCTTATGTACATTTTGTAGTATTCATTCCACCTCATTCATTTCTGTATTTTATGTATATAAGTTTAGATTCGTTATTTATAGTTGGTTTACACAGCTTTGTGTATGTATGTGTAATGTGTATATATAGACACTTGTGTGTGTGTGTGTGTGTGTGTGTGTGTGTGTGTGTGTGTGTGTGTGTGTGTGTGTGTGTGTGTGTGTGTGTGTGTGAGATTTACATTGCTGTGCTTGAGAGCCACCATCTACCGGAACCAAATTCCCTGTATGTGTCTGCACATATACTTGGCCAATAAACACGATTCTGATTCTGATTCTGATTCTGATTCTGAGATGTATATTTGTGAATGTGGAGATGTTATATTGGTTTCACTGGTAAAAATAAATAATTGAAATGGGTATATATTTGTTTTTTGTTAAGTTGCCTAATAATTATGCACAGTAATAGTCACCTGCACACACAGATACCCCCCTAAAATAACTAAAACTAAAAACAAACTAAAAACTACTTCCAAAAACATTCAGCTTTGATATTAATGAGTTTTTTGGGTTCATTGAGAACATGGTTGTTGTTCAATAATAAAATTATTCCTCAAAAATACAACTTGCCTAATAATTCTGTACTCCCTGTAGGTCTGTTGACAGAGCTCTGTACAGGTCTGCTCGAGCTGACCTGAAAAGGGGTCCCACCTGTCCAGCAACAACACATGGCATGGAATAATAGACATCATAAACCACAGAGGCAGAACTGTGAAAACAGAAAACCTGAGTGTGCAGCTAGCAGAGGACATAAACAGCTTCTTTGCCCGCTTTGAAACACCACAACAGCAGCATTCATCTGCCTCAGCCCTGCTCCCATCCTCATCCTCACCTGGTTCCTGCACCGCTCCATTCACTGTAACGGAGCACGATGTCAGATGCGTGTTCCTAGCAGTGAACCCCAGGAAGGCAGCCGGTCCAGACGGAATACGTGGTAAAGTGCTAAGACCATGTGCCCACCAGCTCACCCTCATCTCCACCAGAATCTTCAACCTCTCACTGGATGAAGCAGCCATCCCATCCTGTCTAAAATCAGCCACAATCATCCCAGTACCAAAGAAGTCTCCCATCACCAGCCTGAACTATTATTGCCCTGTGGCCCTCACACCGGTAATCATGAAATGCTTTGAGAGACTAGTCCTTCAGCACACCAAGGATTACCTCCCCCCAGAATTCGACCCCCACCAGTTTGCATACCGTGCAAACAGATTCACAGAAGATGCCATCACCCTCCACTCGGTGCTGAGTCACCTAGAACAGCGGCAGAGCTACGCCAGAATGCTCTTTGTGGACTACAGCTCACCCTTCCACCACTCGCCCATTGAGAGCCTACTAACTTACTGCATCACAGTATGGTACAGCAGCTGCACTAAGGCGGATAGAGCCACCCTCCCAGCATGTTTGCAATGAGTAGGAGATGCTCTGTATCTCACTGTACAACTGTATAGTGACAAAGGTATTGGGTTCTTTTCTAAAAATTGCTATAAACAGAGGAACCCAAACTGATGAAAAGTGGCGAATATTTTTTTTCAAATGACTATTTTTAGTGGATTTTTGATATAGAAGCAGAATGACAGAATGTTAAAAGAAGTTACTTTTAGTCGCTCTAAGCTGGGCATTGCGTTCTCTGGCTGTTCAAAGCCATGGAACTTTAGACTTTCCAAGCAAATAATGATGGCCATACTGATGTTCTTTTCAGTACATTTTACTTTATGTTCATTTTCATTTTTATGATGTTTCTATTTTTACATAATTCCTCCCACATAGCAAAATTGGTATGGCCTGGATCTGTCCCACACAATGTGCTTACACATGGCCTGCGTACCGCAAAGAATGACGGCCCTATGGTGGCCCAGATCTGGTTTACCAGAGGTGGCCCACACATGAGCCAGCACAAGGCCAGTTGCAGACACACTGCTGGCCCTGTGCTGGCCCAGAACAGTTTCAGCTCTGGCCCCAGATGTCAGCCTAATGTGCACCTTAGCCATGTAAGCCATGTAATAACAACATGTGCTGGAACATAATAGTGCAAAAGTAACATGACGAAACTCTGTTCAGACAGTGAATGGACTGATTCTTATACAGCACTTTTTTACTCACCCATATTACTCAAAGTGCTCTATACAACATGTCACATTCACCCAATCAGGCCAAATGTGGCATGCCATCACATAAACAGTGCCATCTTACCATGCCAGAAGTCAGCCAGCAGTGCCGGCTTGACACCAGATCCAGGCAAGACCCGTCTGCTATGTGGGATGACTTGTTCTTTTGGCATTTTAGTTGTGGATTATGTTTGGACTGTGTCTCTTGCCCTTTCAGTATTGTTTTCTTGTGCTTCTAAGTGTCCCTTTGTTTCTTTTTAGGTTATGTAGTATGGGTTAGAGATATTTTGTATGTTGTTTTTGTTTAATAAATCCGCCTTTTGGATTATTCCCTGATGTGCCTGAGTTCTGTTATTTAGTGTCACTTTGAAAGGACACACATCCAGCATTGACATATAATTGTTCTTTCAATTTTTGATAAAGATTACAGTGAATTGAGATGTAACTTGGCCCAGAGGTACGGTAGGACGCCCAGAGTAAGAAAGTGTTGAAAGTTGGACCTCAACTATTATGGATGATTTTTAATGAATTTTTGAAATTTCCATAATTGTAGTGTATTGGCTGTATTGAATTGCATATAAATGTCCTTTAATTTCTGAGGAATTTTACAGTAAATCTGGATGAAAATTGGCACACAGGTACAGTAGGTGTCCCAGAGGGGGGATGTGTTGAAAGTTGGACATCAACTACTCAGGATGATTTTTAATGAATTTTTGAAAATTGACATAATTCTACTGTATTGGCCGACTGCATTGGATAGAAGTACCCTTTAATTTCTGAGGAATTTTACAGTAAATCTGGCTGAAACCTGGCACACAGGTACAGTAGGTGTCCTAGAGGAGGGATGTGTTGAAAGTTGTACATCAACTACTCAGGATGATTTTTAATGAATTTTTGAAAATTGACATAATTCTATTGTATTGACTGTATTGAATTGAATATAAGTTTCCTTTAATTTCTGAGGAATTCTACAGTAAATCTGGCTGAAACTTGGCACACAGGTACAGTAGGTGTCCCAGAGGGGGGATGTGTTGAAAGTTGTACATCAACTACTCAGGATGATTTTTAATGAATTTTTGAAAATTGACATAATTATAGTGTATTGGCCGACTGCATTGGATACAAGTACCCTTTAATTTCTGAGGAATTCTACAGTAAATCTGGATGAAACTTGGCACACAGGTACAGTAGGTGTCCTAGAGGAGGGATGTGTTGAAAGTTGTACATCAACTACTCAGGATGATTTTTAATGAATTTTTGAAAATTGACATAATTATAGTGTATTGGCTGTATTGCATTGAATACAAGTACCCTTTAATTTCTGAGGAATTCTACAGTAAATCTGGATGAAACTTGGCACACAGGTACAGTAGGTGTCCTAGAGGAGGGATGTGTTGAAAGTTGTACATCAACTACTCAGGATGATTTTTAATGAATTTTTGAAAATTGACATAATTCTATTGTATTGGCTGTATTGCATTGAATACAAGTACCCTTTAATTTCTGAGGAATTCTACAGTAAATCTGGATGAAACTTGGCACACAGGTACAGTAGGTGTCCCAGAGAAGGAATCTGTTGAAAGTTGTACATCAACTACTCAGGATGATTTTTAATGAATTTCTGAAAATTGACATAATTCTATTGTACTGACTGTATTAGATTGAATAAATGTTTCCATTAATTTCTGAGGAATTCTACAGTAAATCTGGATGAAACTTGGCACACAGGTACAGTAGGTGTCCCAGAGGGGGGATGTTTTGAAAGTTGTACATCAACTACTCAGGATGATTTTTAATGAATTTTTGAAAATTGACATAATTCTATTGTATTGACTGTATTGCATTGAATACAAGTACCCTTTAATTTCTGAGGAATTCTACAGTAAATCTGGATGAAACTTGGCACACAGGTACAGTAGGTGTCCCAGAGGAGGGATGTGTTGAAAGTTGTACATCAACTACTCAGGATGATTTTTAATGAATTTTTGAAAATTGACATAATTCTATTGTATTGACTGTATTGCATTGAATACAAGTACCCTTTAATTTCTGAGGAATTCTACAGTAAATCTGGATGAAAATTGGCACACAGGTACAGTAGGTGTCCCAGAGGAGGGATGTGTTGAACGTTGGACCTCAACTATTCAGGATGACTTTTAATGAATTTTTGAAATAAACATAATTGTAGTGCATTGACTGTATTGCACTGAATATGAGTTTACTGTGATTTCTGAGTAATATTACAGTAAATCTGGGTAAAAACTGGCCCAGAGGTAAAGTAGGTGTCCGAGAAGAGGATTGTGTTGAAAGCTTGGCATCAACTTTTAAGAATGATTTTTAATGAATTTTTGAATATGCAACCAGACTGTCACGATGGCTGTATTGAGCTGTTCCATTGTAATTTGTGTGCGCGCGTGCGTGTGACTGTTCACGCGCGTGCGTGTGCGCGCGAGTCTAGGCTTTCAATCAGGATATAAAGCGAAAAGACGCTACCGTAAAGACTGGTGTAAAAGCGCAAGGGAATTCATGCGGCGGATAGGAGGCGGCTGGCTTGACCGCGGCTCACAAATGACGGCTCACTTTACCGCAGTTTCAAATTGACTTGAACGCTAGTGCATGGGAAAAAGAGCATAAACACGAGGTCAGAGGAAAAGGCAATGGCGGATAGTTATGAAAATTGCCTGTCGGACCTTTACCGCAACTACCAGCATCTTTATTGCATAGTGTGAAACACTGCTATTACATTTGGCAACAGATTGGATATTTATCTGTGAATTTTATATTGCAAGAGGTATTTATATGTATTTGTATATTTTTTTTTATACATTTGCAACAAAGTAAAAAAAAATCCACTGTGGAATTTTTATAAAATAATTTTGTCTGTTTTCTTTACCATAGTAACACCACAAAGAAAGCTGACCCCTTTTTCTGATTGTTTGTGCCTCCTCTTTAATACATGGTAAGCCTTTTACCATCATATATTTATTATGATAGTTTTATGATTTAATCAAAGTGGAAAAAAAAGGTGCCAATAAAACCATCCTTAAAACTGCTTTTCTTTTTTTCTTTCAGTGACTTGTATGTGGCAGTGCAAGCGTTGTTCCATCAGGGAGAGTAGTAGGTACAAATTATTGAAACACTGTACAGGGCTCGCCAAATCGCTAGCCCGACGTACCGGGGCTAGCGATTTTTCCAGTCGGGCTACCAAAATCTATCTCTGCCCTGCCCGTCGGGCTGTCATAGGAAGGAAAAATATATGTCAATGCTTCTGCATTCTTTCGGAAATGTAGCTGGGTAATTATGTCATTGGCATCGGTGAGCCACTGTCAATATGTGACATATTGAAATCGCGTTTGAATTCGCGCTTGTTTTTTGCTTTCACTTTGCAATCGCGCGCGAACTGTGTATAGAGAGTGATAGTACTGATTGGTGAGTGATGATAATTTGCGCACCAATTCCTCTGACATCGTCTTATCAATCGTTAGCTTACTATGCAAACATGACAAGTGAAATCTCCCGCAGCTTAAACATGTGAGAGGTTGATCGCGCAGAGAATCGCTGAGCTTATGTGAGTGCGTGTGTAAAAGCAGCAGGATATATATTTCAGTTCTGCTGAGCCAACTAAGACAGGTCAGGGTGAAGAAGTGACAGCCAAAGAAAAGCTTACCACAAAACGGAAAAGTTATGACAAATCAGACTAAGGCAAAAAGAAAGTGCAGCTTTATGGTTTCATAGACAAAATAATTTCTGTGGCTGCAATATGACGAGCTAAATAACCAGGGCTGCACATAAGTGGTCCGCAGGTGCGTATTTGCTGTCAAAATAAAAAACGCGCACAAGATAAGAAGTTGCAACGCGTGTTTGCATACATAAGATTTTCTGGAGGAGGACAGACATTTGTTTAGAACTCTTAAATATGTCGAAGAAGCTCCTTTAAGCAATTACTTTGGTTTTCCTCCACCTCCAAAGAAATGTCAGAAGGAGTCCAAACCACAAAATAAGCGCGTATTCTCGGAAAAGTGGTTGCAGAAGGTGAGCTGGCTTCAAACAAATGATGAACGCACAGATGTGGTGCAGAATGTGTCGTGAAAATCCCACTCTAGCGGACAAAAACAGCCTTTTATATGGACGCAAACGCGCGTTGCAACTTCTTATCTGTTGCGTGTCTTTTATTTTGACAGCGAATGCGCACATGCGGACCACTTATGTGTACCCGTGTAAATAACATAATGTTCTGCCGGGTGTGTTGTTGATTTTCCCTCGATTTCTGAGTCGACAAGCGCCTTTGTTACTGGGACCAGTAATTTTAAGAAAGGCCCCCATTAGAAATGGATTATTGCTCAGTCTGCAATATCTTTCCCAGAACAAACACCAATTGCAAATAACATACTAAAAATAAACCTGAAAATCAGTTTAGAACACCGTACTATGTTGCAAAGAGTGAACTACCACTGGTGCAATTTAGCAGTCTTTGCAAACTTCAAAAAGCAAATGGCCTAGATCTTGGTTCCACTTGCCTCTTACTTGTGACTTTAGTGGAAATTTCAAATTCAGGATCTGACACAGACTGATTCATGTTCTACACAGACAGCACTGATGTCTGCATGGTCTTCTAAAAGCAGCTTTAGTCAGCTTAGATGTGAAGTGAGTGAAATATACAGTTGAGTTTTTAATCAATGTATTTGTTCTCTATTGCAGATTGACAAGGAGTTTCTGCGAATCACCACAAAGCCTCTGCTATCTACTTTCTTTGCCGAGCTTGACCAATACGCGCCACGCTTAATGGAAATCTTTCTGACCAAAGGAGGGACACGTGGAAAGAAAATAAGAGGTCTCATGCTTGCCATCTCCAAGGTTTGTATTAGGATTGAGTAGACTTTGTCATAGGCAGCAAAAATAACTTTTATTTGGAGATGAAGTTGTCAATTTTGTTTCGGCTTAACAAATGGTACATGCCAGGTTCTAACCTAAAGAATAATTATGCAAGTTAACTGATTACCCTAGCTTTAAGAAAAACAGACTGGTTTTGGCTCATATTATCTCCTCCTCCTCTCCAGCATGACAACATCCATACCAGACGAGCATGCATCTTGAAGTCTTTGTGCATCTACCTAAACGAAGACTATGAGAAGTTAATAAAGGAGTACTTGGTGAGTCACTGTGACAGCATGTTGACCGTAACATTCTCATACAAATTGTAACGTTGCCTCAAATGCAAATCGTTAAAATTAAAATTTTGAGATTAGCAACAAGACACCTGGTATTGGGGAAAGCATGTCTTGAATACCAAACAGTATTAAGCGTTGCAATAAAGAATTTCTGGAATTTGGTATTGGAAGGAAAGAAATTTATGCATACTTAAACTTGATACACAAACATACAATGCATTTAACATGCATCAAGACAATATTGCTTTTGAATCTGTACTTGGATTAAAACAAGTCCTGGGGCCCGTTCTTCGTACCTCGCTAAGTAAGTTAGCTGGATTTGATTGTTGACGATTTCGCGTGATCCTGGATCGTTCGGTTCCCCGAAGCTCATCCGGGACTTGCTGCCATAGCAACAGAGCCGTAAGCGTAAACCTGCTCGGGAGCAGGTTCACTTTATGTAAACAGGATTAGATCGCGGCCACGCAGGTATGTCCGCTTCATTTATACGAAAGCAACAGCGATATTCCACCACTGTTTCACCATAAATAAATAACATCAATGTAACTAAAGATAATGCAGCACTTGATCCATTTATTGATTTCACACAGATACATACAGGTCATTTCCTAAAAAAGGGAAATGTACTATTAACATTCTATTACATGTATGTGATTATTACAGATGTAATTCATATTTCAGAGTAGTAATTGCAAATTACTTTGTGCAATCAAGATGAGAGACCACGGCTATAACAGCGAAGGTGGATTTGGGAAGTCTGTCGCAGCCGTGTCCTGTCCGTATACGCGACCAACCCATTGCGGAAGGTGCAAGATTGATAAGGAGAGTCCTCAGAATTCAGCGTATATTGCGGGATAGACAGGATCCTTTAGCTCAGCGCGACAGTGTGCTCATTGAGAGATATCGATATTCCCGTGAGGGTATTATTCACTTAACCAACTTGTTGACGAGGGGGTGCAGGACCACCACCTTTCTTTTTTTGCTCTGCCCTTTTCTTGGTTGCTGTTATGAACAAACAAACAGATTATTCCAGGGTCTCATTCCAAGAGACTAAAAGCAATATAAGTGATAAATATTACCATTCTGTAGAATATTCTTATATTTCACTTTTACTTGTTCCCATGTTCTAGTGGGTCCTGTTGTGGCTCTAATGTGAAAGGGGATATAATATAACATAATATAATATAATGTAATATAATATTGGATAATATAGTGTAATATAATAAATTTACCCTACCGCCTACTGGTGTTGGCCAGAGGGGCCGATGGCGCGATATGGCAGCCTGGCTTCTGTCAGTCTGCCCCAGGGCAGCTGTGGCTACAACCGTAGCTGCCTCCACCAGTGTGTGAATGTGAGAGTGACTGAATAGTGGCATTGTAAAGCGCTTTGGGTGCCTTGAAAAGCGCTATATAAATCCACTCCATTATTATTGTTATTATTAAATTACTTACGAGTTTAATTTGTCAGCAACTTTCTGCCAGCCCTCTCTCCTTGCTTTTGCAGCCTTTGCAGTGTTCCCTTGCGTTTTAATTAAACTCTGAAACTCCTGAAATCCCTCACTCAAGAGTTCTTGCTCTGCTGCCGAAAAATACCGAGCGCGCTCCTTCGACATTTTCGCCGACCAATCAGAGGGTTGCCGATCAATGTTTCTACTATCGATGCGTAGCCCCTTTTACGACACCCAGTGATCTCACATTACTTCATCCAGCTGTACTGATCGTCAACAGCAGGTGTGTTCGGAGAACCGGATTAGCGAGCTCACGGTTAGCGCGATGATTTGGTCTTGGATGCGTCATTTGATCTTGGATGTAGTAAGCGACGTACGAAGAACGGGCCCCTGTTGTTTTTTCATTGCTATGGTCATCAGTATTTGTAAATAGAAATGTCTATGAACTTTGAGCTGTTTAGTACTAACACTTCTATACCTGTTTTATTTTAGCAGCTGAGTTAGCCTTTTCTCGAGTCCTGTCCCCCTAAGTTACTCTTGCTACGTCCGACAAACAAATGGTTTCCTCTGCGCACCAATGGGTACCCGAATGTGCGAGCAGACATGCTTCATAATGTTCGGTACATTTACCTGGGAGTGGGGCCATACACACTGTTTAATCCATTCACG
This sequence comes from Rhamphochromis sp. 'chilingali', assembly GCF_963969265.1. Classification (NCBI taxonomy): domain Eukaryota; kingdom Metazoa; phylum Chordata; class Actinopteri; order Cichliformes; family Cichlidae; genus Rhamphochromis; species Rhamphochromis sp. 'chilingali'. The sequence continues at coordinate 54,506,892 of NC_137930.1, read as the reverse complement.
TTGTTTTTGACTTTGTGAATGGAAAGAACACAACTCCTCCAGACACAATCTCTCGGCGTATCGGTGGGCACACCGCTTCTCCATCTTGCTTGAGGTTAATGTTTGTCAGACACAGTAACGGTTGCTATAATGTGTAATTGGACAATGGCCCTTTCGGGGGAGGGGCCGGTGAGAGGTCAATTATGCCACCTCTTTTGACATGAGAGGTGTATTTTATAATTTATGTATTGGAGTAATTACTAACAACTACTTTAGTGGTGTAATTTTCTGTTTATTACTTTGACTACTTGGATTTTATGAACAGCATAGAAACAGTTGTTTAAACAATCTCTTAAATTTTACTTTGTTGTCTTATATTTTTTCATGTAGGATACGGACAGCGAGGCAAAAAGCTGCATGGAGCAAACTGTGATGGGGGTGTACGTCATCCAGAAGGAGGGTGCTGAACCTGAAGATGACCCAGAGGACGTTGGTGTCCTGATTGAGGGTGTGGAGGCTAACACTGATTTGGGTAACATTGCACAAGCATGTGCTCTGTTGTTTGGACTCATATACTGTTTGAACCTGAGCTACCCACCAGAACTTAAATGCACCTTTGAAGTCCTCCAGAAGATACTTTTAAATCTTGATGGACAAAAGCTGTCTTCAAAGGTACAGTTTCTGAAAAACAAGCTTATGGGGTGAGAGCACTTGAAAATGACTGATAGGTCTTGAATGGTTCATTGGTGCAATGGTGATTTCCAATATATAATGTTAATATTTGAGTTGTTTATATTTTTTTCTTTCATTTAAAAAATATTTTTTTAAGTTTTTGGATTCTCTCTGTTGGGCAATTCACCTTTTATACAGCACTGCCGATGATTTTTGTTTGTCCTTATATAGATGGCTCAAAATGGATCAGAAGTACTGACAGAAGTACTATGTTGTGTTTATGTGTCAAGGGCCTGTAAAATTTAAGACCACTGCCACCTGTTAAGTTCACTGTATTATTGTGTCCATTTTGCTTGCTAGCATGTTTTAAAACACAGCAAAAACTATATTGCTAGCTGTGGAGGACTGCAACCAAAATTAAAAAAATAAATACAGAAATATAAAAATTGGTCAAACTAATAATTATTTCAATGAGATACACCAAACAAATATAGATTTTCATCACCTATGGATTTTTTTGTTGTTGTATTGCCCCCAAATTATTTCTAATTATTTTATTTTTCCAAATTCACACAATAGTAATTCTATTTTGTCACATGTTTTAACTTGCCAAGTGGGAGATGTATTTTTATCTTTTAGTTTAATTTTTTTAAAATGCAGTCGATATATTGAGCAAATTTTGCATCTGTTTTTAGTTGTCGAAGCTTTGGTTCCAACATATTACCTATGTAAATAAGTATTCTAACGTTTACCTTTTGAAGTGGCATAATGCTTGCAGGTGTACAAAAATGGTAAGCTTTTATATTGTCCACTAAATCCAGTTAATAAAGATAATGTTATCATAATCTGATTGTGACTTTTTTTGTAAAGTAGTGGGTTTCTAAATGTGTAACAAATGTAAACAAATCTAATTGAAATAATTTGGTTGAAATGAGTGAAATCATTGCCTTGATTAACGAAGTAGTTGTTGAAACAACAAGATTTAATTCTGTTTTCCTAAACTTTTTAAATTGTGTAGAATGAATTAAAACAAATTTCACTCTACATACTTAAATAAATCACTTCAAATCAATGTAAGTATAGTATGTTGATCCAACGTAATCTGATTACATTAAACCACCAAATGCTAAATGTGTTGGTTTGACATGATCGAAAAGGGTTTATTGTACTTGGTTAAATTGTGTGCAAAAAGGGTGCCATGATTAAATTGTGTTCATCCAACAACAGATTTTTTTGAGTGTTGCTACCTTGGGGCGAGAGGCAGGGTACACCCTGGAGAGATTGCCAGTCTGACACAGGACTCAAACTACATTATGTATTTGCTTAACTATTACTCACCTCTCATTGAAAGTTAACAACCACTAAGATTATTGTACATTCACAGATGCCTGCTAATTACTGCAGCTGAAATTTCATTCACAAAAACTGGAGCACATTTGTACGGTCTGTTAGTACAATTAACTGCACATGAGTCACATTGTTTGACAAATAACTGAAGAAAAAGGAACTGACAAAGACCAGTGATTGTATAACAGGGTCCAGTTCAGTGACCCCATACTGCGTTGTTACAAAAGGGAGGAAATGAGCTTCGAGCCATTCCTAAATGCAACGGAAGGTTTTCTTGCAATTCAGCTAGTGCTTTATTTTTCAGCCTTTCGGGTTGTTTTTTGCAAATCATCCCTTCACAGAAAGCCACAGGGAAACTTAATTAAATGTCATATATGTGTGCCCATTTGTTTACCTCTTTTGCTGTGATGCACCTGCGTGTAGTACTCCTAAACACCAATGATGTGTTGATGTGGATATTTTCTCTTTTTTTGACCGTTCTCTATAACTCTGGGAAAATCCAGTTCAGCAGTTTCTGAAATACTCAGACCAGCTAATCTGGTATCAACAATCACGCCACATTCAAAGTCACTTAAATCACCTTTTATCCCCATTCTGTTGCTCGGTTTCAGCCCATTGATAAACAACAACAAATCCTGGTCTGAGTGTGGGGGATTGTCACATTTTCTCTATCTAGTTTCCAGCTCCACAAAAAAGTGATTTTTTTTCTTAAAAATATAAATAAAAATTTTCAATCAGTTAAGCATATTAGAAAATTGACAAGACATGCCCTAATGTAAAAAGAATGGTGATAATTATTGTATCAAGAAACAATAAACCTTTCATCTAATTAGAAATCCCAGTCTTCAATTAATTCAATACAAAATATTACATAGAGTGCACTATACAGGTCATCGGATGTTCAAGATGGGCTTTACGTCTACCAACAACTGCTCACACTGCCAAACCAATTCACCGGACAATTATATCCACGCTCTTTGGTTCTGTCCACCAGTTCAGAAGTTTTGGCGCGAGATATGTGAAGACTTATCGAAGTGTCTGAAATGTAACATTCCAACTTCCCCCTTAGTGTGTTTGTTGGGCAGCTTAGATAATGTCACTTCAGAAAAGAATATCGCCCATATGGTTTTCACTGCCCTATGCATAGCCAAGAAAACAGTCCTCATGAACTGGAAAAATAAAAATAATCTTAATTCTAACCAATATAGAAATTATCTATTAGATTACATTAGTCTTGATACAGCCTCTGCCACCACATCAGATCAATTGCTCTGGGCTCCTTTGATCAGCTCCATCACCTAGTGGGGGTGGGGGGTCATAGTTTGGTCCCGCCTTCACTGTTGTGATTGGTGTGGGGGTAGGGACAGGCTTAGGGCGTCGGGGGGGTTCCCCGGAGGCATCTTCCTTGGGGGGCTCAACCCGGGGTAGCGGTCATGTCCGGTTAGGGGCTCTGTTGGCTCTCCGGTGACTGTTTCCTCGCGGCTGCGTGCAGCGGGGCTAGGGGAGGGTCTGTGCTGACGGACGTGGGTTACTGACCTGGTAGCCTGGCTGCCCCTGGGTGGGTCCGGGATGGGCGTGAGGTTCTGGGGGCGCTCCGTCTCTGGGCTGGGACCCGGACCGGGCCTCGGGGGCTTGGGTCCTGGTTGGTGTGTTGCCGGGGTTGTGGGCGGGTGGGTGCATGGGGGCCCAGCCCTGGAGCAGGGTGCCGCCGGTGCGTCGAGCCACCTGGGGGGCTCTTCAACTGGTGGGGGAGATTGTCACATCTTGCAGGAGCTTTCCTCTCCTCAGGAGCTGCCTCTGCAGGAGGGGGAGATACAGGAGAGGTGGAGGAAGATCTCAGCCTGGGTGTTTATTGTCTTATGTAGTCTGGAAGATGAGTGGATGGTGGGGTGGGTGCAGTTTTCTCTGTGGTGGGGTTGGGTGGACTGTCCCGGGCTCTGTGGGGCCGGGCGGCGCTGCTGCACTGGGCCCGGTCTGGATGGGCCTGGGCCCCCTTTCCTTGGCGGGTCGCGGAGTATGGGGGTGCCTACTGGGGTCAGCGGGGGAGCTGGCCCCAGGGAGGGGTCACCTGCCCCTCCCTTCCTTCCCTCCCCATCTCCAGCTGCCTCCCTCTTCCCGCTCCACCACAACCACCCACACATGCAGGGCCTTGGAGTAGGGGTATGTCACCAGGGTGCAGAGGAGGCTACCCCCCCCCGTCCCCTTCTGGCTGCCTCTGCCTCAATTTTATCCCACAACTTAGACATTCACATTACTCACACTCTCATTACACATACATATAGGATCTTGGGGGTGGGCACGATACACGGAGTCCAAAGTACCATCAGGGTGTACACCCCACCCCTGGCATCGTTGCCCACCTCTCAATTTTAAATACACGTAGACATTGAGGGCTAGCAGGAGGGACCATGCGCTTACCTGCTGCTCTCTGGCAGGTAGCTCCAAGCCCTCCTGGGTTTTAAATGCACCTTAGAACACACATGCATCAACATTACAATGAGCGGGTGGAGGGAGGTTCGGAGTCTTCTCTCACCCCCGTTCTCTGCGACCTGCTGGAGCAGGGGGGCTAGGACTAGGAGGAGGAGTTGGCCGTCCGACTGCGGTCTGGAGTGTGGAGCCTTCCTGCTGCTGCGGAGTCGGGGCGGTCTGCCTCCCCCCACCGCAGGGAAAAGGGAAACACCACCTGGGTCTGGGTGCAGTTCCCCCCTCCAGGGGCGGGGGCACCTAGACCCGGTTTGTAGAGTACGCTTGGGGAGTGTGATCGTGTGTACAACGTCTCTTTATGTATGTCTCCACGTTGGTTGAGTGTGGAGTAAGTGCATATGAGAGCATGAGGGTGGGAATGGATGTTTGTATCTGTGTGTGCCTGTATGTCTGTGTCTATATGTCAGGTTGGGTGTCAGGCGCCACCTCTCTGGGGACATCTCAGGCCCTCCAAGGTTTGGAGGCCTATCTCCCCCTACCACCACTTCCCCTGCCAGTGGCGGACCCCCTCAGACATCGGTGCGTTGGTGGTTCTTTGTGTCCGGGGATGGGCGTCCAGGTACACACCGGCTCACTCCTTGGCGGCCGCTTATCGGGGCCTGGAGCCTGGGGCTCGCTCGGGCCACTTCGGAGGTGGGGTGCCCCCGGCCTCTCGGCCTGGGGCTCGGTCACTCAGGCGCAGCTGGCTGCCGGCGGAGCTCACGGGCGCGTCACTGCAACTCCCCCTGGCTTCTGCTCCGCGGCTGCTGAGTGAGCCCTCATCTGGGACTCTCCTCAGCTCTTTCCGGGACAGTGGCGCAGCTGCCCCTCTGTTGGTCTTCCTTGGTCTCTTGTGTTCTGGGGGCCTCTGGATGTCTGGAGTTTTGATCTCCTCCACACCTGCTTCACGCCCTGGAGGACGGGGCTGTGGCCCCCCCACACCCTCTAGCAGATTATTACATGAAGGAACCTTTTAAAAAAACAAAAAACAAGCGCGTCCATGCTCACAGGTGTACACACGGGTGATCACACCCACAAACTACACCCTTTTTGGCTCCTACCTCAAAGCACACTGTGTTCTGTTGATCTTATGTGCTGCACAATAATGTTTAACATTTAGTATTTACTGTCATATTCCCATATATCATTGTGATGTTGTTTATTCTATTACTCTTGTTCTCTTCTGCTTGCTTTCTTTTTTCTTTCTCAGCAGGTGATCCAGGTGATTGATATATGCATTTTTTTTTCTCTGCCCGTTCTGTTGGTTTTTGTCTTTTGCCCTTCTCCCCTGTCCCTCTTCTCAGCTGTTTCTCTTTCCCTCTTTCTTTCTCCCCTTCTTTCCCCCAGTCAAGTCTGTCCCGTATTCAGTAAGTGAAAATAAAATAAACAATAAAAGGTGAATCAAATGGACCATTACGGCAAGGCTGGGATGGTCAGTTTGGTAAAGTAAATCCGTTGGGCATCTTTCTTTGCCTTTAGACAACAATTCTGATGGCAAAAGAGCCAAACGGGACAGGCCAAAAAAAAAAAAAAAAAAAAAAAAAAAGGGCAGGGTTGTCTGGTTCTGTGGCGTATGAGCCAACATAACTCTGTGATGATTAAATGACAACAAATAACCGCAAAGTTGTTTTTATAAATACTTTTAATTACATTATACATGTTTGGACAGCTATTTTCAAGGGGTAACTATCTGCAGTACAGACTTTGATGGAGTGGAAATATTCTCACACTTTCAGTCCAAGCTTCTTCTCTTTTTTTTTACATGCTTGTATTTATTAGCCTCTTTAGTTGACACAGAGACATATGCAGTTTTCACCTTCACTTTTTCCATCCAAACTTCAGCTGAAAACGTGCTGTAATTGGTTTGCCTCAATGCTATGTTGTTCACTTGCACACAGATTTTCCATACGCATGCCTAGTTATTTGTGAATATCTGACCTATAACAAACAGCTGTTGGCTGGCTGCTTAGTTCTGCCTCAGATGAGAGCAACCTCTTTGCCACAGTCGACATACAAATAAATAAACCGTTTATTTATCAGGCTTTTAAACAACATCGAGCTCGTTATACAGTCGTTAGGATGACTTGTGTCATGCATCAGTTTGAAATGTCATCTTGTGACCTTATTATCCCCCGTTGTTGTGATTAAACCTGTATTTGTGACTCTCTTTGCTTGTGTGTGCGCTTGTCTGCAACAGGTGTTGATACATATAAAAAAAAAAAAAAAAAGGTATCGCACACCACAGCCGCTCTATCACGTGACCACACTGATCCAACGTGCTACGGTTATAAGCCGAGTTATGCAATGTCGCAAGTTTTGTGAGGTGCTTTTTTGATATTTAATGGATCGATTACATTTTTTATTTCTCTCCGATATCCGATCCAGTAATTTAGGTCAGTATCGGACCGATACCGATACGTAATATCGGATCGGTCCATCTCTAGTGTGTAGTGAGGGGTTTCATAGCCTTAAAACATCTATAATAAAAAAAAAAAAGAAAAAAAAGAAACAGTGGATCATCTTTTTTACTGCATACTTCTTATCTTCTGCGGCTTCCCCAAAAAATACTGACATTGTCAGCGCCACCCCCGCATTCACCGTGAATGAAAGCGGACTTTTATAATGCATAACAAAAATAGTGGTTAAATACACCCATAAGCGTGTCGGGCACTGAATGTGGGAATACCGGTAGTTATGATGATGAACGAGCACAAATTTGCCTTTTTTAATAAAAAGAAAAGAGAAGAATCACTCGAGGCAAGTAGTAACTTTCTTTTGCAAAAGAGTAATTTCTGAAAATACAGTTTCAACTCAAAATGACATTATACTGATTAACATTAGATTTTCCTGCTAGTCTTGGCTGATAGGAAGTGTTCTTATTGCATAGTAAATAATAACAAGAGTCCAAACAACTGATTACATCATGTTATAAGGATGAAAGAAAATGAGAAACAGTATCGTGTTTAGTGTATTATACTAACGTCTGATGGGGTAAGGTAACACTCCAGATGTCCTGTCCAATATATATTACAATTATTACATTCTCACATGCACCTCTGTTTAGGGATGTCTATTAATATTCAGCGTTTCAGTGCATGCTTGAAAACAGCTTAAGCAAAGTGTTGGACCACCAGAACAGCATCACTGTCTCTCTGCAGTGATTCTCCAGACGTCTGAAACTTTACTGGAGGAATGGAACATTATTATTTTAACAGATGTCTTCTGTTTTGGTATTTTGATGGTGATGGTGGAGAGTGCAGCTCAGTTGACTGACAAATTGTACTGTTGCAGTCTTACAGGTTCCAGGGTTGCATAAGTTTTGGTTCTTGTTTTGAATTTATAGTTGTTTTTTAGGTGTTCGCGTTAATCAGTGTAGTCTAAGGATAGTTGTCCGTGCCTATGTGTTTATATAAACACCTGCCTTTGCCCTCACTTTTGTCTGTTTACTTTCCCTCCTGTATATTTGCTGCTGTTCCTGACGTCGTTGCCCACCTCTCAATTTTAAATACACTTAGTCATTGAGGGCTAGCAGGAGGGACTATGCGCTTACCTGCTGCTCCTTGGCAGGTAGCTCCAAGCCCTCCTGGGTTTTAATTGCACCTTAGAACACATATGCATCAACACTACAATGAGCGGGTGGAGGGAGGTTTGGAGTCTTCTCCCACCCCCATTCTCTGCGGCCTGCTGGAGCGGGAGGGCTAGTAGGAGGAGTTGGCCGTCCGACTGCGGTCTGGGGTGTGGGGCCTCCCTGCTGCTGCGGAGTCGGGGTGGTCTGCCTCTCCCCACCGCAGGGAAAAGGGTAACACCACCTGGGTCTGGGTGCAATTCCCCCCTCCAGGGGCAAGGGTACCTAGACCCGGTTTGTAGAGTACGCTTGGGGAGTGTGATTGTGTGTACAGCGTCTCTTTATGTCTGTCTCCACGTTGGTTGAGTGTGGAGTAAGTGCATATGAGAGCATGAGGGTGGGAATGGATGTTTGTGTCTGTGTGTGCCTGTATGTCTGTGTCTATATGTCAGGTTGGGTATCAGACGCCACCTCTCTGGGGACACCTCAGGCCCTCCAAGGTTTGGAGGCCTATCTCCACCCACCACCACTTCCCCTGCCGGTGGCGGACTCCCTCAGGTGTCGGTGTGTTGGTGGTTCTTTGTGTCTGGGGGTGGGCGTCCGGGTACACACCGGCTCACTCCTTGGCGGCCGCTTGTCGGGGCCTGGGGCCTGGGGCTCGCTTGGGCCCCCTTTGGAGGTGGGGTGCCCCCGGCCTCTCGGCCTGGGGCTCGGTCACTCAGGCACAGCTGGGGGCCGGCGGAGCTCACGGGCGCGTCACTGCAACTCCCCCTGACTTCTGCTCCGCGGCTGCTGAGTGAGCCCTCATCTGGGACTCTCCTCAGCTCTTTCCGGGACAGTGGCGCAGCTGCCCCTCTGTTGGTCTTCCTTGGTCTCTTGTGTTCTGGGGGCCTCTGGATGTCTGGAGTTTTGATCTCCTCCATACCCGCTTCACACCCTGGAGGACGGGGCTGTGGCCCCCCCACACTCCCTAGCAGATCATTACATGGAGAAACCTTTGGAATGCAAGCATGCTGATCCACACAGGTATGCACACATGGGTATTCACAGACGCGGACTAAAGCTTTCTTGGCTGCTGCCTCAAAGCACACTGTGCGCTGTCTATCTTGCGTGCTGCACAATATCGTTTATTATTTAGTAAATATTGATATCTATGACTAGCTAGTTTATTGTGATGGTGCACAGCAAATTCAAAAGTGTTACATTTTTTGGTGTTAATAGTCTCCTTGCAAAAGTAGAGTTAATTTTACTCTAAGCAGAGTCACATTCTTTTAATGTAACTCTGAGGTGTAAAATGACAGTAGTTAAAATCGAGTGTTAAAAATGAGTGTTTCTCTGTCAAATCTGGAGGTGTTACAATGGAAACATTAACTCCTGACCTCTTAACTCTGAACTCCTAGAGGGGCTATGACACCAACAGAGTAAATTCACAGACTCCGCCCCCAGCACGGCTCCAATCGAAGCTGAAGTGAAGCCGTTTCAGAACATTTTGCTCTACATATTTGAGTTGTTTGCCATGCTTGGTAAGTCATTTTTTCAAAGATTGTTTCAATTATTATTATGAGCTTTTACTTCTGTGGCTCTTTGGAGTTGAGACAAAGCTGTGTGAAAGGCATTAGCCATGTTGCTCGCTGATAGCATAATATTCTGTTTTAGCTAGCTGAAAGGTATTGTTTGCGGGCAAATACCACAGCCTTGAAAAAAGCTTGCATGTGAATTTTCAGTCAAACTTTTGGTCTAATATACACCTAAAACAATGTCTAGAATGTGAAATGTTGGTATAATGGTGCTACTTGAAGCCTGAAAACGATTTCCCATTAAAAAAAACAAAAAACGAGCAAACAGCAGTAGCTGACGTCCTGACTCGATTCTACGTTAGCATAGATCCCTCCAGAGTTTTGTGCACACGGTTTAGGTAAAAATGAAAAAGGTTGAGGTTTTACATTTAGTTCAGTACTACCTGTTGCCTGTGTCCTTGTCTTTTGGGAAAATACTTTACACAAGTAATGGCTCAAAGAGGATTCCTTTTTTTTTTTTTTTTTTTTTTTTTTTTTTTTTTTTTTTTTTACTGTGCTGCAATTGTTTACTGGATTATTTGTGCCATTAATTAGTGTCAACTAATTTTTATTCAATCTCCACACAGGATATGCTTGTGAAGATGGAATATGGGGGAGAGCAGAAGTGCGTTGAAGTTCCACAAAGGGATGAATGAAGGACATGCATATTGTATTAAAGAAATAAGTGATGAGAATGCTGTTATTTGCATTTACCATGTCAGACCTTTTGATAAACAAAATACTAATGAAAGTGAGAACATGTATACTGTTACATCTTTCAGAAAATGTTTTGAAATTGTGGTGCACAGTTCAGAATAAATGTTTTTCAAAAACCATTGCATCTTTTTAGTAAATGTTTATTTCCAAAAGAAATTTCTAGAAGTTCAGAACAGTAAAATTCCCGCTTTTTAGAATGAATTAGAAGATAACTCTTACGTAGTTAAACTAAAATACTCTTTGAGAGTTAATATATAAACTCTTAACACCAAGTGTTAAATTATCAACTCCAGACAGATTTGGTGTTTAACACTAAATCAGAGTTAACGTACCAACTCTCCAAAAAGAGTTAAATTAACACTCTCTGGTGTGGACCCATATAGACACTTTAATAGTGTTGAAATCAAATCCAACAGTGTTAATTTGGACATGCTGGATTTGCTGTGTGCTTTGTTTTCTCTATTATTATGTTGCTCTTTGTTGTTTGCTGTCTCCTCTGTTTGTTTTTTTGTTTGTTTGTTTTTTTTCTCCATACAGGTGACCCAGGAGTTCTTTTTTTTTTCTTTTCTCTCTCTTCCCCCCCCTTCTCACCGTCTCTTCTCCCCTTTGGTTTTCTTTCTTTCTCTCCCCCTCTTTCTCTCATTCATTCCCCCTGTCCTATTTATTAAAAAAAAAAAAAAATGACAAAGGATGAACTGAAGCTCTGCCATCACGTAATGTCGCATACTGCTGTTTCTGATGTCATTTAGAAAAAAAAAAAAAAAAAAGAAAAGCTGCTGAAATAACTCTAAGGTTTTACTTTTCTCTTTTATTAATACAGGAATTTAATTACTGACTGAAGAAGTGGTGAAACAAATCTTTAATTTACAATATAGAGTGTTGGCAACAGTTGTTGTCATTGGTTGCGATATAAATAAAGCTGAATTGAATTGTTTCTTTTTATTTGATATGTAGATGCTTTTTTTCACTTACATATAATTATGCAAACGATGCAAGTATGGTGATATGAGTACAAACTCTTGGTTAATACGTTGTTCAATACACTGGTTCAATCTCACATTAATGCAAATATGTGATCAGCCAATCAAATGGCAGCATCTCAGTGCATCTAGGCACGATCAGGACAACCTGCTGGAGTTCAAACTGAGCATCAGAACGGAGAAGGAAGATGGACTACAACAGCAGAGGACCACACCAAATGCCACTCCTGTCAGCTGAAAACAGGAAACTGATACTACAATAATGCCTGGTCTGGTAGAGACAGAATTGAGTGTTAACAACATAAATGCATTCATTCTTCTTGACTTGTATCAGTTGTTCAGGCGGTTGCTGGTGGTAAAGTGACGTATTTGCATCCCTTTGTCCATCCCTTTAAAACCACAGAATACTCATTTTCTAATGGATGCTTCCAGTAGGATAACACACCATGTCACGAAGCTCAGATCCCCTTGAACTGGTTTCTTGAACGTGAAAATGAGTTAACTGTACTCACATGGCGTCCACAGTCACAAGATCTCAATCCAACAGAGCACCTTTGAGGTGTAGTGCTACGGAACATTGGCATCATGGATGTACAGGTGATAAATCTGCAGCAACTGTGTGATGCTGTCATGTCAGCGTGGATCAAAAATAATGTTTCCAGCACCTCATTGAACCCATAGCACAATTAACGCAGTTCTGCAGGCAAAAGACACCATACTCTTTGCCCCACATTCATGATGTAAAAGACCAAGTGACTTGTGCTTCTGTGCTGTAGGTGTCAGCCTGCCATTAACCTATATTTGCTCAAAGAGAAATTGGATTAAAAGTTTGCGTAAAGCCACAGGTGCTGTTGGGTTCAAGGCTTAGTCAGCCCGAGTGAGAACCTGCTTGACACAGGACACGGCTGCTCAGCGAGTAGCTACTGAAGGATGAAGTGTCAAAGAAACACTCGCTTCTGATTGGTTTGCAGACACTGTAGGCGACAACGGCTTAATTTGACTACAAGAAAGAAACAATCGCAACTATATTCTAATTCTTAAGGGGCTTCGTACAAAACAGGTCTAGCAGTATACATATAAATACCATGGTTATTATCTTATTTCAACAAAAATCGATTTGTGCTTCACTTTTGCCATTGGACGCACCGTCTTGTCTCTGCGCTCCTCCAAGATCTCGCGGGATTAAAGATGTAACGGGTGGTTAAGAAAAAAAAAAAAAGGAAAAAAAGGTGGTTCGGTATCTGCACCGGGTTGTCAGCAGAGCGGCACAGGTAGCCAGCTGCACCTCTGTGGGCTCACGCTCGTCTACCTAGCGACGCTTGACTCAGTACGTGACACGACTGGGGAGTATCTGGAGGTGCGAGCCTCGGCGAACCAGCCCGCTCCATCATAACCGGCGCAGGTCACCTTAGCGCTCTCCTACCGGCATTTTCCGTCCACCGTCTCCGAAGATGATACCTGGCAAACGCAGAGCTGCAGTCATGATCTTCTCGGTGGCGATATTTGGAGCTCTGATGCTGCAGTCCGTCTCATCTCAGAACGGTAGGAAAGCTCTCCCTATAGAAAAACGCAGCGTGTTACACATCATGGTGAGAATGCGGTTTTAAGGGAGGCACTGGCATTGGCTGACTTTGATGCATTAAAAAAAATGTTACTTTAAATGAATTACTGCAAGATTCCTCCAGCCTCATTAGATAATCCTCTGTTTCTGACAGAAACACACACCAGAGCGGATCGATTGGCGTCTTGTTGGCCCAGCGTTAGAAAAGAAGGGTTAATAAATCATTAATGGGCTACAATCTGTACTGCTGTAGTGAGCCATAAGGAGGCCTGTGCAGTGTCCCTAAAATGTCCTTTGAAGTGTGGAGCTGAATACTGAGCCGATACATGAGCGGTTCAGGCAGCAAGGACAAGTTCTGTCCACGGGTAGGATCGTGCCACACTGAAGTTTAAAACCTGTGATGCCAGCACACAAACACTCTCTCACATGTCCAGTCAACATGCTGTCACGCGTGGGTCTGCTCAGAAATGGCAGGATAGGGATCAGGAATTCAGAAAAAATAAAATCCTCTGCTACAGAGTGAAATAATTGTATGCATCAGTGCAGGTCCTTGTAACATAGGCCCATGTAATTATGTAGGACCTTAGAAGCGCAGCTCTGTAAATAGCATCAGTCCATTTTGCTGCATGTTCCTATTTTTAGAGCAGAGATGCTGCACTGGGAACTATGGCTTTAATGTCCTCTTGCAACAGTGAATCTGTTAACTCTTTGCTGAGACGTGCTGCACTGCAGAATGGCATTGATTTCCCAGCGCAGCTCCACTTGCCCAATTCACCCTCAGCTCGTAAACCTCATCCCCCCCCAAACTGATTAGGGCTGTGTAACCCCCCTCTCAGTCCACTATCTGTTTGTGTATACTGTAAGCGTGCAGTGCTTCTTGCATTCCTTTGCGAGCTCTGTGTGCGGACGAGTGAGAATGGATTGAGCTCCGGCCTTCCCCGGAGTGGTCCATGTGTAGGATTGCATTACACATCTCCTCCTATACTGTGCGCCCACTCACAACATCTCTTCTCCAATCAGAGCTGACAAAGCTCAGACTTCTGATTAGAAATACTGGCTTTACATCCGACAGGAGGAGGTAGAGATCAATCTTCTTTATTGCCTTTCAAATATTGTAGTTTTCTCTCTTCTTCTTTTTCTTCTTCCTTTCTTCAGATTGCGGTCACACAGAATATTAGCAAACACTGCTGCCAGTCACGTCCCAGAATCCATTTGGCTGCTTATATGTGAAGCTATATCTCAAAAGATTAATACAACAGTATATCATGTTGCTTCCTGTCGAGATGCGTTATCCCCCCTCTGACACCAAATATCAATGTTTTTTCACAACATACAGATGCTCTAAATCACAGGTGTCGAACTCCAGGCCTCGAGGGTCGGTGTCCTGCAGGTTTTAGATGTGTCCTTGATCCAACAAAGCTGATTTAAATGGCTAAATGACCTCCTCAACATGTCCTAAAGTTCTCCAGAAGCCTGGTAATGAACTGATCATTTGATTCAGATGTGTTGACCCAGGGTGTTATCTAAACCCTGCAGGACACCGAGGCCTGGAGTTCGACACCCCTGCTCTAAATAGATATCAATCCAGTTTGATTTACCAGACTCACTTCTTCATTTCTCTTTGAGCTAATGTTTTAAATGAAGTGAAGAAGGAGAAGAAACTGACTCACATGGGGGAAAAATCAGACTGCCAGTTAATTGAATTGGTATTTAATGCAATAGTAATCTGTAACACAACAGTGCACAGATGAAATAAATGATTCTTTTCCCAATGTATCAAGATCGTATCTTGTGATTCCCAGCCCTACTCTCTGTGGACGTATGAGTCTAAAGTGAAGTTAACATAACAGACTGTTTAAACAGTCTGAAAAACAAAGTAGTGTTTTATTTTCAGAAGCTAAAAAATGATATTTTGTGAGCTATTTCAGTTTGAGTTGTAGATTTTATTGTTTCAGTACCTGATGAATTGGCCAAATTACAAATAATTTGCATTACATTTGTAGATGTTTCCAGAGACTGAAAATGATTGTGTTTAAGGAAACGATTTAAACATGTAAAACTAAAAGATGTAACAATGTATTGTATTATAATAGAGCAAATTAACAAAAGCATATAAAGCACGATAATTGCCGGGGATATTAAATATCAGTTGTTTTCATTGCCCAGCAATCCATTGATTATTACTCTCACTTGGCTAAAAGATTATTTGGTCAACATATGGACGAAGAAGGGAAAAAGCGGGGAACAAATCTCATCACAGTTTTCCGAAACATAAGACGATGCTGACATGTTTCTCATGAAAATTTAAACCCCGAGCAGCTGAGGAGCACACAGGAGAGAGAAAAAAGCTAAATCCTGCAATTAAAAGGTTGGAACCAGTGAACGGTTTGTATTTTTGACTGGTAAATGACAGAAACCATTACTGATCACGACTAACCACAATTGCCCACATTTATTCTTTTTTTCTGATAATTATTGGATGGATGCATTGTTTCATCTCTAATGTGCATTTCTGCTATATCTAACATCAAAGGCAATCCCTACAGGGAAATGTAAGAGAAGTAGTGCCGTTTTCTGAAGCCCCACGATGCATATAAAACATTAACATGCTTGAACAACACAGTTGTCAAATTCAGTTTAATCTGATTGCATGTAAGTATAATTATTGTTACTATAACACATCAGCTCCCTTATGTTGCATTTCAGTGCTTCGAAATGTTTATTAAACTATATCAAAACATTTAAGACATATATATTAGAACCATTTTCACTGTGCAGTTAATGCCGTCCAGCATGTGAATGTATGTAATTGCTGTTTTCTTCAGTATGTGTTGGAACATAAACTGGGACTGTGGCCAGAATTTCTTCATTTTAGACACATTTAAATTGGATTCGTCAGACGATTCGAGGTCGTCTGCTGTCAGTTTGTGCTCTTGGATTTGCAGTTTGAATAATAAAACTGAAATTGGCACACAGTGTCATAGTGTGGATCTGGACAGGAACAAACACTCTGATAAAGGACAAAAGAAAGTTAGGACTATTTATATACTGGACTGATGGGCAGGTGGAAACAGGTGAGGAACGAGACACAGCTTAACCTAATCAACACAGTTTATTGCAAGCTGAAAGTAAAACTAGAGTGAGGAACGGCAGAAAGGTAACCTTCAAAGCAAAAGAGGGAACAGCTCAGAAGACAAAGGGTAAATGCAGCGGCTAACAAGAATAACAAACAGTGGAACAGATGCTAGTAGAAAGACAAGAAAGAGGAACAGATGGGGAAAAACAGAGGAAACTAAAACTGCTGCAAAGAATAAAAATAAACACCTGAACTTGAACTGAAACCAAACTGAAAGGCTAAAGGTTTTAAAAATAACAGCAACAACAACAAAAAAAACACGAGTCAAAAAGTGAAAAAGTGCAAAAATATAAAAAATACAAGGACCAATAATGCACAGATCTTACCAGAAAAAGCATATAAACACAACATCTAAAGACCAAACAATTATTTCATTGAGAGAACAAAAGACACACACACACAGGTGCTTTATGCACATTAAAATTCAGAAAGAATTTAGAAGCAAATTGGGAACACAGACAATGAAAACGTTAGATGGCAATAACAGATTTTTGGACTGTCACGCTGATATAGCGTATATGAATAGATCTCTTGATAATAAATGTGATGTGATTTGCTACAACAAGTACAATTTTACAATGTTGCATTGGGTTTTTATACGTTTAAGTGTGAAATAGGCAAATTATTTCCTTTAACATGTCAATATGAACTAAATGTTCTTTGCACAATGTTATGGCTGTTGAGTTTAGCACCATTTGTTTTTAGATTGGTTGCCTCCCATCATCAAAGGTTTATGATGTAATTCTGTCTTGCACCAGATACAAAATCTCTCAGGAAAATCACTAAAAAATGAGAAGACGATAGCAATTTTATTTTCCCTGGCATTCATCGGTGGCGTTCCCTAAGCGATGGAAATAGCGCAGCAGCAACAAGCGCAGTAACTGTGGAAAGTAACAAATTAAAGAAAAAATTAATTGGAGGGGATAAAGGAGGTGAAAAAATAAAAGTGAACCTCAGTCTTTGTGACAGCAGTACAGGAAACACATCTCACTGTGAGTAAAAACAGATTCATTGCTAACAGAAGGAGCTTTGATTTGTGGCTCAAATAGGGACTGTGTAGATAATTTAGGCCTTAATGAAAAGGACAAACATTACAATTCTCCACAGTTTGGTGAGCTGTCCTCTCCCAGCTCATGTGAAAAGAAGCACATTTTGAAATCCAGCTGGAGTAGCATAGTTTTCCACCCCTCGAAATCCCGGGCCCGCGTCAGTCATGAACGTTCTCGCTGAGTTGCACCAGGAATGTGACCTTAAGTTGCATTCAAACTTTGAAGTGCTGTGTGAGAACTTTATCTGTGGACATCATGTTTAATTTAAGATATTAAGCTAGCTTATTATTCACTAATGGAAAAAAAACATCCCACACATTAGACGCACACAAAACTAAACCGAAATCCTCTTGACGCGAGTGGCGTCATTCGGACATGTGCTGTACAGTGGTGTGCGAAGACGTGGCTACTGGCTCAGCACTTTTAACATGTCTACTCTGTCGGAGTTGACAGGGTCTGTCTCTCAGCATTTCTGCGATAAGAGCTGAGGGGCTGGCTTTAGGTTTCAGTCATGTTATTTGCTGGTTTGCATGTATGAAGGAATCTTTATGTGCACACTGTATATGGTCTGGTCTTCAGGAGCCCGTTGCAGGCTGTGCAGCAGAGTCTTGTGATGTCAGCAGCTTGACACAGAAACCAGGTGATGGTCTGTCTCATCTGGTTGGCTGTCTCTTCTTCCTACTTTGTTGCCGTAGAGTGCTTCTATGGAAACGCAGGGGGTCTATCACCATGTGCCCACACACTCCCCAGAGACCCAGAGCTGAGGCTTCTATAAATCTCTTGTCTCTCTGCAGAGCCTATAGAGCGTGCATATAACTTCCACCTCCATGATTAAAAGCATTTACATTTAAAAGGGAGACATTTCAATCCAGTCAAATTATAAGCAGCTTGTTGTATCAGTGTCCTTGTTATTCAGTAATTACATAAACACGATTTTCTGAGCACTGAGATATTTTTATTATACAGCCAAGAAAATGACAAGGTCGTGTGGAGGACTTCTTGATGTGAGCGCTGTGCGAGCCAGGCGCAGTTTTATATGATGCCATTAATTGCACAGAACCAAGTGAGAGCAGCCTCGCAGGGCCGTCCCAGAAGAACTGAATTAAAGCTTCCCAGGAATAGCAGCAATAATAGTTTAGACAGATCTGGGGTTGTCTCTTTTTCCCAGAGCAAAAATTGTCAGTGTGATGACTGATGGCTCATCAGAGGTGAAACTGTTTGTCAATGAACTGATTTGTGACTTTGCATCAGACGCCATCACATTGCGCTGGGCTCTGGTTGAGAGCGAATGGTCGCATCTGATTTGTTTTTTCATATTTTGTGTAATATATACTGTATATATACAGTGGGTGCTTGTTGTGAACATGGTGAAGTTGGCTTAAGGTGAGAGGATTTAAAACGTCTTGAGCTGACAGACCCAAGATGAGATGTATAAAAGGATTATTTTAAATTTGGTGTAAGATTTGTGCAAAAATGTTTTTTGTAGCGGTTCACACCAACCGCTAAATTTTGCAGGAGAAATTTTCAGCATTTATTTTTTGGACTAAAAACTCGATTTTTCACCGATTTGTTGAAATATGTGCAAAAGAGACGGTAATACAGATTCAACTTCTTGATCAAACCAACTTCCTGATGTTGTTTCCTAGTTAGAATAGGATGAACCCAAAATCTCAATCTCTTTCTTCTTTGATTTAGATTCAGAACGCACTGTGGATAAAAAATAATGCTTAACTGAAATCTGTGGGGTGATTGTGTAACAGCAAAGTTGGTAGTAGAAGAATTACTTACAAACCAGGAACCTTTCTTTAGTCAGATTTGACTGGTGTCCTTATTCATCCCTGGGACTACTGAAATTAAAGTTGTGCCTTGAGGTGGCTACAAGTGGTGAGACTAGCTTCAAGGATCCTCTGATAACAAGTCCCTTTTCAATTGGGAAAAACTAATGAGTGCCAGATTAATTAATGAAGGGAAATGATGATATTTGCAACTTTAATCTGAATTTATCAACATGGCTAGACATTTTATAAACCAGGAAATGATTAGATTAATTGGGGAGTTAAGCAGCTGTCATTTATTCATTTATTTATTTCTAATTTTAACATAATTTGTCTGTTCTGTTCATTATTTTGCATTTGTTGCTGTTCTTTTCATTTGGTCATGTCCTTTGTCTGGCTCCTGTTTTAATTTAACCTGTTACTTTCTCACCTGCACCTGTTTCTCCTCTTTTGTTTTGCCTCTGGACACGCTGCCCCCGTAAACGACCACCACCAGCACCGGCGGGCTTTGTGAAATCACCTCTTTCTGAGACTAAGCTCACAGGTGACACCTTTGAGCTGTACTGTGACGTGGTAGGTAACCCCACCCCCGAAATCCAGTGGTGGTACTCTGAGATCAACCGAGCCGACTCTTTCAGGCAGCTGTGGGATGGTGCCCGGAAGCGGCGGGTGTCCATCAGCACCGCCTACGGCATCAATGCTGTGAGCGTGTTGGGGGTATCGCATCTCACACTAGACGATTCTGGGACATACGAGTGCAGAGCCAGCAATGACCCACGGCGTAATGACCTCCACCAAAATCCAGCCACCACCTGGATCCGTGCTCAGGCCACTATAACAGTGCTGCAGAGTGAGTGGTCAGTGTAGAGCAATCCTCCCCCAGTTCCTGTGTGATTCAGCCTCCATCATACCTCTCCAGAGGGGCAGTAGCTTCCTAAGTAGGTGCCACCCTCCCCCACAGACCTGAGAAATGAGGAAAAAACACCATCCTCTCATCTTCTTGTTATCTTTAGTAAGCAGAGCTGAGTAGTATTCTTTTAATGCTCATCGCACATTTCAACTCTTACTTTAAATAGAGCTCACAGAGCCCAGTTTTTTCCTTCTTTTCCTCCCTTTTCTCCTCTTTTCTTCTAATTTCCCAGAATTATTCATTATAATTGTGGTTTTTCTCTCATTGTTGTAACCTGCTTGGTATTTGGCATTTGGTATCACCTTCATCACAGCCATGTTTTATTTGGAGAGTGATAGCACGTCTCATTTCTGACTCATATTAGCGCTAACAGTAGTTTCTTGTTTGCTCACCAGAATCACAGTGCTTTTTCTAGAGACGTGTATCTTCTTCAGCCTTATAAAAGGACAAAATGGGGGCCAAATCTCCATACAGTTTTTTTTCTTTTTTTTTTGGGAGGGGGGCTGAGTACCTGCCAGCACAAACCTGCAGGTGCTTTGTTGCAGACGGTGTTTTAGGCCATGACTAAAGATTAAGAGCTTCACTGGTGTCTAACTGTGCAAACAAGACATAGATAATCAGGATTAAGCAGAATACTAACTCTCCAATTAAGATCTTCATTGTTTAAAAGCCAACTGAAGCGAGCAGCTTCGGCAGGTTACATTTCTACGGGATGCAAACGAGGAGGCAGATTTCAATTGTTGTAAGAGGTTCATTTTAAGGTAATAAATCTAATCTCTAAATTAAGTGGAGGGATATTTTCATGAAGCTAAATAAGTTGTGGTAAGTCCAAAGAATTGGTATAAATAACATTAGTGTGCTTCATAAAAAATGTTCTGGAGTCACTGTAATGTGAAACCTGTTTTTATCCACCTGCATTGTAACAGATGTATACTTATCATCATGCCTCACACAAAACACATCCAGCTGCTATAATTAAACCAAGTGCTTCTCCAAAGCTAGCCTGTAATCCAAAAGCTGCATTTTGTTCTGTAAAGTTATATTTGGTAATGTAGTTGCTCGAATGGGTGTATTTCATGTCCAGCTACCCAGAAAGTGAATGGACCTTTACTTCAGCAGGCTGGGATGCCCAGAATAATTCCTCCCACTTTAAACTATTCCTGAGCATTATTGAAAAACGACTAGTCGTCTGTAGTGTCTGAACTCTACATCTTCCAGCGCGCCTTCACCCACTACTTCTGCTGTGGCTGAGCTACGCTTCTCTTGCAGAGCCGTCCATTGCTGCCTCTGAACACGTCACGCTTCCAGTGGAAGGAGAAAGCCTCACACTGCAGTGCAACCTGACCAGCCCCCACAGCACCGTCCAGGAAAGCTTCTGGATGAAGAACGGCGAGGAGATCCCAGAAACGCGTGACTCAAGCAAGAACACTGAGTACAGGTCAGCTTTTTTCACGAGTCTGAGAGGAAGAGGTGTTTAGCAGCCTGGCGTGCGTTCACGTGAGATGTATTTCTGCTCCGCAGGCTGAAAAGACCAAGAGCAGATGACGCTGGAGTGTACATGTGTGTCTACAACTTCAGCACGACTCCTTCGGC
The DNA here is from genome assembly GCF_963969265.1 of Rhamphochromis sp. 'chilingali'. NCBI lineage: Eukaryota > Metazoa > Chordata > Actinopteri > Cichliformes > Cichlidae > Rhamphochromis > Rhamphochromis sp. 'chilingali'. The sequence goes on along the minus strand of NC_137930.1, from coordinate 54,485,589 downwards.
CAACGCCACCATCGAAGTTAAATGTAGGTGTTGACTGGCGAGCTAAAGCCGTCTTTGCAATTTTGAGGCCACATTAGAGATGCCACCAATAAAAATGGCCTTGAGCACTTGTATCGCTGTCATGTGAGGACCTGTGATCTCAAACGGCTCTGCTGGCTGCTCAGGGGCAGCCGGTGCCCTTGACACCTCCATCAAGCCAGTGCCCGGCTCAGTGGCAGCAGATGGTGTCTTGTTTGTCTGATGGAAAGGGATTATGTAAAATCTGGTCAGCCTTTTCTGCTGTTGCATTGCAATGGAGGTAAATTGGATTTCAGGGGCAGTTTTCTTGATATTATATGGGGCATTTCTATTATTGCAGTCCGTTTTATAATATACTGAGTAATGCACACAGTTTATGGTTACATTGGCTCAAATACTCTTGCTAGATTAAATATAATGCTTTATGTTTGAAGTTCACTTTCATACACACAAGTGTTCGTCTCTGCAGTGTAAAAAGACTATTGGAATGACTCCTGCTTTGCGCTTCAGTGCTTTATTCTTAAAAAAGAAAAACAAACTGCTGTGCGTGATTTACCTCATGTGACTGTTTTTTAGCTTTTACTCAGATTACTTCATAAATGTGCAATGTGGTTAAATGCAATACAGCGATCAGTGAGAGCATTACTATCAGTTTCAACTTGGAAAAATAACAAAAATTATATTATTATTGTTATTTTTAAAAAATTAATTTCTCAAATGTGTTTTGTGTTTTAGCTGCTCCTGAGATTGTAGGCCACAAACGTAGTGAGAATAAGAACGAGGGCGATCACGCTATACTCCACTGTAAGTCTGTGGGTTATCCTCACCCTGTGTGGTCCTGGCGCAGGAACGACAAGGTATGTCATATGAATTTAAATGATACTGCTTAGATATCATTTGTGATGTTTAGATTTTATGATTTTAAAAAGATTCTAAGTCTCATATGTACAGCAACTGGTTTCAGTGGTAAAGTAAATCTCCTGTTAGTAATTGAGACTAGCTACCTAAGCAGAAGGTCACCATTAAGAACACTTAAGGTTAAGAGGTCCACAAATCCCACAGCTGCAGTCTAAGGATTTTATGTGTTTGACTTACTCTAAATATTAAAGCTCAACAAGAACATTTACGATTAACAGAAACAACAAATGGAAAATATTGTAGATCGATTCTTTAATTGATCTACAATAAATGGAAAAATGAAAACGTATCCAGAATAAATATAAACCCACCGGTATAACAGTTTCACCTGAAAAGTATCACACTCAGGCACGACTGTTGTTTTTCAGTCTGATTTTATGTTTTTTTTAAAAAGCCCATGGTCATAGAAAGTTGATTAAAAAACAATAGCTAACCTTTCAAAATAAAAGTGAAAATACTCTTTTCAGTTTATTTTTACTTTAGTATAACTACATTCATATACAGGGTGGGGCATTTATATGGATACACCGTAATAACATGGGAATGCTACAGTTAGCAAACTGTTTGCCCCCTCACATATACTAATGTGCCACAAACAGGACTTTAATATCACCAACCATTCCCATGTTATTACGGTGTATCCATATAAATAGCCCACCCTGTAGTTAAAGCTAAGTTTTATTGGTAAAAATCTATTTAAAAGATGCTATTGAACTCCAAAATGAAGTAGAAAAATGGATGTTTTTACTCTCCAGCTCCTTGGTTTAACTAGTGTTGATCTGGAGGTAGTTCTGCTGGCACCAGTCTACAAAGCCTTGGGTCAGTTCTCTGTACTCCTTGTCGTCCCCATCAGTGATAGCATAGATAAAACCAGGTGCTTGAAACAATCCTCATCTCAAAGGTGCTCCATTGGATTGAGATCTGGTGAATGTGTAGGTCATTTTAGAAACAGTGTACTCATTGACATGTTTAAGAAACCAGTTTGAAAATATCTTAGCTTTATAACATGGTATATTATCCTGCTGTAAGGAGCCATCAGAAGACGCATACACTGTGTGGATCGGCAACAACACTCACGTAGGTGGGTGGTGAGTCAGTGATGCTCTGGGCCAAGAAAATATCCCCCACACCATAGACCACCACAACAGCCTGAAATGTTGATAAAGGGCAGCATGGACCCAAGCCTTAATGTTGTTTATGCCAAATCCTACCATCCAAATATTCAGGTAGAAATTTAGTCTCATCACACCAAGCAACATTTTTTCAACCCTCTATCATCCAATTTTGGTGAGCCCATGCGAACTGGAGCCTCCGTTTCCTGTTCTTAGATGACAAAAAGCAGCACGTGATCTTCTGCTGCTGTCGTCCATCTGCTTCAAGGTTGGACATGCTGTGCGTTCAGAGATGCTCTTTTGCATACCTTGATTGTAATAAGTGGTTATCTGAGTTACTTTTTATCAACTCTAAGCAGTCTGGGCATTCTTCTCTGACCTCTGACATCAACACTGCATTGTCACCCAGACAACTGCAGCTCATCCTTTTCAGATGATTCAGAGATGGTTGTGTGGGAAAACCCAGTAAATCAGCAGGTTCTGAAATGCAAGTGGCTTAAATCACCTTTCTTTTCTGTTCTGATACTCAATTTGAACTTCAGCAGGTCGTTTTGACCATGTCTACAAGCCTAAATGCACTGAGTTGCTGCAATGTGATTGGCTTATTAGACTTTTGTGTTAATAAGCAGCTGAACAGGTGTACCTAATAACATGTCTGGTGAATTTATAATACTCCATGATCTAAACTAAGGCACAAAAAACTGTCCATGTAAAAAAAAAAAAAACTCTCACTGCCAAATCACCAGGATGATTCTCTTCATTCCCTCTTCGTAGGACTTTGAAAACTCAACACGCATCTACATCGTCAGCAAAGACAACTACACAGAGCTCCACATTCTGAATCTGGACATTAATGAAGATCCAGGGGTGTACGTCTGCAACGCCACCAACATGATTGGCCACACTACTGAGAAATCTGTGCTGAGGGTTCGCAGCCACTTGGCCCCCTTATGGCCTCTCCTGGGGGTTTTGGCTGAGATCATCATCCTGGTCATCATCATCGTTGTTTATGAGAAGCGCAAGAAGCCAGAAGATTTACAAGACGGTGAGTCACCGCTGATAATTCATTCATTCATTTCATTCATTTATTTATTCATTTTCAGGCACAACAAATACCTATATTGAACATAAAATACACAAAACAAAAAACAAAAATTGCCTGAAAAAGGAGTGGGACGAAGAAAACTTATTAAATCCCACCCCTATACTCACTCATCAACAAAAAAAACAATAAACTTCCCGCAGCTACGCCCATCATTGCATACAGACCCATCAACAGCTCCGGGCACATACAAGCATCTAAGCGGCAGCTCGCAACCAACAATTAGAGCCTTCATAACTGAATACAGAATATATAAATTATAAATTGCATTACCACAGGTAACAGGCAGTAATAACTACAAGTAACAAACACACATACATATACATACATATATATCTACACACACAAGTACATATATGTACATACATACGCACACTTTATTTTTTTTTATTTTTTTTATTTTGGAATCCATACCAGCAATGGTAAGAGGACAGACATTACAGAGCACACTAAAACCCATCATTGAGTATACTGTGACCAGACCAACTGTTTGTAGAGAAATTTAAATCTATGAATATTTTTGCATTGTTTCAATTGTAAACTCAGACTGTTCCAGATTTTCACACCACATACAGACACGCAAAAGCCTTTACGGGTTGTTCGAGTTCTGGGTAATTTGAATTCTCCAAAGCCTCTCACATTATAAACCTTTTCTCGAATTTCAAATCTAGTTTGTAAATTTGCCGGTAAAAGTTTAGTAAAAGCTTTATAAAAAATTATGGATGTATTGTAATTAACCAGATCCTGGAATTTAAGTAACTTTGCCTGAAGAAAGAATTTGTGAGTATGATCTAGATAACCAGCCTTGTGAATAGTACGCAGTGCTCGTTTCTGTACTGTGACTAATGGATTAGTTGTATTTTTATAATGCTTAGGAATGTTTTATTAGTCCATCGTTTAAATATAACTGGGGATAGATTAGCTGCCTTCAGCATACAAATGAAATACCTAATGGGTCTGTCATGTGAAAAGGCTCTGGTGTGAGCTTGAAGGCATTTCTTCCCCAGGTGCACCGGCAGAGTTGCCTGACACTGTGCCCATCGCTGTGCCCGCATTCAATAATTCAGGCAGCGAGGCTGACCCAGAACGCAGACACTGTTGCACCTTGTCAGGACAATATCATGCCTTTAATATTCATGAGAAATATGATACTGCAGTGTTGAGGAGGTGGGCGGTTTCAATTATTAATACCTTTCCAGGGACCTTGTAGTGTCCTCAATGCAATGTCCCTAATGCAAACTTAACAATGATGCTCGTAATTTAGCTGTGAAACCTGGGTATGCCATCCTGCAATTTTCTGATAGCGCTGAGCACTTCATTTGAGAGTCTAGCTACGTCATATATTATGCATTAATGGTATTTGGGCAACCTTTTCCTCTCAAACAGAATTTTGATGTTGTCACCTGCTGATTAGCTGTAGCACCGAGGGAATGACTGACACCTAAGAGCTGTCGGTGGTATTCACTAACGCCTACAGTCATTGCACTTGAACGTTTTCTCAGTACGGTTTATTATTTTATCAGAATAGATTGCAGAATATGGGAGCGATATAGTCCCCTCGAGAATCCGTACAGCCTTTAAGCAGCAAATCAAGACGGATGCAGATTGCTTGCTTTCGTGAATTGTTTTACTTGAAACTCTCGGACCTGGTTTCTCTTCTCTCCGCTTGTTGCATATATTTTAAAAGATTGTTTTAATATCTCCCATCCTCCCCTTTTTCCAAATTGCCTAACGTAAACTGTGTTTGTGGTAAGTGAGAGACTTTGCATGCCTCGTGAATTTCAATAAGCATTCAGCCTCGTCATCCTCCCGTCTGCGGCACATTATAATCAGCACTTTTAAACGTTTCAGTTCCAAATTTTAGGTTTTTATTTGTTTTGATGAAATGATTATGCCATGTCTTTGCATCACACTCATAAACATAATCACCGCAGCAGAGAAATGGCATGTAGCACTCTAAGGAATTTGAAGTGTTTCGTCACTGTTTGAAAATGCTGCGCTGAGTTATCACCGCAGGGCTGATAATCATGGACCTGCTTCTCGCTAATCTCCTTGAGTGAGCAGATGTTCTTTGTGAGCGCTGCTTGTCTGTGCATGACTACAGTATTTTTTTTCCCCAGTTTGAATTCTGCCTGTTGTTCTCAGTTGCTCGTGCATTTTATTGTGATGTTTAATTACACTCGGTGTTTTGTGAGTGTTCTCATGAGCTACTTTTCATTCTGCATCGCAGCCTTTTATATATATATATATATATATATATATATATATATATATATATATATATATATATATATATATATATACACATACACACACACACACATACACACACAGTTTGCTCCTGTGTTACTTCACCTAGGCTATGTTTTTATTTGGTAACAGTCTGTACTTGGAAACCACAGACGTAGAGATTTTTAGGGCACTAAATGTCAGCTTTAAGCAAAACACCTCATCAGCGTGTGCAGCTTCTTTGCGATTATTTTATTTTTTTTGGTGTTCATTTCTCCATATTTTCCTCTTGCTGCCACAGATGATGATCTAGCTGGACCAATGTAAGTATAAACATTTCACCTCTTACCACCTTATCTCTGTTTAGCTTGGTAAAGTAATGTGTGTTTTGTTGTAGATTATCATGATGTATCTACTCCAGACAGTCTGTAGAGCTCACTGTGAAGTAGTTCCTAAAACTGGGTCACAAATAACGGTGAGCATCATGTCCTAGTATTTCAGATAAATCACCGGATGGTATTTTAAGGTCAAGTTTGGCCACTGTTGCTGTGACTGACAAGTTGTCTGGATTAGGAAAGTCCTGCTTAATCCGCCCATGTTTGGCAGTGAGAAGCAGTATGCATTGTTTATTAAATGTTTTTTTTAACACGCCACAACGTAGTTTTAGGCAGATGTGTGATTTAAGGCATAGTTTTGTTCTTCCTGTTTCCCCTCCTGGCTTCAGTAATCTATTGATAGGTGTCCTGGTAACCTAAATTTTAGTTACCTAGTATCTTTTTTAAGAGGAAAAAACTTAGCTCACTGAAATGCACACAAAAAAAGAACAGAAAAAACTCTCAGCAGGTAAAAAATTATGTTTAAAAATGTTTTAAAAATATTTACATAACTGGTCCTGGGTCTGGTTTTGTCCTTGCTGCAGTCAAAGACTGAATGTAAAAGATGGAGGTAGCCTCAGATCTAAAAACTAATCTAATGCGAGAGTGCTATATACCTGCATTCTCTTTAATGGCCAGCAGGGGGAAACAAAATGTCTATAGAAGAAAAAACTAATATGCTTCTTACATGACTTAATACCTCAGTAAACATTTTCCTTGTGTGTTTATGGTCTCATTCACTAGTTTTAAGTCGTGTTAAAGAAAATGTGATGTTAATTTTATAACTTATTGTCCCATTTAGTATAAAATACATTATAGCATGGGCGTCAAACATAAGGCTAGGGGGCCAGAAGTGACCCAGCAAAATATATATAGGAAAGGCTAAGAAGTGATCTGCAAGACTTTTCTGTACTTTTACATTTCTAATGTAAAAAACTGACATGTGCTGTTGAAATTGTACTTCTTTATATTATATTAAGATATCTCGGGGATTAAATGTGTAGTTAAATGTCTTTAGACTGACAGAAATTGGAGTTTCACTCATTTGGCCCACATAACTGGGCCAGACTCGGCCCTCGGTGTAGAATTAGTTTGACATCCCAGCATTATATAGACTTAAAGGTTTAGAGACTAGACATGACAAAAGGACTAAATGACAATCCTCTGGCTATGTCCATCTTTGATATACAGTTTATGGCTGCAAACAGTAGTAGTAGATGTTTTCATCAGTGGTTGCATTAATAACCCTGAGCCATCATCAAGGCATCAGTCAACTGTCAACATCAGTCAGTTTCATCTATAAATAAAATGATGGTAAATTTCTACCACAAGCTTGCAGATGTTAAAATTGGTTAATTAGCAGCCTGCAGCGTTTATTTTATGTCATGAAACAGAAAGCGGAGCATTAGCTATTTTTATTTCATACACGACAACAATCATTTTACAGTTGTTAGGACTGAGATCACTAGTTTCTGTGTATGACATGTGTTCAAAAGTTTATTTAAATTAGGCTCATCTCTGTTCAAGATCAGCTTCTTGATCATGTCCAAAAAATTTTTGCCAAGAGACCAAATATCAAGCGAGCTGATTTATATTTTTCCCCCTATGAAGGATCTTGTGTCATTGTGAGCGTAGGTAGCTTCATGAAAAATGATGGGTCACCACCCAGACCGGTTGATATTTGATATTTGAAGTGTCCAATCATGTGTTTTAAGACAAAAAGCAGCAGCCTTGCTGAATAAACTGTAAAGGTGCATGAGAAGATAACCTTGAATTTGAGATTTGCCATTTATACCACAAGGCGGTTTTTTTGGAGGTTTTTTTAGGGATTTGATCACAGAACTGCTTGATAACACCTCATATACGCTTTGTTTGAGATGACAGCTGATTGTGTGTTTTACTTCTTTGTAAAGGAAAACTAACTCGACCAACAACCACAAAGACAAGAATCTCCGCCAGAGGAATACAAACTGAGCAGCCTGTCTGCTGAGTAAGTATTAAATTATTAAGAGAAGCCCTGATAATAAAGACCTGTGGCCACAAACCCAAGATGACTGATTTAATTTAATTTAATTTAATTAAGTGTAATTACATAAAACCAAATGAGAACAACAGTTGCCTCAAGGTGCTTTATATTAAAAGGTAAAGACCCTCCAAGAATACAAGTTGACTATACGAAACAATAACTGAATGCTTTTGTCACGCAGGATAACTCATATATACTAATAGATCGCATTTACACTGGGCTAACAAGCTGAATCTTCTCTTTTCTGCAGGTCTCATTACACATGTATTGACCATATGAAGGTAAACAAGAATGGACTCCATACCCGTTGTTTATAGGACACATCTGCCATTAAAAGTATGGTTGTGGAGGAATTAAATGAGGCATGCCTTATGATTTTATTGTGTGAGGGTGTGAGGTCAGGAGGTACCCAAACCATTATAGAATTGTTAACATTATAACCATTGTGACTGCATGCGGTTGTTGACGTTTATTATTTTTTCCCCATGCTCTTAACCACTAATTTAACATTTTTACTACTTCTAAAAATAATGCATGCAAGACGTTGACCTTCTGTTTGCTACAGAAATGGCTTTTTTTTGGTTTTATTTTGTTTTTTCTCTGAGAGTGGCTTCATTTTAATAATCTGTACTGTGTGTTTTAGAGGAAAAACGACACTCAGCAAAAGAAAATACCACCGTAATCTGGTATGACAGATGTGTACAGTTTTATCATCCTGCTGCATACCATTGGTTCATTTTATCCGACAGTATCTATTACATTTAAGGGCTTTACAATGTCCCTCTAAATTTGATTAAGATCTACTGTATGTATGTACTGTATGTATTAAATCATAATAACTATGTATCAGATCACCGTTAATATAAAGACTATCCATATTATATGATGCACTTAAATGTTGAAAAGTATGAAAAAAAACCTGTATAAAAGCCTACTTTAGGAAATCTGTACTAATCATTCTAACGTATTATTTTATAATTATGTGTATTGTACAGCATGGCTATTATCCTATGCAATTATCATCCATATCAGTATATGGCAAATCATTGCAGCTTTTGATTTCTCTGTGACAAAGCTTTAATCTAGTAGGATCACCGTAGAGCGTCGATGGCACACAACACAGCTGCATGAATTCTCGACAGCTTACGTGGGGCAGAAAGGAAAGCCCGCGTCCGAGCTGACACATGTGAAGCAATTCCAAGATCCCGAGTCATTTTTAAAAATAAATATCTTTAAAAAATCAGACATGTCTGGCAAATCAGTTTCTTTGCAAAACACAGAGTTGTACTCTTAGTCACATGGACTCTCAAAAGTGGAGAACAGCTCCATCTAGTGAGATTTCAGGAGGTCGAAATGGGGAATGTAGTGATGAACATCAGAGCAATAAAGACCTGCAAACCGTGAGGAAAGTGTTCGGGGGTACGTTTAAGTCTTACGCTGTGAAAATCAAGGATCAGATTAGATATGAAAAGACAGAAAGTAGTACACGGTGAAAGGACTTTGAGTGACAGCCGAGGGATGAAGCTGCCTTTCTTTTTAGGATTAATGGAGGATGCCACTGAGGTCACGTCTTGAAATGAAGGAAGGGAAATGAGTTTTAAACAGCAGATTCAAATATTCAGAGGGCTCGATGTTTAGAGTTCTGTTTTATGGTGCAATGTCAAATACTTTGACTTTGTAGTTCTGCCACTGTTGAGGGAGCTTTTTATAAGTTGTCAGGTAGTGAAACAGGCAAACCTACATGTCAAGTCAGCCATTAAAAGCTTTGCATTCATGATTTTAGTGCACATCATTGGAATATGCATGCATACATACATCTCAGTTCACTTACTGAGACTGATCTGTGTTCTTGTTGTACATTAGATACCAGTTCTTTTTGCTTAGTATAAAAAATCAATGTGCAAATTTAACCTGAGTCACATGAGACATCCTTAGTCTTTGAAGCCTTTTCTTTTTGTTAAACTTTATTCAACACTTTGCATAGTACGAAACTGCAAACATAACAGATAACAGAGCAGTCACAGACATTTATGTAATCCCAAAAAAGATTACTTTCACATCAGTCCATATCTGGACTTGAAACTGTTCCTCTTAAACACTGTCCTCTGCTGCTCCGTCTTCTTCTTTTTCTTCTTTAAAAAAACAGAGATCAATTTATCTTGTAAAGCTTTAAAAAAAAAAGAAGTATGATATCTCACTAGATTTAAAATAAATACAGCATATATTCTTTCTCCTGTGTTATCCTCGAGCTGTCGTGGGAAGCACTTTCATCACAAAATGTGGGAAACTGCTGCAGCCCAACAAAGGCGGGCACTATTTTGTCATTCCTTCTGGAAGGTAGCATCGGTTTCTTCCCTGATGGACTTTCAGGAATATTTTAAAAAACTATTACCAGCCAGAGAATAATAAACTATTGTTCTTTGACCTTTTTTTTGTGTCTTTTTTAACTGTTTTATTAATTGTTTGGGTCTAATTCCTGTGATGTAATGCTGCACCCTGGATTAATATGTCAGCAGGATTCAAACAGTAATAAAATCAGTCCATTTCTAGAGCAGAGAGACATCTGTGACTTTGTGAACCCGGAAAAAAAAGGAGGGAACACAACTCCTGACAAAAATGATTTGTTGTTCTCTCGGGGCGGATTAATCTCTCGGATGTCAGGTGAACTTTAAACCGGTGTGATGGACTACTTCTTAAACAAGCCAGCGGATTGTTTTAATAGCAAATCTAAAGAGTTCTCCAAACTTAATGGAGAGATTAATGTTTTATTTATTTATTTATGGGACTTTATTTACATCTGCTGCCACAGTTGTCAACATCATGTGTCACAAATGGCATATAATTAGTTGTCTTAAATAAAGACTTTTTGTGGTAAGTGAAACAAAGCAGTGATTAGTGCAAAATAGCATCATACAGTGTGACGTACCATTTAAATGGAAGTTTTGGGTAATACATGATTTTATTAATTGTTTGACACCTAAATGAAATGGTATTTTGTCAAAATGAATCTTTTTTTTTTTAACTTAAACAAAAAATGTTTCCAATGTGAAAAGATACTCGATGTTACTCAAATGTGGAAGCGTTAACTCACAGCGGTAACTTTCAGTATTTCAGGGGTTGTTTAAATCTCTCTATTCTTATTGCAAACTAGTCAAGCTTTGTATGAGTCTCAGCACCCTAGACTTATGTAACGGCACTGATACAAGCTACTTTGGCTTCTGTCTCTTTAAAACCCCTCTCCCATTTTCTTCTGATTATGTCCATCTTGCCTGGCTTTTGCAAAAAGAACCTCGAGTTTGTGAGCCTCACGTCCTCTGCTTGCCAGTTCAGAGGTTCAGAAAAACAAACAAAAAAACCCGCAGTAAACCTATCATTTCTTGTTCTTGATCGGAAATGGCAGCTCCGCACCTCCATCTGCATGTGTTAGCACCAGAATCCATGGCCAGCACAAACATCTTAAGCAACAACGATTACAACAGAGCATGTCTATTCTGTGAATTTTGAGCTCATTGCGTGCTAACTGCGTATATAATCTATATAAAAAGTATCTGTTCTTGGCTGACAGGAGCGGCACCTGACCGTCTTCTGCTGCTGTAGCCCATCTGATGGGGTGCTCAGGAGGTAGAGCAGGTCTACTAATGGGAAGGCTGGTGGTTTGATCTCCGGCTGCCCAAGTCTCCAGTTTACATGCCTAAGTACACCTTGGCAAGATACTGAACCCCAAGTTGCTCTTGAATGTGTTCATCGGAGTATAAATGTATGTTAATATTAGATAGAGAGCACTTAGGTGTAGAAAAAGTAGGAATGTATGAATGAGTGAAAGAGGCATGGGGTATAAAGCGCCCTGAGTGTTCAAGTAGTGTAGAAAAGTGCTATGCAAGAACCAGTCCATTTACCATCTGCTTCAAGCCTGGACACGTTGCATGCTCATAGATGCTTTTCTGCATACCTTGGGTGGTTATTTGAGTTACTTCTCCATCAGCTCACAGTAGTCTAGCAATTCTCTTCTGACCTCTGCTATCAACAAATCATTTTCACCTAGAGATCTGCCACTGAGTGGATATTTTCTCTCTTTTGGACCATTCTCTCTAAACCCTGAAGATGCTTGTGTGGGAAAATCCCAGCGGATGAGCAGTTTCGGAAACACTCCGACCAGTCTGTCTGGCACCAACAACCACACCATCTTCAAATTCACCTAAATCACCTTTCCTCCTCATTCTAGTGCTCGGTTTAAACTTCAGCAGGTCATCTTGATCATGTCTTCATGCCTAAATACACTGAATTGCTGCCAGGTGATTGGCTGAGTAGATATTTATTAGATTGTTTATATTTATTGATATATTGATATAACGATTTGATATATTGATTTGATATTAACACATTAATGCGCAATTAAAGAAAACATGTACCTAAGAAAATGGCTGGTGAGGAGTATGACTCTATTGTTTTCTCTAACATGTTTTCTCATTTTGACTTGGGTGTAAAATTATTATTATTATTTTTAACATTTGATGAGCTTCTTGTATTTTGGGATAAGATGGGATCTATTGTGATGTCACAGGTCAGAAAATTAAGCAAGTAGTCAAATGTAAATCAGCCAAAGCCACCTATACAGTGCACTAGGGGTACGAATAAGGATGACACTGCATGGAAATTCAGATTTGTAGCCCAGTGAAGACACACCGACCTGATTTCCAGCAGGCTGGGATGTTTACATTTGCAGGTACCAGAAAGGGCTGGAAATAAAACTCTGACAATTTAGCTTTACTGCCTACCAAACATCACTAAGCTTGATGATTGTGGTGTAAAACAAAAAGTGTTAAGTCCTTATCTGGGCATCCCTTTAGGAGACTAACAAGCAGCAAATAAATAAAAGAGAATAACCTGTTTCCCTGTGTGCTACTTTATATCCGCGTATTATGTGGCCGCTGATGGCGGGGAATTAAAATAAATAATTTAAGTGGAGGAAGAGTTCTCTTAGTTGTGCAAGCGGCACACAAATGATGATTTTAATTAGTTTACCACTGTGTCGTGGGGAAACATTTCGAGGGAAACAAACTGTTCAGCCCTTCTTGTTGGTTGGCAGTGAGCCAGATGAGATTGCTGTATGGTTTAAATCACTTTAGTGACATTTGGATTGAATCATACAACCTTAATGCAGCCAGCTGTCAACAACCTTTCATCAAATTAATTTGCCACATTGGCCAGAAGTATTTCATCGCTTCTCCCTTTAACTAAAATTGTCTTGTTGAGCTAATAAAACTGAAACACTGATGCCAAAAACACAGGTGATATGTGACCAAACAGCTTTGTGCACTATTTTAGTTTTAATTAACCCCCAACTGATGATTTTCAATGAAGCATTCAGCGTTATTTATACAGTGGGGATCATGCCAGTGTTTATGGGAAAAAATAAAATTCAATACTATCATTACCCGGTGGTCAATTTGAGATATTTTAACCCTGGGTGAGAAATCTGGGCAGTTAAGAGAATAATTTGGGTTGGTTTATGGATTACAGGTGCCATTCCTTAGATTTTTCCACGTGGACTGTTTTTATTTTTATTTTTTTCATAGCCAGGTGAACCTGCGAAACCCAGATAATGCAGTAGAGCCATACACATCATATAGACGCACATTCTGCCTGCCGTACATGTGCTGCCAAGGACGTACTATCCACGTTGCCCACCAGAAATGACCAAGATGGGCACAAGATTTGCGCATCCTGAGCATCACAAACAACCACGCATGCTTAAACACAGGATGCAGCTCGTGTAAAACTCGTGTCAATCAGACTTAAGTGTCAGTTTTGTGCCCAACATCATTCACCGGGTTGGGCAAATATCAGAATTGTTTGTTGCAGTGTAAGGCCCGATGCCACAAACACCAAACCTTAAGATTACATTCTCTCAACTATTTAACTACCAACTCCAATGCTAGATCGCATCCTTGAATCATCCTCTCCAGTTTGTCCTGCCTGGGCGGGGTGAGCGCGTGTGCCATCCTGGCTCCTATGGCAACCCGATAGATTAGCTCCATCAATATTCACGTTATTAGAAAGCGCGAGGCTTATGGATTAGTGATGTCAGCGCTCAGTGAAAGCCAGGGGCAGCTGCGTGCATGTGTGTATTCACCTTGCGCCGTGAGAGGGCTCAGATAGGCTTTCGGGGGAGGTGGGGATCATGCTTTGTCATTGAGGAGCTCAGCAGCAGCAGCATTCTCCCACTCCGGCACGTCCGACGCTCAGCATGCTGCATCCTGATGCGCTCCCGTCTGCACTCAACGAGCTTACCTGGATTTACATGCATTTGTCGTTTGGCGCTTTTACATGAGCGTCTGATCGCAGCCGCCGCGTATTCGTTGACGCATCTCAATGTTTGAACCGGAGGAGAGCGGCACGTCCCAAGAGTCAGATAAGATACGACCCGTCCTGCGGACCTCCCCCGTCACTGTTTTTGCCTCCAGCGGCACCCCGAGTGTGTGAGATTCATGATTCATCCCCCCGCTTTCACGGGCTGTCCTTAGAGCGCAACCTCTTCTGGTTCTTCCAAATGGAGAGATTCCAGTCCTCCATGCGCAAACGGCTCTACAGCTTGCCGCAAAACATTGGGCAAAAGCCCTTTGTGACTGACGAAGGGGAGAACGGCGACAAGGACACTAAAAGGAAAAGTATCGGGCTCAAACATTTGTCCTCTCTGTCTCCCGCGAGCAGTTGTAAGAGCATTGGGGAGGCCGGGGTCGAAGACTTTGAAAGGGACGTCACCGTGAAGACCAACTTGAATGGGGACTGCCGCTTTTTTAGGGGCAGCATCTCTTCCATCTCCGGACGGCATCCCCCCGGGTCAGATTTGGCGGAGCAGAGGCGCCTCATTCCCGAGGCTGATGCTGGAGTCAACGAGAGTTTCCCCGGTGAGCACGGCCCCGGGGCCCTACAGCGGGCAACGGGTGGGCTGACCGGCATAGTCGGGCAACCGTCACTGTTTGACCAGTCAACTTTCATCAAGTTGGAGGGCTCTGAGCAAATAATACCCGAAGATGAGCGTCTCTACCAGGCTGGCTTCATGCACCGGCAGTTTGGGGCGATGCTCCAGCCGGGAGTCAACAAGTTCTCCCTGCGGATGTTGGGCAGTGAGAGGGCCGTGGAACACGAAAGGGAACGCGTGAAGTCTGCAGGCTTCTGGATAATCCATCCCTACAGTGATTTTAGGTAATTTCTGTGCAGAAATCCTTTTTCTTTTTTTAAAATCGCAAATAGTTGTGTCCTACAAAGAAGTGCTGCAGTGATCCTATCACACATTAAAGGCTCATTTGGCCTGCGCATGCGTTAAAACTAATAATTTAAAAACTGCCTGGAATGAATGAGCCATAAAATGTGTTAAGGGTATAAACTATAATCCCCGTGCATGCCTTTCTGTAACTACAGTGGCCATATTAGCAGCACGATAATCAGGAGTGTAAGCCTCTGCAGAACAGGTAGATCATTAGCTAAATGTGCCTCAGTAGCCCACCTTGAGCAGATAAATGGCTTAACGTGTGCAAATGGACATTTTTAAAAGCGTTGTCTACATTTTTTTTGCAGGGAAACGTGGTTATGTCATGCATATCCAGGATATAAGTCCTTTTGCTTTGGTTGGCCCAGTTTGTGCATTTGTGTGTCCATGGTGTCATCAGGTTATGTAGAACTTAATTAACTCTTTGCAGCTCTTTGCATGTATGTGCAACAAACTAAGCCAACCACAGTTAACAAATTTCCCAGCCATGCTGCACTATTTCATTGCACACCAGTATTCTGGATACGTCCACCACCAAAAGATTTTCCCGGCATTTAACCTTAATGCTCACTGTCATCATATTTTTCATCAGTCAGCTGTATGCCGATGTGTGCCACTGCAGTTTTTTCCACTCATCTGAATTACACTTTTTTTGTCATCATTTAGCCAGGGCAATGGATTACAGAGTGCAGCAGGGGCTTGGAAATGGGGTAATCAAAATAGGGTAACATGACCATTCAAGATATTAGAAGCACACATCAGTGGGAGATTATTACAGCACAATTAGTCTAATGGAGCAGAGATGGTGTGGACGGGGAGGGGACATGCCACAAAAACGCAGAGAGAGAGCGCACGACACACACACACACACACACACACACACACACACACACACACACACACACACACACACACACAGAAAGAGAGATTTGAAATGAAAATGGTGTGTTGTGAGGAATCAGGACGGCCAGCTGTTAACTCCGTGTGTGAGGTACGAGGTGTTGTTACTTTATGCTCACTTTGGGTCGCAGTGCGAGCAGGAGGGGCATTTTTAGTGCTTGCCATGGGTCTCATAAGGTGAATGCTTTATCCCGCAGATCCCATTTTAAGTTACAGATGCCTTTTGCAGCACCAGAGATTATTCTGAGATTTTGTGGCAATCCAGCAAAGAGGCAGCTCCGTGCCCTGCTTGTGAGCTGACATACCGTGCGCATCCATGACAGTCAGCAAGGCATTGTATAACCGATGTACGGTTTCCTGTTATCTTCCTATAGACACACACAATCTGATGTTTTTATCAAGTAACTGCTGTTTTTTTTTTTTTTTTTCATTCTAAAGCTTTCTAAGGATACAGCAGCAGACACACTGAACTGGCACACTGCGTAAATATGGTTAATATGATTGCTGGTGGGCCTGAGCCACAGTACAGGTGTGTGTTAAGCCACTGAGCTGCATGCAGGCTGTTGTGTTTCAGCTGCACTCTGGCAGCAAGAGATAAGTATCTCTAGTACAAATGTGATCCCTTTTTCAGCTGTCCTGATTGATCTAAGCTCCTTTCACCATTTTAAGCCTTTTTGTGTTCACTTTGCTTGTAAGTCCCCTCTCTTTTTTGCTCTCATGCTCTTTAACGTAGTTGCACTCTGACCTCAATAGTGCAAGATTTTGTCTCTGGACCAGTCGAGGTCCACAGACCGTACAAGCAGCAGCTTTGTTTCGATGGTAACATCAGATTACACCAGCCAGTTGTCTGTTTTGTGGTCTGAATTCTGCGCGCACAGGCAGCCGATGTTCCAGCAGGGTGGTCAGCAATGTACCGTCCTCTGCAGACCTTTTTTAAAAAAATAAATAAATAAATGAATAAAATTATCCAGCTGTTCCAGCGCTCTGCAGCACAGTGACGTTTGCAGAGCAGTAATGCTAACTACTCAACATCTGGCTGATGGGTGCTGACTTCTGGAGATGACATGGATTCACAGGAGATAACGGTGGATTTAGCCAGAGAGAGGAAGCGCAATTAGGACCAGTGTGTCACTGCAGAGACAACGGGCAGATGTCGAGAGAAATGCAAATTCTTTGTTTGGCAAAGAACAACAGAAAGCTGATTAGAACAAATGGCCACCGTGCCCTCACTGGTTTCTACATTTTGTCACATGTGACTGTGAACGTTTTGGGTGTAAGTAAACTAGAAGAGGTAGAAGTGCATTCACCAGATTCCTCTGCCTCTTTCCACCGTGTTGTCCTCATTCGACTCTAGAATGTTTTCCATCACCAGTAACACAATGCAGCACCTGTAACTCATCACAACAGCAACCCACTGGGAGGTATCACCTGAAAAAGCAAATATTACATCTAATATTGTGGTGAACCTGGCATGGATCAAACAGTGACACTCTGAATGACTGCTGCATCCTTTGCACACAAAAAAATGTATAAAGAAAAAGCATAATTAAGTCTTAAGAAAATGCAATTCAGTTTACCTTTGAAAACAAATGTATCGCTTAAAAGAAAAAATTAACTAAGAAAATAAATAAATACATAAGCTAATTAAAAGCTCAGATCCTGTATATTTTAATATTTATGAATGTATACCAATAACTTTACACTTTTTAAAAGAAAGAAATATTTTGGCATGCTTGAGCCTCCATATAGTTTTCTTCCCCCCCATTCATGGAGAAAACGCTAAAGTTTTAAATATACCTGCTGATGAGATGATGAGATATTTGGTTTCTTAACCTCCAGCTGGCGTGCAGTTTTTGCTGACCCTGCATGTTTGTCCTGTTGAGATCATTTGTTTTTGTTTTGTTTTTTGACACGACTCACTCATGAAATCGCACATGTATGGTTTCTCATCTTACACGCTCTTTGTGTGGATGCGTTGTACATTACTGTGTGACTCTGACAAATGTAGAACGCTAGATTAAAAAGAATGAGTATAGCAAATAGCTGGGAAACATCAATCAAGAGTCAGAATAGCTTACAGTGAACTCCAATTAGCCATATTTCTAAATTTCATAAGAACATTTGCTAAATAAATGTGTTCTGTTTTGTGTGTAAATGACTAGTAACAGGCAGTTTTCGATGAAACTGAACACACTCCTGCTGATACTTTTGAAAATCAATATGTATTCATGATTAATTCAAATGAATTCCCAATAACCGGTGTCACTCTTTTCCCATTTGGCCCACTCTTTAACTGAATCAGAGAATAATTCTTTGCTTGTTTACATTGTTTCTGCTCACTCGGACAGAACTCTGCTGGGTTTTCAGACCGTGTGAAACAGCGAGGTTCATTTCTATAAGTAGCCAGAATCACTTTGAATTTGGAGCACATACTCACACATACTTGTATTAAGTGTTTTGTGTAAACTAAGCAGCATACACTGATTGGCTTTGTATTGATGAAATGTTCCCATCAATACGTCCCTGTTTGTTGTTGTTTTAATACAAAGTTCAAACAGATGCGTTTTTATTACCAGTTATTCTGTCCAATTTTTTTCTTAAGTGAAGGCAAAAAATGCTCATTTTGAATTTTCAGATCCACAAGCAGGAATTTCCTATTTCTCTGGTCACCCAGAAACATTTCATTTACATCAGTTTTGCGTTTGTTTAGCTCGGCTCTTATGACAAAGGTATGACATTTGCAATCAGGTTTTCTGCCGTGCTGAGATTTAATACCAGCATGTGTTTATTTAGATTCTGTTTTTAAACTAAATTAGTAACCAAATTGCATTGCATTTATGAGCTCCTACTATAATTGCTTTTCTTGGCCTGTTGTCATTGTTAGTGCAAGTTTACTTTTCGAATGAAACTAGGTCATTTAGCATAGACCACAACTAACACCTGCAACCTAATATCATATGATAAATTAAATTAAATTTGATCAAAAGAACAGAGGAAAGTCAACACATGAATTTGTTCCTTTCACCAAAATGTTGTCGCCTCTAAATCTTTATTTTTCTGTGTATTATATCAACAACGTCACTTTGGCGACCCCAAAGAAGTTTTAGCCAGACCTAGAGGAGACTATACCCTCTGTTTACATCAAATAAGAAGAAATTAGCCGTTTCTGTGCCTTAATGACGCTGGCCTGCTGTGGTTTATGGTGTGAGTCACATCCAACTGTCCATCTTTCAGGTTCTACTGGGATCTGACAATGCTGCTGTTGATGGTGGGAAACCTCATCATCATCCCCGTGGGCATCACCTTCTTTAAGGACGAGCACACGCCGCCCTGGATAGTCTTTAACGTCGTGTCGGACACCTTCTTCCTCATGGACCTGGTCCTCAACTTCCGCACGGGCATCGTCAAGGAGGACAACACGGAGATCATCCTGGACCCGCATCAGATCAAGATCAAGTACCTGAAGAGCTGGTTCGTGGTGGACTTCGTCTCCTCCATACCCGTGGACTACATCTTTCTTATCGTGGAGACGCGCATCGACTCAGACTTTTACAAGACGGCCCGAGCTCTGAGGATCGTCCGCTTCACAAAGATCCTCAGTCTGCTACGGCTGCTGCGCCTCTCCAGACTCATTCGCTATATCCACCAGTGGGAAGAGGTAGATGAAGATAGCCCCATACTGGCTAGCTTCAACTGACTGGTTGGATATTTAAAAGATTTTGTTACAGTCTTAAAAATATTAGTCGATAAAAATGAACAAATTCACAGCTTCTAGCTTTTTAAGTGGGAATATTTTTTAAGTCTTTTAAGTAGTGTGGCTGATATTTAGAGAATTTCTTACACTATTTTCCAGATTAATACCTGCAGCATGCTCTCAGATGCTTCTCTCATTTCAAAGGGGACGTCTTGTGCTCATTTCCACCTTCATCCTTATATTCCAGGACTCTACTGGAGTAGCTTTGCATGGTTCACAGTTCAAAAGTAATCATTGTTTACCAGTCAGCCAGTTTATCAGTTCATCCTCTTCCTGACAAACTATTTCACATTCTCTCCCTTTAGGCCAGCTTTCCTCTCATTGGCTGTGTCTTGCAAATAGAAGGTTTGAAGAGCTGCAGAATGAAGGAGGAGTGCAGAAAAAAACTCAATCTGAAACCAAGCGTTTGCAGCTGCCTGAAGCCTGATCTCATTTTTTTAAACTTTCTCCATGTTAAATGTGCACATCCATCTTTTTAACAGTACAGGTTTCCCTTTAGGCACCGTGCATACTAAGGTTTCTCTCTCATTAACAGATTTCTTACACTTTCGCTCTGTATGTGGGGAAAAAAAGTGCTGCTGCAGAGTTAATTTGTTGGCTCTGCATTTAAACACACTTACACACAGTCAGCTTACTCAATAAGAGATATTATCCCGCGTTATTATTTTTTATATGTTCCATCCCCATCAGCCATTAACGTTACAGATGGTTGCTCTGAAATAGCCTCTGGTAGTCTATAGAAGATTAAGTGTGGTTCGGTATAGTTCGCTTGCATCCATCAACACCATCATCGCGGTTCCTCCTGTTTATTTCAAATCCTCTGTTTGCGTGCATGGGTGTTAACATTTTATAGAAGAGATATGAGTGTTTTATTATCTCTCTTTTTTCTCTCTCTCTCCCCCTAATTCTGAAAATCTGTGTCACAGGTTTTCCACATGACATACGACCTTGCCAGCGCCATGGTGCGTATCATGAACCTGATTGGTATGATGCTGCTGCTGTGTCACTGGGATGGCTGTCTGCAGTTTCTGGTTCCCATGCTGCAAGACTTCCCCCCAGACTGCTGGGTCACCAGGAACAAGATGGTGGTAAGTGGATTATTTATGAGTCAGACAGCCTCCAAAATGTGTTCCTCCCCAAAACACGACGAACCACATGCAGACATTTATCTCTAAGCGTCATTAGTTATCGGTTTGGGAGCACAGATTAAATTAACGTCAACAGGTAGCGTGTTTAATCTTTATATCCAGTTTTCAGTCACACATGTTTTTCAATAAACATTTTGCAGAAATAGGGTGGTTTTTGTTTATTTGCAAAGCTGTTAATACCTCCTGAAGAAGATAGAATAGAATAGAATTAGAATTCAACTTTATTGTCATTGCACATGCACATGAAACAGACCTACCCATAAATGATGTTTTGTAACAGTTGGGACATACATCTGTGTTCACGTCCATAAGCTCAGATTAAGCTGATTTAGATGTGATGTACGATGGCTCCGTAATGTAGTGGTTTACACATTCAGGAGAGGCATCCGGTGTAAAAATCGAACAAATCAAATATTTCCTGAGCCGCTGGTCGTAGATAGCCGTACGCGTTATCTCTCCTCCTCTGCATCCCTTTCAGAATGACACCTGGGGTCAGCAGTACTCCTACGCCCTGTTCAAGGCCATGAGTCACATGCTGTGTATCGGGTATGGCCTGTACCCTCCTATCGGCATGGCTGACGTGTGGCTCACTATCCTCAGCATGATCGTGGGTGCCACCTGCTTTGCCATGTTTGTGGGGCATGCGACTGCACTCATTCAGTCTCTGGACTCCTCCAGGAGGCAGTACCAGGAAAAGGTGGGTGTTTTCTGAAAAATCATCCACAGTTTTACTTCTGATATAACACTTCTGTTCCACTACATTTCATAAGGTAATATTATTTAACTGTTTCACTTATTACATTATCAAATCATGAAGTGTATCAAATTCGGTTCTTTTCTGAATTCTTTTGCCAACAGAGAAAGAACAAAAAAAATAGTCATCAGTTCATAAAATGTGCTTTTTTAGGTTAAACTGCCAGCTATATATATATTTAAGTTCCAGCTTAAATAGGGCCTTTATTTACTTATACCTCATTTATAATGAGCGGCTACAGCAGTCTGAAGCCTGCGATTTTGAGTCAGAGGGATTACTTGCACATATGCTGACCTCATTACTTCAAACTGTGGCCACATTTAATATGAGTATTTTGCATATATATATATATATATATATATATATATATATATATATATATATATATATATATATATATATATATATATATATATATATATATAGAAGGAACACGAGAAGCTGGAGAAATACCAAGGGCTCAGAGAAGAGCTCGAGAGGATGTGGAGGGTGAAGGTAACGGTGGTCCCCGTGGTAATCGGAGCACTAGGTGCGGTGACTCCCAAGATAGGCGAGTGGCTCCAGCAGATCCCGGGAACAACATCGGAGATCTCTGTCCAGAAGAGCGCAGTCCTGGGAACAGCTAAGATACTGCGCAGGACCCTCAAGCTCCCAGGCCTCTGGTAGAGGACCCGAGCTTGAAAGATAAACCGCCCGCAGGGGCGTGCTGGGTGTTTTTTTTTTTTATATATATATGAACAACAATAAGCTTAAGCTTAAAAGGCAGATTACAACGGTAAGATGTGCTTCATCTTAAAAAATAAAAAATATGAATACTATCCTATAATATTATTATTATTTGATATCATATATTATTAGGTACAGGAGAGGAGCTTTTTTTCTGTGTGATGTATTTTAATCTGGACACCTACATAAGTGCAATTTTTAATGCAGGATTTCTGTTTTATATTTCAATATTGCTACTTTTCACTAAGTGACAGATCTTGAAGGGGAGCGTAAACCCACTTTTTTGTTTGCAAAAACATGTTTTATACATCCACGTATAGCTGCCGTTAACTTTTCATTTGGGGAATATGGGAAAGGACAGACGAACTGCAACATGACACAAAAAAAGACAGACATGGCAGTGCATTATGAAAAGCAGAGCTGACACTTACAGCTGGATTTACCATGCATAGACAGGGTGCATGGACCATATTTGGTGCTTTGCTGCTAGAGTACACTGCTGAAGGACACAGTAGTTAATGTTATTAGCTGCAGCCTGCAGAGCACAACTGTAATTGTCAGATGGGGCAGAGTCACAACATTGCACTGTGGGCAGGTTTCACAGATGGCCTGACAGTTGACTGTTAAAATAATGAGACACATTATATTCCTACCTCTGAGCCAACACATCAATCAGTGTAATATATTCATTTTGACATGACTTTGCATTTTGTCTCACGGTTATGTTACGTTACATTTGCAGCCTTCTGCTACTCTAATCAACAGGAATATATCTATATATATATAGATATAGCTATAGATATAGATATATAGTTTTTTTTAATCATGTTAATAAGTGTGCTCTTTGTGCTTTTCATAGTACAAACAAGTGGAGCAGTACATGTCCTTCCACAAGCTTCCTGCAGACATGCGTCAGAGGATCCACGACTACTACGAACACCGGTATCAGGGCAAGATGTTTGACGAGGAGAGCATACTGGAGGAACTGAATGAGCCGCTGAGAGAGGTCAGCCATCAACAGATGATTTTTAGATAACATACATTATGCAAACAATGTGTAAATGCTTAAAGACAACATAAAGTTGTTATTTGCTCTCTTAATCATTTACTGTCCGTTTAATATAACCCTTAAGTAAAGTCTGGTGTTTAAAAAAAAACAGATGCTTTTTGACAAATACATTTTTTATTCTTATATAAGCTTTCAGCTACATTATTCTGACCTGTAGGCTATTTGTTTAGCATTTCTTTAATTCTTCTAAATAGTAAAATGTTAACAAAATTATTCATTGTCCTTATTTTATTTTGCAAACATTTTATTGTCGTCAGCAGCACATGTATAAATGCATGACATGAGCCACGTTGTTCTTAATGGTGAACAGTTAATTATGTAATCTAATATGGCTGTGTTACTTTGACAATGTTAATAGTCATGTGATCTGATAAGTAATGGCTTGAAGAGGACGGGGGACCTCATTAAAAGAGCATTAAGAGCATTAAGCTGTTAGCCCCCCTGCTTTTATCATGACTGAAATTTGTTTTTGAAGGCATTGCATTAGCAAAAAGAAAAAAATGTAAAAGGTGAACTTTTTTTTCTCTTTCCTGCAGGAGATCATCAACTTTAACTGTCGCAAACTGGTCGCCTCCATGCCCCTGTTCGCCAACGCTGATCCCAACTTCGTCACCTCCATGCTAACCAAACTACGCTTTGAGGTCTTCCAGCCGGGCGACTACATCATCAGGGAGGGGACCATCGGCAAGAAGATGTACTTCATCCAGCACGGCGTTGTCAGCGTCCTGACCAAGAACAGCAAAGACACCAAGTTGTCCGATGGCTCTTATTTTGGAGGTGAAGTCGGCTGCTCTGCATGCTAATATGTTCTGTAGTGGACAGTGGGTCAGTTTGAATGCATGTGAAGGAGTGGTGATTGTATGATTTGTTTTGATTTATTTGGCTCAGGCACTCGGCAGATTATCTTCCCCGACTATTACAGCTGGGAAAAATCGTCCACATCATCTCCTTAAAAGCGCTGGGAACTAAGAGGGGCAGAGCTTTGCGATCTTTGATTCCATCTGTGGGGTTTTCCCCTTTTTGTTACACCATATTTAAAGCTGAAATCCAGAATTTTTCCTCTCGGTTATGTTTTCTCAACCTGCTGTTGTCTGTTCCATCTGTGCACCAAAGTGAAATGTCATCATTAAATGTCAACTACGAAGCATAAAACTCTTAATTCTTTTCAGATTTGTTTCGGCAGAAGTATTAAACGAGGAAAGGGGGGAAAAAAAGCAGCTAAATTAAACCTTTCATAGTCACGCATTTATTTGGAGTAAAACAGTCAGGGCAAAAACAATTTGGCTTCAAGTTATTCTCCTACATCTAAAAACACGAAGAAATGTTAAAATAATAAACTAGGACAGAAAACATCTAAAACCAACACAAGATAAAAAGAAATCCCATGATGTAAAGTGTAATAAATTCAAGAAAGTGACAGAATAGGGCGGAGAGAGATGGAGAGAGACAGAGTATGTGTGTGTGTGTGTGTATTTGTGCGTCTATATCCTCAATATGTCTGTCCTGAAAAATATGCCTCATTTTTTTCCCTCCTGTTTTCTTTTAATGGCGCATTATTTTATTTTTCTGATCTGGCACGACAGATGAGGTCAGAACAAACTGTAAGCTGCAGAAATTGCATTAAGTGCTCCATCTGTGGAGTTCAGAGGCATCAGCCTTTTTCATGCTTTATCATCTCATACTAATAATACTATTTTGGACTTTTCTTTTGTGAATGGATCTAAGAAGATAGGAATTCTGTTGCGGCTTGTCACACAACTTCTGAAAGGAGGAGGAGGGTGGGTGGTGGTGGTGGTGGGGGACTCATTATATAACACTTCATAGTAATGCGTTGTTTTTAATCCTTGCTGTTAATACCTGTCTTGCACTCTGCAGGAAGTCTTTTAAAGCGGTGAAACAAATAATTGAAGGGTTTTTTTTCTCATCTCTTTCCCTGCAGAGATCTGCCTGCTGACCCGAGGCAGGAGGACTGCCAGCGTGCGGGCAGATAACTACTGTCGACTGTACTCTCTGTCTGTAGACCACTTCAATGAGGTGCTGGAGGAGTATCCCATGATGAGGAGGGCGTTTGAGACTGTGGCGCTCGATCGCCTGGATCGCATAGGTTAGTCCTTAAAGATAAGATAAAACCTATTTACTGGCACCAATTTTATATTATTATCAATCATTCATTTGTTCATTTTAGTGTTGCACTAAAATTAACATCAGTTGGACTTTATATCTGTTATTAGTGGTGGCGTGGATGTAGGCACGTATTTAAGCACAGCGGCTAACAAAAGCCAAGAATAGAAAACAGTGTATAATAATAATATTTAAATGTAAGCGTGCCACATTAATCCATGGTCTTTAGACTTTACTAATTAATCTTATATGAATGGAAAACAGTTTAAAGTCATTTTCCTGGGTACACCTTGCTAAGGACCCCCTTGTCCTTTGGAAGTCTTAATTCTTTGTAGCACAGATTCAACAAGGTGCTGGAAACATTCCTCAGAGGTTTTGGTCCATATTAACGTCACAGCATCACACAATTGCTGCTGATTTATAAGCTGCACATCCATGATTCGAGTCTCTGGTTCCACCGTGTCACAAAGGTGCTCTGTACTAAAGAGCCCGAAGTGTGCCAAGAAAATATCCCACTCACCGGCATCCGGAACTGATCATACAATGCAGGATGGAGCCAGGCTTTCATGCTGTTTACACCTACCATTCCAGTGTCATAGCAGAAATTGACAGTCATCTGACCAGACAACTTTTCTCCAGTCTTCCACTGTCCAATTTTGGTGTGAACTGTAACCTCAGCTTCCTGTTTTTAATTAACAAAGACCTAAGCCATCTGCTTCAAGGTCCAAAGTGTTATGCATTCAGAGATGCTCTTTGGTTGTGACACGTGGTTATTATCAGCTTGAAGCAGTCTGGCTATTCTCCTCTGACCTCTGGCATCAACAAGAACTCCTTCTCACTGGACAATTATTCTTTTTCGGCCCATTTTCTATAAACCCTAGAGATGGTTGTGTGGGAAAATCCCAGTAGATCAGCAGTTTCTGAAACACTGAGACCGGCTTAGGCAACAACAACCATGCAAGATTAAAAGTCAGCTTTCTTCCCCCATTTTGATGCTCAATTTGAACTTCAGCAGGCCGTCTTTACAAGGCCTCTGTGCCTAAATGCACTGAGTTGCAGCCATGTGATTGGTTAATTAGATATTTGCATTTTTAAGCAGCTATTCAGGTATACCCAGTAAAGTGACCAGTGAATTATACTATAAGCAAGTATTTACTAAGTAAACTAAACTCAAACAGAGTATTTTTTGTGCAGTCTGCAGTTGGATTGGAACCTAAAAGAGACAGTTAGGTCTAAAGGGTGGCATTTTTCTAACTTTTTGATTGCTTCCAGTCTAATCTGGAGACATAATATACCCACATAGCAAAATTGGTATGGCCCGGATCTGGCCCACAAAATGTGCTTACACATGGCCCCACATACCGCAAAGAATGACGGCCCTTTGGCGGCCCAGATATGGTTTGTGAGATGTGGCCCACACATGGGCCAGCACAAGGCCAGTTGCAGACACACTGCTGGCCCACAACAGTTTCAACCCTGGCCCCAGATGTCAGCCCAATGTGTACCTTAATCAAGCCATGTAATTACAACATGTTCTATATAAGAATCAGTGAATGGACTGATTCTTATATAGCGCTTTGCTACTCTCCCAGATTACTCAAAGTGCTCTATACAACATGCCATATTCACCCAATCACACACTTCCGCTAAACTGAGTGCTTCCTAACTACAGCCACACACATTCTCAGTTTTGCCATGCAGACTGGAATAACCAGGGATCGAACCACTAACCTTCCGATCAATGGGTGACCTGCTCTTCCTCCTGAGCTACAGCCACCCACTGGAAAAAAATGAGTAAACCGACTTTGGATAAAGTGTACACTCACAAACCTGTCAAACCTGCATTTGAAACGTTAGCTACCATAGCAGTATAGTATTGCAACATGGCATTTGGTCTTCTAACTAAAATAGAAGACCAAACAGTGCCATCATTTGCAGACCTGCCCCACATCTGGTTGACATACACCCTGCCTGGACACCTTGATGCCAGATCCAGGCTAGACCTGTTTTCTATGGGCTTGGGCCACATAAACCAAACCACAATCGGGCCAGATATGGCATCCCATCACATAAATAGTGCCATCTATGCCAGGCCTGGCCCAAATCTGGATGACATACATCTTAGAGAACCAATATAGTAGTGATACATATGCTGTATAACATTGCAATGTCTTTATATACTGTGTATTTATGCAGTATGTTGGTATGTTAGTTAGAAGAAAATGAAAATCTCTGGATCATTATAGATTAACTTCACATAAGCATATTTCAAAAACTAGTTTGCAACTTAGTGACTGACTTTACTCCACTGTTTACTCAGCAGTGGTGCTCCTCCGCTACATGTGCTACAAACAGTGCTGGGTTATTGTAAACGATGAGACTACATTGTTTTAAGACCCACTGTGCCAGAGTGTGAGATTGTAAAGCATGGAAATATATATGACAAAATTTGCACTGTTGAACTTGTAAGCCAATATTGTCAGATAATATCTGTCAAATTGTGAGTGTATTTTTTGTAGTGTTTTAACAGCAGGCTGCATTTTCTAGAGGTATCATTTGCCTTTTTACTCCCATATACGAGAGGAGTTGTGGGAGCTTTTGTGTGCAGAATAAGAAATACATAATTTAAAAGTGTTTGCATTGCATGGACGCACTATTGACGAATATATTTTTGAGTTATACAATTATATTTAATTCTTCCTCTTCAGCGTGTGGTATGATGTGTTGTCTAAGGATGTCATTTGTGAAAAAAGGGGAGGGGCTAAAAGTGCATCACGGCCTTATTTCTCTTTTCTTAACAGGGAAGAGGAACTCTGTTCTTCAACACAAAGTTCAGCATCACCAAAGTTCTGGCACACTAAACCTTCATGAGAGTGAGATCATCCAAAGAATAGTGCAACACGACCGCGACATGGCCCAGTGCACTCAGCTGAACCAAACCAGCACTGTGCCGAGTATAAACCGTCTGCCTGCTCCTCCGTCACCCACCCCGGTCATCTGGGCCCCGCTGGTTCAGGCTCCGCTCCAGGCTGCGGCTGCCACCACCCCGCTTGCTATGGCCTTGGCCCACCAGTCCCAGCTTCCTCCAATCCTCTTCCACCATCCTCTGGTGCCACGTCCCGGCTCTGTGAAGGACCCGTCCAGCTATTCAAAGAGAGTACATGTTGGAGCGAGTGCCTCCAGTAGCTGTGGTTCAGGGCCCAATTCTCCCACTAGCTCTGCCAACCTTAGATCTGAGGTTGAGACTGCCACACTAGTATTCCCCAGGACACAGCTACTCTCCAGTGGGCCGTTGTCACCCATACTGACGTCTCAGCCCATCTTCACCAGCAGCCTGCAGCCCCTCGCCCCTCTGCACACACACCAGCCTCTGCTCCATCCTCCCCACTCTGGCATGGCGTCGGTGTTTCCCATCAGCCAGGCCACCGTCTCTTACACCTGCTCCGCTCAGCTCCACTCCCAGCCGTTTCACGGTGCTATGACCACCCCACCACGACCGATAGGTTTACTCCAACAGGGGGCACCAGGGAGGCTAGCAGGGAGATTCCCGGCCCCCTCAGCCACCACATTAACCCCTCTTATTTCAAGCTCAGTCGGCCCCATACTGAGCCAATTGCAGCAAACCTCCCATATCACCTCACAGCAGGTGGGGTCCAGCAGTGACAGAGCAAGCAGGAGAACCAGTGGCCTGAACCTCCCACATTTTCCCTTCATCACCAACACCCAGTCCTCCGCTGGATTTAATCAGCCAGTGTCTGCAGTCGGAGCCGGGGCCGCAGCCTCTCTGGCCCAGCACAGCCTGGCAGGACTCCAGTCTGTTTTTCTCCCGCAGGTTCTCCCAGAGCACTCAGCCCTTGCCTCCCTGGCCCAGTATGGCTCTGCAGAGGCCTCGCCTTGCTACACGCCTCCTGTCCACAGTCCCAGCATCCAGAGCCCTGTGAGGGGAAGGACAGTATGCCACAGTGAGCTCCCCAGCACTGCAGACTCTCATAGTCCTCTAACCCTTCAGACCTCATGCCCTGCCAGGGTGGCCTGTACCCTCAGACAGAGGGCAGAGTCCTCGGTGGATCTCTTTTCCCAGGAAATAAAGACTATCTCAGGCTCTCACAGCTCTATACACCAGGAAAGGCCTTTGGCCATAAGCGGCTCCTCTGAGGGTGTAGCAGGGGCGCCCAGCCCCTTCTCCTCACCGATGGCTGTCAGTAAACCCTACACCCCGATCCCGGGTCAAGCCACTCCTGTCAGTCGGACACATTCAGGGCCTGAGCCTCAGCACCAGTCCGTTGGTTTTCACTCTTCTCCCATTAGATCTCCCGCTAAAATGTTAGAGAAGGAACACAAACAGTCCAAACTCCCGTCCAATTTGTGAGATTTAGACACACCCTCCTTTAATGCCTGAGTGAAGGGAAGATCACTTGGCATCATTTTAACCACTATGTCAAATTTTGAAGTAGGAGGGTGTGCTATAGCTCAGTGGTTTTGTTTTTAACCAGAGTGAACGGATCGAGTTTGATAATGGACAGTGACAGATATATATTTTTTACAGGATACTGCGTCTTTAAAAATGCTAATAACATCCAAACTGTATTGATGGGTATATGTAACACCTCATGAAAGTATCAATTGTTCCGTGTATTATATTCTAACCGCACTCTGTGATTTGTATTTGTTTAAAACCCCATCGTCCAGGCAATTTGTGTAACCTTTTAGCCACATCCTATTTAGTTGGAACGTCGTCCACAACTGTATCCAGTTATGATCAAAACCAAAAAAAACCTGCTGTCCTCTGTTCACATCCTTTCCCATTGCTGAGAGCGTCGTGTGAACGCAGGGTTACTCCGTAAGAGATGTGAGGAGAGACAGACTGTGCACTTTGCTCGTTTCAGAAATAACCTGAAGGCTTGACGATGGCACGTCTTCCAAGATAGCTTTCCAGCAATATTGCACACCCAAATGGGTCACACAGATCAGATAGTATTTAAAAATAAATCTAAGTAATGAATGTAATGAAAATGTGTGAGTGGGAGGAGCGGGATTCATTTTGAATGTGTTTAAACATGAAGGTGATGACAGATTTCACAATAGATGCCAACTTATTTCAGTCTGGCAATAACTTTGGTACAAAACATCCACCTGAGCCGAGGTTTGTGTGCCATTAGCATAGTATGCAATAATCTGTGTGTTCTTTTGTCTTGTTTTTTTTACTGGTATGCAAAGGTACTGTGAATCGAAGCACTGATTTGAGATCAGACTCATTAAAACAAGGGAACTGAATTTAAAAAGAAAGAAAGAAGCAATTGTCGATAATCAAAACATCCTGAAACCAGCGATGCACTGAGATTGCTCTGAATGTTTCTTGCACCAGTCAAAGGGCTAAAAGCAGTTTCCTGGACTCAAGATCAACGAGAACCCCTGATGGGTCATATTGCTGCATATTTACCTCTTTCATTGTACAATATTTGAAAGATTTGACATGTATTGTTGAACAATTGCTGCTTTGTGATGCTATGCTGAATCAATAACGTGTATATCAACTGACTTACTTTTAAAAACCAGACTCTTAAATCCTTCTACTTGTTAATAAGTTCACGTGTTTAGATGATGCGTCTACCTTTGTGGACCTGCAGCCGGTGACAAACTGTGAGCTGGTCGGCAGGTCGGATCATCAGAGGATCCTGTCCAGTGGCTTTAGCTGCCCGGTTGGTGAGCCTGAGGTCTGCAATGACTCTGAGTTCCACAAGAAAGAGATACCATCAGACACTAGCCAGCCTCTGCCAATGGGCTCGATCAATCCTTCATTACTATTCTCCTCCAACCGCCTGCCACAGGCATTTGCTTAGAGGTTATTTTGAGTGCATTCAACTTAAAAGTGTGTGTGCGTGTGTGTAGGAGGTGTCATTCGTTCATCCATCCATTCATATATTTATTTATCATTTTGCTGCCTTTTAGCCATCGAATCTCATTCTTTTGTCACCTGTATGTTACAGACATTTTATTTAAGCCTCCAAATTCAATGCAATAAAATGACATATGGTTAATTACCCTCACCTCAACCGTTTAATTCCTTCCAGGAGGAGAGTGTGCGAGAATCTGATAATAAATTATGGCAAAGTTCTAGACTTTAAGCCGGATTAGAAATTGAGAACTGAATGGTGTTGTCTGGTGCCAACAATGAAAATAACCAGGATTATAATCTGCCAGGTACTCAATACAAAGAAATTATCTACCACGTTCATGGAGCGATAACTGCTGGTTTAGTGAGTAAACAGATTTTAAATGCAGGGCTACTGCAAAGTTTTATTAACAGACCTGACAGACCTGATCCTCCATATCCTTAAATAACTTCACTAGATCAGCTGGTTTTGGAAGATTGCTTTATCATATAATGATCTACTTAATTTTTCCTGTCCTTTTATGTAACTCTAAATTTATAAATATTTCTCTTTATATCAACCCTTTGCAGTATTCAGGGATTAAAAATCATGAAACACCAGTCATTGGAGATTTCTGGATATCTGATTTCCTCAGTTAATGCTTAAAGATTGGCATTAATTTAATCACAAATCTGAAAAAAAAAAGTCTAATAGTTTTGGATATTTAATTCTAGCAGCTTCCTATTCATCCTCACAACTAATACAACCAATCACAATGGCTCTAACCCAGCAGCCCACCACAAGCAGTCCAATCGCCTTGATGGCTTTGGGAAGTATGGAAATTTCAAAGGAGGGCATCAACTTTGAAACTAACAGTAATTTCATGTTTTCCAAACACACAATACGCATATATATATATATATATATATATATATATATATATATATATATATATATATATATATATATATATATATACACACACACACACACACACACACACACACACATTATTAGAAATAATAAATAAGCACAGACTAAGATTTGAAGAAGCAACAAAGACAGCAATTAATTTACATTTCTTTGTAGTTGCTATTGTGTTTGCCATTTCTAGGTGCAGTAGTTCACTTATTACACATTTAAAACAGGTAGCGTTTGAAATTGTTGTTCTTAACTGTCAACTTTTAAAGCTCACATCCTAAAAACAATTTATCAAGTTATTTGTCACTCTAGTGCAAAGGACACCATCCTGTGCTTTCCTTTGGATGACTGCTTTCCAGGAAGTGGCCTGTTTACAGTGGGAGGTTTAAATGGAAGTATGTTTTGTTATTGCAGTTCTGTTTAACACAGCTAGTAAATGTTTGCCAAAGTGTGTTTTTTAGTAGTTTATTTTTACTTTATCTGCTTTTTCAGATTTGACAACATGTTTTCTTATTTGTTATAATTTTGCTGACTCAGTGACAGTGATTACAAGAGTCAAAGTTGATCACATAGTTCCTTTTAATGGATGTAAACCCAGTCATACCAGTTCACTTCACAATGATACATTTGCACTAGCCATGAACAAAGGAAAAAAATTGCTTGAAATGAGGCTAAAGTGTGCACTGAGAAGCAATGTTGTTCACTTTGTTCACCAGAAGGGTTGCCACTAAAAAGTTTAGTCTCCAGCAGCAGGATTTAGACAGTGAATGAGACATTTATTCATGGAGTCTGTAGACATCAACAGAAGAGCTTTCTGAAAGCAGTAACAAAGTTCAATATGGAGGGAAGGTGGGCTGCAGACGAGTAGTAAGTGATATTTTTCGATGAAGTTCAAGGCACCAGCACAACCCTCATGGTGTTGGTGTAACCAGACCCTGGGCGCCACCCGGTCACAACAATGGCCATGTCTCCAGTTTTGAAGAATTTGCGGTGCTTGCCTACAAAAAGAGGTTTTTTAAAAAGGGAAAAAAAGATTAAGTTAACAAGCAAAAATCTCTTGCTCAGCTTTACTGAACTACCAGAACATCCTCTTAACTCTGACACTCACCAACTTCCATAGCAAAGTTCACACGCAGGTCCACGTCCTCAGCCCAGACGTCGTTGGCAGTCTTGGTGTAGAGCACAGGGTAGATACCGCGATACAGGTGAGCCTGGCGGGCGGCCTGACCGCAGCGGGTCAGAGCAATGATGGGGGCACGGGGCCTGTACCTCGACAGCATGTGAGCAGACCTGCAGGTGACAGGCATAAGTCACTGCACTCTGACATAACTTGGAGCAGTTATAAAATAGCTGGCTATTTATTTTAGAAGTTAGGGAACAAAATATTAATTCGTTTGAAGTTTAAATTAGTGTTATTAGTGCAAGTCTAATATTTATTCTCAATCTGTCTTTTAGTTCAACTGCTGATTAAAATGCTTGGCTTTCTAGCAGCTAAATGCTTTATTTAGTTTACCTGCCTGTTGCTAACTATCTGCTGTTTCACACTATGTAGGTAGCATGCTGTGAACACACCTACTGTGGCAGAAAGAGCCCACCAATAAGAGCAGAGCAAAGCAAAAAGGTGTGAGACAACCAACACTGAGCTGAAAGATGCTACACATCTCCACAGAGCTGATCTGAACAGCAAAGTCAGGAGATAATTTAGTTCCGTCATATAAATCACTATTTAAAAGTATTTAGTATAGCCCACGTTATTTCATAGGATTATCATTATGAAATCAGCCCAGTTGACTATATGTATGTGCTGAGTGCCATGTGCTGGGAGGATGAACTCTAAAGTGGAGAAGAACGATTAGGGAGTTATAATTAACTTGTAAAATGTCAGGGTTCAGATCTCAAAAAGGTCACGGGCAGAGCACAGATTGTGATTGCAGTGAAACTTGGCACACTTCAAACGAGCTGGGGGCTTGCGTTCAAGAAGAAGCGGAGGCAGCAGGATAGAAAAATATTATAATGCCCCAGTTTCTTCTCTGAGAGTGGGCGCCGGGAGGATATTATGACTCAGCTTTACAGAGATTTACTGGGTGGAAATGTTCCCGGAGTCTCACCTGCCAGTCTTGGTTAGCACAATGATTGCACTGGCGCAGCACTTGAAAGAAGCCTCGACGGCACCAATAGCGACGGACTCTGTGGGGTCACGGGTCAAATGAGTGAGGCGACGCAGCTCCTCGAACACCTGCCTGTGGAACATGGCTGCCTCAGCTTCACGGGCGATCTGAATAAGTGAAAACAGATTACAGTGGCTGTCAGACTGCAGATACACAACTAGTCTGAGCTGTGGGAGCAAAGACCAAAGTTAGGCTTAGTGCAGAGTTCCTCATACCTGAAAGCAAAGTGAAACATCAAGCTACACAACAGCCATGGCTGCGACGTCCAGAGACCGTTGCTGTGCACTGCAGACACATGCAAGCTGAGCTCTATCACACCACGCAGAAGACAAGAGGAGATGCTGTTGGTAGCAGATGGAGTGCAGGAGCAGTGATGGGCAAAGAAGGTTGAAGAAATGGGAAACAAGCTGTTAGTAAAACCCAATGTGATGGCAGAGATGTCATGCCACCTTTGACCTCTGACCTTTCCTTAAAGGCCAACAGATTGAGCTGAAGGTCGAAGTGATAATAATGCGATGCAGAACAATTTATAACTGCGTTTCTTACTGCCATTGTTTTTATTTACAACATATACGCATATAGGGAATCAGATATGTGGATTCTAAATATCAGGTTACTTTGACCTTTTTTGGGGGCGATCGTGGCTCAAGAGTTGGAAGTTCGCCTTGTAATCGGAAGGTTGCCGGTTTGAGCCAGTCTCGTTTGTTATGTCCTTGAGCAAGACACTTCACCCGTTGCCTACTGGTGGTGGTCAGAGGGCCTGGTGGCGCCAGTGTCCGGCAGCCTCGCCTCTGTCAGTGTGCCCCAGGGTGGCTGTGGCTACAATGTAGCTGCCATCACCTATGGGTGGATGACTGGATATGTAAAGCGCTTTGGGGTCCTTAGGGACTAGTAAAGCGCTATATAAATACAGGCCATTTACCATATATTAGTAGCATTTGAGAAATGATGCTGGTACATGGGGACTAAACTGAGTTTTTCCTTCCCACTGTCCCCAAAGTGCTTGCTCAAAGGGGATCATATGATTGTTGGGGTTTTCTGTTTTCTTCGTATTATTGAAAAAATTAATTGAACTGAATTATACCTGTTCTAAAAAACGTAACGTACGTGACATGGCAGACTTGATTATCGTAAGAAGTGCTTATGTTTACGGTCTTTTTTTAATTTCTCTGGATTTGAGCGTGGATAACATTCATGGCCTTGATCATTATCATCAAACTTTACTGATATGCCCTCATGGAACCTGTGAACAAAACGATGTTACATATTCTGAGCATAAATTTTCTGGACGCAAGGCACACAGTTCGCGATTAGTAAGCAAGACACGACAATAACGAGTGCAAAAGTGAAACAAGTAGCTTCAGATAAAAGGAACGCACAAAGGAGCAAGTCTAATCTGAATCATGTGAACCTTCTGTTGCTGAAAAACTATCTGTTTGGCAGCAAACGCTCAAGATTCACATGTAAGATAAACCACACACTTTATACTTATAATGAAAGCTTCCTCACAGGCTCAAAACACAACAATTTGACTGAGTGTGACTGCCGCGGCAGCGGCAAACTTCACAGGAGGAGTTCTCACATCAGACATTCAAAAACCTTCTGGTGTTCTTTTGATATTGGTATTAAAGATGGTTACACTGAGCACATTCACACTGAAGCCATCTTACCAAATGCTGTGTGCGCACTGCCTCCAGAGGGTAGTCTCCCTTGGCTGTCTCACCGCTCAGCATGATACAGTCGTTGCCATCCAGCACAGCATTGGCAACATCACTGGCCTCAGCGCGAGTAGGGCGAGGCTTCTTGGTCATGCTTTCAAGCATCTTAATGTGAACAAAGAGACAGACTGCATCATTTCACGTCTGCAGAAAAGCACTTATTTGGACTCCACTAATCCGTGCTCCCATCACAGACCTGTGTGGCACAGACGATTGGCTTGCCAATCCTGTTGCATTTGCCGGTCATCATTTTCTGGGCGATGAAGACCTTCTCGGTTGGGATTTCAATTCCCAGATCTCCACGGGCCACCATGATGCCATCACTAGCTTCCAGGATCTCATCAAATCTTTTAGAAAGAAAAAAAAAAGGGGGGGGGGGGGGGGGGGGATGAAGAAAAAAAGTTCAACCATCAAAAAGACAGACTTGTGCTGTGATCGTTTGCACACTACACCACCCACCTGCGCACGCCCTCATGGTTCTCCAGCTTGCTGATGATCTTGATGTCCTTGCCCTTCTCACCCAGCACTTTCCTGACAGCATGAACGTCAGCGGCCTTACGGATGAAAGAGGCGAAGACCATGTCAACACCCTGTTCCACGCCAAACTGCAGGTCCTGAATGTCCTTCTCAGACACTGCAGGCAGGTCAACAGCAGCTCCGGGCAGGTTGACGCCCTTCTTGCTGCCCAGCGTGCCGCCGTTCTCAATGTCACAAATCAAGTAATTGCTGCCTTCGGTTACAAGGAAGCACAGAAAAAATATTTCAGCTACTGGAGGCAGAACGAAAGGAGGACGGACAAATTGTTCGTGCTCTTACCGACTTCTTTAACCTTGAGGGAAATCAGACCGTCATCAACATAAATGTGGCTTCCAACCTGCACAACCTTAGTGATGTTTTTGTAGTCCAGCCACAGAATTTTCTCATCACAGTTGTCTGTGTACTGGTCATCGAGCGTGATCTTGATGGTTTCACCCTTTTTCAGCTCAACCTCAGCAGTGCCACTCTGAAAACAATGAGAAGTGACTTGAGGAGAGAGTTGCTCACACTGGCTTCATTAGAGCTGCGGTAATCTGGCAAGAACTCACGCCTTTGATAAGTCCAGTCCTGATTTCTGGTCCCTTGGTGTCCAGAGCGATGGCCACTGGTCTGTAGTCAACAGATCCAGGTACAAAGCTCTCAGTTGCGTCGCGGACATTCTTGATGGTCTCGGCATGGTACTGCATGAAAACAGATGTTATATTAAAAAGATCTTGCAATGGTTTAACCCTTTAAAGCCGGTCGGAGGTTTTGCGTAACTATTTTTAAATCCCCATAGAACCGGAACCACGTAAGCTAGCGCGATAATTTTTTTTGCATATGAAACCGGAGGAGTTGTACTTACATCTTATGCCATCAGCTTGTCCTAGGTCACGGTTTCCTTCCACATATAGTTTTGCAAAAATTGCATAAAAAGCAGTATATAAAAATTATATCTCTCAAAAATAAAACAAAAATAACACTCAAAATAAATTTCCTGTTGTTGTAAACTATTTTTTGCAACTTTTTTGTATTTAAAGTTTTGAGGGATAAACTTCTTAAATTTCTCCAAGTAGAAGTATATGTAAAAAAACAAAACAATTTTCAATTTTTTTTGTAGTTTATTGCACTTTTTTGCAATTTATGTAGTTACTATGGACTTAATGCAGACATATTATTAAAATTTGGGCTATAACAGTTGTATTGATGTATAGCAACTTGAAATGCTCCCAAAGATGGTACTACAGCATGTAAAAATATAAAGTCAGCTCTGGCGGACTTGGTTCTATGGTAGGTCTTAAAGGGTTAAAAAGCAAATAAATTAAAAACGTTACAAAAATATTAAAGGTGGATATTTATACATTTTTTAAACCCTTTGTTTAAAAACAGCTAAATTCAGTTAGTAGAGCAACAG
Organism: Rhamphochromis sp. 'chilingali'; assembly: GCF_963969265.1. Lineage (NCBI taxonomy): Eukaryota > Metazoa > Chordata > Actinopteri > Cichliformes > Cichlidae > Rhamphochromis > Rhamphochromis sp. 'chilingali'. Next base: position 54,447,458 of record NC_137930.1, on the reverse strand, counting down.
GTGACGCCTCAGTGCTGGTTATGTAACTATATATTTATTTATAAGTGCAACATATTTTGAAAGGAAGACATTGTTCAGCTGAACTGTACATAAACAGCTGCCACATACGTCGGTACATGACAGGTATGAATGTATTTTTCACTTAAACAAAAACAGTGATGTGAATTCTGACTACTGTCCTTGGTCACTGGCTTCTCTACATGCCTTCTCCTCATACTGTTGCTGTGGGGGGGTGACTCCTATTTATAGCTGTACTGGCAACTGTGACACCAATAACACAGAGGTCAAATGTATTTTCCCCTCCTCAGAAGAAATCATACATTCACTTTGCTGTACAGATAAAACTGAGGTCTTTTTATTTGACTGCTGTTGAGCCACTTTGAGTCAAGTTAAATTGGAGAGAATTTTTTTTTAACATACTTAATCTTTCAAGATCCAAAAATTAACTGTGGGTGTTCATTGCTACAGCTGATGACATTTGACGGCTCATCCACTCAGGTGACAGTGAAAAAGGGAAAGAGGCTTGACTTTTAAAGGCAAGGGGTCAACAGTGTAATGTCGGCTGAAGAGCTGGCCACGATACAGTGGGTTCACAAGCTACCAGACAGACCGAGCGCCAAAGGGGCGAGAGGAGGCTCAAAGATCACATTACAGATGGTCACCAGGCCACAGGAGTAATGGCACTCTGACTGCTGCTGCAGTAAAGGGTAAATCCTCACCGACTCACTTCTAAAGGGCAAAGAAACTGACTTGACGATCTGGGTTTGTACTGTCAAGCATGTGGCTTTACTGGAATCTGTGACGTCACAGTGTGTGATTGTGAAATCAGGGCTTTAGCAGGTTAGAACATTTAATGTAAAACAAATAAGGAACTGAGGTTGGCAGAAAGTATTTCTGACCCTTCACTCACTTCATGTGTGCCATGGGAGAAGTTCATTCTTGCAATGTTCATCCCAGCCTTGATCATTTTCTTGGCCATCTCCACAGATCGGGTGGCAGGTCCTGCATCAAGACAGTTAATGAACACAGTGAGACACGGGCCCAAGATGATCACATTTTTGCACCAAGGTCGTGTTTCTTTTTCGATGCAGATACATGAAGAAAATAATCAGATTGTACACATAATAAGCACAAATCAATGGGCCTTGGTAATGCGCCTGACCAATTGTGCAGATGATGCCAGTGTTGCGAGCCACAGCCGGCTCAGAGTCGATATCCAGCAGGCACATGTGCTCAATAAAGGTGTCTGCCATAGCAGCTTGTAGCTGCTGGGTGTGGATGATAGAGGAGCCTGTATCCTTTGGCTTCGACATGGCTGGATCTGTGTCTGCAGGAAGAGACCTTGGAGAGAGAGAAAGAAACATGAAAGATAATCGACCGGGGCCCTGGTGACTCTGGTGTATGGCACCAACCACAGGTTATGTAGAAAATCTCCTGTTTTTTTCATGGGCATCTAATATTTTTACTCGTGACACAATGGAATTTGCACTTACAACCAATAAGTTGAAGAAGAATTTATATAGACAATAAAAAATCAAAAAGAGCGTACAAACAAAAAAAGAGACCGAAAATATGTAATAGGAAAAGAAGAGTGCCAACACAAACTAAATGTTCCACTTCTCTGTGGATGACTTTCAACCCTCTCACAGTCCAGTTTTGGCTAACTGGAGAACAGCCGACACAAAAAGCAAGGACAACAGTATGGGGCTGAATGACTGCACTCTCCCACATTCCAGCATGAGTGTATGTTAAAGAAGAGGAGCTGATCACTTCTGACAGCGACTAAAGCTGATTCACATACACAAAAAAACCCGCACAAACTTGAGGAGGAGGCTGAAAAAAATAATGTTTCATGCCTGAAGTGTAATGCTGGTCCACAAGCCCACATTATAGAGACAAGTAAAACTTATATGATTCAGCTTGCACTTGTTTAGCCTGGAGGAGTGCAGCATGCTTGATAAAAGTGTGTTGTCGGGCAGTGCATGGATTTGTGGTGGGTGGGCTGAGACCATATGTCTGCCCTTTGTATTCACCTAAAATAACAGTCAGCTGAGGCTATTTGTGGACTGTAGAAACATCAACGTCATAATCAAACAGCAACAGACATTTTTATTAACTCATTATTTAAGTAAATCAAAGTCTTTATTGATCCCTTTGCTGTCTGCAAAACCAGCAAAAAATAAAATAAAATAAATAAGTGTAACAGCTACTTCCTAACCCAAATCACTGACTGAAAGGTGATACATTTGAACGTTAATAAATGTTATTGCGAGATTACGGTTTCTTTAAACGTGCAGTTCAGTAAGAACACATTTGGTTTTTAGCTGCTTAATTAACAGGTAACGTGCTACATATATACATAATTACCAGATAAATCTAAAGGATTGCATGTGCAAAACCAACATTAACGATTCTGATCTTCCACACAGCTAATATACTACATTTCTACACTTTTAAACCTTTCCTCCATCTCGAAGACACAAACTCTGCTGCTGTTACTCACCTACTAAGTGAACTTTGCAGGAACCAAAGCGCCACAAGTCCTGTCGCAGCGACCGGTTTTATGCCTGTAACTGACCGGGACTACTTTCCTTTGAGTGACATAGGATATAGGGCGGTGAGGGCAATAATGGTGAGTGAAGAGATGCTTGAATTAAATGTTTATTTTGACAGTTGTTTCAGATTCAGGGGGAAATATTCAGATAAAAAGACGGAGGTTTGCCAGATTTTGAGTTATACAAAGTTTACGCTTTAAAGCACAGGTGCAAGTTTAGTTCACAGTTTAATCACAGAGCTTCCGCCGAGTCCTCAAACATGACACCATCATCTGTTTGGCCCGGAGACAGCTCAAATTCAGTGCAAAAATACCGATGATGTCGTATCTGGAAAACAGTAACAAATGGAAAGCAATCCTGTTCATGTATTAATCACCAGGAGATGTCATATAAAAAGAGATGAGATGTGCCAAATCCAGGGGTTAAAGTGGGCCGGTGTTTTATTTTGTTTTTGTATTTTTTAAATATTGATATGTTCCCTCCTTTTAAATCCCGTTTGTCATTTTTAACCCTGATAAATCCCTCTGAGCTGATTGGTGGTGTCATGAGAAAAATGGCGCCTCGTTATTTGTGTTACAGAGACACTGAGGCACGAGACCAGACAGAAGAGTTTTTTTTAAATTTCTTTTTTGTGTAACTAAAATAATTGTGTAACTAAGATAATAGTGACACATGTATGGATTTGCACAAACTGGAGATGGAGACCTTGTTTGCTGAGGTCTTTAATCTTGTCAAACTGACAGACAGAGAAGACCATTCAGAAAATGACGATTCTGCGAATGCAAGATCTGGAACACCGGGAATGAAATAGTCACTGTCTGAGGCCTGTTGGTGAGGAAATCTGTGATCCAGGACCAGGTGGGCGGGGGGATCTGAAGATGGTCCATACTTATGATATTGCTTTGTAATGTGTGTTATTGTGCTGTAAAATAGATGTAGTCTCATCATCTAAGGTCACACTTGAATGCTTTCTGTTCTTTGATGCTTAGTTTTTAATCAGGTTCAACCCCCAAATTCAGGAGTCAAAAACCTACCATATCACACAGTTTTTCAACTTGACGTTTAATAACAGTCAGAACATTGGCTTCCGCAGACTCTCATTTATTGCCCTTACTTTGTTTTCCAACTTAGTTTAACTTTTGATGTTTCCCTTCTTTCCAGTGGCTTCATATTAAGAACCACCAACTTGCATTTAAGACTCACAGAAAAATCTCTTTTCCCCCCCTGATGCCAGTGCTGTCTTCCACACTGACACATGAGCTCCATCCAGGACATGAAAGGTTACCAAATGGTTAATGAGTATGTGAGTCATATATATAGTATATAGTATTTTATTTTATTCTATTCTGTACAGTTGTGTACTGTATTTATTCTTATTGTATTCTAATTTTTGCCTCATAACTTTTGCACTGTCCACTCCTGCTGTGACAAAACAAATTTCCCACGTGTGGGACTAATAAAGGTTATCTTATCTTATCTTATCTTATATACTATGGCCTTCACATTCAAGAGCTCTTAACCCAGTCGAGACTCCCTTTCCATTGCCAGAGCAAATAATCAAAACACCCAATAGGGAAATGCCTTTTGAAAGAACGCTTTTCCATCCTAGAGACATGTAAAAGCAATAAGCTGTCCTGGCAGCATGTGGTAGCTCATCACCTTGTCCAGACACTTTGTTCTTTTAATATCTCATAGTCCTAATGCATTTAAGAGTTTTCTATTTTGTTTTGTTGCATTGTGTATTCTTTCCCCATTATTATTTCAGGTTTTATCCTTTTTTGACTTTTCAATTTAACTGAGCAGTGTCTCTCTTGACTTCTTACACAATTCTTACAAAAACTCCTCGTGGCTCATTTTTACTTAATCTCTAAGTTCCACCTTAAATTTGAAAGACTTCTTTCAGTTGTTTTTTCCTGGTGTCGCTGCAGTGGATCATCTCCCTCCATCTTACCCTGTCCCCAGCAACCACCACTATCACCCTCTGCATGTCCTGCTTCATTACATCCATGGCAGTTCAGTCTTCAACCTCATTTGTCCAATATATCCGCTATCCTTCCTCTGCACATGTTCAAACCATTCCTGATCAAGTCCATTCTGATCATTCCAAATGTAAATCCTAACATCCTTAGCTCAGCCTGCTGCTGTCTTTTTGTTTGTGTCACTGTGTCCAAACCACACATCATAGCATCCTGTAAACCACCTATTTCACTCCTGCTGTCATACTTCTGTAAAATATTATCACTGATACTCATTTCCACCCAATTGTGCCCTATTTGCACTCTCTTTTTCACTCATCTCGTAGTGTCCGTTACTTTAGACAGTTGACTCCAGTTCTCTTTCACTACCTCTACTCCTTCCATCTTCACCTTAAAGGACTACTAAGTCAAAAATAATCAGTTTGTCATAGTTCAACTTCCTTCATTTGGCAAGCACAGAAATGCAAAATCTAACATGCACGTGCTGTAATGCAGTGGTAACATGCCGCTCAAAACATTTAAACCAGACCCACCCAGAGTTGACTCAATTCAGTTTTATTTGTATAGTGCCAAATCACAACAACAATCACCACCAGGTACTTAATATTGTAAGGTAAAGACTCTACATTAATACAGAGAAAACCCCAACAATTAGATGACATATAACAGCACTTGATAGTGACAGTGGGAAGGAAAACCTCCCTTTTAACAGGAAGAATGTCAGGGATGGCTGTGTGGCAGACATGACTCAAAAAGGACAAATGGAAAATTCAAAAGCAGCTCTACTGCTGATCTAAGAATGACAAAATGCATAATACAAAATAACTCAGGCTACACAGAGGAAACAAGGCTCTAAGAGGAAGGAGGAAACACAAAACACACAAAGCACACAGCAAGAGGGAGAACACGACATGGGGCAAGAAAAGACAGACATACTGTATACACACACTGATGATGAGGGAACAGGCAACAGGTGTGAACAAGGTTGAAACTTACAAAATAACAAGTAAGAGGAAGAAGAGCTGAATACAATGCACACAAGACAAGAGACTATCAAAATAAGACAGGAGATGACACTTAGACCTAAGACACACCAGCATGACAGAGGAAAAACACTGAGACAAGAGGGGAACTATAAATGGATATAAATAAGCTCTCCTTAACCAAAGACACGATAACAGGAACTGAACCAAAACAATATAAACAGAATACAGAATGAAACCAAGAATAATTAAAATTACAAACCAGAGAAACTCAAAACGGCGACAAAGAAACCTTCAGCAGAACCAGGATCAGCGAGGGGCATCCAGCTGGCCACGACTGGTTGGGAGTTGTATTCAGCACATATTTTCACACTCTCCAGAGTTTCATTAAACCAGTAGGCCAGTCATTTCTAATCTCTCTTTAAAATGTTTATGTGTAATTCACATGTATAACACCTTAGATGATTTTTAAATTCATCCACTTTTTTATAGAAAACGACATAAGTGAAAGGAAAGGCTTCTCGACAAGGATGACGCCCTTTAGGGTCTACTAGTCTGTTAAACTGGGTGTAAGTATACAAATTTTACACTCATTTATGACTCATAAATATTCATACAGTGTGTGAATAGCGTAATCCTCTGAGATTACAGCACTGGCTCCAAACTGGCTTTCACTGACCTTCCATCTATATGTGGATAAATCTGGAGCCGCCAGAAGCAGCGAAATGCGCCGCTGATTTCCAGATTACAGATGGGTTAAAAGCTCAAACAATGATGCAATGAAATCCAAGACGCCATCCCTCTTCTTACTTATCTTTTTTCAATCTTACTGCATTCAAGCAGAGACAGCATCACAACAACAACATGGGTAAATGTGTTCATTTTTGTAATATTGTAGATCACAGAGCAGTAGGTTTTGTACCATTTTACATTGTTTCCACTATTTTGTCCACATTTTTTAACAATATATGTGGATATTTTTTAAAAATTGTAAATTAATTGCAAACTCTACTTTGTCCTGAAATCTACGTGCAGCGGTTAACAAATTTATTAAACCACCGAGCAGTGAAAGGCCTGATTTAACAATAATGACAATGGCAATTTGATTTATATAGGACACTTCATTACATGCAAACTCAATGTGCTTAACGCAGAAAAGGAAGAAACATAAAAAATAATAATAATTTATGAAAATCATTTTTTCTGTTTCTGTCAGTCAGTATGTGCAAGCACTTTAAACAAACTGATATTTGGAAAATTGCTAAAATATAATTATTGTTGTTATATATTGATTAAAAAGCAGAAAAATAGTAAAACAATATTATTTTGTTATTTGCTCGTATTCCTGAACAGAAAGAAAATATGATATGTAGTTCTCGAAAATTATGCTTGACAAATTTTTGACTTCGAGAGGTCGGGTATGCCGGTACACATTTGGGTATAAAAACATAATTTCAGTTCAGTGAATTTTTTTGTTTGTTTGTTTGTTTGTTTGTTTTAAACAGGTGTTTGACAGATTTCAAAAATATTTGTGGTTTTTTATTTTTCTGCATGTGGTCTAAAACATGTTTTACCTACTGTATGTCAAACAAGTCTGGGATTACAAAGCAAAAGCTAAAGGAAGGATTATCAAAAGACTTGATATAGCATCAATATTACATCTATGCCTATAAAACGTATAAATCGATAAAATTCTGAGAAGCCTTAGCAGTGACATTTAAAGTTTCAAAAAGTTGCAGTTTGACTTTTGTACATTTACTGCAAAACATGTCGAATAAACCATAACCTGCCCCCCTCTCTCAACAACTCAACAGCAGCTCTCTCTTGTGGACAATCTGCTGAACTGTGACTTTTCTGTCACAGTGTCAACATACTGTGCAACTTAGCAAAAATGATCATGGTGTCATACAGATTACAAACCATACAAATGAAACTTCTAAGATAAAATCTTTCTCTTTAAAAAAAAAAAATGATTTGAAACTGCAGTCAGTTATTGTTTGTTAACTGTAACTATTGTATTTAATGTAAAATTAATGTCTATGGTGTCAGTAGATTGTGTAGATAGATTTTTTTTACTAAGTAGATTTTGTTCTCTGAGCTATTCGAGTGGGTAAAATGTTTACCAGATATGACAGCATTCCTCTTGGTTCAGTTCTAGCTTTTGACCTTTTCCCAAATCTGTATCAGATTTGTTATAATCTTAAAAGTGGACTCTTTACAAACACATTTACTTAATTACATCACCAATTTATTTGAAATATATTACCTGTAACAATGGGTGTATAAAAATAATGAAATTATTCGGCCTTTTTTGCGTTTCATGTCTGTTCCAAACCCCAAAAATGGCAGTTTCCTGTTTGAGACATGAGACATTTATACTATTGTGTCCATCCCTGTAAATACACAGGGGACACTTAGACATTCATGTCTAAGTGGATTACCCCAAGAAAAGCACTTGTTTATTGAAGGTGTGTACAGATGTATGCAGTCCTATAAGTGTCTAATCTGACCAGATTGTGGAGCAGCGGGTGACTGCTAACAAGGGTAACTGCAGATTAAGGTCAGTTTGCGACACAGCAGACAGAAAACAAGGCTAATAAATGCCAAACATCACCTGTTTACCCATCTTCCCTCTGAGGGAGCTTTGTTCTCATCACTCCAGGCACTGATTAATGCGCCTAGCTTTTAGGTTTCTACCTGTGCCACATAAGATACTTAAAGAGATATAGGAACAGATCCACATCAGTCTTTCATCTCACTGCACTAAGTGATCAGGCTGCCAGTGTCTGGAGTCAGTCATGTGACCAAGAAGTCAGGCTGGGCATGTGGGACTTCCTGCTATTGAAAAGAGAAGGCACCGCCAGCAGAGCCTTCAACAGAAATGGAGTATCCTTTTTTCTTGCTACATTCTCCTGAAGGAAAGGTAAGATTGTAACCTCGTAACCTGCTGTATCATTAGCATTAGCAAACACATGCTCTACTCTTATGAGCAAAATATGTTGATGTGTTGTTTTATTTACTTTTCCACTTAATGTCCGTGCACAGACTAAAACCAGGGAAACAGCAATTATCTCGACATAGTTCAAGATACTCAGAGCAACCTGCTCATTCATACATCACAGAAGTAACTGAACTAATTAAGCCACAAATGTTTTTCCCAATAGTGTTTCAGTCACACAGGAATGGACACTTTGTTGATTGTTGCTAAAAAAGATATAAGGACACGATGAGTCTACAAGCTCCAGATATCCACCCCCACCACCAGCACCACCACACTTTTATATACATGTAGAGGGAGTTATCCTTTTGTAGGGCAGAGGATTGCACTAGCCTTTGCAGTGGGTAACCGACAAGAAAATCAATTAAAAACATAGTTAACAGATCAACTGACAAAAAAGAAGTAAATAGCTGAAGCCCTCTCTTGCTGGTTTCTTGCTGAAATTGCATCACATTGTGGTATATATTCTGTTTTTGCATTTTCATCAAGCAAATGGCTTAAATGAGGCGCAAGTCTTAGCAGCAGGGCCAGCTGATTTTGTTTGGGTTAATAGAAGGTTTAAATTAACTCTGTAAATTAGAGGATCTTTTGATTGCCAGCTTTTCCCGTCAACCCAACAGGAGTGCCAGGAGTGGGAGGAGCGCCACAGTGATGACGACGCTGATGCAGACGAGATCCTGTGTGGAATCCAAGTAAACATCAGTTTCAGTGTCTTCCTATTACAACCTTGTAGCATTTTTAAAACCATTCAAGGATAAAATATTGTTGCATATAAAAGATAATTAAAAACAAACAAAGCATTGCATGGTCATTCAAGAGCTTGATAAAAGTATTTGTCAGGAACAATGATTTCTCCTTTTAATGATTTCACACTAATGCAAACAAAATTGTCTACATTGTAAACACACTTCTTGAAATCCACTTTTGTTCACATACTCGACTCATTTAAAATTTTTTCTTAATCTTTCTGTTGCAGTGAGTTTGTGTGTATTTAAGCAAAGCCAACAACTGATATGTTACTCTGAGGAACATGTTTAGTTTATTTTTTTAAAAATCTCAAACAAATCTTTAGAGAGTAAAAATACACAATGACTAGCTTGTTCAGATCACACATGATCAGCTTTAAACTGTATCAATACATGTCATCTCATACACTGGAGTTATAACGGTGTAACTTCCTTTCATCATGCTTCATAGGGGGAGTTGTGGAGTCAGTATCCCGCTGACTTCTGTCGCCACCCCTGGCTGGACAGGGACATCGAGGCAGTCAGGACTCTGTATTCAGTCTCTGCTGTCTCTGTCAGGTGAACTTCTGAACATCCCTCCTTGTTCATGGCTTTTAATAGAAGTGATCCATGGTCCTTTTTAAACTACATTTTCACAATTTCCCTTCTTTTTTTCTCCTAGGGAGTACGGGTCAATTGATAATGTGGATGTGGACTTAAAAATGAATGCTAACTTTTTAGATGTGAGTTGATTTACATCAATATACAAGTGAATTACATTTTTATCTGTTATTCACCAATTTATCTAAGTAATTAATTATCTATCTCTATGTAAAGTGCAGCTAATATGTGAGCCCATGTTCTCGATTTGATCAGCTCTCTTTGGATCTATAAGTTAACCTAATTTTATCTTGAATTAACCGTCTCAAAACCACTTCCGATCTATGCTTAGGATCATTATCCTGCTGGATCATATAGTCACCACAGAAATATGACTTTCTGACTTATAGTTTGATGTCCTAAAAAATGTCTTCACTGTCATATCAGCACTATCAATACTGTTGGTGTGCCCAGAATAACTCATATTTTCAAGCACAGAGAGGCAGATCCTAATCAAATGAAAAGAAGTTAAAGAGTCTTGTGAATTTAAAATTATGCATTCTGGGAACAGTATGGATTAAGCTTTTCCATTAGTTAGATGTTTTATGTTATCACATTTATATCTATAGAAGAGACCACGTTTTTCTTTTGTGACTGTGCCTCTGTGACAAATGGATGTCTGGAACCTTCTGACCACAACTGCACATGCATTGGTTAAAGTGGCATATTCGCATGACACCTGAAAGTGTTGCCATCTTTTTGGTGTCCATAGGAGGTGGCAGCCCAAGCCTGGAGGATTAATCTATCGGAGCCTGTCGTTATCCGTCTGCAGTTTTCTATGTCTCAGTATCTGGATGGACCTGGTGAGCAGCAACAATACATCCACATGCAGAATTCACTTCAGTCTAAATCAATGTGACACTTGATCAAGTGATGTTTCTCACTGCAGCACCTTCAGTTGAGGTCTTTCAGCTGTCTAATAATAATAACTTCAGTCTTGGGAAACAGTTGCAGAAGTGAGTGTTCATAGATTAACTGCTCCAACAGGACACATCCACCGTTTTTATTTCAGTCATAGCTCATCTGAAGATTGTGTAAAAGCCAACCTTTCGTTTTTGTTCTCCAGTATTCTCACAGTTTTCATATCTCGGGTGTGGAAACACCTTGCAAACGACAACGCTGTAACTGGGCAGAAGAGGAGTCACAGCTGGTTCAGGCCAAGTGGAACCATCAAGAAATTTTGTGCAAGACTTAGCACCAGGCTGCCACTATCAAAGTATGAAAGAGTTAAATGACACAGCTGTTTTACTGACTGAATCCATTAGTGCATGGATCTATTCACTCCTGTCTAACAATCAGCAGGCTAAAGGAGCTCCAGGAACCGGCTGCAAGACGCCGGATCATTTTACCAACAATGAAGCTGAACCGTCTCACAAATCATACAACTTCCTACACCATCAAGAATCCCGGTGAGCTCTTCACCTCCACGCCCAGCGGAAAGGTGAGGGAAAATATACTTCAAAATACATTGATGTGGAAAATTGGTGTGTGTGTACATATTTTCTATCTGCAACTGTGTTTCAGGTTCGGGTTCAGATTCTTTTATTGATAGCCTTAGGTAGATTTGTTTTGACGCTAATTGACCTGACATCAAAAACTATATTCACATATACATGGTAAAAAAGGAGAAAAGACAGAGTGCTCCAGGCTTCACTAAAACAACAACTTCAATCCCTGAGGCTATAAATAGCACAAAAAGGCTAAAAAATGAAAAAATCTAAATTAATCGATTCCAATTAAAATGAATTAATAGGTGGAATAGATGTGTGCACAATTTGATGCTCTGTCATCTTCCGAAATACAAAGACTAAAAGTAAAAAAAATTAAAACTAACTCAATAACAGATCCATCAAACAGCGTCTTAATGATGTGAAAGGTGAACAGTTTCCACAAGAAAAACAAACTATCAAAATTCAGTCTTGCATCAGTAATAATCCCTGTGCACACATTACACAGTATGACCCTTAATGTTTGTGGCATCAAGTGTGCGGGACTTTTTTCATTTGGTCTTTAACATGTTGAGCTGGAGATCAGACTCTTCAAACCACCTGTTCAATAACCGATCTGCGGCTGGTGTCCAAAAGACTAATAATGGCATTTAATCTGCATACGTTAAAGTGTTTGTCCTTTCAAACATCCTCTGACACATGTTCGTGCATCGTATAAACAGCAAGGAGGACAGGACACACCCTTGTGAACCAGCAGATGACCTGACTTGGCCAAACAGAAGCCCATTCACTGTCTGCGTTCTGTTAGAAAGTCCAGATTATGACTTAAATCAAATGGACTTAAACAAATTAAAACATGACTGAATGGTGTTAAATGCAGAAGATAAATCAGTAAACAGTAAAGAGTCTGACATGATATTCGTCTCCTTCCAAGGGTTTAAGGAGCAAATTAAGAAGAGTAAGTGTGGAGTCTTAGACTCCTCTGTGAAGGTTATACGCAAACAGTCTTTCAAAGATATTATTAAGACTGAGGTCAAAGCCTCTGGTTGAAAATCACTGCGGACTTTGGGGTGACTTGAATTTGGTAACAGGGACAATTTCAGCATTCTTCCACACACTGAGGACATGTATAACTTTAGGAACTGAATAAAAGATGTAGTGAAAAACCAGGCCCAGCTTGTTTGCAGTGTTTAAGCAGCCTTCCACATTTACTTGTCTAATCCCTGACTCTTGTTTACCGTAATATGAAGAAATTCCTTTACAACTTCACTAGTATTAAAATGCTGGTTGTCCCTTAATGTGTGGCTCAGTTCCTGAAAGTCTTTGCTGAAATCATATATGTCAAACGGATAATCAAAGCAGTAAGAGCAGTGGCAAATTCTCTGTCTGAATGGTAAAACCCTCTAAAATGCCATGCGTGCTGGTCTTTGCTTTTCAGCTCTTTGGTGGCTGCCTGCAGCTCTGATGCCTCTCCCTATTGAAAAGCATATCTCTTTCTTTGAATTGTGGACTTAACTACTTTCGTAACCCATGGCTTATTATTTGAGTACTTTAAACCCTCTTACATGGAATAATCATATCTCTGCAAAAAGAAATATATGAGCATTATATGTCCACAAAATTGTCCAGATCACCTCCACAGGATTGCTCGAAAACATCCCAATTAGTGCATTTAAAGCATTCCTGCAAACAGAGCACTCCTTCCTCAAATCTGTCTTTGATGTCAGCAATCTGGACTTTATTTCAGTCTTTCCAGAGTTGTTACCTTTTTTTTAAAGTTCTGAATATAGAGTGATATTGTTTGTGACCCTTCTTCCACAGAGGGTGATGGTCTCAGCAGTGAAATCATCAGCACAGCTTAACACTAAACAGCTGATGGAGCTACTCTTCACATCCCAGGCAATTGGGCACTGTAAGACCACACCAACTCTGCAGCACGGCTTCTTGGTGCAGGTGAAAGCTTACTCTAATCTGAGGGTTTGAGTTCTCTTGCTCATAGGGGATTGTCTGAGTTCTCTTAAATAAATAATTTAGGGTCTTAACTTTGCAATATAAAAGGCTTTGAGTCATTTATTGTTGTGAATTGGTGCTACTTAAAAAAAAATTGAATTGCTTGTTAAAACCTGCGTTTGCTAGGGGACAACCAATCACAAGATAGTTGGCTTGAAGAGAGGGAAGCTACTGAAGGGCTGGTGCAAGGCCTGGGATAAGATAAATAATGATTAGTTTGAACTGTGAATCATGGAAAGCGACACTATTAAGAGTCCAGTTACAAAATATGGAGCTGGAAGCAGGAAAATTGACTTTAAGCATGACATTTGAGCAGGTTTGTGTTGATTTTGAATTATTTTCTTAGAAAGCTACTTTGCCTCTGTTTTCTTTGTGTGCACAGATAATGAGGTATGCTGAGCAGAGGATCCCAACACTGAATGAATATTGTGTTGTTTGCGATGAGCGGCACGTCTTTCAAAATGGGCCCATGCTTAAGGTGCGAGCTCTCGATAAATAATTAACTGTTGGTTGAGCAGCTATTCAGTAAAACTGAGCCTTGATTCTTCGACAGTATTCTCTACGTTGTGTGTTTGTAGCCAGCGGTTTGCACCAGGGAGCTCTGTGTGTTTTCCTTTCACATGCTGGGGGTTATGTCTGGAGCGACAGAAGAGGTTGCCACCGGTGCAGAGGTTGGTAAGCTTTTAAATATTTTATAGCAGGAGTTATTACAGTATGGGACATGAGTAAGCCAATAATCTTTGCTGTTGCAGGTGATCGACTTGTTGGTAGCCATGTGCAGAGCTGCCCTTCAGTCTTCACGCAAGAGCCTTATTTTTGAACCGTACCCTTCTATTGTCGATCCACACAACCCCAAAACTCTCGCCTTTAGTCCAAAGGTATCAGCTGAATCAAAGTTACCACTGGCGTGATCCGTCGTGCACTATTCAGTGTGTCATTTTACTGATTTGTTTTCGCTTTTGTTGTAACAGAGCAGAAGCTATGACAGGCTGCAGAAAGCTCTGGACAATGTCTTGTTGGTCAGGAGGATGGCACAGGTGAGGTCTTTCAAAGTAAAATCTACACTCTCATTTTCAACAATTACACATCGGTCTGCTGAATGAGCACAAACTCAAAGCAGGTAAATGATTTCCTGAACTGGATTTATTAGATTATAATGATTAAATTGTCTTTAAATCATACTCAGGGTCCATATTCTGAGATTAAGAAGCAGCTGGACAAGATAGACCCTCTCGCACATCCATTACTGCAGTGGTGAGAGACTAAATCTGGATGTGTTTTTAGTTATTATTTAGTAGATCGCTGCATATCTGTCCTTTTGTTACTCACTCGCCTCAGTAGCCATTCATCGAGTCTAGTTAAAACTTGGCAAGCGCATTGTTTTGGGCTAAGTAATTGCAGCGTTGCGTCTGAAGTCGTTTAAATGAAAGTGTTAGAAAAGAGTAACTTGAGTGAAATCCAGTTATATTTAGGTTAACATCTGGATTTGCTTTTGTATGTTTTACAACAGGATTTTAGCAAGCAACAGATCGCACATTGTGAAGCTTCCGCTGAGCAGGGTATGCCCAAGCAGTCAGATTTATTAGCAGTCTAGCTGCAAGCTTTAAAGCAGTTGTAGACTAGTTAATAATTAGCAGCCACATATCAAATTTCACACTGTGCTTTCTATAATTTAATGTTTTTTGTTGTTGTTGTTTTTAATCAATTGCTATTTAACAGCAACTGACGTTTATGCACACACCCCATCAGTTCCTGTTGATCAGCAGCCCTCCATGTAAGGAGGCTCACTTTCAAACTGCCAAAAAGCTTTATGGCAGCACCTTTGCTTTCCAGTAAGTGAAGTCAAAGATTTTTTTTTTTCATGAAATTTTCACATCATCACTTATACAGTATATAGAGCATGATCCATGCTTAGTAGATCATATTTCTCTTCTTTCAGTGGTTCCCACATTGAAAACTGGCACTCTATTTTGAGAAACGGGCTGGTTAACGCATCTTACACAAAGTTACAGGTAGAATATATAAATTCTAAATGCTTATTGTCTTTGATCACCGTCTGAAGTTACAGACAATTTCAACATAGGAAATTTTTATGTGGATGTTCAGACCACCGAAACCTCTCCCTTCTTTCTATTTTAGCTCCATGGTGCTGCGTATGGGAAAGGCATCTATTTGAGTCCCATTTCAAGCATATCATTTGGATATTCTGGTAAGAACTCTGTTTCTTGTCTGTCGATTACGAGTTCTTTTTGCATGTTTTTAAGAGTATTCTTCCATTTTTCTTTAGAGATGGGGAAAGGTCAGTACAAAATTCCTACTAGAGAAGAACTCTTGCAGAAATACAACCGAATAAACCAAATCAAGCAGGTCGGGTTGTTCACATTTATCTAAATGCTGCAAACATTCACTCTGGAGTACAATATCCTTTTTTGCTTTCAGTATCTCATCTTGTATTTCTATATGTTTTAGGAACAAGTGGGGGAAGGCAGGTTTTTGCAAAGCACGAACCTAAACTGCGTTGCACTCTGTGAAGGTAAATACGGAAGACCCCACAAAGCAACAAAGATTTATTTAATTGCGTGTGATGTGATTTTGTCTATCTGTTAACAGTGATAACTTCAAAAAACCTGCAAAAACACGGCAACATTTGGGTGTGTCCGGTTTCCGACCACGTGTGCACGCGGTTCCTCTTTGTGTGAGTAAGACAAAAAGCAGAAAGCAAAAGCAAACAATGACAAACAGTTCCAACATTTTTTTTCTTCAGAAAGTTAGAACTCTGGACTTTATTTGAGCTTCCTAAAAAGGCTGCTTTCTTCTTCCACAGCTATGAAAACGGGCAGGTGGGAGATATCGACATAAACACCCAAGAGGACAAAATCCAGCAGGAAATTTCACGAGTAATTGCTTCAAAGCCATGCTGAGAAAACCAGGATACATACACACATATGTCATTTCTGTTCTTTATAATAAAAACAAAAACTGTGAGAATGAATATTGATTGTCTGTGGCTTTTTCTGGTTTAAGACTTTAACATGAAACACGGAGCGCCTTCAGGTAAAAATTTATGTCTTGCACAAGTGAAAAACATTCACATGATTTAAACAAAAACCTCAAAACTGAATATGAGAAAAGCATACACACCACATGTATGCTGATGTTTATTGTGGCTAGCACAGTGGTTGGCACTGTTGCCTCATGCAAGAAGCCCCTGAGTTTGAATCCACTGGCCAGGGCTTTTCTGTGTGGAGTTTGCATGTTTTCTCTGGTGGGATTAGGTTAATTATTCTAATTTAGCTATAGGTGTGAATGTGAGTGTGAACAGTTGTCGAGTGGTAACCTGTCCAGGGTTAGCCCTACCTCTCGACCTATGACAGGAATAGACCCGGATGAGGACAAGTGGAAAAGGATTTATGGAGTGACAGCTATGTCCTAAATCCATTAAATTGGAGGAAAAAACAATGTGCATGACAAGTTTTATGCTAACCAGACTCTGACTTAGTTGAACACTCCAAAAAATAACTCTTTAAATTAACTTAAAATAATCATGAATAGGATTTCCACCTTACTAAATGTCTTACTTTTGTTGGACTGATGTAATTTGCCTGGATTGGATCAACTCAATTAAATTAAGTTGGGCTCAACTGCAGTAAATAAGCTGAGTCATCATTATTTAATTAAGCTGGTCCAACTAAAGTACATGAAGTTGAAAGAATTGAATAATGCTAAAATAAACCAATTTAATCAGGTGGAAATCCTTTCCATGTTTTTTTATGACCATTCAAATAGTTTTTTGTTTGAGTACACAAACACATATTCACGTGTATATGTACATATACATACATGCACACATGTGCACAATCAAAGTCAAAAAAATCTATGTGATATGAAATAAACAGTCAATCATCAAGTCCTAAATGGAGTACAAAAAAGTATGTACATACATGTTGATCCCTATTACATGCTCAACACTTTCAGATTGATCACATTCATCACCCCCACTTCCCCTCAGCATTTGTATATAATCACCCTACAAAAACAGAGAGAAAAGAACAGGTATGATCCATCCATATTGTATGTATCTAGCAGTTCATCTATAGATGTATTCATCAGACATTAATTTCATATTCTTCCAAAAGCATGTTTTTTAGAACAAACTAATGCTTGAACATTCCTGTAATGCAGGTTCACTTTAACCCACGGTGATATTAGTTTTGCAATATGTACTTTCTTCCACAAGATGGGGGTGTGACCATTAACTCTAAGGACCTTTTCGATATAAATACAGCGGATCAAACCCCACAACTGTTATGTTATGAAAAACATAAACTGGAGACTGAAGGATGTTTAAACTGGGTACGCAGCTGGGCGCTGGAGCTTCTGTTCATTTTCCAGCAACACTAAACATGTCAGATAAAAATAAACACTTGGGGAGATTCTGGAGCGTGCGCAAGGCCTCCAGTGAACCACCTTCAAATATTTAATGAGTATTCTCGGGATGGGAATGCTGCTGTTAACTGATGTTTATGAAAAGCAGATAATTCTTCTGTAAAGCAACTTAATTTGAACAATGCATTTCATGCTTCTGCTGATTGTTTAACATGGGGTGCATACCATCCTGCGAGGCAGAAATGCACCATTATAACAGCATGCTGATTCCATATGAGCCCTCCAGCTGCCTCCTCACCTCCTCCCTTGGATCAGCTTCTCTAAAGAGAGCTGCAACCAATGCACCTCTGTTCCCATCTGGATACTGATTTTCTGTCTTTCTATTTAATGTACTTGTGGTCTGACAATAAAAAGTAGCAGCTCCAAGATGTGATTGTCCTTGTACATGTCATTTCTTAAAAAGAAGCACAACTTTTGTAGCAAGGATTATTTTGGGGTCAGCCCAGCAGGCGATGCACTGAAAGGAGGAGAGCTGTGAAGCTGCTGTAATAGCCCAAAGGAAGACATTTCTCTTGGACCATATGGCTCTCTGATGATAGCGCACTGGGAAAATAATCTTGAAAAACCACACTCCATTATATACTACAATGACTAGCATTGCTCCACATCTTGAGTGAGATTGGTTGTTTGGTGTCATATCTGCAAAACCGCACATTAAGAATGTCAGCAAAGTGGCACAATTGAGTCGAGTTCAGTTAAAACAAAGATTTATTTCAGCTGCGTGCCTTGATCTCATTAACTCGTGTTCATTCGTCTGTATAATTCAAGCAACCACACAGACAAAACCATTCCCAGATCCCTTAAGCCTTTTAACAAGAAACCCAACTAGCTGAAATATACAGACATTATTAAATGAGGCAAAATGTTGCATGTGCCTTTAAGAGCACTATGTCCCACTCTACATGTCTCTCTCTGAGCCTCATATGTGTCTGTTGGCATCAGCTGTCCTCAGTGCTGAAAAGAGCAAGGACATCTTTTCCTTCACTTCAGTGGGATTAGTGGAAGAAGTGCCCTCTTTATTCTGCTGGCTGCCATCTCAGCGCTCATAAAGGCAAAATGAAAAAGAAGCTTGGACGGAGAAGAGAGAGGATCAAGATAAGTGACAAGTTTAGATTACAGAGCCATTCAGCTTTTACTTTCTTAGAGTAAAGGAACAAGAACAATGTTTTAGATCCCAAAGGAGACATACAAATAGTCTGTTACTGCAGCTTCCCGCACTGTTATTTTGCTGCTTTCTAAGTAATGACTTAACCCAGGGGTCAGATGAACAGTGCTATATGTGGCACTACAATGGAACAGCAGCCTACTTCATTCAGTCCCTCTGTCCAGATCTCGTTGCCACTTCCAAAAACTGCTGGTGAGAACAACTTCAGGAGAATCAGCCGCACAGAGGACAGCATTCCCTATCCGATCCCAGGCTTGGCCGCAGACATCCTGCACATGCGAGTAAAAGGAGGAAGCAAGATTCGCAGCTTACTGCAGTTTGCAGCAGCTCGCATGCAAGGGGAAGTAAGAAACCCAAATGGGATGTCACTAAGACAGGTGGTCTTCACTGGCTCAGGCAGAGGAGTCACAAAAACTATCACCTGTGTGGAGATCCTGAAACGTAAAGTTGAAGGTCTGCACCAGGTGTCCAAACTCTACTATAACACAGTGAAGGAGGTTTGGAAGAGTCCACAGCCTGGAGCACCAGGTATAACCATGGAGCGGAGAGTTCCTGCCATCTGCATCTATCTATCTAAAGATCCTCTGGACCCCCAGGAGCCTGGATATCAGCCACCACAAATCAGCAGTGTTCCTACAGAGGATGCTGAGAGACGGAAGGGTCTGCTCAGGACGGCTCATGCTCACTCATCCCCACACACAGCCAAGAGACTCTGTCTGGATGATTCGAGTGCATGTCCTCCCCTAAACCTCTGATTACTTCATGAGAAATAAGAAATTTGGCATTTGCATAGATTTAATAGATTGTTGTGTGCTCCGTTTTACAGCATGAAGCTTTCTTGAAGAAAATAATACCTCTGCATTTCTGGGGGTTTATCGTGATGCTTATGTAAGGCAGTTTGCTACAAAAGTAAACAGTTGTGTCTATAATGCTTCTTTGCAATACTTTGTCACTTTGTTGTGAAATGTAACAGGTTAACATATGACTATAACTATTATTATCAACAATATCAGTAATAGATTTGTAGTCATAGAGGGGGAAGTATTTTAATCCTGCTGAATTTCTATGTTGCCTCACTTACAAAGAAATGAACAGTCTCGGATTTTTATGAGAATTTAAAGAGCTAGTGGCTAAAATTCCTCCTGAGATGTCTTACTGCTGTGCTTACCGACAGTGATTTCTCCACCAAGTACTAAGTCATGTTTTGCTTGGGGATTAAATACTGATTTCAGTCAATGTCAGGCATTCAACTTTGATTTTTGATTTTTGGTTAGTATTCTATCTCTCTTCATTAACATGAAACTACCTTAAAAATCAAGAACTGATCATTTCTTTGTAAACTTCTGCAGGGGATCAAATGATTATTTGCCCCACTTTATAAGCTGATGATGGTGTTTTAGTGTAGTTACATTAATAGTTAGTTTACTTGCAAATGAACAAGCAAACTCCACTGTGCCCAGCTGGGAAAACAGCTGGGGAAAGAAGCATACACAACAACCCATGCTAGACACTAATGACCACTGTCCGGGGTCATTCTGATGCAAAAAATCAACCAGTAGTCATGGAATTGGTCATAGTCATTTTAAATATAAAGAACATGTTTTGCATCAGTTGTCTATATTCTGTTTTCTGCCTGTGGAAATAATTCATGTGCACAATAATGGCTCACAAGAGCATACGTTTTTGGTTTGTTTGACTGACTTTTATAATGATGGTACTCTTTTGTAGTAGAGTCACATCAATAAAAATGAATCATAAAGTGACACAGTGGTCAAGTGGTCACCTCACTAACCTCCAGGTTAGTTGGGACTTCTTTGTGTAAAAGCTGCATGTTCCACCTGTGTGTGCTTTCTCCCTCACAAGAGATTGTTATTTTTAGGTTAACTTTGAACTGGCAATCGGTGTAGTTGTTTATATCTGTGGTAGACCGGTGACCTGCATAGGTTATGTGTAATGCTCTAGTTCGCCTTTGACCCAGGCTGAATAAATAGTAAAGAACATGAATTTAATTGTATGCATCTTATTTTTGAGGTTTTAGTGTCTGATGACATGAAATAAAAGCAGTTTAAATGTCCAACATTGAAGTTTTGCACACACACCTTTTTCATGCACATCACCACTTATATCTAACTAAAATGATCATAAATCTAAAATGTTCTGCTTTAAGAAAGCTCTGTGTCTTACAGTTTCAACTTGTGTGCAATTCTATCATCAAGAACCTTTGAAACATCTATTTTGTATCGTTCGCATTAAAAAGAAAGAAAGAAAAGATATCCCATAAAAAAATACTTCTCTGTGAGAATGACATTGCAAATATTAACATGTTTTCCCAGTTGTCAGTCCTGCAATTTCTTTCTAGGGAAGTCAAGGGTAAATATGAGCTGCAGTTTGCGCGTGCGCAACAGGAGATTGCGTACGTGCCAGGCTAACACAGTTAGCACTAGCTTCCTTCGGACAGACCGCACCGGTCCGTGTAGCTCGCAGTCTCGCATCATGTTCAGAGCCGCCGTCCGACTGTCAGTCTCCGGTGTCCGAAGTTTAACTCGGACGCAACCAGGGAGCCGAGGTAATTCCTAATTCAGTCACCCATTGTAAATATATTAATCTGTAATTGATATAGTTGCTTAGAAACTGTTAGGGAGACAATGTAACGGAAATCAAGTGTGACTGTCGGCACATTTGCGGTTCCTTTACGGCTAAGCTAGCTAGCTTTTATTCAAGAAAAATCGCTATTAAATAAACATTACGAAACTGCATTATAATGATTCAGCCATGATATCCACATTTTTATTCAGTCCAGCTTTTTCCCACGTAAACTGTGGGTGTGGTGCTTTGAAAAATGTCCTGTCGTTCTTCTTGGCGGAGTTTATGTCCTTGTCATGACCCGGCAAGAAGGCTTCGTCTCGGGCCCTGTGATTGTGACTGCTGACGCTAGTTACTAAGTAGGCTAGGTGACTGCAGGAGAGTTCAGACAACTAGAATTCAACATCAAAACGGAGTTTGGCATAGATTTTTATGAAAACAAACAGAATACTTTTTTTGCATAGTTTTGCATTGTCTTGGTGTTTCTTTAGGGGTCAAAAAGTCTAAATGAGAAATGTTCTTTGGGTTGCAGGTTAATTAGTATTAACATGATACCTGAGCACATGCCTAAGTCATATTGTTTCATTTAAATTGCTATTAAATATAACCTGAGGACCATGTGACAGAAATTTCCGGTATGTCACGTCCTAGTGTGTCAGTCTGCTACGTGCAGACTGATACACAAGGTAGGTCATATCAAGACGGTGGCAACTGCATCACATTACAAGGAAGAATTTGTCCTTTTTACATCGCAGATACAATTCCCGGCCTCTTTATTAGATACACCTATGAAATTTAATACTGGCGAGTGCAACAACACTGATGCCGGAATGACTGCATTTTCAGTTTTAGTTGGTTTGAAGAAAAAGTTGTTTTTATTATTATTATCATTATTATTATTGAAGTTAGAGTTGGGGTGGTAGTGTAAGTGTCCCTAATATTTCGCCCGTCATGTATGAAATTTTTAAAATATGATGTAGCCTGGTCCTTCCGCATTTACTTAACATTCACTGTAGGTTTCTTTTATTAGACACAAATCACTGAAAAAAAATCTGTCTTATCATGCAGCTCTTCTGGCCTCAAGGTGTTATTCACATGGGAAGCAGGAGACAGACGAGGAGTTCGATGCCCGCTGGGTCACTTATTTTAACAAGCCAGATATTGACGCATGGGAACTGAGAAAAGGTACGTTTCTGGAATATAGTAATGTTGAATCAATGTAATCATTGGAATTGTTATTCATTGCTGAGGTATGTTTGTCTTGAGTCAACAGAAGTTATTAAAAAAATGGCCTTGTACAATTTTGCATTAAGAGGCTTAGTGAGATTAAGATTTAAGTAAACAGTCATAGTTTGCAATATAATGATTAAAATTGCATGTTTGCTTTGCATAGTTAACAAAAATGGTTGAATCTGTTGGTCAGAATCAGTTTACATTTGTTTCGATTCATTTCCTATTGTAAAACCCATATCATAACAATGTAAAAACTGAGCTTATTATAAGAAAATCAGTTTTCCTGATGAGACATTCACCCCTGATATTGTTTTAGTTATATAGACTGATAAAACTCATCTATATTGTTAACAGCTGCTAAACACTGACAGAGGCTGTGTGTAGTTTATAAATAAGCACTAGACAACAGTGGTTTGTCTAAATCAGCGGTCCCCAACCTTTTTTGCGCCACGGACCGGTTTATGCCTGACAATATTTTCACAGACCGGCCTTTAAGGTGTCGCGGATAAATACAACAAAATAAAACTAGTACCAGTACCGAAAAAAAGAAGATTTATTCACAACACACGTGAAAACACCCAGGAAAACCGAATTAACGATAAAAACGATAACAAAATAACGCTGAAAACCGATAAAAACCCTGAAAACCATACATTTCACACCTGAGCCTCAACTCTCACGGCCCGGTACCAAACGACTCACGGACCGGTCCGAGGCCCGGGGGTTGGGGACCGCTGGTCTACAGTATGCAGGTTTATGTCACAGCTGATTTATCGAATATAACAGCCTACCTATGTCCATTAAATCTGTCAAACGTGACAAAAGCAAATAAAACCTTTTTATTTTTGAGTCTTGGATTAATACAAATTTGATCCATTAGTAAGTAATTTTGGCAGCAGGGTGGTGTATGGCACCAGCTCAAAATAGACTCCTCTGATAATTGAAACAGGGGCATGTGCCCATTAAGTGTTCGCTTCATTTATAGAGCGCTTTGGTAAAGAGGGATTTAAAATACTGCTTCAAGCTACACCGAAAATAATTTGATGAGAATGGTTAGTCGTTTTATTTATTTGTTGTTTGCGCTCAGATCCTTTAGAAGTCTTTTTCTCTGATCTCTGGTTTAAATGTGTTGTGACTGCTTGTTTCAGGGATGAACACATTGATTGGGTACGATTTGGTACCTGAGCCAAAGATTCTCGAGGCTGCACTGAGAGCCTGTCGGAGGTTAAACGACTTGGCCAGCGCTATCCGAATTTTGGAAGCTGTGAAGGTGAGAGAAAAGGCACATGAGAGAAAATTGCCAGCCAGAGCCTTTGTAGTCAGATAATGGTGATTAATGGGTTTTATTGTTTATTTCCTCAGGACAAAGCCGGACCCCATAAAGATATCTACCCGTACGTGATCCAGGAGCTGCGGCCTACTTTAAATGAGCTTGGCATCTCTACACCTGAAGAGCTCGGCATTGACAAAATTTAGCAGAGCAGGTAGTAAAATCATCTATTCAGTCATGTTTATTCTCTTCCATGTGTGTTATAAGATGGCTGTTTAACAGATGTCTATATATGCTTGTTTGTTTCAGATCAAAAAACATACCCTGGACTCAAAACCCTCTTACTTCAATGTTTGCCTCATAAAACACGTGCGATATTTAATTTGGCCTTTATTAAGTTCTGTTGCTTGTAAAATATTGTTGAACATAATAAAGGAAACTGTATCTTTGAGTGTCACAAGGATATGGAATATTTTTCAATAGTCTGAGTAATTGTTGGAGCAATATTTCATTACACGTTGCTTTAATAGAGAACAAAGTGTCACCAAATGGTACATGTTGTCTGAGTGTGTGTCTTGTAAGATTCACATTTTACCACCAGGGAGCAGCATTTCCATATGAATGTAAAATCATTCTACTGTACTCAATCTACATCTGTTTTCTTTTTTTTTTTTTATTTCAGGGAAAATTTATGTGCGGGTAAAATGAACTTGTTCAAAGGAAAAATTGTGTGATATTATTATGAGCAGATGTCTGAAGTAAAATGTATTTTTCCTCATAAATATCTTTTTATGGTTGTTTGTCCCTGTGTGTTGGCCCGACGTTATTTTTGCCCTACCAAACACCACTGGTTAAAAACAATGGAATTATTCCCCAAAACCACACCATAAAAAGACAGATTGTTTCCATGTACAACAGAGTCAGAGCGTCTCTTACAGACCAGGAAATATCACAGAAGAAAGCAAATGCACACATCTTTGTTTTTGCAATACTGCCACACTGGACTGACAGCTTATCTGGTTAAGAAATGTTTGTGAACAGACTGACAAACAACAAGCACAGACTAGCCATTAAACACCTTTAAGCTGTGTATTATTTGTTGCATGGTGAGCCTGATGTATGTAAGCTGTGCAAAATTGCCCCACTGCCTCGTTTGCCACTAAAACATTGGATTAGTGACTGGTACCTCAGTAACATAAAGCATCTCCCGAGGGAGAGGTCAGGAGGTCATCCTCGTTTACTTTGAGAGGTATTTCTTTCTTTTACTCTTGTCTTGATCAAGAAAGTAGTGGTTTTTTTTCTCATGCTTCTTTTGTTCCAATTGAACAATATATATATATATATATATATACATACATATACCGTATTTCCCGGACTACAAAGCGCACCTAAATATTAGCCGCACAAGCTAAAATCAGGGGAAAATCCTGTTTTGTACATACATTAGCCGCACCTGACCAAAAGCCGCAGGTGTTTCAATGTTGACTTATCATATGTAAGAGAATATGCACAAAGGGAATTGTCAGGAAAGAGATGGCTGTTTGGAGACATCACTTTTATTAATATTTTGAAAAACAAGTTATGGGTACATATTTGCACATGTAGTACATAACAGTAGCCTACAGCACACCAGAAAAATAGATTCGGACTACCTTTTAGGCTCAGGTGCAGTGACACAGCTTTAACAAGAAGAAAAGTCAGTCATTCACCACCATCTTTCTCTTCTTCCTGCGCACTAAAACCACCAAAGTCCTCTTCTCCAGTGTCGGATACAAACAGGCTCAGGATGGCTTCGTCATCCACTCTTCTTCTCTCCTTCGTTGTCACTTTCAAAACCAAAGAAATCCTCATTGTCAGTGTCAGAGTCGAACACCCTCAGAAGGGCCGTGGCGGTGTCCTCCTCTCCATCATGCAGCAGTCCAGCCCTTCAAAATCCGTTGGTGATCGTGGATGTTTTCACACTTTTCCACGCTGTCAGAATCCACCGGTGGAGTTGGGCATAACTTGCTTTTTGGGCATAACTTGCAAGTTTATCGCCGCTCATCATCCACGCCTCCCGCTGAATGCGTAGCGCTACTTTGAAGTTTGTTTTTCGCGCTACTTCGTACGGCACTACGTTGCCTGGCGGACGGACATGTGACTAACATACCACTCTTGAACCCCGATCCTTCCGCCAGGCAACGTAGTGCCGTACAACAGCGGAACACACAAAACAAATCGTCTTACGATATGACAAAAATCATGGAAAATCCATAGAAAAGCCGCACCTGACTAAAAGCCGCAGGGTTCAAAGCTTGTGCAAAAAGTAGCGGCTTATAGCCCGACATTTACGGTATATACATACATACACACACATATATATATATATATATATATATATATATATATATATATATATATATATATATATATATATATATATATACATATATACATATATATATATATATATATACATATATATATATATACATACATATATATATACATACATATATATATACATATATATATATACATACATATATATATATATATATATATATATATATATATATATATATATATATATATATATATATATATATATATAAAAAACACCCAGCACGCCCCTGCGGGCGGTTTATCCTTCAAGCTCGGGTCCTCTACCAGAGGCCTGGGAGCTTGAGGGTCCTGCGCAGTATCTTAGCTGTTCCCAGGACTGCGCTCTTCTGGACAGATATCTCCGATGTTGTTCCCGGGATCTGCTGGAGCCACTCGCCTAGCTTGGGAGTCACCGCACCTAGAGCTCCGATTACCACGGGGACCACCGTTACCTTCACCCTCCACATCCTCTCGAGCTCTTCTCTGAGCCCTTGGTATTTCTCCAGCTTCTCGTGTTCCTTCTTCCTGATATTGCTGTCATTCGGAACCGCTACATCGATCACTACGGCCGTCTTCTTCTGTTTGTCTACCACCACTATGTCCGGTTGGTTAGCCACCACCATTTTGTCCGTCTGTATCTGGAAGTCCCACAGGATCTTAGCTCGGTCATTCTCCACCACCCTTGGGGGCATCTCCCATTTTGACCTCGGGACTTCCAGGTTATACTCGGCACAGATGTTCCTGTACACTATGCCGGCCACTTGGTTATGGCGTTCCATGTATGCCTTGCCTGCTAGCATCTTGCACCCTGCTGTTATGTGCTGGATTGTCTCTGGGGCATCTTTACACAGCCTGCACCTGGGGTCTTGCCTGGTGTGATAGACCCCAGCCTCTATGGATCTTGTGCTCAGAGCTTGTTCTTGTGCTGCCATGATTAGTGCCTCTGTGCTGTCTTTCAGTCCAGCTTTGTCCAGCCACTGGTAGGATTTCTGGATATCAGCCACCTCCTCTATCTGCCGGTGGTACATACCGTTTGTCTTTATGTCAGTGGCTTCTATCTCCTCCTTTGGCCAGCCTATTACCCCAGCAGGGTACCTGATCACGGGCAGGGCGTACGTGTTGATGGCCTGGATCTTGTTCTTACCATTCAGCTGACTCCTCAGGACTTGCCTGACCCTCTGCAGGTACTTGGTGGTTGCAGCTTTTCTAGCGGCCTCTTCATGGTTCCCATTTGCCTGCGGGATCCCCAAGTACTTGTAACTGTCCTCTATGTCTGCAATGTTGCCTTCTGGTAGTTCAATCCCCTCAGTTCTGACTACCTTCCGTCTCTTTGTTACCATCCGACTACACTTCTCCAGTCCGAACGACATTCCAATGTCATTGCTGTATAGCCTGGTAGTGTGGATCAGTGAATCGATGTCTCGTTCACTCTTGGCATACAGCTTGATGTCATCCATGTACAGGAGGTGGCTGACAACTGCTCCGTTCCGTAGTCGGTATCCGTAGCCAGTCTTGTTAATGATCTCACTGAGGGGGTTCAGGCCTATGCAGAACAGCAGTGGGGACAGAGCATCTCCTTGGTAGATCCCGCACTTGATGGTGACTTGTGCTATGGGCTTGGAGTTGGCCTCTAGTGTTGTACGCCACGTCCCCATTGAGTTCCTGATGAAGGCTCTTAGGGTCCCATTGATCTTGTACAATTCTAGGCATTCCAGTTGGATAGCGTAGTGGTTAGACTACACGCCTTTGGAACAGAGGATCGCAAGTTCGATTCCTGCCTGGGGCGTCTGTATCCAGTAAGGGTCCTAAGGCTAGACCCCCTATGCTAAGCAAGCCTACCGCAGACATGAGCGAGACAGATAAATATGAAGGCATGCCGGCTCAGACGTCGCCCGGATCAACAAGGTCCGCGTCAGGTGTTGAGGAACCAGGGCACCCTGACGAAAAGTGGGCTACTGGAACAAGAAGGCATCGGTGGGCAAGAGACGAAAACAGGGCGTTGTTGGAATGCTACTACGCAAGGGGCTACATGAATAGGATGAGGGACCTATGGATTCTTCGATACCCAACATCCACAATGACGGCAAAACAACTAGTAGCTCAGTGTTCCAACATTCGAAAGAAGGGACTGCTCTCACAGCTAGAGATTGACGAGGTACAACACAAATGCTACGGCAAGGAGGAGTCAGGACGCCAGGTCAGGGGGGAGATATCATCACCCCCACCCGAGATTGGGTACATAGCCCCAAGTGCGATAGGAGAAGGATCGTTGAGTGCGAGAGGAACTGACCTGAAAAATAGGATCATGGCCAAGCTTGAAACCTGGATACCCCGTAGCCGGTTACCAAGATTACGTGAAGTACCCTCAGAAGGTCTGCTAGATGATGTTAATGCAGCACTACGGGCAATACCTACAACCACGATTACCGACACTAACAAGCTGATCTACATATATACATGCGCTCATCTCTTTTCACTCTCTGTGTTTATACACCACTCTGTATTTAATCATTAGTATTCTTAATCTCTGGCTCCCTCCCCTCACCCACAGCCTGTTGTGGCAGATGGCTGACCCTCCTTAAACCTAATTCTGCTGAGGTTTCTTCCTGTTAAGAGGGAGATTTTCCTTCCCACTTTTGCCAAGTGCTTGCTCATAGTGGGCTGTCTGATTGTTGGTGTTTTCTCTGTACTGTTGTAGAGACAACTTGCGTTTACTGTTACTGTGATTTGTGTCATATAAATAAAATGTAGTTGAATATTAAATACGAACTTTCACTTTGCTAGAAAGTCCAACAAGGACATCCAACAGGAGAAAGGCTGTTCCAACATTTACGAGCTACAACCTCAAGAGACCCTGATCAGAAAATCAGAGAGGTCGGTGGCAGATATAAGGTCTTAGTAGCTCTAATATATATGCAGCAGGCTGTCCATATAAGTTTATATGTAATTAATACCATTTTAAGATGATTTGTTAATTTGACTGGAAGCCAATAAAGAGAAGGAAGAATAGGGGTGATGTGCTTGTTAGTAATCTATCTGCTGCTTTCTCGACCAATTACAGATGGGCTTATGGGCTCACGGGTTGTGGAGGCAGGAGCTCTGTACACAATTATATTTTTCAACCAGTTTCCAAGTGGTTGGTTTTGCATTTACTTCTGATAGAATTGGACCCACAGGCTGGTTCTTGATCTGTTCATGTGCCAGCCTACTGAAACAACCCTGTTATTGGCCCTGGAAACAGAAGTGAGTGTTTACATGATAGTGGTGCACTGAGTACAGGAAGAATTCACTGGAGATATCTGATCAGAATAAAAACACACACTTTGCGTTTCACGCTTTGTCATGAGGTTCTCCCAAAATGATTTAATTCGGCCCTAATGCAAAAACTATTAATAAAGGAAAGACGGCTTCACTAGTTTGACGCGTTGTTTTATCTTATTGATTTATTTCTACGGTAAAGGTCACATCACCTTTGTAAGAATCAGCAATGGATTCTGCTTTGGGGTGGGATTTCCTTGAGAAGTGGGTGGGAAGATACACATAGCTGGAAGCGATAAAGCACTTTACGATCTTTGCGCACGGGGCGGGTTTTCCATTCATCCAAGTTGGGGGTGTGCGCCACTCACTCGCAGACAATCGAAGATATTTTAGTTTGTGTGCTCTGCGAGTGACCGCAGGGAGGTGAAGCACAGCAGTATTTACCCCTCCTCCAGCTCCCATTACTCCAGCCTTCACACAGCGAGGGGCTTTAAACCACATTTGATCGACAGGAGGGGTTTTTGTTTTGTGTTTCTCTACTTTAAAAAAGGAGAAAGTGGTCATGAGATGCGATTAACTTCTGGCGAAGGAAAAAAGCAAGAACTTCACGAGACCTGTTGGCGATGATGAATTATTCAACGGCGCAAATGGTGAGTAAGCCTATCGACGACTCTTTCGTAGCTCACCCACTCGTGTTCGTTACAGTAACAAAGCAAAATGGGACAAAAGTGGACGTTACTATGATAATTTATGCTTTTTAAAGCCCCCCCTGTCATTCCCCGCAAGGGCAACAAGTTTGAAGCTTTATGTGAAGTTAAATTTCATCCATGTGTCCAATAAAAACGACGAAACCCGTTGTGAAATAACCTACTCCGAGGACCCTTAAGCAAATTGCGACTATTGAACTTATAAATGAGAGAGATATTTGGCCCCATGTAAAAATGTGTTTTAATAGAAATTTACGCTTTTTGTGTTTGTTTATTAAACTGTTTATTCAACTTTATCGCCCTTTAATGAGCTCTCTGATGTCCACTCTTCCCGATTACCAAAGGTAGTCTACCTTAACTTGAAGAAGAAAAAAAAAAACATGATTACTATCTGGTATTTAATTATGTTTAATTTGCCTCTGCAAGCATTTTTGACCATGTTTATTGTTCTGGAGTAGGCCACCTAAGTGCTGCTGGGTATTAAAACATGTTAATCACATCATACACAGTTTTTTATCTTGTTTTTTTTTTTTTTTTTTTAAGATATTAAAATTTCTCATTAAAGTTCTGCCATTAGTGATTTGTGTTTTTCTCCTCAGTCCAACCTATCAGAGGTTGGAAGTTCAGCTGGGTGTTCACAGTCCTGTCCAGCCGGCGTGAAGCTGGAGGTGGTGATGGAGCATCTGCAGAAACAACAAGAAGCAAAGCTGGAGATGAGCCTGCAGGAGAAGCAGCTTCTTCATGCTCAGCTCCTGTTTGCTCAACAAGCTGCCGCAGCAAGAGCCTCATTTTCAAGACCAGACTCTACATTGTTTGAAAGAGTAGATGGACAGAGCAATCCAGGACTCCAGCAGGCCTTGAATAATCATCTGAGCGGAGTGGATCCAGAGGCAGAGGAGGATGGAAACTCAGAAGATGAGGAACAGGAGATGTTGACTTCTCAGGAGAACAACGAGGAGGAAGACATGGGCGAGGAGAAGGAGGAGGAGGAGAACAATTCTCATCAACAGGCAAAGAAGCCCCGACTCCAGCATGTATCGCATTTTCCCTTCCAGCCTTATTCTACATCTCCATCAGTGGCTGGGAAGCAAACGTCTGAATCTCCACCTTCAGGAAAAAAACAAGAGCACATGGAAAAGAATCTGACGTCACCAGCGGGTCATCATGCCTTCGCGTCAGCGAATGGCTTTGCTGACTGGGGCTTTGATGAGTCAGTGAAACGGGTAAGAGAGAAAATGCACATCTGTAATTGTTATTTTGTGTGTATACGTATGTTCTGCCTTAATTGTTGACCTTCCTCACTGCTGCACATCTTAATTACTTTCCAGGCCAGAGATTTGGACTTGAAATGAGAGCAGATCAGTCAGATTTTCTTTAAATGTAGCCATGGATTGAATTTAAATTGCAACT
The DNA here is from genome assembly GCF_963969265.1 of Rhamphochromis sp. 'chilingali'. Taxonomy (NCBI): domain Eukaryota; kingdom Metazoa; phylum Chordata; class Actinopteri; order Cichliformes; family Cichlidae; genus Rhamphochromis; species Rhamphochromis sp. 'chilingali'. The sequence continues at coordinate 54,415,667 of NC_137930.1, read as the reverse complement.
GTATGAGTTCAGTGTCCAGCTGTTGTCTTTTCCCCTTCTTTTGGGGAGCAAGCTGATTGGTTCATCTCTACATGAAAAAGGGCTGCCACGTCAATATAATGCACTGATTAATGAGGGCTGTAGGTGCAGGGACAGCTGGGTTGTGGCTCACCATGCAAACTGCTAACCGTAAAATTTACTTGCAGTTGTTTCACAGGAGAAGAATGGTCCTTTTGATACCATTATCCAGAGTTTTACACATTATTCAGAGTTTTTTTTTCTTCCTCTTTGTCTGATTTTTGGTTTAAGTCAAATGTGGAAGTACAAACATCCAGGCCCAGATGTTACTGTAGTCTTGCAGATGGCTTTGCATAACTGAGGCGTCGCTGGGCAACACTAAATGGCAGCTTAATTTCACTGAAAATAATCAATACATTATACGGCCACTGCAGTGGCTTGCTGGCCTTTTCACAGGCCAGCAAGCCAAGCCTGCAGCAATAAAGAACATTTTGTTTTAGTTTAAGCGCAGTAATGAGAGTTGTGAGAGACTGTGGTGGAAAGGCTTAAGTGTGTGTCTGTTAAATGGTTTGCTTTCTGTTTTTGTTTTTGCTGAAAAGTCAGAAACATCTCACAGCCCTAAAATTAGAACGAATTTGTGCAAGGCCTTTGCTGTGACTCAGATCTGTGAGGATCTTTGTAAGTTGTCAAATTAACTGCAGAAAGTATTCTTTGTCATATTTAATTATATTGGGATTTACTTGATGAAAAGTCTTTTAGTCTGGTTTTCATTTTTGTTGGCAGTATTATTGATTCTTAGCAGGGTTGTAAATATGAGTAACCACACTGAACTAGAATTCTTCTTTTCTTTGTGTAAGAAATAGGTGTTTTTTGTGGGTTTTTTGTTTTGTTTTGGGGGGTTTTGCAGCTGAAACTCAAAGTGGAGCTCATGTTGACTGGTTGCCTATTAAGCTTTCTTATCCAACAACCATGTTAACAAGTCCACAAGCTTGAAGTGGCTCTTTTGCAAGTTAATCGGTGGCTGGTTGAAATAGCTGGTCTTTTCACCTTACGATTGTGCCGTGCTCTACGGCGTCTTTATCTTCTTTTTCTTTAGTTCAATTCATTACCGAAATATCTTTGAAAATCTTGACATGCGTTTCAAGCCTCATCACGCCGGACAGCCATTGTTCACTCCTTATGTGCAGTCTCACTGTAAGCCTTTAAATGTAGCTCGGGTGGGGATAAAGAGCCCCTGTTCATTCAAGCTTGCAGCACAGCGAGGAGCCAGATAAATGATCTTGACTTCCTGGGGGGATTAAAGGGCCAATAATTTGATTCGGCTAAAAACAAATGTGGGACCCCCTGTCGCTGCATTGAGATTTGGAGAGGGGTGAGTTTTCACTTTTGCCCTGTTGGAGAAACTGAATGATTTTAATGAAGCTCATTATAGGGGGCAGTCGGTTAGTATTAACATTTCACTATTTTAATGTCAGCCTTGATTTTGGTCACGACTGGTTGACAAGACAGACTTTTACTTTGAAGTAATATGCATTTAAATTTCATTGAATTTAAATATGTTGGAAAAAAATCACATAAATAAAACTTGCCTCTTTAACAAAACAAAAGAAACCCTTTTTTCCTGACCTACATACTGAATACTATCAGGACTGCCAGGCTGGGATGTGTGAAAGCTCTGTGAGCAATTAACTGAAAGCTCTTTGTTAACAGATCCACAGTAGGTCTCACTTGCTCATCAATAAGGAAGGGGGGAGGGTTTTATTTCGATTTGATGCTGAAAAGATCTTCAATAGTGTTTCTGCTGAAGGCGTAAAAGTCCTTGATTAGAAATTCTAAGGCCAATCTGTTGGATGTGTCAACAGCTTGGTAACCTCTGGGAAGAGTTTGACCAGTTTACCCGCAAGAAACTGGAAATGGTTACCAGAGCACAAGCTGGTTTTTATAAGAGTTTGTTACAGTGATTTCCTACCAAGATGAGGGTCATCAGAGTGGAAATTCGAGGTGCATGCTTTGTGAAAGCGCTGCTAATACTTAGAATAGCTCAATATTTAAAATGTATATTGTTGTATGTAATAGATTTACAGTCAAGGAGGTTGGTATAATATTTAAAGGATGGAAATGATTAAAAGTAATGGATAGTTGGTTGAAAGAGCTGGCTGCAATGTTTCGATGACTAGTTAATGGATAAAAGTTGGAAAAGCTGATGCCTCGTGTGCATATAAAAGCTGGTAAGCTCAATAGAAGTAATGGGTTTGTGGTTAAATCAAAGTTTCAATAGAATACAAACAACTGAAGCTATTAAACTGTGTACAAGACTAATGTGACAGTGTTTAGTCTTACACAGTTATTAGTAGTGAAATGAAAGTCCAGTTTTAAGTTGGTTGTAATAAACGTTAGTGATGCTGTGGAGCTGACGTCAAAGAGAACCACTGGGGTTCACTTTCAGCCTGCTGTTGATATGCGTTGGTATCTGCAGTTTGCCTTTCTGTTTTTACTGTAAACACAAGGACGGTTACAGCTGGAGCGAAAGCCAAATGATAATCGCTTCTCAACTGGCTAATCAGAGAAACAAAGGCTTATATGTTATGGCTTTTAGACTCCGGGCTGACATTATTACCATACCAAACATTCAGTGAATAGGTATGTGTTTATGAAGGCAAAATGATACAGTTAAACACAAAATATCAAGTAAAAGGCTAAATGCGAAAAAGACAAAACAAGCCTGTTATTTTGATTAAAACATAAGAATGGAAGGTTTTTGATGCGGTTAAATACAAAAACATGTTATGAGGTTTTGTTGTCTAAACGACTCCTCCTTGTTTTAATATAAAACATGTTAATATAAAACACAAGCGCGAACCAAAAGGCACACACCCGCAAGAACTGACAGAAGGCAAGGCTGCGATGGCTTTTCATAAGCTGCATATAAAAATGAATTTGTAATTTCTTCAGGGAGGAAAAACATAATTAATGTCACATTAAAGGGTTTTACTTACTTGCACTACAATGCTACACTCAGTGCATATTAGTGGGATAACCAGCTCAGCAGGCCTTTCCACTCAGCTGCACTCAGGCTGCCCTCCACTCACATTTGCAACCTTTGCTACGTTGATGAGGTGGTGGAAGAATAACATGTCACATTAATCTTCCAGTACAGCACGGCTCATTTAATTGATCTCCATTGTATTTGTCATGGCCCAGTCAGATATTTACAGTAATCATGTGTTTACCAAAGGACAGTCTGATGGTGTACTTGGGAGTACTCCAAGTATCTCACTTAGAAAAACGGCAACACCAGTGTTTGAATAATGACCTGTTTTTATTATTATGTCACTATAGAATTTGGTACTCTTTAAGCAGAATAACGACTTTTATCCTGCAGCAGCTAGTTGGAAATGATTTTCTTAATGTGTCTTTCTGTTATTGTGTGAACAGAGAGGAAGTGCCATGTGGGCAGAGGAGACTGATGGCATTAAAATAAGAGGAGAACCATCTCGGGACTTTGCCAAGGTTCGTATATGTGGTAGAAGTAAACATGTCAAATAACTGAAGAAACTACAGACTAACAGTTTATTGCCCTGTGTGTGTGTGTGTGTGTGTGTGTGTGTGTGATCCTCTAGCTTTATGAACTGGATAATGACCCACAACGGAAGGAGTTTCTCGACGAACTCTTTGTCTTTATGCAGAAACGAGGTGAGGTTCAAAACCTTTCATTTTTTACATTGTCGATATTTGGACAAGGCAGTTTTGGGTGCAAAGTTGTGTCACCTAGTATCAGCTAACTAAGGTAAGTACCATTAATATAGAGATTAACTCTTACAATTAAACTCACCAAAAACAGGAGCACATCATACATGGGGAAGCTAACTGTGGAAACCCAGACTGAGGTTGTAATCCTCCCTATTTCTGCTTTTTACCACAAGAGTCTAGATGGGTTGAGTCTCTTTTTCAGCACTTCTGCATCTTCATCCCTGGATTTAGCCACTTGGTTAAAGACTTTCATACAGATTGGGATTTGTTTCCACAAATCCCAAGATTAGGATTTGTTGTTTGTGGAAACAAATCCAATTAAGAAGAAGTGCAACATGTTCACTAATCTTCACTTATGTGGAGCAAGGTCATTGCCATGCAAAATGTGCATGTGTGTCTGTGTTCATCTTAAGCACAAAGTAATCTGATTTCTACAACTGCTTTTTAGCTGGCTTCATTAATTGGCTTTTCTCCAAATCGGGACCGGAATGGTCAGTTTGGCCTGCTGGCGCTGTTGACTCTAACATAGCCCCTCTCCTTGCACTTAGATCAATGCATCAACAAAGCTGTTGTTGTGGATTATCCCCACCCCCACCGCCTCACATCTGTAACTAGCTTCATTTGACAACTCTGTCCGCGCAGATTAAACATGCTAAGCCACATTATCTAACTCTGACCTAAGGCCCTCAGGTGTGCCGCTCAGAAGATGCTCGCGTCCTCTGCTTCTGCCTCACGTTGTTCACAAGACCCGTTCTTGTTTAGCGACATTTCAATGCATTCTGTTATTTATCCAGGAACTCCTGTGAATCGCATCCCCATCATGGCAAAACAGGTGCTGGACTTGTACAAGCTTTACAAGCTTGTGACAGAGAAAGGAGGCCTGGTGGAGGTTATTAACAAGAAGATATGGAGGGAGATCACCAAAGGCCTCAGTCTCCCCACATCAATCACCAGTGCGGCCTTCACCTTACGCACCCAGTAGGTTTCTCTCAGGTGTTTTGGCAGATATCTTTGATCAACAATCGGCTTGCTAAATGATTGTATTGGTTAGACTATAAATTACTCCAAAAATGCTGAATATATTTTCAAGAGCTAGCACATATTTGTGACTCTGTTATTTTAAAAATGATGAAATGTAATCATTCTCTGAACACCATAATGCTGCAAGAACATAACTATAATTTGCGTAAATGAAACCTTTGCTCACTTTGTTTCTGACTAGCCGATCAGATATGTATTTTTATGGTTTGCAAAGTCTGTAATTTTAAAAGATAACAGTCTGCAGAGTCTTATGCTTGTGGCTTTGTAGGTCTTCACAGGAGGCTTTTGCAGGCAGTCAGCTAGAAAGAAAAGTAGTGGGGGGGGGAGGCTGAAAATTGCATTCATGGCAATAAATCATGTAGCTGTTGAAGCATTTCACAGAAAAACAGGAGCTTTGTTGTTAAGGTGGTATTTAAGCAAACAGAGGGATTTATCCCGTGGATATCTCCACAGAATATAATACCAGTTCACCCAGCATTCATTAAGATGTGGACTGGGTGGCTAACCAACATTACTACCACAGGAACAACCACACTTTTGCTAGAATCTCCACGTTTTAGCTCATTTGCTGGCAAAAATGTGGACTTCCACTAACTGCTCCCTAAAGAACCATACAATTAATAGATCTTAGCATTTTGTAGATAAAGACTTGAAAAGGGAACCATCTGCTTTATCCTTCATATTTGCAAATAATTAAAAATGTTTTTGTGGAAAATGGATGGAAAACCCGTGAAACTTTCCACCTGCAGGTATATGAAGTATCTGTATCCTTTTGAGTGCGAGAAGAAAGGCCTGAGCTCTCCGGGTGAGCTACAGGCGGCCATCGATAGCAACCGCAGAGAAGGCCGGCGTCCCAGCTACACCAGTAGTCTGTACCGCTACTCCCCCTCCCCAGGCTCTGCTCCACATGCACTACTGTCTTCACCCAATATGCAGAGTGCTCCGACCACGCACAATGGCCGCAATATCTCCGCTAGTCCGCATTTAAAGAGAAGCATAGGTACGGCGCATTTTCTTTTCTAAAATGATCATATTTTACAACAGATACAATCTAAGCCTCTTTATAGTGTTTAGGATAGGCAAGCCCTGCAATGCAAATTTAGCACACTGATAATCATTTTGTTTTCCAGTAATCATGAATCGTGAATAATAAATATATAATTTTTCAAACTTCTTATGAACATAATAATTTCTTCATCTTTTTCTTTGTTTCCAATCAGATGAGTCCCCCACCCCTGTTGTAACCCAGCTGCCCATGGCTCTGGCACTGGGGCAGCAACAGCAGCAGCTGGCACAAGCTGCCACATTTGAGCATCTTAGAGAGAGGTTGCAGCAAGGAGCAGGTGGAGCTGTAGCTGACAGCCCAGAGAAGAAAATGATGCGCCTCGCTGAGGAGCAGCAGCGCCTCATGCAGCAGGCACTCCAACAAAACCTCCTGGCTATGGCCTCTCACTTTACCCCCATGAACCTCAAACTTGGCAACGGTGAGTTTGCTTCTCCTTTGACCTCTGTCATGGCTGAACATCATAGCATGCTTATTCTGGAACCGACCCTTCACTGGAATTTTTGTTTTTCCTCTGTCAGAAAGCAAACACGATCTGTCGCTGAATCTCTCCACTAATGGAGCGGCCAGTATCAGCGTGTCTGTGGAGGTCAACGGCACTGTTTACTCAGGTGAGTTATGAAACCTGTAAAGGAAGCGTGTCTTCTTTGGTGCGTGACACTAATGTAGAGGAACAAGCGCACATGGTGATGAACTAAGTTAATTGATATCTACAGTGAAAGAAATAAGCAGTATGTGTACTGCACTTGTAGTACCAGTTCCACTGACCAATAACATTTCATGTCTTTGGTTGTATGAGGGTAAATGGCCTTTGTCAAGAGCAAAAGAGGGATTGTGTTTGCTGAACTGCAACACAAACGGCTATTGTTTGACTACAATTTAGCGTTTTATTTTTCTTTTAAAAATGGATCTACTTTAATAAATGAGTCACATGCAGAAGAGGAAGTCTTGATCCTAGATATCAACGAACAGATTCAGATACCAACGGTAGACATTTACCAGTTAAGGCATTTTATTAAAATCATGTCAGAATTCCTAAAAACTAACTGTGTACTAGTTAACAACCCTGACTTCTATAGTCATGATATCAACATATTCCACGTCGGAAGAAATTACAAAAACAGACAAGGCAGAGACCAATTCTTTGTGAATAAAACACCTAGTTGATACAAAAACGACAGTCTTTTCATGCAGTTCAGGCTGTTTAATACTCAAAGAAAAGGCAAGGAATCCACATGCCACATCTCAGACTCTACAGGCCTCAGTTACATCATCACAGGACAATTAGAAGTCTCAACAAATATGAAGCCGTTTGTCTGTGAGCTAAAGCTTGGCTGAAAGTAGGTCATGTAACAGGACAATGACCTCAAGCACAGCAGCAAACGGCAAACGGCGTGGCTGAAAAACAAAAGAATCAAGGTGTCGCAATGGTCCAGTCAAAGTCCAGACCTCCACCCACTGTGGCGGGACCTTAAGAGAGCTGTGCATAAATGAATGCCTGCAATAAATAACGATGTGAGACACTTGAACTTATTACTGCTAGAGCTTGTTCTACAAGCTACCGAATCACGAGGTGGACTCTGTTTTTTAGACTCCTGTAAAAACTTTCTTTTTCAATTGCCCTTTGCACCGTGAGTTCTTTGTAACTGACAGTCATTTATGCCGTTGTCTTCTTTAGGAAAACTGTTTGCCCAGAAGTCGGCTGCTTCTGTGTCGTCACAGAACGTAACTCCAGCAGGAACAAGTGGTTTCAGCGCCTTTTCCTCCGCACAAAGTTCCACCTCCTCATCTCCCACCTCCTCAAAGGGACCAAGTTAAAATCACTGGCTTTTTAATCTGTCCGGAGCATAATGATTACACAGTGCACCACACCATTTACTTCTCTTGTCAGACAAGAACTGGATGAACTCCACGGATTCTCTGCCACAACACAGGAAACCTTCTATTACTTTAATAGTGTAATGTCAACATTTTTGACCTCTATCCTCAAGCTTATTTTAATATAGTTTCAGTTTACCTTAGTGCCTGTTAGAAGAAGAATTTTCAAACATGGTAGCTTTCTGGCATAAAGGGCTACAGGTTTGTCCAGAAGTATCGTTAATGCAAAATAATTGCTACGGCTCTTTGAACGTCAGCTACGTTTGTAGGTGTAAAAGCCGTTCCGTAGCTGCCTTTTCCATCAGTACAACAATGTGGTTGCCAAAGAGCAGCTAGTGAAGACCAAAAAGCCTTAGTTCAGTGTCATAGCTACTTGAAGCCATTTTGTATTCCTCTTGGTAAGCTTTCAGTTTACCTTGAGCAAAAGTTTTTACTTTGTGTAACTGCTTTCATGGAAAATGTAGAACATCAGTTTCCACAGAAATATCGCAACTCCTAAAGAATCAAAGTGAATTTCAGGGGAGATGTTTATTCATTTTTGCTTTATTGTTATTTATTCATTTGGCGAGGCCTCAAAATGACAGAACATTTATTTCAAGTAACTCGGAGGCGATGTTTCTGCTGGGTGTTGTATGCAGAAAGTGACACATTTACCTCAGTTGACTTCCCATGGTGGCAAGTTTCTCAGGCTACTTTCTTCTGGACTCAGGAATATCCTCTGGACTCACTGTTATCTTATATGTATGTCTTGTCATATTGCTGTTTTATATTAGTGTAAATGCAGAGAATGTATCATTAATGACCTCAACGTGAACACTGAAACGGTGCTACCTCAGTCCTCAGAGAAATATGCAGTGCTTAATGCCGCATGTGTTCATTTGTTGAAATAAACTGTAAATGGACAATCACGTACACACATGATCACAAACAAATGCCACTGGGATTTTTTTTTTTTTTAAAAAGGTTGGCTTTCAGCTTTGTTGGATTAACATGTTTCCTGTAAATGTAGGGATGAGGAATAAAATGAATCTTGTGTGCTGTAAAAATACCGTTTTCTTTCTTTGCACTTCGAATATGTCTTCAGACTTTTGACACAGAGGCTAGTCTCTGATTGCAGATAGCATGTAGTTTTGTAATTGTTTGAAAATAAATGTTGATCACAATGCATTTCAAGTTTTAAAAGAAAAAACTGACTTTTCACTGAGTTTCAGCTCATCTTGTAGCTTACAGACCCCACTTATTTTAGTTCTCATTACTCTCATATAGTTTGTTTTTGTTTGGGTTTTTTTTTGCACAACAGACAGCTAATCCGTCTCTCTAAAAGCTCTTAAAATCTGCAGCACACTACCTGCTCACCAGCACACAGCAGGCAGATGTGAGTAGCCGATGAGAACAGTGGAGCAATTACCAGCTTAAGAGTGCGACGTATCCTCGATGGAAGCCAAAAACAGAAACACAAACTAAAAATAATGTTGCTTTGTAATTGTTGGACGTGCAAACAATCTGTCTGCTAACAGCTTCACTATATCAACTTAATATTAATAATATAAATAAAACTTAATATTGCTCATTGTACACACCTAAACGGTGAGTTGTTATTGTTTAGTGGGAACACATATGTAGACTTATTGTTATTGTTATTATTCTATAGCTTTACATGATTCAAAATACAGTAATCCTTATTTTTCTTATCCAGGTTGTCAGCTCCCCTCCCCTTGAAGGCCAATGTTCCTCTCAAGTTAGGTTGGGACCCTTATATGGGAGCTCTATGACCCTCTGTTATAAGGTCTTTACTGTAAAATCAAAAGCGCCTTGAGACAGCTGTTGTTGTAATTTTGCACGATATAAATAGAATTGAATGAACAAGCACTTTGTGGTGGTTGGAAAGAAAAATTCTCTTTTACTAATGTAACAGTGTTTATATGGTATTATTCCACTTGCCACAAATATCAGTGCAATGGGGAAACAGCGCCCCCCCTCTCGGTGTGGCTGGTTAGGTGAGGCTGGCTGCAGTAATCGCTGCCAGTCTGCCGTAGCCATACGAGAGGTGAGTTGTATTGTTCTGCCCACGATATAGCCAAGTAGTACAGACACATAAAACATGTTTGATTAGCTGATGAGCACCGAGTGTAATAAGTGCTTAGTGGACACATGTCCAACACCAGTTTTATGTACTTTTCATTTGTTTATTAATGTGTGAAACTATGCTAAAGCGGAATGCTAATGGATGCTCTGCCGTAGTGTGCTGTGCGGAGTGGTGTGTGGCGAGCCATTTGCACTGATACAACACCGTTGTTTCCATTCAGGAAATAAAGTGGCAACGATCGATCAGAGACTCCTTGTCTTTTTAAAAACACAACACAACGCAGAGTCGAGGAGTCTGTTTGGGCCGAACTGTTGCAGCGGGATGAAGCAGAAACCGGTTACACTGGTGCCGTGACCCCAGCTCCTGCAATCCTGCGACCGCAACGGGGGCCGTCTACTTCCTGGAAGGTGGAAAAGTCGCGGGAGACTGGCTTTTCTTAGTCCCGCCATTTTCTGCGTTCTTTAGAGACATCGGGGCGGGGCTCTCTGTGTTTCTTTTTTTGGAGAGTTAAATAGAAAAAAAAAGGGAGGGACACATTGAGCCATGGCAGATTTTCCCAGTTTTGGCAGGGGAAGGGGGGCAGTTGGTTTTACCCCTCTGCATTCATTTGGCAGAGGCAGATCAAGGTTGCTGACAGCCCCAGTTTCCTCCACACCTAAGCCTGTCCTTGCTGAGTTAAATGAAAACCCTATTGATGGGAACTGTGATAATCTACAAAATGCTGGATCAGAAACCAGTCCCACAAAAGAGGACCTTTATGCAGAGATTGCAACGCAAATTGGGTTTTCTATTGGGGAAAGCATTGCCTCTTGTCTTGAATCTCGGTTGGGCTCTGGAGTGGGAAACAGTGTTGTTGGGTCTGCCAATAATGTGTTATCTGAACCCTCACTATTGAATGTGATTGTAAAGTCTGATGTTAAAGAACCTGTGTGTTTTAGAGGGGATGGCTGTGATTCATGCAGTGTTCAGGAATGGGAGGAAATGATGATGACTTTTTTTAAGAGAAGAGGGGTACCAGTTGCTGAACAAGCTGATGATGTGCTGAGTAAACTGCTGGGGAGGGCACGAGAAATAGTCAAGGTGGGCATACGTAGTAAGCCATCTGTGTGTCTTGAGAGGGGCCCAGAGCCCATTTTTGAGATCTTAAAGCAGCACTTCAGTGACACTGCCTGTTCAAGCATGCCTTTAGCTGATTTTTATGCAACACTACCCAACTCAGGTGAAACACCGTTTGATTACTGGCTCAGGTTGAACAGAGCCATGGAGGTGACTGAAGACTGTCTGAAGAGACAAAATAAGTCCTTTGCATATCTGACAAAAGAGCTGACTGCTATGTTTATCCGCTACTGTCCAGACTCAGAACTGTCTCTTATTTTCAAGTGCAAGCCCCTGCAGCAGTGGACGGTTGCTGATGTGCACGAGAAATTGCTGGAGCATGGCAAAGACCGGAAGTGCACCCCTCAGTTTAGTGCAGTCAGTGCCTTGAGTTTTCAGCAACAGGAGGTGAGTCCTAATGTGCAGCAGGCGACAGGCAACAGTAAGTGTATTACACCATCACCAACCTCTCCCTCAGCATCACTTCCTGGCCTTCATGCAAAACCACCTACTGATCGTCTTGATCATGTGATAGCCCTGTTGGAGAAAGTCCTGGAGGGACAGCCTCGACAAGCAAAGCTGCCTGCTAAGGATGATGTAAGGGTCCCCCGTAACCAAACACACAAAATTGTGCCTTGCGTGATTTGTGGTGACACTGAACACTCTACGTATCACCACTGTAGAGCCCATCAGCTATGTTTCATCTGCCATGCTGGCGACCACACACGGGCTCAATGCCCCAGGGCCGTGTCTGTCAGAGTGAGGGGGCCTGACTCAGCCACCCAGCAGCTGGGAAACTAGATGGCCTACATGTGGAGGGGGCAAGTGTTAGGCCTGAAATCGCCCCCAAAGAGGATGATTTTGATGATTTAGAATCTGTATTACACACTGTTTGTGAGGAGCGCCAGCTTGGCCGGAGACCCGTTCTTCAGAACACACACAGACTAAAACAGCATGATGAGCTGTTCTATGAAAATGTGACCCTGGGTGGCAAAGTGTCTGTTAAAGCCATGCTTGACAGTGGCTCTATGGCCTGCACCCTCAGCACCAATATGATGCCCCAACTATTACATCATGCAGTGCTGCAGACCCCCACCTTGCAACCCACGGATGTCGTCCTGATTGGCTGTGGTGGTTCGAGGACTGTTCCATCAGGTGTGTGTGACATTACGGTGGAGATATATGGCTGTAAAGTTGTTGTGCCAATGTTGGTGATTGCAGGGCAGAGTGAGGACCTCATTTTGGGCAGCAACCTAATGAGGTATCTGAGTAATCGCCTGAGGGAAGAGGGACATTTAGGAGAGGAATGCAGCAAGACCCTGAGTGCGGGGGAACAGATTAATAAAAATCTGCTGAGTTCAATGTCAGGAGTGGTGGCCCCAGGGCATGTTGGTGATAAGATCGGAACTGTCAAGCTAAAGAGAGCTGTAACATTAGAGCCCTTGACAGAACACCTTGTTTGGGGCAGGCTGGAGCTAATGGATAACGGGGCAGTGGGCAGTGCTGTCGTTGTAGAGCCCACCGGGTCAAGGTCTGGACCGAGGTCAGTTATGGTTGGGAGAACTGTAGCGCATCTAAACAGTGATGGGTGGCTCCCTGTGAAAGTGCTGAACCCCTTTGACAAGCCGATAACACTGAAACGGAACATGAAGTTGGCTGACGTGTCCCCCTGTGCAGCAGTGGAGAACTTCAGCCCCACTGGCTCCTACTTGCAACAGAACATGCAACAGTCTACTGGCTCAGCTTGGTGCCATGATGAGCAGAGTCTAGTCACTGATGTTTCCACTCTGCCAGATGATTCACCCTCACAGGAGGTGACAAGTGGTTGTAGCCCCTTACATGCAGTGCTGCAAAATCTGGGGCTGTCTGATATCGACATTGATTCATGTGCAGTTTCGCCGGCTGGCAAAGAAAAACTGGTTGGCCTTATAGCCCAGTTTGAGTCTATCTTCTCGAGAGACAAGCTGGATTGTGGCAAGGCTAACGGCTGCCTACATCGAATTCGAGTTGTGGACGACAAGCCATTCCGGTTGCCATGCCGACGTGTGCCACCGACTCATTATGAAAAACTAAGACAGGCTCTGAATGACATGGAGGAACGGGAAATAATTCGGAAGTCTTGCAGTGAGTTTGCATCACCCCTGGTGTTAGTTTGGAAGAAGTCCGGTGAGTTGAGAATCTGTAACGACTTTCGCTGGCTTAATGCTAGAACTGTCAAAGATGCTCACCCACTCCCACATCCGGCTGACGCACTGGCTGCTTTGGGAGGGAACGGATTGTTCTCCACAATGGACTTGACTTCGGGTTATTATAATGTGGAGGTGCATGAAGAGGACCGTAAGTACACGGCATTTACGTCTCCATTTGGGTTGTACGAATATAATCGTATGCCACAAGGACTGTGCAATAGTCCGGCCACCTTCATGAGGATGATGCTAGGCATTTTTGGGGATCAGAACTTCCTCAGTGTGCTGTGTTATCTTGACGATGTTCTGGTTTTTGCCCCGACAGAAGAATTGGCACTGGAGCGTTTGCATATGGTGTTCCAGAGACTCCAGGTTCACAACCTTAAGTTGGCTCCAAAGAAGTGCCATTTCCTGAGACAGTCTGTGAAATTCCTGGGGCACATTGTAAATGCTGATGGGATACAGTCAGACCCTGACAAAATAGCATCCATTACATCCCTTGCAGAGGCAGACCTTATGGAAGCGGGTTTGAGTGTCCCATCCCAACAGAAGGTCCGCTCATTTTTGGGGATGGTAATGTTCTACCAACAATTTATTGAGAACTGCTCATCCATCGCAAAACCTCTGTTTCGGCTGACATCTGGGGATAAAGGCCCTCGTGGTTCACGGCGAAAGCACCGGCTGGTGCGTAAAAAGCTGTGTGAGGAGGACTGGACGGATGAATGCAGGGCAGCTTTCAATGAGCTGAAGCAGGCCTTGTTGGATCGAGTGCTCCTGGCCCATCCTAATTTTGAGGAGCCCTTTTTGCTCTCTGTTGATGCCTCCAGCAGTGGCCTTGGTGCCGTGTTGTCGCAAGTTCCTTCTGGAGCTTCTACATCAAGACCGATCGCCTTTGCCAGTAAGACACTCAATCATGCACAGTCCAAGTACCCAGCGCATAGGCTGGAGTTCTTTGCATTGAAGTGGGCGGTGTGCGACAAGTTCCATCACTGGTTGAGGGGTCATCAGTTTACCGTATGGACGGATAATAACCCTCTCACCTACATACTTTCTAAGCCAAGACTGGATGCATGTGAGCAGAGGTGGATCGCAAAGCTAGCGCCTTTTCAGTTTGACATAAAGTACATTCCTGGTCCTAAAAATGTGGTGGCTGACGCGCTGAGCAGGGAGCCCTTCGTGCACCCCAGGGCCTCCCACCGGTTGATAAGGGTTCCATATAATGAACTTCTGGCAGAGGCAGAGGCAGTTGCCACTGGTGGGGTTCAGGAGGCCTTCAGATGGACTGTTCACTCAGCTGATAAGGCCTCAAGCAATGACCAGCCTGTTGTTTCGCAGTGCACGGCTGTTGCACAGACAGGAATGCTGACATCTTCTGAGGTGGGAGCTGTCTTCCAGGCCCATAGTGAACATGAGTTCAGGGTGTGGCCACATGCTCTCCTTCTGCCCCAATGCTCTCAGACTGTACTTACGCCAAACCAGTCTGACTCTGAACCCTTCTCGCATGATGACCTAGTGGGACACCAGCGGCGTGATGATGTGCTGTGCAGAGTGATCTCCTATGTGGAAAGGGGACGGAGACCCTCGAGGAGGGAGCGGGCAAGTGAACCGGTTGATACGAAGAGATTTCTAAGGGCTTGGGACAAGTTAACTGTGAGGGATGGTGTGCTGTATCGAGTCTCCAAGAATCCCGTCTCAAAGACAAAGACTCATCTGTATGTTGTTCCGCCAACCTTGCGGCTCGCTGTACTGAAAGGCGTCCATGATGAAGCCGGTCACCAGGGACAACAAAGAACACTTTATCTGGCCAGGCATAGATTCTACTGGCCTGGTATGGCCAAGCATGTGTCAGAGTATGTACGGTGCTGCAGAAGGTGTGTTGTTAGCAAGTCGCCTGAGCCAGAGGCGAGAGCACCTTTGGAGAATATCAGAACATCAGAGCCCCTTGAACTGGTCTGCATAGATTTTTGGTCTGCGGAGGATTCAGCGAACAAATCCGTGGATGTGCTTGTGGTCACAGACCACTTTACTAAGATGGCTCAGGCCTTCCTATGCCCCAATCAGTCTGCCAAGGCGGTGGCACACCAACTCTGGCATAACTACTTCTGCATCTACGGCTTTCCGAAACGCCTTCACTCGGATCAAGGAGCTAATTTTGAGAGTGTGCTCATTGCCGAGCTATTGAATGTGGCAGGTGTCCAGAAGTCTCACACGACCCCATACCATCCGATGGGAAACGGCTCCTGCGAGAGGATGAACCGTACCTTGGGCAACATGATTCGTGCATTACCCCCAAGAGCCAAGCAAAGGTGGCCTGAGGCACTGAAAGCTCTCACATTCGCCTATAACTGCACAGTCCATGAGACAACTGGCTATGCGCCATTTCTGCTGATGTTTGGCAGAGTGCCAAGACTGCCGATCGATGTGATCTTTGGCTCTGTTATTGAGCACCAAGACATCATGAACTATGATCGATATGTCCAGACATTGAGGAGGGACCTCAAAGAAGCCATGGATTTGGCGCAGGAGGTGGCACGCAAAAATTTGAAGCGTCACACGGACCTCTACAACCGGAAAGTGCGGGGAGCCCCAGTAGAGATTGGTGATCGCGTCCTTTTGGCCAACAAAAAGGGACGTGGCAAAAGAAAACTTGCTGATCGCTGGGAGAGTGTTGTCTATACAGTTTTTGACAAAAATGAAGAGAGTCACGCCTTTAAGCTGATGGATGATTCCACAGGGCAAGTGAAAGTTGTGCATCGCAACCTGATAATGCCAGTGAACTTCCTCCCTCTCAGTGGTGCTTCAGTTCAGGATGATGGAGATGAGCTTTCTGAGTCTGGCTCGCTGATGATTGGATGCGACGGAGAAGCTGTCTGCAACTCATCAGTGGGCACGGCTGAATACAGGACGAGAGCTTGGGTGTCTGACTTACCGTCTGCAGTGTCCAGCGGCTCGCTGATGACAGGGGTTACTCAACCAGAAGGCCGCATGGTGGATCAAGAGCTTGCCTGTACCAGTGTTCCCCCTGTTGACACTGAGGAGCAGGTGGATGCCACCTTTGGTGTTCAACATTCTGACCTGCTTATGTCTGTGGCCCCAGTTGCAGCCTCCTCTGTTTTGGAGTTGGCAGCCATTACTGACGGTGACCAGGACAATGAAGCTGCTACTGAGGGTCATGTCTTAACCACAGTTGTTCTGCCCAACGCAGACCCGATTGATGTTAGCAGGGTGGTGGGGACCCGTGCTAGATCGAGAGTGGGACGGTTACTTAAGCCTGTTTCCAGGTTGATTGAAATGATGCATCAGAGACCTGTTAAAGTGTAAATATTGTTGATAACTGTGAGTTGATTCTATTGTTGTGGAAGTGGGACTTTGATCTTTAGAATTGAAACTGATCATTTGTCGTTGATTTTTCTGTGTCAGAGTGGCGTACAGTTGTGATGTGATGAAATATGTAACTGGCATATTTTGTTCTTTTTTTTTGGAAGGGGTCTGGCCAACTTCTTCTTCTACTTCCTTTGGGGATAGTCCTCTGACTGAATTTTCTTTGTGACTTTACGACCTGGTATTACTGAACAGATTTATCACATGTTGATAGCTATGGATTAGCTATTGGATTTTTTTTTATCTTGTTCTTTTTTTTGAGGATTATTGGGTTTTTGTCCTCTGTTTGTGTTATGGTGACTGTGGTGTACCTGATTTTTTTTTTTTTTTTTTTTTTTTTTTTTGTGGTGTTTGTTTATTTGAGTGTGCAAGTGGAATTCAGCAGGGGGGAATGTAACAGTGTTTATATGGTATTATTCCACTTGCCACAAATATCAGTGCAATGGGGAAACAGCGCACCCCCTCTCGGTGTGGCTGGTTAGGTGAGGCTGGCTGCAGTAATCGCTGCCAGTCTGCCGTAGCCATACGAGAGGTGAGTTGTATTGTTCCGCCCACGATATAGCCAAGTAGTACAGACACATAAAACATGTTTGATTAGCTGATGAGCACCGAGTGTAATAAGTGCTTAGTGGACACATGTCCAACACCAGTTTTATGTACTTTTCATTTGTTTATTAATGTGTGAAACTGTATGCTAAAGCGGAATGCTAATGGATGCTCTGCCGTAGTGTGCTGTGCGGAGTGGTGTGTGGCGAGCCATTTGCACTGATACAACACCGTTGTTTCCATTCAGGTACATCACTTGTTGTTGCTGTTATTTTATTGTATACTAAAAATTTTAATATGGCTGCAGTAATCGCTGCCAGTCTGCCGTAGCCATACGAGAGTGTGCTGTGCGGAGTGGTGTGTGGCGAGCCATTTGCACTGATACAACACCGTTGTTTCCATTCAGGAAATAAAGTGGCAACGATCGATCAGAGACTCCTTGTCTTTTTAAAAACACAACACAACGCAGAGTCGAGGAGTCTGTTTGGGCCGAACTGTTGCAGCGGGATGAAGCAGAAACCGGTTACACTAAGAAGAAACCTCAAGTAGAACCAGGCTCAGGGAGGGGCAGCCTGCAGATGGCTGGCATATAATCAGTTTACAAATTATGTTGAAAAGATATATAATGTAACCACTGCACACTGTCCCACTTACCATAATTTGTTATTCAGTTTCAGTCTGTGTGACCTTTGTCAGCTACAAAGGAGCAGTGTTCATGCACATTTGCACAGATATACACACTGAATAAGATTCAGCCAATTAGGGATTCCTCCTCTCACATGTGCATATCGATCAGGTAATGAGTCCACTGGAAACATCCATGCCATCATCAGAAAGCCAAACAACATTTAACATCGCCAGCTGATCTGAAAAAAGACCCTTGTATGTTAGAATCGGCGATGGCGTGCCGTGCACAGGGGCCAGTTTTGTACTTTTACTCTGGATATCTCAACTGGCTCATTATAATTGTGCGATACAGCTGCCTTTATTTAATTAAAATAGCTGAACAGCAGCTCCTTTCCATCACTGGAAAGTTGGATCCAAAAATTCAAGAATAAGTTCTCGATTGGCCAGATGGGGGTAGTATTTCCTCGCCTACACATGACACACATACACTAATCCATGTTCAGGGGTGTTGTGAACAAGCAAAGATGCACATCTGTCAGTATGCCAAGCTGTTTCTGATGTCTTTAACTTGGAACCCGAACTGTGTAGCAAGAGGGGGAAAAAACAAATGTAAGTGTAAATTTAATTACTTTTTTCAGTCCCTGCAGTTTGGCTTCTGTCATAGAGACACAAAGAAAAAAAACTTCTAAGCTTACTGTGATGTGTAAAAATCTACACATCACGTTGTGAATATGGAAAAGAACCTACAGAGTGAGCTTTACTTGCTTAACTCTGTAGCAGACCTATCATGACAGTAATAAATAAAAAATAATTAAAAAAAACAAATTCATGGGTCAAAGGAGCGTGGTGGTGGTGGTGTGTGTGTGTGTGTTGGGGGGAGGGTTACAGGATTTACTGGTTAGGATAGTTATGCTATAGTGAAAATGCTGGATTTACATCTGGAACACTGAAGAGGAAAGATGCTGCGGAGGTATTATGACGGCTCTCTCCGCCCACGGTCCCCGCCCACCAGGCAGGAATAATAGTGTGTAAGTCACTTTGCAAATGAGGTTATCACTATCCAGGGATGCAGGCTGGAATATACGGTATGCAGAGAGTTTGGACAGAAGGATGATTTTCTGACTCTCAACCGAGAAATAGATCTACAGGTGGAGAGAAGAAACTTTAAATTAAACCAGTTATTAATTTTTTTAAATTTACAGTAATGTTTTTATGAAGGCAAGTGCAAATGTTTTTGTGCCTTTTTTTCCTTTACTTGATAGTCTAAAATAACGTTGTTTGGCTTTGTTTTGGACTAAAAATCTAAATGTGTTTTCATCAGTCGAGCAAACGATCTTCTTTACTTGGACATTTGGGCTTCTGCTTGTGGATTTCTTAGTAGGCTCTACTGCTGGCACCATGCCTTATCATGATGAGGAGTACCCCGGTCAGCCTCTGTGGCAGTCTGTGCTGCTTTTCTGCTGCAAGGGCATGATCGAGGGCATCATGGTCATTCTGTTCTTCTGGCTTCTGGTTCAGGTCCTGTTCACCAAACAGTTAGAAGGTACGGTATCCGAGTCCAAAACAATAACCACATCGCCACATGCTATTACCATATACATGCTGATGAAAGAGCTCCCTGGTCCATAACGGATGTGATTCTGTTGTTTTCATAGATAAAGCAAAGCTAGAATAACATCAAATGTTTCTTTCCAGTGTTTGTGTTTTTGGTACATTTTGTGTTGCTAAATCTCTTTGATAATTACATCATTTTTACTCATTTAGAAACCTACTTTAGTGATGCATATCTCCACAAATTAAGGGCTGTAAACTTGGCTACCCAATCATATTAGGAATGGCATATTTATTAATATATTGTTCAGTTTTTATGTGTATATTTTAAGAAAGCTCTGACAAAATTTGAACCAGTCATTTAGTAATATGCTAATATCTTCCAGCACATGGCCCAAAATACTACATTAACTGCATTATGTAATCCCAGAGTTGACTGAGATGAATTACTTCTGCCACCTGACCTTATTATCCCTTGTTGCTTCTACAGTTCATCTCCAGATTCTTCTTCTGGTTGGGCTGATCACCTTTTGTCTGTGTTTGGTCCTGGGATGCCTTCTGTGCTTGTGGAAAAGTAAAGTTTCTCGAGTGAAAGACAAAGCTCCTGCGACATCAGCACCAGCTCCTGCTGAACCTGTGTCCTTTGCTCAGACCTCACCTTCTCCCTCAGCAGGAGCAACAGCATCAGCATCCAAGCAGCAGTTTGCTGAGCTGGATGAAGAAGTGCTGGAGTACCCGTCCACTTTTAGCAGCGCTGCTACTTCAGAGGGTGAATTTGGCTCTCTGGCATTTTCAAATCAAACTTCCTGTGAACAAAAGGAGCCTCCAAAGTCTTATTTTTCCCTGCGCCGCCTCAGCACACCTCTGCTTTCATCACCCCTTTATAAACCATTAGACCAGAGTCATAGCTCGCTGCCTTCCTTTCCCAAACTGGGACTACTGGCCAAAACACGCAAGGCCCTGCAGCGACGCTGCACTGTAACTGGGGAAGACATATCTTATAATGAGCACACTAGACTCACCAGACCCAGTGCTGGCTCTCCTTCTACAAAAGAAAAACCTATCCCATTGGCCCCACTAAGCTATGGCTCCAGTGCAAGCTGCCAACATCCAATATCACCAAAACCCTGCCTCCACTTCACTATGGCCTTCTCTCCAGGGCAGCAAACCCTGACAGTCACTGTCCTCAGCCTCAGTGGGACGCCTCACAGGCTGGAAGATGTGTCTGTGCAGGGCAGCCTACCACCTCTCTGCCCCTTTCCTATGAAAGCCGCTGTGCAGAGCAGCTCCAGCTCTGAAGCCCACAGCCTGGTGCTAATTTTTAAGGTGAGCTCTGTGGAGGAGCTCCAAAGGTGTGTACTGAAGGTAGCTGTGAATGCACGAGAACCAGCGAGCCCCAGACGCAGTTCTCTGGGTGAACTGGAAGCCGAGTGTGCAGGAAGAGACTGGACACCACAGACGCCACTTCACTTAACAAAAGAACTCAATCGAAGCAAGTAGAAAATAAAAAAGGTAGCGAAGGTTATACACCTGTGAGTGGTTTAAATGTCCGTACTTGGAGGTAAAAGCAACTTGAATGATTGATTAGGAACCTTTCGGGTACAAATTGTAGACCTCTGAACTTAAATCCTGGAACAATAACAAGATGGAAGAAAATGTAAACAAATTTCCAGATTTTTTTCTGTAGTTTTATTTATTCATTGCTGTGTATGACAGAGCTAAATGTTCAAGTTGCAATTCCTGCCAATTAGGAATGCCCTCTTTGCTCTTTGAACTTTTGCCCTTTGATTGCAGAGTCTGACCTCTCAGGATGCACTGATGTGTAAGGGGCTTAGCTGTCCTCCACAGATCTTCATTTTGCTTCATTATCAGACTGTCGCACTCTGTTAAAGTCACGGTCCTCAGAGCTGATAATCTAGACAGCCTTGTTTCTACATCAGTGGCAGCAGGTAAAACCAGAGTTTGGTGTCACTTAAACTCGACAAAATGCGTATGTGATTTCAGAATGCTATAAGGGCATAATAGACAGATGTATTATATATATATTTATATGGTGGATATATATACATATATATATATATATATATATATATATATATATATATATATATATGGGTATATATGGGTAGAACTAACTTTTTTCTTTCAGGGGCAGAGGTAAAGTAATTCCCTATGTTTGCTTTTAATGTTTAAGGGATTAAATGATGTCTTACAGGACCAGAATGCATCAGGAGATCATCCCTTTTTTAATGACATTGTGGTTTAATCCTTCGCTATTCACAATCCTCAGGAAACATTCCAATCTCCACTGGTGCTCTGATCTGTCAGGTCTAATCTTTGTATGCATTAGTCTGTCAAGGCATTATTTTTTTATTTTTCTATTGCATGCAAACTCATCCTGTATATAGATCCAAGTGATTTCATGATATCAGTTTCCTGCACAATATGTCACATAAGCATGACTCAGATAATCTATTTATTTTATCTCAGAACCTGAAAGTACTTGTTCGTGAATAATAAGAGGCAGTATAGTGAATAACCCTTATATACTGTATATGCAAAGTTAAATGTGGTGCAAGTGCAGTGTAAATTCCAGCTAAACATCTAAATTTAAAAAATGTATTTCACTCTTTTTGAACACTTTCACTCTATGCTTTATTTAAGATCTAAATCGTCTAAAAATCTGCTAGTACTTAACGAAAGTTAGACACATTGTGTTTGTGTATATGCATATAGACTACCAGGTGATCAATCTGCACCACGAGGGAGTTTTGATGAGCAGCAGAGAGACTAAAGCAGGGTCCTGTACTGTGTGGAACACTTCTTTCCTGTTTGACCTGCCTCCAGGAGACATCAGTCAGCTGCCCCTCATGCTTGAATTTGTAATAAACCAGGTCATTAATCATCATATACCACGGCAATAGTTTTATTTTTCCGTTATAATAAATGCAGCACAATTCAGCATCCCCTCTCTTGTCTAATGTGGCAGAATGCAGTCCTTTCAGAAGCCAGAGTTGTTGGCCGAGTCTTCGTTGGAGCAGAGGTTGCAGATGCAGGACGTGCTCATTGGAGAGACATGTGCAGCCAGCATGTGGAGCAGGCACGATGGCACACTATTCAACCTGAAACCGCAATAGAATAAGGCTGTTTGATGACCAATGGAGCGGATTTACTGTTGAGCTCTTTGGGCAACAAAAACGGTCAGACATGAAGCGCGTATGGATAGAGTCAACCTGTGATCTAGTTCACCTCAAGGTGCTGTCTACACTCAAGATGATACACACCCTCCTAATCTGGCAGCTTACTTGGACTTCAAAAATTTCCATCTATGGCATCCCAGTGGAGCTGCCCCCCAGCACTGCTGCTGTTTCAGTTCCTCCACCACCTCACTGTCAAAATGGGGATTTAAGGAGGTGTTATTAACTCATCGGCTCTGACAGATGTTTGAAAGGAGTGATGAGCTTGCAGCCAAACTCTGTATCCTGGAGTTGTCTGACTGAATTGTTGTTTAGGTATATGAAATGCCTGTGTTCAGTGAAACTCTGAGAAATCAGTTCTTTCAACATGGCCTTATTTCAGCATATCAGTCACTACATTCTTCTATGCAAAATGTAGAAAGTTGCTTTTAGTGTACGTTTCTGTAAAGCAAAGCCCAGAATAAACCTTTTAATTGTGCAGTCTTGTATCCATTTGGTTTCTATACCCAAAACGTTTTAACTGAACACTATAGTCTTTACAATACAGATGTATTTGGTCCTTGTCACTAAAAATCTTTCTGCCGGATTTTATCAGCTAAAAATGCTAAAATTATTGTTGTTATGGTTCCGCTTAATGATTTTCTGTAACAACGATACAATAAAATATTTGAATGGAACAATCATTTTCTGTGAAGCATCAGGAATAAAGCTGGTTGGAGTCTTCACAAATACGTCATTTAACCTCTCCCTCCTCTTCATCAGGGCTACAGATGTGTACAAGCTCAGCCAGGAATATTCCATCAGGATAAAGGGGAAGTGTCCTCTTCCACTCTGGGCCATATTCATCTGAACACTGAGAAGACTTATCTGAGAGCTTTTTGGGGGGGCTACGGTCCCAGATTGACCTCTTTGACCTTAAGGCTTGACAAAAAGAAAAGACGGAGAAAATTTAAATTTCCAAACTTCAAATCCAACAAACAGACTAGAAATACAGAAAGAACTCAAACATAGAATCAGAAGGTGAATTCATTTAAACTAGAGACTTCTCCACCAATGACCATTTTTGTGCCTGTTTAAAAAAACAAAACAACTTCATGGACATTTGTGGACATGTCCCTGTTTGGGATGAGTACATCCTAAGACTTGAAACACAACACAGCCATGCAGACACGTTTCTACACTACTCATTACACTGATCCTAGCACAGCTTCACCTTGCAGCAGACTGTCATTTTTTGCCTTCAGATTGTTGATTTCTGCAGTCATAGCTGAGATCTGATGAGGAGAGGAACAGTTTCAAACCTCTGACTTCATGTTTCCTCTTGCAGGTGTGCATTGGCCATATTAATGCGCTATTTTATGATTTTAATCCTTTTTCTAAAAAATGTTCAGAAAAGTTGGTCAAAGATCTTCACATGGAAAAACACTGTAACTCATTCCTATCCTTTCATGGTTGACTTCACTGTGTTTCTACTGAATGGTTAACTCCTTTGCTTTATATCCGATTATTTAGCAAGTACAAGGAGTCATATTTGAGATTATAGCAGAAATGTTTTTTCCACGTACCATTTAAGCAGCTATGCAGTCAGAACGACAGCCCTGCTCTTTGATTAAAGTAGAAGCTGGGATTAGTGCTCTTTGCACATATGCGTGTATATATGTAATGAAAGTGAGGGCGGTTCAGAATTTCACAGTATAATCTGCGTGTCACGATAATGCCACTAAAGATATTAAGTCGAATCAGTTGCCGATGATATATATCCCTACAATATATATACTGTATATTCTTTTTATTCTTTTAGTTGGATTTTATAAATTTTTGAACTTGGCAATGCTTTCTGCAGCTGAACATTAAGTTTAATAACCTGCTGTTTCTGATCAAGGAGGCTTTCATCATGGGTCTCCTCTCCTGCCTCTCCCTCCTCCTCCTCCTCCTTTGCTGGACAGCCGTTAATCTCCTCTTCATCCTCCTCGAACACTGGCATCAAACCCGAGGCTTGTTGCCAGTTTCTCCTGTCCACTGCAGCCTGAGAGAAAGTCACAAACACTTTTTGGCCAGGATCATTGTGTTTTTCAGCTTTATATGGCTGAGGCTTCTTACCCTAACAAGTTTAACTGTGGGTGTCCAGTCTTGAGGTGAAGAGGCTCCATTGCTGTCACCCTGCTGGGCCTCCTTTCCCTCTCGTTCTTTAAATAAACTCTTTAACTACAGATGTAATAGAAAATAGCAGTTACTCAGGCTTGTTGTAACCTACTGCAGGTGTAAAACAAAACTGGCCACACTAGCAACTCCCTGAATGCTGGGACTAGCGCTATCAACATGCTAACATGCTAACACTAGTTAGAATGTACAAACTTTGTATAACTTTGTTTAATGTTTTAACCTGCTGGCCATCATTATGTAGCTGAAGCTGCAGGTAATACTGTTGTTGTTTATTAAATTAAGTACTTGATATAGTAATCATATTAGCATCTGATTTAAAATTTATTGGGATGTTTCACCGACAACCACAAGTCCAAACTTGTTGCAGGCTTTATCCTGAAATTCTCTGCAAAATCCTACGGCTCCCCTACCAATTCATATAAATAAGATTGTATTTCAGTGAAAGGTTAATAAGTAGACTGATTAACATTGCCACTCTGGAGCCATAGTGCTAACTTGGATCAGGACCAGAATCATACACTACCTGCTCAGTAACCAGTCTCCTTTGCTGCTCTGTGTCTACATTAAGCGGACAGACTGTTTTGCCCCTTTGGCCTTGGACAGAAGGTTTCCCATCTTCAACCTGTGGGCAAGATTTGCCTCATTTGTTACATTTACAAAGACAGGTGGCTTATAGTACATTCCATTTATGGACTTGACCTCATAAAACTGCCTCTGGGTTTGAAGCTTCGAGCTTGGGAGGATTTGGTTCACCTTCCCTGGAATCTCTGAAAACATCAGGAAGTCGTTTCAGAACTCAGCAAGGTAAATCAGTGCATTGAATCCTGGCAGGCCGGCTCATACCCTCTGAGTCACGAATGAAGATGTCTGTTAGAATGCTTCCCTGATCTTGGCCATCTTCAGGAAGCTTTTTCATGAGCTAAGGGGAGGAGATAAGAACATACCCTTCGGGTTATGAGTGGTTAAATGTGTTGATTTATAGTATGATCAGGTTGTAGTGACACTACCTTGAGCTCCAGGGCAGAAATCTTGATTTTAGCCTCATTTTTTTCCATCTCTCTCAGCCTTTCTAGAGTCTTTAAAGCATGTTCTCTAAGACAGTGCACATACTCATCTGTTACACAGTCATTTTCAGAGTCTACAACAATACGTCACACATAAGTTTAAGAAGTAAGAAAGCGTACTTTTCGCTCAGTTCATTCTCTTTGTCTGCAAGTTTTTGCTTCAGCCTTTGAACCTCACTGCTTTGGATGCTGACCTGTACGTAAATTACGAAAGACAACATCATCTTCTCGTCACAGTTCCCCTCACCTTCCATTAAGGTGTCAAAAATGCACATAAGTGAGGCAGGAATATTTTGTTACCTGAAGGAATTTGTTTGGGTGGCTCTCAGAGTCCCATAACAAAGAGGATTCTGATAAGCTGGAAAAAAACAGTTATGATGAAGCTCACAAAATTTCATTTCAAGCACTTTCCTGACATTGTGTTTTGAAAATGAAAATCTCATCAAAATCTACTTACCATGTCTCTGTCCCTTTGTCTGGAATCTGGCCCCCTTCACCTGCAAATACAACGCCCCCTTGTGTCAGAGAATTATTTAATACTGGATAACTGCAAAATACCTGATCTGTATTCTTGTCTGGAATATTTTCACTTGACACAGATTATTCAGAAGTGAGCTCACCTTTACCTTCGTCCTTATCTCTATGAAGACGTGCCTGGCTCCTGCTCCTTTCCAGCTCCAGCTTTTCAAGCTCATCCCTGAGCAGCGAGTCACATCCTCCCTGAATGTTACAGGTGTTCAGTTATATCATCTACAGCTACAGGTTTCTATTCAGAGGCACACTGCCCTCTTTGTGCTGCTTCGGATTTAGATCTTTTTTCTCTAACTGGAAAAATATTATCAAAATGTTTGATGTTTGTTATACATGGCAATTCCTTTTTTAGCCTCAGCAGTATTTTATTATAAACACTTGGATAAATGCACTTATTAAAAATGATCTCCCTTCACAAAAATAGTGTGACGTATAAGTAAACAAAATCATTTTGTTTACTTATACTTCACTTGGATCTTCCACTGCACAGAATTAAGTGTGTTCTGACATCAGAAGGCGGTGTTTACATTCATCTGCCCAAGAGGAAAACTTTCTTTGCACTTATTCCAGACATGTGTGATTGTGAGACATGACATGTTAGCCTGGAAGTTAGTCATGGTCCAGGAACTTATCCAAGTGCCTATGGAAAATATCAAGGTCTCATACACTGGGAAAAGACTTTAGTACAGTAGTAGTGTCTGAAAATGATTATTTGGGAGAAGCAGTATATGAGATATACTTGATGTCTTTAAGAGCATGGTAAAAGGATGTTCTTACTTTATTTCTTGAGTTCTTCTTTAACTCCTCTAACTCCTCTTGTGTAGACTGCAGGGTCAAAGCCACTTTTTGCCATTTCTCTGTCCAATGTGAGGCCACAGCCTTCAGTTCCTCGATGGTCTGGACCTTTACCACATCTTGTTTGCGATACTCTTCCTCCCGCTTTTCCTTCTCAAACACCTCACCCTCCAAACGCAGACACTGATTCCTCAGTTTCTGGTTTTCTAGTTCCAAGACTTCCACAGATTCCCTGAAGAAATAGTTTGACGTTTATGTAAAGAGAATTGTACTGCACTGCATAGTCAATAACGAATAAAGAAGCATCTTCTCATATTAAATAATATGTGTGATCTCCATCTCACCTGTGCTCACAGCACTTTTCCTGCATTTCTTCTCGTCTGCCTTTAATTTCACTCTGCAGTTCCTCTTTTTCTCTGATCAGCTGAGAGCACTGCACCTCCAGATCGGTGACCTGTTTGGTGTTTATGATTTTCTCATCTGTCAGCTCCTGTAGCTCGTGGTGTGATATCTCCAGCCTCTTCTTGATCATTTCAAGCTCTCCTCTTATTTTTTCATTTTCCTGGTGCAATTACAGGAAGGCAATTCTTCAATTAAGAACCCTCCTCCCAACTAAAACTTATTGAAAGAATAGCTCCTCAAAAGCTTTTACAACCTCTCTGAGGGCCTTTGAGTCTTCCTTCACCACAACATCTTTCTGCTGCTGTTTGTTGTGAGTCTGCATCTCCAGGACTTGAACCCTGTGGAGAAGATTTGTCTTCTCCTGTAACGCACCCGAAAACCAAGATGTAGTTATAAATCACAGTGCTTTGATCTATGCTGTGGATTACACTCACATCACAGTTAAAAACAATACCTGTATCAGGTGATCTTTGTCACACAGAGCCTCAGTCAGTTTGGACTTTATTTCTTTTATATTGTCCTCCAACTTCAACACTTGAGTTGATAAGATGGCTTTTTCCTGAGCAAAATTAGGAAGATAATGTTTTAAATTAATTTTGATCATGTGTGTTGTAAAAACTGGACTTATGGGACTTTGATTGCGCATTGAAGGAAGTTAAAAAAAAAAACAATTTGCTAACATCATGAAACATTTGTCATTTAAAATGGATCACATCTCTTTTCTCCGGAGCACAAACTATACAATGTTAACTGGTCAAAACAAATTTTGTTTATTGTCAGCTTTATCAGGCTTATGAGTGTGGATGTGCAATGAAATACTGAATTCTGGCAAACTGACCAGGCATGCTTGGCTGATCTTGTTGTTGGCTTCGCTCAGCTCTTTCTGCAGTTCAGAATGATCCTGTGCAGTGTGGCTGAGCTTCTTGTGCGTCTCCTCTATTTGACTCAACAGCGTCCTCTGCATCTGGGTGTGCACAGAAACAGAGCGCACACTGAAGAGATGAAAATAGCAACACCACTGATGCATGACACACAACACACTTTCATGTCACTTATACAAAACTATCTGCGATAACACGAAACCATCAACCGCTGATGATTCTTAGGGAAGGTATTTTCACACAAAACACTCATCTAAATATGACGGTGCACACAAAGAACCTCCTTTACAGCACTCCCCATCAGCAGCGAACTCCTCCGACAGGACAGTGTGAGTGCCACACCACAAAAACAAGTCAGAACAAGTCCATGTTCACTTGATGTAACAGAAAAGGGCCCAATGCACACAGTGTGGCCAGACAAGTGAACTTTTTCTGATTGTGCAGCTTTCCAGATACCTTGTTGCAGTGCAGCACAGCTCACTCTGTTCCGGCATCCTGCTCAATTAGGGGATGCAGAATTTTGGTCAGTCTCCCCTGATACCACACCCTGAACCCATTGCTCCAACCACACCCTGCCTGGCTTCCAATCTTCCCCAGTACCCACTGAAACAAGCCCATCCAACAGAGGATGGACCCCACAATCCACAAGACCCAAAGGATCCCTTGGAATCAAACCCCAAGAAAAAACCCCAAAAGTTCCACACAGTCAGATATCATTTGGTGAAACAAAACGGAGCAATACAATATATGACATTTGATTGTAGCATTGTGTTAAATTGTAATATTTTTAAATTCACCTCAATAGACGCTTGAAGCTGTTGGAGTGCCTTGTTACGCTCTTCTTCTAGTATCTTTGCCTTAGTCTCAGCCTCTTTCAGAGCCTCTCTCAACTCCAGCATCTCTGTGTCAACTTTCTGCTTCTCCTGGATTAAAACCATTTTTTAGAAAAAGTGTCATTTAGCAAAGGTGAACAAGGAGTCACACCTTGTTTAGCGTGAATCTTTTATAATAATCCAATGACTTCAACATCTGTCTGTTAAGACCTTCTTGACTCACTGGTAATGTTCTGTTGAGCGAGCCCGGAGCTCTCTCGGTTGATTGATCGATGCTTCCTCTGTCCAGAGCAGACCTCATATGTAACAAATCCTTCTCCAGATTTAAGACCCTTGTAAGCAAATATCATGTGAGAATTTTTTCTTAAATTATTAAATATTTTTTTCCTGGACTTACTTTTCACAGAGTTCTCTGCACTGTCTGCTTTTTTCATTTTCAGCTGATACAGCAGCCTTCTTCTCATCCTCGAGGCCCTTCATCATTTGTGGTAGCTGCTATGGGACACATTATTACGTGGTGAGAGGATGCTGTGTGCAAGACAAACCAAATACGTATCCAGAGTAGCAATCAATCCAAAACAGCTAAAGAGAATGAAAAAATCAACACACTCAAAACAAATAAGGCATTTGGTCTTAGACATTTCAATCAACTTGCCCTGCCAGGCAGCTGTGCAATAGTTGCGTTGTAGCTCAGCATGTCTCTGGTCTTCAGCCAGTCCAGTTGAGACTCAAGTCGCTCGTGAGCCTCCTGCAGCCAGTGCACCACTTCTGTTTGTCTGAAGCTACTTCCATCCCGGGCAGCCCTTAACTCAGCCCCTAATGATCGTGTGGGACTCTCAGGCCCCAGATGGGACAATGATTGCCACCTCCTTAGACCTGGGTCATTTTGCCTGGAGCCACCAGCACTGCTCGATGTTCAGAAACACATAAATTAGCCATATACCAACCTCACTGAAAACTCATGTCTCTATATAATATTCCCCCAACCTTGTGCTGACTTTGGACAGAAAGCCTGATCCTGATACAGATGCCACACCACACCATGCTGATGTCTAAAAAGAGGAGCGGGAAGCATTTTCTTTTAAATAATTACCTTCTGATTATTCAAGTTCAGAAATATAAAATGATATCTTGATCTTGCCTGGCCTGTAAAGCGAGATTTGGTGTCCCACATATCCAGGTCTGCAGAAGAAAATGGGCTTGAACCCCTAAACATCCTGTAGCGTCTTCCTATCCAAGTTAATGCTCCTCTCTGTTTGGGAGATGTTACACTCCACACGTCTGCCCACGTGTCAAAGACAGATTTTCACACAAAGATGACAGCTCAACGTGTTGTGGCTATTCATAGATCATGTGTCTTGATATTTGAATTGCTTACTTCATGATCATCATCTGGTTTTAACACTTTGGGGTTGTTACGGCGTGTTTATGAAATTTAGATAATTCAGTGGTCGTTGTTCTTCATGTGTTTTTCACACCAGTCTCCATATCTAAATGCATGTATACCATGTCATCAACTGTATCATGAGAGATAAGAACAGATGTGCATGGTGAAATTTAAACTGACTTCTGCAGTGCACTAAATGACACTTTCTCTTACCTTGATGAAGAAACCCTCTCTTGTGCACTGAGGATGCTCATTTCATCTCATGGAGTATCACGCAGCTTTGATAACACCTTTTTCAGCATATAGCCCTTTAGCGCGTGTATCCATGACAGCCTCTGCACACAGGACTCTGTTGGGTGAGTGTGTCACGGATAACACTCCTGGGATAGCCTCTGCATGAGCTCACTTTGCCTGCTGACTTACTTGTTTGTTGACACGAGTTGTCAGGAGCATCTCCCAAACGACCAGCTTGTCCTTGATTAATTATGCGTAACAGTAAATGATTGACTGTGATCGCTCTAAGCACAAAAAGAGAAAACAATGCTTGATATGATTGTTTTTTTTCTTTCTTTCTGTATTTAAACTTCAGGGAGCAACATGATGGATAATCTTTGGGCAGTTCTATAAATCAGTGTGAAATATTGCACACAAGTGGCAAAATCCAAATTTGTTTCTCTGCGTTAGCAAGTCAGACCATTATTCAGAAGCACTGCTCTGTTAATGAAAAATTTTCCACCAGCAACAAATATTTAATGACTCAATATTCTACTAACCAAATCTATTTGAATTAGTGGTTTGCCATTTGCAAGTAGGTACTAGAACCCATGCTGAGATGGGATCACACCAGCTGAGACACTAATCACACCATTTCTGACTCATGAGAAGTCAGACATCATGACATCTGTATTTTGTACAAAGAAGTACTCGGTACATGTTTGTTTAAAATTATGACCTTCATTTTCTCAGTTACACATTTTTAAAATTGCAGTTCTTCTATCAATACCACAACAATTATGGGAACAAAATACACAAATGGATAAAAATGTATATACGTCTTTGTTTGCTTGTTTTAAAATATTTGTTTCAACTGAAAATCTAGAAGTGAGGTTATACTGAGGTTTATGTGGAAGCTTTGTTTCTGCCACTAAGAAAAAAAAAAGTCAAATGTCGACTTATTTATTACAATTGTGTATCTCAAATTTTTGACTTCTGTTGAAGTCATTTCTGAGAAAGTCTGAATTTTTAGATACCATAGGCGAAATTTCAAGTTTAGTTAATGAGACTAAACTGAAATTTGGACGTATAGAAGACATTTTTCTATTTTTTTCAGTGCCTGAAACAAGTTTCCATAATATCCATAAGATGTACCCACTAAAGGAAATTTGTTTTTGCCAACTGTAAGTCAAAGCTACGCTGTTACGTATCGCTATAGTTATATGAAATAACTGGAAATTTCGAGATACTAAGTATGTCAACATGTTGAGATACTAACCAGAGATTTTGAGATAATGAGTTGAAATTTCTATTTAGCTCTGCCTGACTTTTTGTGTTTGTGTGTTTGTGTGTGTGTGTGTGGGGGGGGCAAAACAAGCTTCACCACAGATTTCCAGCTGTCTGGCAAAAAATTGTTAAGCTTCGGCTCTTATTTCGAAAAGGTACTTCTTCCGGAAACAGGAAGTGGTATAAACCGTGAAAGCTTGCTCCATTCAAAAAGCTAAGAAGCTAATAGTTGAAGAAGAAACAGTTTTCTTATGAGCACTTAATATCGCAGTTTATTGAGTTGTATTGTTCAGGAGGCTCTTCATCACCGTAACTCCAAAAAGGTAAACAATTTTTTTTTCAAGGCGATATTACCTTCATATAAACTTAGCTAAGGTTGATAGCAGGCCGTGGCTAAGCTAGTCACGACTCTCTAGTAAAACCGAACGACTAGTATTTCTGATGTCCTGGTCACAAAGTTAGCTAACAGGATGATTCCTGTCTCTAGAAATCTTCTCTGACAATAATGCTACATAATTAATATTTTCTTTCTTAATAACACGTGCTGCAGAAATGGCCGCGGATTGGTTGGGTAGTTTGGTGTCAATTAACTGTGGACCAACGCTGGGAGTCTACCAGGGAGAAGTATCATCTGTGGACCAGTCCAGCCAAACCATCTCCTTAAGACAGCCTTTCCACAATGGAGTCAAGTGTCCCGTGCCAGAGGTCACATTCAGGTAAGTCTGTGCTACTAAATGTTAGCTCATTGTCAACTTTTTAGCTCATCGGTTTTGTTATTTAACGTCATTCTGACTCATATTTTTTTTTCCCAGTGCCATTGACATAAAAGACCTAAAGATTTTAGATTTTAGAAATGACAATAGTCGGACTACCTCTGCTGCACCTGCAAAGGTAACCAGCGCACCAGTTGCAGTCCCAAAGGGTGACCCTAGATCTGTGGAGAAACTGAACTCTCCACAGCACTGCTCTAAAAGTTATGGAGAGCGTCATCTGGACATACCTGGCCAGCCTAAAGGATTCCGTCGAAGACATAACTCCTGTAAGTGCAATGCTGTTAAATTCACTAAAAATCTGTGGCAAAGTGGTTAACTATATATTTATCATCCCCTCAGGGTCAGCCAGTAATCGAGGGGTAAATCAAGTGACGCCGAAGAAGAATGTGGTGAAGAATGGCCAGATGAAGCAGAGAGATGATGAGTGTTTTGGCGACGGCGTGGATGATTTCCTGGACACAGACTTTGATTTTGAAGGAAACCTGGCTCTTTTTGACAAAGCAGCAGTTTTCTCAGAGATTGACATATCGGAGCGTCGTAATGGTGTGAGGTCACGCGGCACACCTCAGGAGCAGACTCCTACTCGGTACCGGCATGATGAGAACATCCTGGAGGCCAAACCTGTTGTGTACAGACAGATTACTGTACCGCAGCCTGGGGCCAAAGAATACTGCACCGGCAAGTGTTTTATATTGGAATGAATGAAGTGGAGATGCAGGTAAATCAATTTAAGCCTTATTGATGTTTGCTTTACTTTCCACAGACTCTGGACTTGTTGTACCAAGTATAACCTACGAACTGCACAAGCGTCTGTTGTCTGTTGCTGAGCGCCATGGTCTGTCACTGGAGAGGAGACTGGAAATGACTGGAGTGTGTGCCAGTCAGATGGCACTTACATTACTAGGGGGGCCAAACAGGTAAGCAATTATCTAA
This sequence comes from Rhamphochromis sp. 'chilingali', assembly GCF_963969265.1. NCBI lineage: Eukaryota > Metazoa > Chordata > Actinopteri > Cichliformes > Cichlidae > Rhamphochromis > Rhamphochromis sp. 'chilingali'. The sequence goes on along the minus strand of NC_137930.1, from coordinate 54,382,007 downwards.
AATGTGCCTTTTGTTGAACTGGCAACATTTAGGAAATGATACTAATATATGGGGATTCTAAATATCACATTATAGTTAAAATGGGTTTCAGTTTCACTTTGTTCTTTTTAAATATACTTTAAGAAGTTTTTAGTGCAGTGAAAACAACTGTAAAAACCCCAAAATGAATATATACAAAATGCAATACTATTCCCTAGAAAGTAAATACTCCCCAGAGAGTGAGCTGCTTTGGTGGAGGTTTGTGCTCTCAGAGTACTTATTTTTTTCTAAGTTTCTCTCTTGTTTCTATTTATTTCATATTTGTCGCATCAACACTAATTAACCTAGTCATTTTGTTCTTCTAAAGTACTAAATAAAACCTTTGCTATTCCTGCTTCTTCCAGATTCACCCCGAAGAATTTGCACCAGCATCCCACGGTGGCACTGCTGTGTGGCCCTCATGTTCAGGGAGCTCAGGGCATCAGCTGCGGTCGCCACCTGGCCAATCACGAAGTGGAGGTCGTCCTGTTTCTGCCAAACTTTGTCAAAATGCATGACGCCGTGACCAGCGAGGTCACCCTCTTCAACAAAACTGGTGGCAAACAGGTGTCCAGTATCAAAGGTAGGTTTGTTTTGTGGCTTTATTGATCTCTCCCCCTCCAAATACTGTTGGCTTCATTAAAAACAAAAGCGTTGCTAAATACCTTGACATTCTTCTTTTTTCTCTGTGGCTCCACAGACCTCCCTGACACCCCTGTGGATCTAATCATTAACTGTCTGGACTGTCATGAGAACACATTCCTGATGGATCAGCCTTGGTACTGGGCGGCTGCAGACTGGGCGAATCAGAACAGAGCACCAGTGCTAAGCTTAGATCCCCCTGCTAGCGGCCAGGGGCAGGCAGTTGAAGCCAAATGGTCCCTCTCACTTTGCCTTCCACTCCCCTTAGCTGAAGGGGCTGGCAGGGTCTACCTGTGTGACATAGGAATTCCTCGCCAGGTGTTCCAGGAAGTGGGAATCAAATACCATTCTCCCTTTGGCTGCAAATTTGTCATCCCCTTGCACTCGGCATAACGGGTCAGATGGTCGACATCTCACGTCATGTTGACAGATTAAATCTTTTACCTTCCATGACCGTTTGGGTTTTGGCGCCTTATATTCCAGAGTTAGATCTGTTTTTCCAGTTTATCTGTGAAATTTCTAACTCGGCGTGTGCAAACAGATCTTTTTCCTCATACTGAAGGACCAGTGGTGATGCATCTTACAGTAGCGTAGTAGGATTAAGTGCATATCGATAGAGATAGGGGGGGGAAAAGTAAGCATTTCTGAAAATACAGACTTTTGGAGGGTATAGCAAGCAGTTTAATAAGATTGCTAATAAGTCTTGTTAATTCATAATGATAACCAAAGTGTCAAAGAATGCAACATTAGAGCCGTTTCAAAGAGGGAATACAGGAGAACAGTGCTGGTTTCTTCAACTTTTTATGTTAAAGTTTCTCTTGCTGTCAGTTCAAACATAAATATGGTGTCGTGCACACCATATCTGCAATATGTGCACAGCACTTGTGGCAAAGATCATTGTCAGCGTTGTGTCAAACAAAGTCTAACCACATTTAGTTCTCCGTGCTGTAGTCATGAAGAACACAGCATCTAGTTGTCTTTGTGTATGTGCTGCAGAGAAGAGCGTCTGCTTTAGCCCTCACACATACTCAGAGCTCCTGGTTCTGGATTGTGAAAATCTAAAAGTGTACTATAGGCTTCATCTTATTGTACAATACATGCAGTGGCATAAAATGTTACATCATGTTTTTGCTGTTTAGGGCTATCTTTTGTGAGCTCTCAAAAGGCAGGAGACGTGCAGTCATAATCCTCTTCACACTTGTCTGTTATAATGACTGCATACATTCAGACTTGCGCCATGTTGAAAGTATGATATGTAAATGTTAGTCTGTTTTAGATTGCTGCAGGGACTTTTATGAGTGTGTGACTGTGTGCTTGTTCAGACATGAAGTTGACACATTAAGATGCTGACAGCTTAATGGCTGTAAGGGGCTTTAATGTTCAGATTTAAAGTGAGTAGGACAATCACTGATTTAAAACAGGAGAGTTCTGAAAGTCATGGCAATCTAACTTTCTTTCAAAGCACTCCAGTGATTAGACGCAGATTCATCTCGGTTTACACGCATGAACAATTTTCACACGTATTGGGATCTGACGGCTTACAGTTAAGCTTACGCTGGTCTTTCCATTGCTGCCTGCAGTACTTTGCCACATTCTGTCACTGTTATGTAATGCTTTGTTGGGAATTAAGCTTGTAATATTTGTCCTAAATAACAAGGTGTTCAAATACAAGAGCAGCAGATTACAACAGCTTTTTTGTCTCTTCTGCAAATTATATTGTGATGATAAGGGCTCTGGAAACAAGACATGGCATGTAAAATAGATGCAGTCGTACCTTTTCATGATAATTTAAGGGGAAATAAGTTTATTAAACTTTGGTACAGTTATGGGATGAAGGGCTTTACTGTTGTTTGAAAGGCCCAAAGTTCTATTTGTACAACTCATGTAAAATCTTTATTGCTTCATCGAATGCCAACTAGAGTTTAGATTTGTTAAATATATTTTTCATACAGCGTCTGTTGTCTTTCAGCCATTACTGTATTATGGAGAAAATATTCAGTAGACTGCAGACTAAGTACTGATACCATATTCTCTCACAGTGAACTATCAAGTCTGCTAATTCTTGGCGATGTTGGGTTGCTGTTGCCTGTTTAGCTTGGTAGTACAGATTGGATTCAAAAGCCAACTTTGCTTTACACAATCAAAACTGGTGCAGACTTGATGAGGTCAAAGCAATTGCACAACTTCGGCAAGTTTTTGCAGTATTGCATGTTTCATATGCAGAAGTTAATAGAAGTCTGTCAAAGCGGAGCCCGAAGTGGCACAATTATAAGTGACACTTTGGCTAAAAATAAGTCCGACCAAAAAGGTTGGAGTGATCTTTTTTTTTTTTTTTTTTTTTTTTTTTTTTTACCAAATGTTACTTTCTGTGTGGTGGGATTCAAATGTATTTCAATTCATTTGTGCTGATGCAGCGTCCCACACTTGAATACTTTCTAGGAACCAATAAAATTGGCTTAAAAAAAAAAAAAGAACTGCAGGATTGGGCAATCGTGGAAATCACAAAATATTCTTGATTCTTGTGTTCACGCTTTTATTTCAGGACATTAAGCTGATATTTAACAATACACTAAATCACAAACTGTGAAGTTCACGTGCAGCTGCTTTTTTTTTTTCTTCCCTTTGATGCCTTGATTGGAGGCATGTCTACTCAGATCTTTCAAGCAATGAATGTAACCATTTGCTGTGAAATGTGTCCAGAAGTGTATTACGTTGAGGTTACCAATCTGTGTCGGATCTGCATAGCTGTTCTCTAACGTGCCCTTATTTGGAGTTGGATTGTGTATTCTTTGAAATTGGTGTAAGAAAGGCTAAATTTAAGCAGTCCACACCATCTGAGGATTTTTTTTTTTTGAAAGTCATTGTAATTGTTTCTTTTGTGTAAATTAATCTGCACAGACTTCATGTACCGATTTGCCCAAAGTTACTTTCATACTTAAGTATTTTGTCCTTTCGCTAACATTCCTCTGACTGCATGTGTTATGTCACATCTGTTGAGACAAGTCTGGCTTGGAAACGTCATCAGCCAGCGTTGCTGAATGTGAATAAAATGAGTTTAGTTCGTCTTTGGCCACTAGGGGGCAGTGAATAAAACTTTTATGGTGGTTCCCTTTTGTTCTGCTGTAATGACAACTTTGTGTACTTAACACTATTTTCTCATCAACGGCAACAAAGAAAGGATTGTATATCAATAAAATGTGAACAGTCGAAGAACTTGGATCAGTCTGACTTTTTACAGGAAATATGTTTGTGCAAGTCTTTTTGCAGCAGCAGATGGGGATTCCCTCCTCCCCCTGCACCCCCATTTTTCTTTTCTTTTTAATCATTTATATGTCTTAAATGTTAAGGGCAGACATGCATATTAACTCGAGAAATATATAGACACGCAACTTTGCAACACAGAATTTGTTTTTTTTAGTGAGTTCCCTTTGAAGCCTCATGTGCAAAGTGCTGCTCAGTCTTAATATGTCACATCTGCAGGTTGAACCAATTAAATGAAAACAACTGCACCCACGCTGTCCCTGTATCTTGGTTTCTTGTTATTATTGCCTCATCGATGATCAAATTCCTTCACCGAATTGACTGAGACATATCCTGTGGGGACTTATTTTTAGTTGTCAGCAACGCGCATGCGCAAAATCAAGGTGGGGCCAAAAAAAAAAAACTTGAATGTGACGGGGAAAAGGAGTAGCGCAGAGCGAACTTGACTCAAATTAAGTTTAATCCTTTTTAATTACTCACCGCGATTTTACTGAGTAATACTTATCGCCGTGGCGGGAGTTTTTATTTCTCCCTCTAAACGGAAGGACGACACAAAAGAGGCGATACATCTGTGGAAGTTTACTTTGTTTTGCTGTCTTTTTTCATTTATAGGTCTGTTTTGTAAATAGTCTTGACTGGAGACGCATCAACGCCGCTGCCTATTGTTTTTAGTCGAGTTTCGTTTGGTGCCGTTCAAGTTTTCTGATCACCTGAGACAGTTTTCACTTCTTCCTCATCAGGACTGGATGTGTTTTGCGCTTCAGCATCGACTGTCGGTTATTTATTGCGTGAATGGAAAACTGTGCTCTCCTGTAGAAGGAAAAACAAACGTGTGGAATCACCTGTAAGCGCTTCAAATCGGCTGCTTTTACCTGCAAACAGGTAAGATTTCAAGTTTGAGACAGAGCTGCCTTTAAATTTTAAAATGTGCTGTTTATTTTAAAGTAGATGCAGTGACTGACAGCTCTGGCGGAGATAAATGTTAGGATGTCGAATGGGCATGGATAGTTTATTCAAACATCACAATGAAAAAGTCTTTTTTAAGTGAGTCGATTATAGACGTGGCCCTACTAACATCCTCCAAACTTCTACCACTTCCTCTGACTTCCTGGGGTGAAGAAGAAGCTGCAACGCACAGCTGTCCACATTGCTGTGTTATAACATGTTGGGTGACTAGTAATAATCTGCTTTCGAGCTGGAGAGCAGCATTCATTCCCACTGTCACGGACTTTGGGATCTTTGACAGCTTTTTGAAGTTTTGTTAACGGTGGGCGCACTTTCACGTGCACGTGCATGCTACAAGTTGCAGAGCGGCGCTGTTAAATGTTCGTCGGGTAGGCTGCACCCGTCAGAAAATGGCAAAAAGCGATTAATGCACGTCAGAAAACAACATTTCCGCTATCAGAGATCTAGCTGAGCGGAGCATCTCTCGGGTGTGTTTTCTGGGTGATGCCCTTTTCGCTGAAACGGGACTTCCCTCCTTTTTCGGACAAAGTGTGAAGTGTGCGCTGGTGCAGCAACGGATCTCCTGACCAGCAAAGATTCTTCTTTTAGAGTACGATAAACTGTAAAGAAAGATTAAGCTGTTGAAACAGGATGGAGAGAAGTTCGTAAAACCGCAGCAAAGCTTTGCTGCTGCACCATAATGTGTCACGCCTGGCTGCATGAGCAGCAGCAGCCTTGCACTGCACTTCACTCTGCGCTGTGCACACAGCACCCATAAAACAGCCTGCATGTGATCGCGCCACAGCGAGGAAAGGTCCATCCGCTGTTCAGGCACGGCAGTTTCGACTTATATGGTGTTTTTGATGCCATGTTTCCTTGGTGAAGTCAACATGACCAAACGTGAAGAGGTTTGGTACGTCATGCGAACTTTGGATGGCAATAAAATGCAAAGTTCACTAGAATGGCTGGCTGGCCAAAATGCAGGGGATTGCCCCTGATTAACAATCGCTTATCCTTCTTCCTGCTACGCTGAAAACAACCTTGTTTCTCAGTTTAGCTTTTGTGTTTGTTTATGATAAATTGGATACTATTTTAAGTACACACCTAGTTTTTAACACCCCCACCCCCCCACCCCAAGCGTCACAGGAAAAACTCTGAGCTATTAAAAGTGATACAATGATGGTCTGTGTTTCGGGTCCAAACACTGGACTCGCACTTCCTCTCTCAGATCCTACAGACGTTTGTTTCAGTCAGCTGTGCAAAAGCACCACAGTCCAGCTGCTGCCCCTAAAGGCAGAGGTGACTTCCTTCTCAGGAACATCTGCTGGCTGTTGTTATAGACCCCCACCAGCCTTCTCTTTGTGCTCATTACTGTTCACTGGATGTGTCTGTCTGTGTGCCAGCCAGGTGGCAGCTCAGTGGATGTTGACAAAAGTCAAGTGTTTATTTCTCTCTCTGCTGCCTGCTGCTGTTACAGTGTTGCTAACAGGACAGTAGTATCAAAGCAACTGAAGAGCATCATGAGGCTGGAGTGCTGGCCCTCTGCTGCACTTAGAGAAACGATAGGAGCCTTTAGTAAAAGAATCAATCAGATGATTTACTGAGATGAACCACTAGGTTAATGTTAACAACACATTTTTACGATCCTGCAAAATCTTAAGAATTAAACGCTGTATGATGTATCATTATGGCATCAACAGGCTTTAATGCTTTAAATAATTTGAATTTGAGCGGTGCTTTTCTACACTTTACACACAAGCCACGTTCATGTGTTTTTAATACTTTTTCCTGCATCGCATTTTCTATTATTACAGGGGGTTCAGGATCCATCCCATTTATACACAAAGACCCACTCTACCTGAGCCACAGTCTCATTTTATGATCTCATGGTCTTCGATGTGTGACTAAAAGAAGAGGGAGTCATTTCTGATAGCTCTGGGGAATAAACAATTAGCTAATCCAGCCTCCCACCGTGCACAATCAACATTTTCACCTCGGTTATTGTCTGTGAGTAAATGAGGGAGTGGCAGATTTTAGGTCAAAGAAGATGTTTTTACATTCTTGTCCTGTCTTGCTCCGTGCAGTCAGGCTGCCGCTGATTAGTTCAGTAAAGACTGCAACTGACTTGCACAAGAAGGCACAAGAGACAAGTGTTGATCAGTGGTTTGATTTGGACAACAGGATTGTTTTAAACTGCAAGAACATGCGATATTATACCATGTAAGAGCTGTATGAGCTTATTTTGCAGTTATACAGTCCAACACTATTTATTAGTCACTCTTTATGATTAAACTAATCGACTGTGGCTTCCTTTTATTTTTGGGAATGAATGTTGTCCATCGCCTCCCTTCATTCAACTTATATCTGTGTATGTGCACAATTATGAGATTTATGTCTACAATTAATGTAGAGCAGTAAACACAAAACGGAACAGTGAGCAAAATTTAAAGATCAAGTCACATCACTGCCCTTAAAACTGCTCAGTGGATGCATTGATGATGATGTTGGATCTAATGAGACTGGGGTCAGCAGAAATTTGACTCACTCACAATGAGATCCTTTGCTGCTTCCTGAAAAAAAGCAAGCTGTGGCTCCATGCAGAGCTCTGTGGAAATGGCAGTGGGAGTCTGTGGCAGAATGAGCTCTGTCCCGTTCACTCAGCTGCTGGTGGCCTGCTGCTGGGAAGCATTCAGCGTCCCAGAAGAGATTAATATGAAAAAAGGGGAAAAAAGCTGCTGACCCCGTTGATACATTCTTCTTTTGACGAGACTCTTTACAAAGGGTTTCCCTCACACATATTCTGTTGCAGTCCACAACTTCTGGTGGCTTTCAGAGCATCGTCAGCATAATGTCCTGCTTCGAGGTAAAACTCAGATGATTGTACTTTTGATGTGTTTCAGTCACAAAATAACCTTGTGGATCTGGAAATGCTGATTTGGAAACCACCATTTAAATCTGTAGTGAAAAAAAACTACTTTTAACAGCGCCCAAATATTCAGTGTTTAGGAATAACTGATACATATGAAGACGATGCATTTCAATTTTGGGGGGAAAATACTTTGAGGCTTAGCGATAACCTTCCAGCTACTTTCATCTCTTGTATGGTGTCTATCTGCCTTTAATCTTGTCTTCAACACCTAAAATGCAGTATAGTCAGCCTGGGATCAGGTGATCATCCTGGCCAGTCAATCCTTTAGATAATCTGGTTTTATATTTAGGATTGTTACCTTGCTTGATGATGAAAAGTGGAAAAAAATTGAATTAGCAGGTCCAATATTGGATTTAAAATCAAATGTGCTGAAGCACAGAGCCAAAATATGAAAAGCCTGTAACTGTCCACACTGTTTGGACTGTGTGACATCAAGTATTTGATACATTGTCATAAAAGTTTATTCCAACAGTCGCAGCCTACAGTACACCAACATTGTCGACTTTGGCGAACACCCGACGTTCCCTGTATTACATCAGCGGCTTTTCATTTTGGGGTCGTAGTGAAATAGATCCTAAATTGAATGGGGTACAGCTGTATGGACAGATGGTCTACCACCAGACGTTTCTGAAAAAATAGTCAACTGTATTAATCTAGGTAAGCTTATCCTTTAGTTAGAGAGGTCATGATAGTTATGATATGCACAATATTAATGTATTATTCCCTTCTGCAGGTAGGGATTGGCTTTGAATGTATTGACAAAAAAAACTATTTAATATTAAACAACAGCTCTGACTTTTACTAACATAAGTAAAAATGTCCCAGTGGCCACAATGGGAGTTAAGTGGCGTCAATGTGCCGAGTCACTCTATAAAAAACCTTGTGACTATAAAATTATGATTTTTTTTACAGCTTACCTGAAAATAAAATGCAGAGAAAGTACATTTCATAATAACTGAATCATAGTGAACAGAGTGCTTGCAACTCCCTCACTTTTGGGATCTCCATACTGAACATCCCGACACAACAAACACACAACTTTACATTCTCTCTCTCTTTTTCTTTGTTAAAATTGGACTAGGTTACATTGTTTCATTTATAATCGGCAGCTAACACACGCTGTCTTTTGGACTCTCTGTGATGTCTCTTGGCCAGTGTTGGTGGTCTAAATTTGGGAAATGCCCGATGTTCACACTTTGTCCTAAGATGAGATAACGTTTCCTTTATTTATCCTAGAGATGGGGATTGCCTTTGTTATCACAGTTAAAATGTAATAATAGTAATGTAAAATAGGTATATATTTAGATTAAAAGATACTGAAAACTTATTATAGAATAAGACAAAATATTTTCAAAATAAACGATGCAGAAACAATAGCTTACTAAATGTAGTTTTAGGTGGTAAAAAGCTTGTTTTCTTTTAATAATAAAGCAGGGACTTTGAGGTTTGTTCTTATTTGGCATGAGATTTGTTTGGGAAGCACAGGATCATGCAACATAAGGTAAAAGCATGGGTCATTACCAGATTGCTCGAGTTGGGATAAAATTGTGTCGTTGCTACAGCATTGATTTTATTTAATAATTAATAATTTAATAATGATGAATAAACCACATGAAGCTGTGGGTGATGGTACTGTCGTTGGTTTATGTGGCGCTTTCGTCATTAACAGGTTGATGAATTTGCTTACCAGAAGGTTGCGCTCATGGGAAATTGATGAAATGCCCAAAGAGTATAGAAGTCATCTCAAAGCCCCTGTGAATGCACACACAAATTTTCACAGCAACACTTGTAATAGTTAGTTCAAGCATTCAAGTCAAGATCTGTGATGTGCTGACCCACAGACCTAAAGTGAGATCTTCATAGCCACACCAACAGCACGGCTAAAAATATCACATGCTTTTCTGACTTCTCTCTTATTTTTCCATATGAACAGACAGAATGTTTTTCTCACCACAGTTTTGCATTTTGGTGTGTGTCAATAATTTGTTTGTCTTTAAAGTCTTTGTAAAGATAAAAAAGAAACACACACACACACACACACACACACACCACAGCTGCACACAAACACACCTACACAAGAATAACTGGCCCACAGCAGCTCGGTTATCTTTGCCTTTCTTTGACTGTCTGCACATAGTAGAGCTGGGTTGGGGTGAGCAGAGTGGGGCTGTTCTTAAGGGTGTGGGAAATGTGTCCAGATAGTTTTGTCCCTTGATACAGGAGACAGCTGCACCACTCCATAAGGGACCACATCCATCACATCCCCATGGTGCGGTGTGATGACAGTCTCGTGATAGTTTTTAAACACACGCTTGTCTGAGAAATGGCGGGCTATTTATTTAAACAGAAAAACACACCAGATGGAAGAAGCGTTATAAGAGAAGAGGATTTTTTTCATTTATCGCGTTTCTAAGCAACCCACCCTAAAGTTGGTGTGTACAGAAGTTGGGATGTCGTACAGGAAGTTGACTGCACTGCAGTGGACATGTCAAAGGATGTGACCTCATGTAAAGTGACAGTTTATCAGAGCCAGGATTTTCCCTGAGCTCTGACCATTTGAGCCCTGCCACCTCTTCCTGGGAACTGATAGAGCAAGAGAGGAAGTGGGGTTTGGGGGGAAAGAGAGAGGGAGGATGTGGAGCATGACTTAATCTGTAGGTCATCATTTAACTATGATGTCTTTGCTCTGATTGGTTTATGATGTGTGTGTGTATCATGGAAACACAGGCCCCGGGGTTACTCAGGCCTAAGGTTAGTGTCACAGTGGCTGTTTTATTGACATAAAGTAATGCTGGGCTGGATGAGTCCCTGGGGCCTGGTCAGATCTCACCACAAGTTTGCATTCCAGGGTTGGAAGAAAGCTATCTTGATTCCTACAAGGCCCAGTCATTGAGTTTAAGATGGAGAACCAGTGTGTGCCTTATTTTAGGTCAGACCAAGCTAGGTTTTCACATGAAATACACAGTAGGGAGTAGGTTGCATTTTGGTCTCTTTATCTCTTACTTTTAGCATGTCAGAGTGCATTTCTTACTTTGTATGAAATATTCTACAGTGAAAGAGCTTCTTTATGTTGGCACTGTTTTCCTCCGTCATGGAAACATTATGCACTAGTTGTGAAAGTGTGTTTAAAAAAAGAAAACCTGTTAGTTCTGCTTTCTGTCTGAGCGAGTTATTTTTACCGACACTGTCTGATCTGACGTTACTCCAGTGTGCTGTGATAATGGCTCATCTGCTTGCTTCGAATTACCATGTGCCCCCGTACAGCGAAACCACAAATTCATTATCTTCCTGAGAATTTGCTTGCAGTCGGGTCAGTATCAGTAAACAGGGGGACATCCTAGTTACTCTTCTGCTCGCTTTCACAGGTACTGCGTGCGCGCGTGTGTGTTTACCAGCTCTAATGGTAGGAGCTAGCAAACCTCACCTGTGAGAGGATCGAACCGCCTCACCATGACAGAGGTCCAGGTAAGGTCCAGGTGGTGTGTGACAAAAATTGCAAGCACAAATGAAAAAATATGGATTTTTACTGAAACAGTGACCGTCCCTCGCTTTTATAGAACCCATGGCCGCAGGGCACAGAGTGTGTGGCCAGGTATAACTTCAAAGGCACAACAGAGCAGGACCTGCCCTTTAACAAAGGAGACGTGTTGACTATCATTGTTGTCACAAAGGTAACATTTCTTTTTTGTTGTCTGCGTTTCTATGAAGACAGCTCTGTGTTTGATGCCATGCGGCGCCGCTCAGTAAACTTTTTGCATTTCAGGATCCAAACTGGTACAAGGCTAAAAATTCTGCAGGCCGCGAGGGAACGATCCCAGCCAACTATGTCCAGAAAAGGGAAGGTGTGAAAAGTGGGGGAAAGCTGAGTCTAATGCCGTAAGTATATAGATTCTCATGAGCATCGGTTGTCTGTATCTCTTGCCGCAGCACCATCTTTGTGCGGCGTTTTTAGCAGTGTTTAAAATAGCTTGACTTTGCCCTCTTCCATGGCTGTGTGGTTGCAGAAGGCTGATGGCCTATTTGTCGTGGCAATTGCACAGTAGTTGTGTGAATGGAGACCACAGTTTGGTTGGGCTGTGTTGTAATTGCAGTGCACGTCTGTCTGCTTCCACCTCAGGTTTGCATGAACTCTGCACAGTTTCCTGTTGTTTCTTTTCTATTTCAGACTGAAGTAATCTAAAAAATCTCCCCACTTGTCCACGTCATGGGTTTGCTGCTGCAGGCATGTGCATATGTATGAATGCCAGCTTTATTTAGAGCGCACTTGCTGATAAACTTTAATGCAAATCGAACTGTACCAGAAACCAAATAAGATAATAATTTTCCTTTAGCATAAGGTGCCTAGGATTGAGCTTAACTCATCAGTTGCTATATATAAATGTATGCTTTCAGACATGTGATATCTCATTCACAGTTGCTTTAAAAAATGCCTTCTCTTGGAAATGGAAATGAGTAAAAGAAAACCAACTCTCACATAGTGTGCAGTTCTCAGTAAATATTACCAGTAATGAATATGAGCTTACACTGATAAAAGGGGATCTTGACCTCAAAAAGTTCTGTATTACGAGCTAAGATGAGAACCCGTAATACAGAACTGAAAGGAAAACTTTATAACGATACTTTCCTTTCAGCTTGGAGGGAAACTGCTTCTGTGTCTGTAAAGAAAAGCTTTCCAACAAGCTTTATTGTGTGATATTTAAATGTAACTTTCGTATGGAGCCAAGTGCAAATGCATACGCTGTACATTCCAAAAACCACATTTAAATATGTGACAGCCTCTGTTGTATAACTGGTTGCAGTGGATATGCAAATCACCCTAATCTATATATCTGGATGATGAAGGCAGTAGTTGTTTAATTTGCATTAAAGCCCCATTTAAGGTTTGTGATAACACTGTGAGGTTGATTAAACGCGGAAAGATGAAAATTTTTCAAAGACTAAAGCAATAATCTGCCACAAATATCCCTTTATTTTGTGTTAGGAAGGGAGATTTAGCTTTTGTCTTTGCACGTGTTGTCTGATTAACAGCTCTAAGCATTATTTTAATAGTGAGGAACGTGGGAAAATGGACAAATAGGTACAGTAGCTATAAAAAAAATTACTTTCAGCTTGAGTTGTTGAAAAAAAAAATCAGCTTCAGCACTCTTAGAATGAATATTTTTGTTTTGACCTTCATCTGGCAAATGCATACATGCGTACACCACCGAACACTCAGCCAGTACCAGGAAGCTACAAACCTATGAGCAAAACACACCTGTCAGCATGAGAGAAAGAAACTTTGATATTAAGGCCTGCTAGTGTAACTTCCCTTTGATGAACCAGCCAAACTTTAAGGCAGTTTTTAGCGTGTAAGAACGCGCTGCGAGAACCAGTTAGTTTACTGAATGTGGTTATTTATAATCCCGACTCTTAATATAGCGGCTACACTGAAAACCACAATACCCAAATACATTTTTTTTTAAATAATAAATGTAATCTGTTCAGCAGACACTGGTGCCGTGGCTTTACATGGAAAATAGAGCGTATGAACAGTAACAGAAAGTGAAACATCAAGGTTACAGTTGTTTTCTCCCAAATGCACAAAATATATATATTTACTTACAATATATATGTTTGTAAAAAGAAGGAACGTGACAGTGTAACAAGTAAAAAAAAGTCAAGCGTAAAATGAAATGCACAATCAAACCATCTAAGGCTTTAAAAGACCCAGTTTAAGAATGACTGGATCCAAGTGGGTAAAATAGGAGGAAGACATTTAACTAATAATGTTTGTTAATGATTGATGCAGACAGTAGAATGGATGCAGGCACAGTCTATATGTTGTTATTGGATATGTCACGTGTACATACAGCTGATGTGAATTTGGAGTTGCTGGGCTGATCTGTTGGTTTTGTCGGTGTACTGATTTCTGGCTACCTCTTCCACCAGATGGTTTCATGGCAAGATAACTCGGGATCAGGCGGAGCGGTTGCTTAACCCCCCTGAGACAGGCCTGTTCTTGGTGCGGGAAAGCACTAACTTCCCTGGCGACTACACTCTGTGTGTGAGCTGCGACGGTAAGGTGGAGCACTATCGCATCATCTACCACAACGGCAAGCTCACCATCGATGAAGAGGCTTATTTTGAAAACCTCATGCAGCTTGTAGAGGTAAGGCGTAAATTGGGCTTTTATTTCTAAATAAAACAAAGTGTTTCTGATATTTTCTAGGAGGCTATATTGAGCATCAGTCTACTGTAAGCATGTTTTAGCCTCCCCATGTTACTGTGCTAGTTCAGAGAGTCTGTGCAGTTCCTGGAACATATAATGAACAGGAAGTATCAAAGAGGAAGTGAACAGTATGCTGAGGTTCAGAGTTCTAACCTCAAACAGATACTAGGTCTTTACTCTCAAAATGACTGCTTTTCCTGTGTGAAATGCTTATTTTGAACAGCAACATACTATTTATTCTGCACAGTAAAGTAGATTTGTGTCTGTAAGTTCTGGCCAACTGAAGCTTTTCAGTCAACCATTGCATGTGGTTTTGACCGTATTTGACCAGGCAGCCCTCTGTTGGTCACAGGTATACACTATTCAATGAGTTTTACTCATGTTTTTTTACAGAAGTTCACAAAGGTTTGAACTTCAAGCTTCAGTTTCTTTTAAAATACAGCTACAGCACCCACAAGCAATATAAGAAGGACAAAGATAAGTAGCGAAACCCACAGATGTACTCATTAGGTGCTCTAAACCAATCCTCTAAAAGATGATGCAGAGTGAAAGTTGCTATTCAAATTGGTTTGAGCTTTTTTCTGCAAATAAATGAAGGGGGAATTTTCTTTCCAAAATACTAAAGCTGCTTTGAAGCTCTGAATGTGGTTCTGATAGTTTCTGTCATGGTAAAAGTTCCTTTGCTCTTATGAGGCCATGTGCACTGTATTTTATCTCTTATTCTATGTAGCACTACACCAAAGATGCTGATGGCCTCTGCACCAAACTAATCAAGCCAAAGCTGGAGGAAGGGACGGTGGCTGCGCAGGATGAATTTTCCAGGAGTAAGCTTGCCGGTTCTTTGTAACTTGTACAGCAGGGACATTGTGGATTTTTATTATTATTTTCATTTTTCTTTTATTTATTGTTCTTGATGATCAAAAGCTTGTTTGCGTCTCAGCTGAATTCTGTTTCTACTTTCAATGATGAACAGGCGGCTGGTCGTTGAGCAGAAAAGACCTCAAGCTGCAGCAGGTTATTGGAAAAGGAGAATTTGGAGGTAAGTAGATTAGGGTTCATGTTTACTTAAGATGAGCTTAAACTCCATGGTGAGTTTAAGCCCAGTCTTAATTTCTTGCATGAAACAGAAATCAGAGCAACATAAAGATGTGACGCATCATATGCTGCATTTGGGTGTAAAGGATTTTGCCTAAAAAGACATTTAAGCCCCAAATATTAAATATTCCTCATCGCAGAACCACCAAATTTCATTTCATTACTGTGAAAACCATGAGATTGTGCCATGACGTTCATATATGGACTGTTCTTCTCCTTGTAATCGACATAAAAGTTAGAAAACTGTTCAAATTTAATTTCTGTGAACATGTCATTTGCCGCATTGCCGTCTTACTGTTGGTTTGGGGTCGTATAAAGGCAGCTTCACTGATCAGTTCATTGCTTGTGATTATTCAGATGTGATGGTGGGAGACTACAGAGGGACCAAAGTAGCTGTGAAGTGCATCAAAAACGACGCCACAGCGCAGGCCTTTATTGCAGAGGCTTCTGTCATGACGTAAGGAAATTAAACATTTGTTCTGGCGCGTTTTAGAAACATAAATGGACACGTACTGACTGCTCTGCTTGTCCCCTTCATCAGGCAACTACGGCACGATAACCTGGTACAGCTGCTTGGAGTGATTGTGGAGGAGAACGGAAGTCTTTTTATAGTTACTGAGTATATGGCAAAGGTAAGTGGCTGAGTGTCTGATAATCTCCCGACGTGGTGAATACTCTGTATAAAACATATAACATGCTTTTGTTGTTGTTGTTAGGGCTGTTTGGTTGACTATTTACGTTCCAGAGGCCGGACAGTACTTGGTGGAGAAGCTCTCCTACATTTTGCATTGTGAGTATTTCTGCAGCGAACCACAATTTCGGCAGTTATTCTGTTGTATTTTATGCTATGTTAGTATTAGCAGAGCGGTGTTGCAATAGCTAGTGATCAGAGAGGGAGGAAATTCAGCTCTAAAGAGGGGCATATTTTGCAGCACAAAGAGCAGATTATATCTCATGAGTCTATAGATAAGAGGTTAAAGTTGTGGTTGATGTTTATTCGAATTTAAATCTTTATCAGGTATTCTTTAAAGGACCACTTAGCCCATATATTTAAAGACAACACGGTTAGCAGATAAAAGGGTTATTTTATTATCTTAAAAGGCCCTTTTATCTTCCCACTGAATGGTAGAAATCAGTTATAGTAGTTTCATTTATTTAATTTTTTAAATTTTTTTTATTTTCGTGCCATGACAAAAAGTTGATTCGACACGCCTGAGCCTGGCGTTTGTTACTTTTTCTTTTACTTTCACAGAGACGTCTGTGAAGCCATGGCGTATCTGGAGACCAATAACTTTGTTCACCGAGACTTAGCCGCACGAAACGTTCTCGTGTCAGAGGACAACATGGCTAAAGTCAGTGATTTTGGCTTGACCAAGGAGGCCTCTTCCACTCAGGATACCGCTAAGCTCCCCGTGAAGTGGACGGCACCTGAAGCACTGAGAGAAAAGGTGCGCTGCTTTAGAGCTGTTCTGAGCCGTGTGCTTTGCCGTGCATAGTTTGTGTATCCAAAACACAGTGAAATAAACTCTTAATATCCTTTTTTTTTCTATTTGTCATTAGAAATTTTCCACCAAATCAGATGTTTGGAGCTACGGTATTTTGCTGTGGGAGATTTACTCTTTTGGCCGAGTTCCTTATCCGAGAATTGTAAGTATCAGTTTGTTTTTGTGCATAAAAAAATATGCTGGAATAACAGCTTTGGATTAGGAAAACAATGACTTTTTAAAATTCAAAATCAATAATAATAGTACTTTGTGATCGCTCTCGAACATCCATATATGTGTTATGAGTATAGCCCTAGGTTTAAAGGACCAAAATGTTCAACAAACAAATCTGGTCTTTCCCGTAGCCATTAAAGGATGTAGTGCCTCGAGTGGAGAAAGGCTACAAAATGGACTGTCCTGACGGCTGTCCTGAAGTCGTGTATAACATCATGAAACAGTGCTGGAACCTGGATCCCGCCGCCCGACCAAGTTTTCAGATGTTGAAAGAGTGGATTCAGCATATCACCCAAGGGATGGGAAAAAGACAATGAGGGATCTGACAAAACAGACACAACATAGATCCTCTTTTTTCATTTTGACCACTGAGACCATAACTGTGGAATTTAAAAAAAAAATCTCACAAGGACTGTACAATTTGGCAAAATTCACAACAAATACTGTTTTCATTGTGCTTTTTTAGCAAACATCAGGTTGTTCAGACTGCAGTGACTTTCTTAGTCGAGTGGCGCCATCAGGTTTTTCTCGTCTCGTCTTCTTGCACTTTGTTATCCAGAGTGAATGATTAACTGTCATCAACAAGTCTGTCCTTAGAACACAGTGCTGCCTCAGAACCAGTGCCTTGACGTGCTTCCACGTCTTTTTTTTGTCCTTTACATCAACATCCTTAACGTTACGGTAGTGTCCTTTTAATTTCACGAACCTGTAAAAAGTAACTTAATTTGACTCAGCCGACTGAATCTGTTTAAAACTGAAAGATGCTTCAATAGTAGAATTGCAATTTTGATACGTCGTTGTCTTTTTTGGGGGATTTTTCTCCTAATGATATCAGGTACACCATTTTTGCATGAATGTTGGATTTTTTTTGCTTAAAGGACAAAATTTCAAAGAAAGAATAATAATTATCCAACTTTATCTTTTTTCTCTTGTATGATATTAAATGTTTTATGACTACGTTTTCATCCTCCCGTGAGTCGAAAAGGAAAAGGTTTTTCATCTGACATCCTAAAATGTTTTATCAGACAATATTTTGGGATTTGAGCAAACTATCAGGATTTTGTGAGAAAGAGAAACAGAGAATGTTAATACTTGTACTGTACTGTCGTTTTCAACAATAAAAAAACAAACAAACCAAAAAACCTTTTTGAAAATATTTTCTGAATAATTTTTTTAACATTCTTTTGAAATTATATTAAAAGTTTTAACAGTTTTTAAATTGTAAATTGCTATTTTCTATTTCACTGGATGTATTTGAAGACTTTTTGAAGATACTCATTATCTATGCAGCAATAATAAACTACTATCCATTACTTTTGAAAAAAAAAAAAATCTACATCCCATACAAAAAAGAAATTTGCTCCACAGAAGCTACATGTTTTAAATGCATATACACAGCACCGGTTATGTCTTTAATTTCCCATTCAGAAATGGGCACGTGATCCTCTGAGTATATTTTAATGACCATAAATTTGTTTGATATTGCTACTTTCTTGAATAATGAAACATTGCCATCAGGTGATGAATGAGAATACAATTAGCTACAACAATGTACCGACAACTGACACACTTAAGGAGGGCAAAATAATGATTAAAATCATTTGAATGTCCTCTTAAATTAGAAAACAATGTTTTGCTGTCAGATTGACTTTGCGATTCTAAATTTTTACCATAAAAGGAAATAAAGAAAGGAGGAAATACAAGTCATTTATCTGATGTAGAAAGGAAGTCTTTAGCGGAACCCTGACCGCTGCAGTAGCAGCCGGGGAATTATTTCTTGGTTGCACTGATGGTGTTCCGGGTAAATGTAGACTGAAAACAAAGGCTTGTAAAAGCAGCAAACAGCTCGGAGCTCAGAGACTTGCTCGCGGATTGTCTTTACTTTGTGATGGACAATGATGTCTTTTATCGGGAGCTGCCAAAAGTGGTAAGTCAACCGCCTAACGTGAATAACAGAGGCTTATAAAGTGAGTAATTTGAAGGTTTATAGAGAGTAAGGGCGGTTAATGTATAGAGGAGCTTAACGTGTAAGCTAACTAAATGCTAACGTCAGCGTTTTGATTGTTACCAGGAGCTTCACGCTCACCTCAATGGTTCTGTCAGCGCGCAAACCATCGAGAAGCTCATCAGCCGAAAGCCACATCTCAACATTGAACACAGCATGACGGCCATTGGCAAAGGACAGCGGAGGACTCTGGATGAGTGCGTCTGTAATTCATTGACAATTTCATATGAAACCCAGCAGGGTTTAAACCCTACTTTATATTTGATAGAAAAGAAAAGAAACGACAAGAAAAAGCACGTGTTGAGCTAAATTTAAGTGGACAGAATGAGCTGTCTGGGAGACGTTGATAAACGGGTTAAGATTAAAACACTATGTCTTTGGGTCTCTGCAGGTGCTTTGAAGTCTTCAGGGTCATCCACAAGTTGGTGGACACTGAGGAGGATATCCTGATGGTAAGGCCTGACTCAAAACAGTGTCGTGCTTCTTTTAGTCAAAGTGTTTCTAAGGATATTTATAAGTAATTGATGTTTTTGTTTTCCTGCCAGGTGGCTACAGATGTTATCAAAGAGTTTGCAGCTGATGGTGTCAAATATTTAGAGTTAAGAAGCACACCACGTGAAGAGAGAGATACAGGTGAATGACAGGCGAAGGTGAATGACACAGTACAGGGAGCAGTGAGTTCTCCTGTATATACCTATGATTGTAGAGGCAAGAAGGATAATGATTTGGTTATTAAATTCAATAATTAATTCATTTGAATTATTCAAAGTGTAGTATAACAGTCATTGTCTTATTTTCAGTACTGATAAAACTAAAGAAATTATATTCAATCCTAGGGGTATATGTGCATAGGAACCAGTTGTAATTGATGGTTGCACAATACAACAGGCTAATGCATATAAGTATTTGGGCATCTGTATGGAGAAATTCTTTAAATGGGAAGAACATTTTGACTTCTTGAAAAATTAGCCAGACTGTTTGGGAGTGACTTCCAGGGTTCGTATGGGTAATGGATATTACCTGTCCACAGATTCATGGTGACGTAACTGCTCTTTTAACTGTTTGGTGTCTTTGCTTTGTTATAGGTTTGTAGAAATGGTTTATATGAGATTTTAGCTGAGATTGAGAGGTTTCTGTGGACACTCCTCATTTCAGCACTTGTATTTCTGACCTTGTGTTATAACCGATTAAACGTGATCTCCTCCCTTTTGCCCCCATTTTTGTGGGAGTGGGTGCTTAACTAGTTAAAAAAAAAATCTGTCTCCTATTTTTTTTGTGTCACATAGTAAAGAAGCATCAATATCTGATGAGAATACTTAGTAATTTGGCCTTGCTGTGTATTAATGTGGTGTTTGGTGCAGTTTCTTGTTTTGTGGGGTTGTTGTTGTTTTTTTCCAAGTGGAGATGAATATCTTTAACAAGTTGATTTGTTCACATTTGCAAATCTTAATTTTTAAGAGAAATGTGTTTTTTGAGTTTGTACACTATATGCATATTGCACCATTTCCTTTTTCAGTATTTGTCTGTGGTGACAAAAGGGGAACAAAGGACATTTAAGTCAACCTAAAATGATTTGTTTTAATTTTTACATGGCCTTACTGAGGTGAAACATGCATTCTTTTTTTTTGGTAATGGGCTGGAAAAGATTGAAAATGGACTTTGAAAGTGCTTAAAAAGTGCTTGATTTTGACCCTGAAAAATGTGTATGAGCCCTGGACTTCTACAATCATGTGCACTTTTTATAATATAGTGCTTGAAAATTCCAGGTGAATAGGAAAAACAGATAATCTATTTACTGTTATTAATTTGCTAATGATATTACTTTTTGTGATGAAGTTGAGCGCATTTTCAACCTTCTGAGAAGCGTTTCTCTCTGGGACATAGCTACATGTAGAGAATCGCTTAAGAATTGCTCCATTTGTTTTTTTTGTAATGCCACTGTGAGTTCGGGAATGCAGAATTTCTAAAAGTTCAACATCAAATTCTGAGAAGTTCACTGAAACAAACCAGATGAATAGTTTAGGAAAACAAAAAACAGTACAAAAACTGGAACCCCCCCCCCCCCCGAAAACAAACAAACAAAAAACAAGGCAGTGCTGTCAACACAAAGGTACAATAGGCAGAAAACTAATCTAAAGTGCTGAGTTCAGACAGTTCTGATTGGGACCATCCCAGAAACACTAACCTGGGTTTGCTGTTAAGGCATGACTGAGCTGAATCCAGCAATCTCGGAAGAAATATAGTGAGTGTTCTGAATTTAAAAAAGTGTTACTTAAAATATATTTTACTCAACTAATACAGTGGGGCAAAAAAGTATTTAGTCAGCCACCGATTGTGCAAGTTCCCCCACTTAAAATGATGACAGAGGTCAGTAATTTGCACCAGAGGTACACTTCAACTGTGAGAGACAGAATGAAAAAAAAAATCCATGAATTCACATGGTAGGATTTGTAAAGAATTTATTCGTAAATTAGGGTGGAAAATAAGTATTTGGTCACCCCAAACATGGAAAATCTCTGGCTCTCACAGACCTGTAACGTCTTCTGTAAGAAGCTTTTCTGTCCCCCACTCGTTACTTGTATGAATGGCACCTGTTTGAACTCATCATCTGTATAAAAGACACCTGTCCACAGCCTCAAACAGTCAGACTCCAAACTCCGCCATGGCCAAGACCAAAGAGCTTTCGAAGGACACCAGGAAAAGTATTGTAGACCTGCACCAGACTGGGAAGAGTGAATCTACAATAGGCAAGCAGCTTGGTGTGAAAAAATCAACTGTGGGAGCAATCATCAGAAAATGGAAGACATACAAGACCACTGATAATCTCCCACGATCTGGGGCTCCACGCAAGATCTCATCCCGTGGGGTCAAAATGATCATGAGAACGGTGAGCAAAGATCCCAGAACCACACGGGGGGACCTGGTGAATGACCTGCAGAGAGCTGGGACCAAAGTAACAAAGGTCACCATCAGTAACACACTACAACGGCAGGGAATCAAATCCCGCAGTGCCAGACGTGTTCTGCTGCTGAAGCCAGTGCATGTCCAGGCCCGTCTGAAGTTTGCCAGAGAGCACATGGATGATACAGCAGAGGATTGGGAGAATGTCATGTGGTCAGATGAAACCAAAGTAGAATTTTTTGGTATAAACTCAACTCGTCGTGTTTGGAGGACGAAGAATACTGAGTTGCATCCCAAGAACACCATACCTACTGTGAAGCATGGGGGTGGAAACATCATGCTATGGGGCTGTTTTTCTGCCAAGGGGACAGGACGACTGATCCGTGTTAAGGACAGAATGAATGGGGCCATGTATCGTGAGAATTTGAGCCAAAACCTCCTTCCATCAGTGAGAACTTTGAAGATGAAACGAGGCTGGGTCTTCCAACATGACAATGATCCAAAACACACCGCCCGGGCAACAAAGGAGTGGCTCCATAAGAAGCATTTGAAAGTCCTGGAGTGGCCTAGCCAGTCTCCAGACCTCAACCCCATAGAAAATCTGTGGCGGGAGTTGGAAGTCCGTGTTGCTCGGCGACAGCCCCAAAACATCACTGCTCTCGAGAAGATCTGCATGGAGGAATGGGCCAAAATACCAGCTACTGTGTGTGCAAACCTGGTAAAGACCTATAGTAAACGTTTGACCTCTGTTATTGCCAACAAAGGTTATGTTACAAAGTATTGAGTTGTATTTTTGTTATTGACCAAATACTTATTTTCCACCCTGATTTACAAATAAATTCTTTACAAATCCTACCATGTGGATTCATGGATTTTTTTTTTTTTCACATTCTGTCTCTCACAGTTGAAGTGTACCTCTGGTGCAAATTACTGACCTCTGTCATCATTTTAAGTGGGGGAACTTGCACAATCGGTGGCTGACTAAATACTTTTTTGCCCCACTGTATATAACTGAAAAATAGTAATAATGAAAAAAAATGCAATTAAGTCCATAGGTTTTTGGAAAATAACACAAATTCTGTAAATGTGCTTCTGTACACCACCGCCTTCTCATATTGAGCGATTCAGTGAACTGAATGAGTGTGAGTTCAGCACTTCACCTCCAGATCTTTTGTTTGCTTTTTTGTATTGGGGGTTTTTGCAGTGGAAGAGCGAGGGAACAAACTGAACATGAAATTACTTGGGATTTCTTTCACCATGCACTGATTTGGTATGTTTGTGTTCGTAGGACTGACAAAGAAGACTTACATTGAAACGGTCATCAAAGCCATCCAGAAGTGTAAGGAGGAGGGAGCGGACATTGATGTCAGGTAGGTTTACCCAGCTGTGTGCAAGTCCACACATTTGTCTTATGACTTGTGGCTGTGTCACTGACCACATGATTCTCAATATTATTTATCTTGAAGGTTTCTGGTAGCCATTGACCGCAGGAATGGGACTGAAGTTGCCTTGGAGACGGTGAATTTGGCTGAGGAGTTCATGCTGTCATCTGATGGTTTAGTGGTGGGAGTTGACCTCAGTGGAGATCCAACGGTTTGTCAGACAGTTTGGTACTATGGTGGCTTTGTACTAATAGCTACAGATCCAGTTACTCTGTATTTTACTGGCATTGTTTGGGTCTATTTGACCCATAATAGGAATGGTCACCGTCTAGTTTTGTGATGAAATATGTCTATTCTGGTGGGAGTGGACTTTTCCAGGGTGACAAAGAAAAGTTGTTAAACTGGTCATCTCAAATAACTTCTGCAGAGCACAAGAGTTTAATTTTTGAAAATGATGTAAACTGTATGTCCTTAAATCTCATCCTTAATTTCCCATTTTTATTCTTGGACTCTACTAGAGAAGCTTTGCATGATTCACAGTTTTAAAGTAATCCTTATTTATCTTAAACTGGGCCTTGATGAAGCTCCTCAATTCACCCTTTATCTGAAACAAACCATTTTAAATAATCTTGCTTCAAGGCCAGTATTGCTTTTACCAGACTTTCTTCCAATTGGCAGCTTCTTGCAAACTGAAGGTGTTAATACTGAGCTTTTGGCTCACAGGGATTAATTGCACATATGCTGATCTCATTATTAAAAACTTTTAAAACATGTTAAACACCAGAAACCACGCTGTAGCAGTATTTGTATGAAAGAAAATAAGAGGTAGCTTGTTAAATTGACTTTAAATTATGTTGGGAAACTGTATTGTAATGCTATTTATTAGTAGGACCACGTCTCATTATTTCACATGATAATGTAGCTTTCATTTTAAGGTGGGCCATGGCAAAGATCTGCTTCCTGCCCTACAGAAGGCCAAAAACTCTGGACTGAAGTTGTCACTGCACCTCTCAGAAGTATGAATAGCACACTTAAAAAATAGAGAGAGATAGACAGAGAGAGATAATTTGACTGTAGTAATATTTTACGTAAGAGTGATGTCATCAAATATTGTTGCAGATTCCATCACAGCTGGATGAATCAGATTTGCTGTTGAGTCTTCCTCCTGACAGAATCGGTCATGGCACCTTCTTACATCCTGAAGTCGGTGGATCTCAAAGCCTCGTTAACAAAGTGGTTCAGAAAAAGATACCAATAGGTGACGCAGCATCCACGCTAAGATGTTTTCATTTTAAAATGTGTGAACTTTTAATCAAATTTATGCCTCACATGCACTGTTCCTGTGCTGCAGGATCACAGTGACTGAGGCATTTCGCTACCGATGCAGTTTCACTCTGAAAAGCCAAAATTGAAAGTTTGAGGGGTGAAAATAAGCGATGCAGACACATCCACATCTGTCGGTCCACATCTTATCAGTGATACTGACAAAATAAAAATATAGCAAGTATGTTGTATTGACAACATATAGGGAATACTACGAGGATTCTAAATATCACATTATAGTCTGAATCCAAATATCATGTCACACTTGACCTCTGACCTCATGTTTATGTTTCACCCTTTCAAGTTATTCATGTTCAGTTATTTACAAATCAATACATATCATTCATTATCTGCTCCTGTGTGTGTAATCAAAGTGAACATCTGTCATGCTTTGCTTATCTGATCTTTACTGCACTACCAACTTAAAGAAAACAAAGTGAATATTAACAACACAATACTCAGTAGTTAAAAGTAAATTGTCCTGATAGTGAGCTGCGTTATGGTGGAGGTATGAGCTCGCAGTGCGTCTTTTTTGACGTACGAGCAGAACTTTTCATGTTGATTTTTTTCTCCTCTGTAGAGCTGTGCCTGACATCAAATGTGAAAGGCAACACTGTGCCGTGTTACTCCAAACATCATTTCAAGTACTGGTACGAGCTGGGACACCCAACTGTAATTTGCGTAAGTTTCCACTGTATACTTCTTTTTAATGTTTTTGTTTTTTGACCTCATTAGGCTAAATTCTTGCATAGTCTTTATCTTACACCGAGCCTTCAGCAACAGCTGAATTAGTTTTAGCTCGTCTCCTTTTTAAGCCATCTTTTATTCTGATTGGCTGCTCCTCTCAAACACAGGGTTTAGAAAGCAGGTGGGTGGAGCTTCTGTGGGAGCCAAGTTGGGGGGAAAAAACTGAACCGTACTTTTCAGAGCAGTCTGAAGTCTGAGCTTAGAGGCGTTGCCTGCACATTATTTTTGCCATGTTTAATATAACCAGCCACCTTTATCACAGTGTATACACATAACAGGAAAGAAGGAAACACACAGGTCCTATTTGAATTAGGGCTGTGGAGGCTTTAAAATATTGGCATACAAGTAACATACTGATGCTGAAGTTATTACTATTTCTTTTTTTACCGTCTTTAGACAACCACAAAACGGTGGGGCACAGCATTAACATCCTGTCACAGGTGTGGGTAGATGTAGTTTTTCTTTTAGATTAACACAGTAGAAATAACTTTCTACTTGAACAAAAATAGATCAGAGACCTGTGAGAGGAAAGGGGGGGAAAAAAAGAAAAAAAAAATCACACCTGAACAATGTTCCTTTTTTTACATTACAGACCGACGATAAAGGAGTCTTCTGTACGGACTTGTCTCAGGAATATCAGCTGGCAGCTTCCACATTCGGTCTCAGTCATGAAGCCGTGTGGAAGCTCTCTCAGCAGGCCATAGACTGCATCTTCGGACCAGAGATTGTGAAGCAGCAGCTTCAAGAGAAGTGGAATGACTTACATCCTCAGCTTTTCAAGTGATCGGTTCATCGGAGCCAAAAGCCAACTACATACCTCAAGTTTTCATTTTTTTTTTTTAAAGCAACAATTTAACAAGGATTTACAGAAACCCTTACATTAAATCTAAAAATACTGTAAAATGGTTTATGTAAGTGGAAAGTAAATCATAACTTTTTATTTAATCAGGCTGAAGTGTGATGCTTTGTTCTGTTGACAGTATCTGTGCAGTGTTACACAGTCGAGAGGAGCAAAATTGTTCTTACAGCAACTGACAGCATACAAAGAGCAGAATTTAACACAAAACAATAAAAATAGACTATGCAGTCTTACAGTTACACTCATAGGCTTACAATTCAGTCCAAGATATCCCAAATTCTCCAGATCACACATGTAGTCTTGTCAATACTGTGTCCACTTCACTCTCACGCCTTCTTTCCAAATTTTCCATGCTTGTTCTTCTTGAATTTTCCGTGTTGCGTTTCCTTTTTTAATTTTCCGTGTTGGGGAGCTCCATTGCTCGCTATGGGGGTTCCTCCTTCCCATTTCCTCTTCTTGTCACTGTTGGAAGCAGGTCTTCATTACAAACAAGCTTTTCCAACAACTGAACACTAGATTTCTCACCAAACATTGTAAGTAACACTCTACCTTTTTATGCTGACGATAGCTGTGCTCCCTGCTTTCTTCAGCACCTGGTCCCACTCCTCGTCGTCCCCACGAATTTTGTACCTCAAAAAAACAAAAAGACAGCTAGAGTAAATACTGGTCTAAAAAAAATGCAATGGCCAAGGCTGCCCTTCAAACCCGATACTCACTGTTCCAGGTCCATTTCCTTTACTTTTTCCACATCTTGTTTGTGTCTCTCCTCAAACTCCTTTGCTGCTTCATTCTATGAACAGAGAGGGGAAAATTCCTTCTTTACTTGTATCTATAAAATGTAGGTGTGACACTTCTGAAACCGAGACCAAAGTTGACATAAACACTGTGGGGGTTTTGTGGTTCCATCTTTGTGTTTTGTAATACAGAGAAACAGCTTTACAGGCACAGCAACCCCATCCACCTGCTCTTCAAACTTTCAGCCAATCAGAAGTGAGCTGCCATACGGAGGAGGAAGGGCGCTAAAGCTGCAGAGCATGCAAAGCTGCTTCTGGAAGAGTCCATGAATAAAAACGTGAAGCCATAAATGAGCATAAAAGGCCAACGAGAACTGAAAGCTAATTAGAAATGCATCAGAATAACGAGTTCACTCTCAGTTCATGATCAGGTCGTGTTTACGGCTGTGGTTTAGGGAAAAAAAAAAAAACAATTTAACTTTTTTCTTTTTCGTTTCTCTTCGAGTAAATGAAAAGATAAAAGATTGTGGCAAAAACTGTTGCCGGAAATTTGAAACATGACGTGAACTCTGGATGTGGCGAGTCATTAAACCCTTAAACAAAAGCATAAAATTAAGGAGGAACTTTCTGCTGCTTCCTTATGATGGATTAGCACCAACTTATGACCCCTGAAGCTGGATTAGTCTCTCCTGCTGAGATTTTTGCTCTACAAGGGCCTGATATCCACTTACGAGGACATTATACTGCTACGCTGGGGCGACCGTGGCTCAGGGGGTTGGGAATCGCATCTGTAACCGGAAGGTCGCTGGTTCGATCCCTGGGCTCTCTGTCCTGGTCGTTGTGTCCTTGGGCAAGACACTTTACCCTACTTGCCTACTGGTGTTGGCCAGAGGGGCCGATGGTGCGATATGGCAGCCTCGCTTCTGTCAGTCTGCCCCAGGGCAGCTGTGGCTACAACTGTAACTGCCTCCACCGGTGTATGAATGTGAGAGTGAATGAATAGTGGTATTGTAAAGCGCTTTGGGTGCCTTGAAAAGCGCTATATAAATCCAATCCATTATTACTGTTCTATCAGAATTTTAAACAAATATCCTCCTATGTGGCTCTTATTTTTCATAAAAACAAAAATAAGGTAAAAAAATAAATAAATCTGGTAATTCTTTGTTTCTACATTCATGGGCCCCAATATGCCCAAATATCAAAGAGAAATTAAAAATGCATGCTGTGGAAGAGTTCGGGTCTTAGGAGGTTAATGGTAATAACCTGTAAATTATTCCAGCATTAGCTAATCATCAGAAATAATTTAGCACAAATACCAGATCTTCACTGAGGCTTCTGACAGTTGGCTCCATTGCAACTTCTTTAGTGGCTGCCATCTGTGCTTCAACTGCTTTTTCTTGGATGCCGGTGAAGATCTAATGCAGTAATAATGAAAAGATATGATGTTACAGCCTTACTGCAGCTGCTTTAATTAACAGTGAGTTGTACATCATCCACAAGTGAGGTTTTTCTGTATGACTTAATTATTGGCAACTCACTTGCACAAATTTACGGATGACGCGGTTGAAGAGGCCCATGAGCTGTGAGCTTGGAAGCTCAATTTCCTTTTCCAGCTGATCCACAGACTTATGCTGCAGTCCGATTCCCAGCAGCAAAGCCTAGAGCACAGCGGACATCAGCCAGTTAACGTCTTAAACAGAGGAATCAGCTGCATTGGAAGGATACCCGTCATATAAAATGTTGATGGAAACGTACACACTGCGCTGCTGAGAGAGACATATCACCGAGCTGCTTGAGGAAGAACACGCGTGCCACCGTTGGCACCAGGTCCATAATGAGGTGGTAATCCACCATGCTCCTCGAATACAGCTCCAGACGTTTGAGGTCATAAGGGCTGAAGTGAGCCACCAGCTCTGAGCTGCTGAGAACTGTTATGATGAGAGACAAGTCAGACTGGGGTGAGGTCTACGCTGGAGAAATCAGATCAGGGTGTTTTAAACAGAGGACTCTTACTGCAGGTATTCTCCTTGGACTTCTTATTCTGCAAAATGCTCAGTGCTAGACTCGGATGAAAGTTGCTGAACTGGTAGGAGAGCAGAGACAGGAAGCGCCGACGAAAATCTGAGGAAGGGGAAGAAGAATTGTTCTAAAGGAGCCTGACAAGCTTGAGCACACCAGTTCTCCTCAGGCAGTGTAAGCATGTTCACCTTTCGAGAAGGCAGAAAGCCACTGGCTCTGCTCCGGGGTTTCATCTGTATTTAGCTCCTTCAGCATCACGCAGGAGTGCTCCCCTGTAAGGTCATTCTACATACAACCGCACATGAAAAAATAATTACAGCAGTGCAAAAAAACAAAAAACAACAACAAAAAGAAACATGAAAAAGTGACTGAATGGTACTTACTGGGGTTTGTCTCAAGTAAACTGGAATATATCCTGCCTTCTTCCAGAACCTGTTGTGGTTGAAAACAGATTCATTTTTATACACTTCCAAAAGATTCATCCCCTTCACTTCATGTTAAGCCAACTCACTTAAGCAGTTGTGCAGTAAGGCCATAGGAAACGCCTAAGTAGTCCAGTTTCTCTGCCCTCCTCTCACTCAGCTTCAGCAGAAGAGGAGGGAGCTCCTTGCGTGGAGTGATCACCTCTTCCAGCAGACTCACAGCCTGCACAACAAACCGTAGCGAGGTTCACTCCGGTTACACTTCAAGTGCGCAAATAATGTCTAGCAGATGTTGCTGAAAACACCGGTGTCTTACCTCACTGCTGACAGAGGTGATTTCATTGTGGTTTGATTGTGTGCTCTCATCCATCGTGGGAAACTTGCCCTCGTAGTACATCTGCAGCAGCTGGAGAGCTCTGGAGCCGTAGCCCATCTGGTGCACAGGTCGATTATTCAAATTAACTGTGTTACTACGCCAGCAAAAGCTCCGGGAACTTTCATTTCCCAAATTTCACTAACTTCCTGAGGGCAAGCATTCCTCTGTCATGTGGAGATTTCTTTTGTTTACACAGTAAGGCCAAAGCCAAAAAACCCCCCAAAAAAACCCCCAATAAACGGCTTTTCCCTCTGAATCACGTCATTCATGCGCTGACAGGTTAAAAAAAACAATGCTGCAACCAAGCACTGAAGTCTGTACTCACCTAAGGGGTGTAATATTATCTCCCCCAAACTTAATTTAGATGCATGGTCTAGTGGACAGCTATTTCTTTATTTTTATTTGTTTTTTTGTTTTTAACTACCGTACTAAAACCTTTTCAGGGAGCTAAAAGATTCTTTCAGGACATTGTTTGTCTGATTTTCCTGTGCAGAGAAGACCCTCTGAGATTAAGCTAATAGGTCAGCTGCATCTACACATGAGACAAAAACAAAAAAAACCCCAAAACATAGGGACCAGGTTACATCTTTCTCAGTCTCTTCTATCATAGTCCCCAGGCACTCCTGCATCACCTCATCTGTCAACCTGTCCGAGCAGTTCCAGGTCTGTTTTGCCTAAATTAATGCCGCTGCCATTTGTTATTTTATAGTGTGGCACTTCTCTCGCAGAAATCTCTCTGGACACGTAAGCGATGTAACAGGCACCACCCCACAGATCAATTTCTAACATGTATTCTTCATCACATCATCTCTTTTTATTTATTCTGCTGTTCTTCACATAACTGCTGATGGGTTTCAGGGTTTTTAAAAATTGTATTTTTGGCTGTTATTATCTTCTCTGAGTTTAACCTAGGAGTAATTCAGGGCCGCTCAGAAGTACCCCAGAATAGGCGCTTCTTTCTTTCCAAAAACAGAGTTTGCTTCATGCTTT
Source organism: Rhamphochromis sp. 'chilingali' (assembly GCF_963969265.1). Taxonomy (NCBI): domain Eukaryota; kingdom Metazoa; phylum Chordata; class Actinopteri; order Cichliformes; family Cichlidae; genus Rhamphochromis; species Rhamphochromis sp. 'chilingali'. Next base: position 54,351,433 of record NC_137930.1, on the reverse strand, counting down.
AGTGGACTGCACATGAAGCTTTGGGCCACCCAAAACAAAACAAAACAAAACAAAAAAATGCTTAATAGTTCCTGCAGACAAAAATGCCCTTTAGGAAATTCCTCACCACTCTTACTCCCTGAGGAAAGCAACTGCAGCGGAAATATTTCAGTACAGTGTATATCAAGAAAAACATGGCAGATTCTTACTCCTTGGTAGTCTGGATTAACAGCAATGCGCACCACTCTACCTCCTGAGAGGGTGCCAAACTCCGGGTCTTGAAACTGTGACAAGAGTAGAGGATTCAGTATTAGTTTAAAAATGTCTTCACTGGACTGTAAAAGAATGAGCTGTAGTGGTTTTGTTGAAGGTTTTGTACCTGCTCTGAGACAGTCCAGGGAATGAGGTCGCCTGAGGCCTTCTTCCCTCTGGACAGGCCGTTGAGGATGGACTGTCTTGATATTTCCCCCTCCAGACATACCTGGGGGGCACGAGGGTGCAAATGCATGTTTGAGTGGAATCAAAAAGGTCGCCTATCAGTGATGTTCATAGAGCTCATGCATGCTAGTGACAATAAATCACTATTAAAAAAAAAACCCTAAGCCAGGGATGTCAAAATCATTTTACATCACGGGCCACACAGAGCTCACTGCTGACCTTATTTGGGCCAGAAATGTAAACAACTGTAAGAAGCAAACGTGTAAAATAAATATTAAATTTTATCTATCTATCTATCTATCTATCTATCTATCTATCTCAGTAGGAAAAGCTGTAAAAATGTATGAAAATACAATTAGAAGTCCAGATTTCTGTTCTTCACATTTTCCAAAGCCATCCAGTAAGGCCGGACTGGAATCTTTGCGAGGCCGATTCCGGACCCCCAGCCCTCATTGTCTGACACCCCTGCCCTATGGCTGTAGTAGTCCTCCGAGGCCATGTGCAGCGGCAATAATAGGGGCAATCTCAGTCCCAACTCAAAATAGCTTAACCTAAACCACAATCTATTTCCTAACCTACACAAGAAAAATATTGCCGTAAACAGTTTATTTTGCGACACCACGAAACAAACGATAGCGTAAAATGAAACGATAGACGTTTTTATATCGTCATCCGATATATATCGTTATATCGAACAGCCCTATGCCCAGCTATACACTTTTTTAAAATAGAGTCTACACAAATCAATTACAACACCTACATAATGTTTATAGAGATGTTACACACTCTTTACCATTTACAAAGATTTGAGATGCCCATATAAGCAGTTATGAATCTTTTTGCAAATATCGTAATTTTGTTGGTTTGTAATAAATAACTAATAAGTAGAATTTCATTAACTACTCATTTCCCACCCTATGATTTAAAACAGTGGGTCTGTGAGTGTATTACAGTACCTGCACCACAGCAAGGACCTCAGGTAGTGAGTTTTGTGTGGGAGGAACAGGTGGCAGGAGGCAGAAGAGGTGATGAGCCGGAGCGTCAGACAACATCTGCAGGTCATTTGGGGAATTCTGGAGACAAAAATATGAGTCACAAAAATGACAACACTGTGCAGGGCACTGCGCTGCCGTTAGATTTAAGGGGGGGGGGGGGGGGGGGGGAATGAAATAAATAAATTAAAGTCAAAGGACTGCAATCGACAATCACCTTGTAGTGCGATGCCACATAGAGAGCCATCAACCTCTGCAGGAAAGCTTCAGACGCTTTGTGGTAACAGAACAGTGTGTCTCGGTTCACATAGTATCTGCACAGCATTAGATAAGGACAAATGCAAACTTGCATAGTGAATGTAGGTGATGTGATGTGCACCATAGATTAGAAATCTGGCAATTTTTTTTTTAGTTTCTATTGCACAGAGTTCAATACTGAGATCAAATTCAGTGTTTTAAATAATAACTGTCCACAGCATTTTCTGCAGCCTAACTTTAAATGTTTGATCTATGCACAAAATACCACACTGTGCCTACTTAATGCTCACCCAGCAAAAAAAATAATAATTACACATGTAAATTTGCCTCAGGCGGGATTATTAGGGAAACAAAGGATACAGTTCACATGTTTGTGGAAGCGGGCAGCCGGAAATGAGCCTGGGAATGTTGAGGCAGTCTAGACAGAGCAGCTCATTCAGCCACTTCTCTACAGGGTCTCCCGGAGAGTACCGAATGGACTCGTGCAGAGAAACCTCGTGGAGAGAACGAGCTGCAAACGGAAACGGGTACACAGCAGTGAGTCACACGATACAGATGCACTGAACATAAACACGGTGAGCAACTGAGATCCTCACCTGCTGATAGTCTGGCTGTGTTGGTGGTTCTGTTCTCTGCAGACATGCTCTGCTGACTGTCTGCGCTCTGCTGCCTCAGCTGCTGAATCAGCTTGAGGGAAAGAGAGCGCCCGGTGCCTTCATAGCTGCAGAAATACAAATAATTAGCACGGAAACAGAAATTTGAAAATTCACTGGTTGCACCTTCTTGCGCTCGAGTAGCTCAGGTGTGTGCACTTCTCAACTGGTCTTCAACTAATTCAGCAAAATTTTTGTTTTGATTTAAAAAAAAACAAACAAAAAAAAAACTGAAAATAGTGCCCTGTCTGCTTATTTTAGCCCTTCATTCAATATTCCTACAGCTTAAAGCTGAAATGTATGATTGCATAAACTTATTTACAGCAATAACAACAAGTACTGAAGATAAAGATAGAAGGACATTAAGTCCCAGGATCTCATGCCTGTGCTGCTGGAACTGTGAACATTATGATGGATTTCGCTCCCTTAATTCCAAATATGATCAGTTTTAAACACCGACTGCACAAAAACACACTGTGTGCTGTATAAGTTGCTTGGTTTTGGATTCAGTCATGTTGAAAAGGCTTAGCTCAACAGCCTATTTGCATTTCCTTGTGCCAGTGCAACTGCTCTGAGCATCCCAGCCACAAAACTTGATCTGTGTGATGATCTGAAAGGCAGTGCCTTAAGACTTAAGGTGCAGTGTGCAACATCGCATCACTAGATGTCAGTAGACTGCACATAGCTATGGTGGCACACTTAAACCTAATGTTAGCTGGCCTGATGTTAGCTTATAACCAGCTGTTATTGTTGTTTAGTTAGGTCATTGTCAGCTGTCAGGAGACGGGAAAGTCGTTTGTCTAATGTGCTGACAGAGGGTAAGTGTGACTAAATTGGGACTAAATAAGCATGTTTATGCACATTTTTGTGTGTTAGAGCCCTGACTTCTGTTCAGGAGTTCCATATTTAAGTGCCTCATTTCTCTCATTGATCATTTTACTCAAAAAAGTCTTCACGGTAATATATTTAATATATTCAAAACTAACCAGCATCTTGTGGTGTATAAATATGACTCAGGTTTTAAACTGACCCGTTGATGGTGGAGGCCATGAAAACCAGATAAGGCCCGAGCAGCTTCTTAACAAGAGGAAGAGGGATTGCTGCGGCCTCGTCGATGACAAGCAGTTCAGCCTGGCCCAGCTTCACTGCATCACCTGGGTGGATATACTGTTGGGCCACAGTAATGGTGCGATCAGATCAGGTGTAAATTTCACTTTTTATTGTAAAAGAAGACACTTTTTTTTTTATTAGTCTTGTTTACCTGAATTGTCTGCCGATGCTCTTTGAATATGTTCACCCGCACCACTGCTTTATTGAACTCTGGATTCAAAGACTGGATGATTTCATAGTCGAGATGCTCCTGCGAATTAAAATGGGAGTAAGAAGCAGTACGTGCTCACCATGTGCGCATGACATCAGTGGTGCAGAGAAGAGTCAGAACCTACCTGATACTGCAGGGCATCGAAGCCTTTGAAGATGAATTCAAACATAGTGTGAAGGTTGTCCGGGCTCGGCGAAGTTACAAAGATATTAGAGTAGCTTTAAAAAAAAAAAAAAAAAAGTTACAATAACAGGTGACGAGCGAGAAGAATAAAAACAGACAAAGCTGATATTTTAAAATGGCATTGATGAAAGTCATATATACCCAAAAGCCACAGCTCCAGCAACAGCCAGCCCCAAAGCTGCAGACTTGCCTCGACCACGGGCAGCAGTCAGAGCCACAGTGCTCCTCAGTGTCTTCTCTGATATTGCTTCAATAAACTTCAACACCGCCTTTGCCTATAGAAAATATTCAAAATAACAACTGGGACACCTGCACATCTGCTACTTACTGTTTAACTATAACATTGCAGTCAACTTGAATTCAGTTATAGGAGGTGAATGTGTCTGTAGCATTTAAAAGGCCCTGACCTGGTCCATAGTCCTGCATGCATCCACCAATACACCGACTGGCTGAGTGTCCTGAAGGGACTCCTTCAGATCCTTCAGCTCCTGTTCTCGAGGAGGCAACCTGTCCTCCTGAAGGGGAACGAGAGAGCCAGTCAGAATGGAGTCTTTTTTTCTCCCTAAATGTGCACTTATTGGTTTTTCAGAGACTTTCAGCACAGTATCCTAAGCAACAGCAGGAAAAACATTATCATTGCTTCTTCTCAGAGCAGCCAGAAATGCCTGTCCGTAAAACCCTCCAACTCTTTCTCAAAGAGGCCCGACTGGTCTTTATAATGTATGAAACATTTTTAAACTTATTTAAAAAGGGACCGAACGCAGTGCAACCTACATATTGTACAGACAATAAATCCTGGGTGCCTGTTTTATGCAAGTTAATAGTCATAAAATCATAAACACACAAAAGCAGAACAACGTCTAAACCATTAATCCTCCCATGTGCAGGATAACCACTATGAAGCTTGCTGTCAGCAAACTATCTGCTGAATAACTAACCGATTAAAAAAACCTTTTATACTATATAATTAAAAAAGGTACCTGAGTTTTTGGCGGAACTGGTTTAATGTTCGCCATGTGGGTGGAAATTGGCAGGATGTTAAGTTGGTCATCAATGACGACACAGTTTTTGCAGGACGCCAAAGATAGAATGAACCTTAAAAAACACAAAAATAAAACCACATTTTTAATATGACGGTTCAATTTTCATTCCTCTGAGCAAATACACTTCAAACTCAATGAACTCTTGGCAAAGCACCTACCTCTCATTAAACCTTCCAACCACATCCTGATGAGCCTCGGTCCTGTATCGAGAGTGCACGTCCTGGAGAAAGAAGAAGGGGTGGGGGGGGGGAAAGTCGGTCACAGTGGGTTCCACGTCATCAGAAGAGCAAACCGAATCTAATAATAAATTAAATCCTTACCATAGTCATTGTATACAGCTGTTTCAGAGACTTCATGGTCCTGAGCAGTAGGACCACTATACCGCCACCTTCTACAGTCTCAATAGTTCTTGCTAAGAGGTTAGGAGTGAGAGCTTCAAAGTCCTGTGTGACAAGAGAAACAATAGAAATCAAACACCTGATGCACCTCCCCACCCCACCTGTCCTCAAATGTGATCTGATCAAATGCACTTATGTTCTTGTTTGTAAGGAACACTATTGTCACACTATTGTACCACAAGCCTAGTGGTTTATTTTACTCTAAAATCTTTTTTAAACCAGAGCAGAGACTCACCTGTAAGACGCACATGCCGTAGGTGTTTCCCAGGATCTTGTGCGTCTCGTTGTAGTAACAGTAACGGATGTTGGTTGCGGCAACAAAGAGTTCAAATGGGTCGTCCTGATTCAGGTTCAACGTGCCAGTTTTAATCTTCTTCTGCAGCTGTTTCATGCGCTTCTTTCTATTGCTGTTTCGCGAATGAGATGATGATGAGAAACACTTTTTTTTAAATCCCAGATTTGGGGAACTCTTTAAATATTTGACAGATTACACCCTCTCTCCTGTGAGCTCACACACACCTGCTGAATCCCAGGTCTTTTTTATAGCACCAGAGCACCGAGGGTCGAGCTCTCACAGCAGCTTTAGACAGCATGTGATGTAGGATGACAACCTGGACAACAGAGAGGGGCAACTGTGTTTTAATGCTCAGTTACACACATGTAAATTCACAACCCTGCAGGTAAAATAAGCTCACTGCTCCTAATGCAAGCTAATGTGTCTTGAATGCGCGGGGAGTGATGGGATTACCTGATCTCTGCCACGATCCCCCACCACAACAAACAAGGTCCTGTGCTGCAAAGCGACCCCATTCTCTATCTGGACCCGGATCCGGTTGTCTACCTTCTTACGGACGGTTGCCATCGTCTATTTGCTCCTGAGAGAGAGAGAATAACTGTCCGATAGCAAAATCACACAGAAGCAGATACTAGTTAAACAGTGTGACAAAAGCGGTGGAGCCAGAGCCGCAAAGAGCTGACAACAGAAACAGGAGGAAGAACTCAGTGGAGCTAACTTACAGCTAAAACAAAAATATTTAAGGATCAAACTAGCAAAACACACGAAACACTGTAGGATGGACCCGTTTCCGGTTACCTGATATTACAGATGAACTGTCAGGCCTTTAGCTTTTGTAAAAACACAGCAAGTTGCACGCTAAGCTTACACGCCAGCCATCACGCTGTTGATAAATTCACGTGGAGACTGCGCTTCATGGAGGACCCCTGCATGACGTCAGAATTGTGCGACTTTCTTTGAAAAGTTTCCTGTGTTGAGCGTACATTTACAACTGGAGCAAGTTCAACGAAGTGTGTGTGTGGGGGGTAAATCACTGCCCCCACACATTTTAGTCTATTCTGAAAGCAATGGTAAAGACAAGGATATTGGATATTTTCTATTTATTTGTTAATTTTTCTTTAATTTTTGCTCTTTTTTTTAAAACCTAGAATAATTAATTTCCGTTACCCTGTCATTTATTTTTTTTAGCGAAATGCTTTGTGTTATACTTAAAAAGACAAATACATGTAAGTTAAATAAAAACGAAACGATGGCCTCTTATATTTTCTATTGAATAGCCTCGGCTTCTAGTAATAATTTTGGTTAAATCTCTACATGTACTTGCAAGTGAGGCTTTGTTTTTGTTTTTGACCGATTTATTGAATACGCAAACGAAAGCATATCATACGGGGAGAGAATCAGTTGAACTAAAAATAAATTAAAAAATTAAAATGAAAGACTTATCTACAACTGTTATAACACGTTAAAGTAAAGTGTTTGGGGACTTTTTCCTTTCAATAGTTTGAGAAAATATTTGACTGACGGCTATCACACAGCGCCTTTTTTCCAAGTCTATTACAAAGTCACTAATTGAATTCAGTGTGGACAAAACGGGTTTTAAAATAGCTTGGAGAGACATTACAGCAGCAATTTATAGTGTAAAATTAGTTTTGCTTTGTCCCGTGTCAGCACGGCACTACAGTGTGTCTACTCTCTGGCCACAGGGTGATGCTGCATCCCACACTGAGCAACCAGCTAGATGTTTTCAGTTTTTCCTTTTTAGGAGAGACGCTTAGACTGATAACATTACAGAGAAGATATTTTGGTTGCAATTAAAAGTAAAGTTAAGAGTCACGTGAGCCAACGAAACTGAATTTTCACTACAATCGTCTTTAAAATAAGACGTCTGTACTGAGAAAAAGATGTCTTGACGCATGCTCAATCATCCAGGTAAGTAAATCCCAAAAGGTAGATTCTGTTCATCTCGACGTAGCGTTTTCAATGGGAGAAACGTTTCATCACTCATCCAAGTGACTTATTCAGTTTCAGCTGACTGCAGGTTTCCCCAACCTTATAAACAGTACATGTTTGCACAATAACTGAAATCAGCCCACCGAATGAACAATGGGCTGTGAGGTCATTTCTTTGATCATTAATATGCAAATTGTCATGACCATTGATCAACAACCACTGATCAAGGCCCATTGGTCAAAGATCATGAGTACCATTCACAGAGAGTTGGGGAATGGCTGCAATCACAGCATTGTAAGATGGCAAAAGATATAACCTTAGGCCCCCTCCTTGACTCCCCATCCAGGATGTGCACATCCTCATCATTGAAAGTGTCCATTGGCCTGTAGGTGTAAATAGACTGCGGAGTCTTGCCCTGAAAAGTTAGCTCTTCTGTGTTGTGCCATCCACTTCGACAGAGGTTGTTTGGTTTCCCCGATGTATATATATATATCATTGCAATCCTACACCACAGTTTAAGACCAAAAATGTAATCTGAACTTTCAAGCATTGCAATTACTTCACTGACTCGACAACTTCTTTCTTGTCAGGCAGACCGAGTCATGGGATAGCCTCAGTTAAAAACAAAAACAAAACCCTGTGTGTTGCATACTTGTCACAAGCATTCATACCATCTCGGCTGGTGCTTAAACATTGATGAGACAACCTGTAAGTGTGTGTGTGCGCGCGCGCTGCTCCCTGAGGGATTTCAGCCCCCCTCACTAATCTGTTGTAGTTTCATTTTCAGATGAGTACAGAAACTGTCCCAGTTCAGAACCAGTTGTTAGAAAGTTTAGTTAGCAGGTGCCAATGAATGCCAATACACTGAACGGGACTTGCACTTAACAGCGTACACTATATTACTCTGTGTTGGGGGACATGCGCAGTGTGTTTTTTGGGTCAAAACAATTACTGAGAAAGATGCCTGCCACTACATTAGTGTTATCTTTGGAGACCTCTTTGGAGCAATAACATAAGTAAAATGAGATTTACCCTACAGCAAGAAACTCAAGGATGAAGCACAGGTATGCAACACAACTTTATTGAAACTCTTGAAGCAACATCCATTTACAAACAAGGAAATGGGAGCTTGTTGAACGTAAATGCCTTTTTTTGGAGCCAAAATTACAGAAAAGAACAGGGGAAAAAAACAAAAAAACAACAACTCCCAGGGATTGGACCAGTGGCAGGTGTATTTTTTAAATACAAAAAAAATTAAAAAAAATTAAAAAAACATAACTTATGAAATCGTTCAAGTTTACAGGAAGATTGAGACACAGGGCATATGTAAATCATTGATTTACAGTTTAGCTTGCGTTTGAAACTTTAAATGACTTCCAAATATCAAAGCAGGCATTACTTTGATTTAAGAGATGGACGAGAGGGAAAGAAGAAAAAACAAAAACAATGGGCGCGAGTGAGATGGGGCAAATGCATTCTCGAATTCTGGATTTTCAGTGTGGTGCAAGTTAATCAGTCACAGTCATTATGAAAAGGCCTTTTCAGGATCGCATTGCTTGAGTGCTGCCTCTTGACACTCCTCTGGGTCCCTGACCAGCTCCACGTTTGTAGTTCTGCTGGTAACCGTCCTAACAAAGAAAAAACAAAAAGGAAAGGGATGTTTTAGAAATTGTAACATTAAAACAGCAACAAAGATCACGTACAGTTTGAACACTTCTTTCATACCCTCTGATAATTCCCATTTGAGTAATCCCGAGGTGTGCTGTACTGAGTTTGTCCATATCCCGAGTTTGGAGAGTTGGTGAAAGGAGCACGATAACCATCGTAGCCACCTGGAAACACAAAGACACAAATTAGAATTAATGCATGAGAAACTCATGCTACCAAATACAAATGTGTAATAAAAGAGAACGTCCTGGTCGTGGAACACTGGACCAGCTCTTTATCCTCTCCAGGATACTTGAGGGTGCATGGGAGTTTGCCCAACCAGTCTACATGTGTTTTGTGGACTTGGAGAAGGCATTCGACCGTGTCCCTCGGGGTGTCCTGTGGGAGGTGTTGCGGGAATATGGGGTGTCTGGCCCATTGCTACGGGCCATTCGATCCCTATACAACCGTTGCAAGAGCTTGGTTCGCATTGCCGGCAATAAGTCGGACTCGTTCCCGGTGGGTGATGGGCTCCGCCAGGGCTGCCCTTTGTCTCCGGTTCTGTTCATAATTTTTATGGACAGAATTTCTAGGCGCAGCCAAGTGGCGGAGGACTTTCGCTTTGGTGGCCTCAGAATCTCATCTCTGATTTTTGCAGATGATGTGGTTCTGTTGGCTTCATCGGGTGAGGGCCTCCAGCTCGCACTGGAACGGTTCGCAGCCGAGTGTGAAGCAGCGGGAATGAGGATCAGCACCTCCAAATCTGAGGCCATGGTTCTCAGCCGGAAAAGGGTGGAGTGCCCACTCCGGGTCGGGGATGAGTTCCTGCCCCAAGTGGAGGAGTTCAAGTATCTCGGGGTCTTGTTCGCGAGTGATGGGAGAAGGGAGCCGGAGATCGACAGACGGATTGGGGCTGCAGCTGCAGTAATGCGGACGCTGCACCGGTCCGTCGTGGTGAAGAGGGAGCCGAGTGTAAAAGCGAAGCTCTCAATTTACCGGTCGATCTACGTCCCTACCCTCACCTATGGCCACGAGCTGTGGGTAGTGACCGAAAGAACGAGATCGCGGATACAAGCGGCAGAAATGAGCTTCCTCCGAAGGGTGGCTGGCCTCTCCCTTAGAGATAGGGTGAGAAGTTCGGCCATCCGGGAGGGGCTCAGAGTAGAGCAGCTGCTGCTCCACATCGAAAGGAGCCAGCTGAGGTGGTTCGGGCATCTGACAAGGATGCCCCCTGGGCGCCTCCTGGGTGAGGTGTTCCAGGCATGTCCCACCGGGAGGAGGCCCCGGGGCAGACCCAGGACACGCTGGAGAGATTATATCTCTCGGCTGGCCTGGGAACGCCTTGGTATTCCTCCGGATAAGCTGGAGGAGGTGGCTGGGGAGAGGGAGGTCTGGGCCTCTTTGCTTAGGCTGCTGCCCCCGCGACCCGGCCCCGGATAAAGATGGATGGATGGATGGATGGAAAATAAAATAAAATAAAGAAATGAACAAATAAATTACATATTCAGTCTTGTTTCAAAGTGAAACCACTAACTTACAGCTGAGGGTGTTATCATACCTCGGAAACCATTTGATGAGCCTCTGTATCCATTGATCATGCCCCGGGCGTTGCGAGGTCCACCACGAGACATACCTCTGCTGTTATAGAAGGACTGAGCCTGCCTGCCAAAGCCTGGACCCTGCTGGGAAGGCTGTTGATGGCCTCCAGGTTGGTCTTGGGAATGGAAGGCACCAACTACTAAAAAATAAACCAAGATAGCAAGGGGTCCAAAACACAATAACTCAGTCTGTAGTTGAACAAGAACATGCATTTAAATAAAGTTTAACTGCAGTGAAGCCTCTAGGAAGGGAAAAAGGAAAAAAAAAAAAAAAAAAAAAAAAAAAAAAAAAAAAAAAAAAATAGACAGGAAAACTTAAGTTGCGAAGATAAAATTTAAAGTCTGCCCACCAGATTGCAGCTGTTCTGGCTGCATCTCCGTCTGCTCCACTGGATGCTGTGGCTGGCTGCTAAAGGCCTGGTTATTGTAGCTCTGATACTGGCTGGCCTGGTTCAAAGCCTCAGCCTCATTAGCTGGTGGGACTGGAGCATTAAGGTTGAACACCTGAGGGATAAACAAAACCCACATTGTTATGAAGCCAAAAATCAGAGGAAAGGTCACATGGTTATTAGGAGTAAAGTCCACTGCCACCCATTTCCTGATTTCAACTGTTCTGCTATAAACGTATTTTAAACGCAATGTGATAAGGTCACTTCAGGACTCAAAACAAACAAAACAAACAAACAAAAAAAAAAAGTAAGTCATTAATGAACTTCTGTTGTGACTCCAGTGGTGAAGAGCACTCTGTGCTCCAAACAGCTGGTTTATCCACATGATGCGCTTGATGCTCCAGATTTCAGTAAAATTTTTTCTTTAATCACACTCCAAGCATGGAAGGGGAACAGCTGCACGATGCACGAGAACTGTGAATGCTACAACACCACAACTGAGGGTATCCAACCACGTTCCACACATGCATGCTAAAAAGCAGCTTGTTTGTTGTATTTGGCTGAACAGCGTGAAAAGTTGACAAGTGTGTGAATGTTTAACAAAATTAGAGGACCAAAGATATGGAAAACAGTGCATGTGTGGAATACATGAAACAAAGCAGAACCCCACATGGAGTAAACCCTGAAATTGCCATAAAGAACAACATGGTTTTAACACAGGCTATTTTATGACATGAGAAGCAGTTCATATTTATACCTCCAAAAACAAAAAAAATCAAAAGGAAGCAAAGCCTTACTGTCTGCATGGACTGGAATGGTGCTGCGTTGACATTGATGCCACCACTGTGAGGAGCTTTGGAAACAGGCTGGAACACCGGCGTCTGTGAGGCTGGAGGGAGAACTGTAGAGGGTGGAGGCTGCTCCGACAAAGACATGGAGGGCTGTTGAGCAGGGAAGGCATAATACACATCACATTAAAAACGGTCAGCAAAATTTCACATGACTGCAATGAGCACTTCCCCACCTTTCAATGGAAAAACTACTCCATATATAAAGAGTTTAAAAATTAAAGCTTTACTGAAGTCCCACCACAGTTTACCTGGATGGGGTCAATGGATTCTGCTGAGGGTCGAGGATCTGGTGTGTGTGAGGTCTGATACATAGGTGGTGGTGTTGGAGATATGATTGGAACCTGTAAACAGTAGGAGTAGAAATTACACCCATTCTTCCATACAATTTCTAACAGCATGTTTGCTTATATTTAAGTACTTACTTGTGTGGGCTCAGGTTGAACAGGAACAGAGTTGGGTTGTGATAGCCGGGTCTCAGGATGAACTAAGACAATTTAAACATTGTCAGACCTGACATAACTTAAAACAAATAAAATAAAGACTGTTTCTCTTTGGTACAACATACCTGGAGGACACCCCATCTGTGGCACCTCCATGTTTTGGGCAGGTTTCATGGGCTGCGCCGATACAATGGCTGGGTCAATAGGCTGTCCATCAAACTCCAACATGGAGTCCTGAGAATAGAGGTAATTAGTACCAAGTTACAACATCCAAACACAAACAGCAGTGCTTTCAACTAAATCCACACCTGCATGAAGTTGTACGTCCCCTGCATCTGCGCCATTAAGTCTTGCACCACCTGCTTCCTGGCCATGGGGTCAGTAGGAGGCGCAGGAGACGTCAAGTTCATTGGGTGGGTATCCAGGGCAACAGGGGGCGCTGCAGGCTGCACAGGCTGCTGCTGCGGTTGCTGCTGTTGTAAGGCAGCAACTGCCTGATAGTGGAAGGGGGAGAGGACAAGTGAGTGAGAAATGCACTGAACGAGAACCACTGAAAAGTGGTTTAATGTTCATGAAAAGTTGTATGCATTCGTATTCACATCAGGATTAGTAAACCAAGACATCACAGATTAAGACCAAAAATGTAATCTGAGCTTTCCAGCATTGCAATTACTTCATTGACTCGACAACTTCTTTCTTGTCAGGCAGACCGAGTCATGGGATATCCTCAGTTAAAAACAAAACCTTGTGTGTTGCACACTTGTCACAAGCATTCATACCATCTCAGGGTGGCGCTCAAACATAGATGTGACAACCTGTAAGTAGACAAAGCCAGAGTATATATATAGAAATGCCCCGGATGTGAAAAAGATTTACTGCTCCCTGAGGGATCCCCCCCTCACTAATCGTTTCATTTTCAGATGAGTACAGAGAAATTGTCCCAGTTGAGAACCAGTTCTTAGAAAGTTCTGTTAGCAGGTGCCAATGAATGCCAATACACTGAGCAGGACTCGCAGGGGGGAAAAAGCCTGGAAATGATAACGACTTCTATCCTGAATCATAGTTGGTTAATCAAGTCTTTAATGAAAAATAACTGGCTTCAGGATTAGCACACAAACTCAAATAAGTAAAAAGGAGTTAAACTGTTAGCCACGTACTGCCTAGAGCAGAATCAAAAGCTCCACAGAGCTCTATAGGTAACTGCATACTGAACCATTTAGCAAACAGGTTACACCACATTTCTTCAGCTGCACTTAAAGAGAAGTGTGGCTGCTGTCATCACAACCACCACTCCTTGAGTTTAGCAAAACATGTGATAGACTGGATTTAAAAAAAAAAAATAAATAAAACTTCAAGTGTTGCCTAAATCTTCTTCAATATTTATCCCCAAATTTTCAAGTTTTTGAAATAAATAAAAGTACAGAAAGATTACCCTCTAATGAGAGAATGAAAATGTTAGTTTCTGCGATAGCAGCAGCCGCTAGTTGTTTTTTTCTTCTCTACAAATTTCTGTTTCATGGTCATGTTGCTGATGTTTTGAAACAGCTTCAGAAGCCAGAATTTACAAAAACACTGAATTAATAAAGACTGTACAAAAAAAAAAAAAAAAAAAAAAAAACTCTTGGAGATTTAAGTACAAGCAGAAGATGTATTTTCTTTCAAAACATTTAATTACTACTACTAGCTTTGAGTTAGCTCATTAATTTTCAAATCTACTTCATAATTACATCATACCTCCGTTTCTCGGGTCCACTCGTCTCCCTGTTCCTTCTCACTGCCGCTGTATGTGCCATCTGGAATGAACTGTCTGTTTACAAACTGGAAGTAATAAAGCAAACATCAGCACAAAGATGAAAATATAATAAGCTCCCCAGATTTTGATGGAAGAGAAAAACTTGCTCTCACCTCTGTTGTTTCCACTGCAATGGGCTCTGTGAATTCCTCAATTATTTCAGTGTCTGTAAAGAGGAAAAATTATTCAGTGAATGCTGTGATGACTTCTTTATTGCTGGATTATGTTAGGACTTTTTAAGTGGTAAGACATCAGAAAGTGGTCAAGACCTGGATCGGCAGTCTGCTCTTCTGCTTCTGACGATTCAGCTACTACTGCAGGTGCTGCAGCAGCAGCTGGCTCTTCCTCTTCTTCTTCCTCCTCACACACTCCATTTTGGTGAGATGGAATCCGGTCAAAGTACCCACTCAGCAGAACCTGGTCCAAAGTCTCCTTCAGTGCCTTGTCTAGCAGAGGGGGTGACAAAAAAAATAAAATAAAATTCAGCATTTCAACAGAAACTCAAACCATCAAAGCATGCATTGAGCTGCCACGGGAATAACAAAGTGTCAGTATTAGGACCTTTGGATCAATAGATGACTTAACAGGAAGTGTTTCTGATACACTAAGGAGAGCTTAACAAGCTAAACTCCAAACGAGATGTAACAATACTGAGTTTCAATTAAATAAACACTGAGCAGTGATGCAAGCTTTACATCCCACACTAAACCTGAACTTCCACTTTTTAAAAAAGATAAATGTGCAAATTTGAGGAATTTCATCAGTAAAAAGACCACACATTTAGTGACTGCAGCCTCAAAATGTTTTCCCCCTGCATCTTCCACAGGAATCAAAGCCAAAGATCAGTGTTTTTATTATTACTTTCAGAACTGCCTCTGAATGAGACATTGTTGTCTAGCTAAAGGTTAAAATGGCTTTACAAAACAAACAATGTTTTTAATCACGATGTAGATGGTGGTGGATGCATAGTAGGCAAATGCACACATTAACTGAACTGTTCTACAAAGAAAAGAACACAAGCTAATCATTTCTAAATGTGAATCCCTTTAAAAGGTTGATTCATGTAGTAGAAAATGGCATTAGTACTCCAGCTTTCCGCAGTTGGACACAGTAGGGCTCTGGTAATTTTCCAAGTCCAACTTTCAAAACTGTTGAATTCAGTGCTACTCCACCTTTAGTCTCTACAACACCACATACAGACTAAGCCTACAAACATTTGCAATAAAAATAATAATTTAAAAAAAAAAAAAAAAAAGATGATTCCCTGCAGCTCAGTTTTTAGTACCAAAGCCACATTAATTAACACCACCACGAACCACTTTGCTGAGCAATATTGTAAACAGATTTTTATGACAGTAGTAGGATTTAGCCTCCCCCTACCCTACTTCAATATGAAATAATAATAATAATAATAATAATAATAATAATAATAATAATGATAATAATAACAACAACAACAATACACAACAGCATTGGCTTTATACATATACAGTCATATTCTTCAGGTACAACAGCATCAAAAATAGCACAATATTTCCTATAAATATGTATCTATTCATATACATGTTTAGCCAATTATCCAATTCTGCGTCATGTGGTGGGCTGGAGCCTCTCCCAGATGTCAGATGAGAAGCAGGGTACACTGTGGCATGGTCACCAGCCCACTGCAGGGCTAACACAGAGAGACAACCATTCATGCTCACAATCACACCTCTGGCCAATTTATAATATACTAATTTATTTAACAGACATGTCTTTGGACTCTGGGAGAATGCCAGAGGACTGAGAACCTAGATAAGCTCACAGAGAACAAACAAATACTGCACAGAAAGGCCAATACAAGTATCCCTAGTATTGTTGTAAAACAGCCTCCAAATGGGATTTTTGGCACACATAAATATGAGGGAACTTACAGTCTTAAGTTGCTTTAAATCTATGAACTAAAAAGTATGGCAATGTGAAGACTGATGTAAGTTTTTAAAATAAAATAAATTAAAAAAAAAATCTAAGCCCATACAATGGAAACAATTTTGGTAAGAGCTTACTGATTGGATTATAAATCCAAACATGATTTATAATTTTCTTGAAAATGGTAGAAAACCTTCAAGATGATTCATGCATTTATGCTTTTGGATCTTCAGCCAAAGCAGCCCAGTATCTTTTCTTTCTCTGCCTTATGCTTTAGGTGAAAAAGTCTGCTGTCACTTTGATTAATCTCACCCTGACTCTCTGAATGAGACCTCTGACTGACAGGAAAGGGTTGAAAGGTGTCACAGTGAACTGGGTCACCAGTATCCTAATGTGGCTCTAAAAATCTGACTAGTGGAACCACAGGCGACAGGGCTGCTGGCACCCTGCCCTACTGCTGAGTCAGGATAAGCCCACAGCTCTCAGCCCCCTAGCTGAATGCAGTAGTGCGAGGCTTCAGGTCAGATCGCTGAGAATGCAGTAATGCCAATAGCCCCAAGCCTTGATTATTCACATTGCTGCATTAACAAAAACACTACATGCACATGTCATTAATGTATTAAGACTGACTTACAACCGGAGTAACTTTTGACCAGGCGCATTGATTTGGGATCTCCAGATTCGGACAACTACTCCCAAAGTATGCGACAGATTACTTATGACCAGCTTCAGTGTGATAAAAAGCTTACAGATGACTGTTGTGTCACCATCCATCTGATAAAATGTCCTGCCAACAATTTTCAGTGCCAGCTGGGCATCTAAATAAAGCCAATTTGTCTTGAATAATGACGCCCCTTAATTCTGCAATAAATTTTAGCAAGGCTGCAATTACATTATTTCAAGTATTATTTTACTTGACATTATCTTTGATAAGCTGAACTGCTTGTCTATAAAAAACTAAAAGGAGAAATAAAATGCTTTAGCTAATTGGCCAAAGCAATAGAGAAACTAAGAAACTGAATAATACACCAGAGTTGATTACTACGGAAATGAGTTAAAATTTGGCTTACATGTTGTTCCAACCACAGCCTTGTCCTTCCCTTCCAGCAGGTCCCAGAGGTGAACAGATGCATCTTCATACTGATCAGCGAGCCTGCACAGATAAAAATAAGCGCTTAAAATCAGCTTTTTATGGGGAAAAAGAAAACACAAAACCCACAACTAGGCACAAGTTTTCTGTATCATTGCCTTAGACAAACCTGATGTTTTGGTCACGTTCTGGCCCCACTAGCTTGTAGAACTCATCAAAAACTGCAAGGTCTGCATCTGTCAGCAGTGGTGAGCCACCAACTCCCTGCTTCAGGTCCTGCCGCACAGTTTCATCACCCAGCCGATCAAGGATGAACTGGAGCTCCAGAACCGTCTTCAGCCTTCTTTGCTCAGCTTCCTCCCGCTGCAGCTGCTCCCTCCTTGCAGACTTCTTCACTACTTTCTGGATCTGAGGATAATGAGTATGAGCCACAAAAGATCAAGTTATTACAATCCAGGGTGTACACATCTTTGATGAACATTTCTAGAAAATTAAAACTCAACCTTACATCTTGTCCCAATGTGACAAATGTCTTTTGCAACTCTCGGGCAAATTCCAAGTTATTCATGACTTCCTGGTACTTGGAGAGGGCTTCCTAAAAAGATGAAGGAACAGATGTTTCACAAGTTTTACATTCCTTTTAAAAATGATTTTGGTTTCCAAGTACCCACCAGCTGGTCCTGATTAAGACCCTCCCCTTTATTCTTCCTGACTTCATAATCATCCAGTTTGCTCTGTAACAAGATGCAAAAATGCAACAAACAGTTTAAAGATTAACCACAATGTAGACAACTGGTTATTGTCAGAAATTCAGTTTAGTCAAGCAGACCTGGAACAAACCGGTCAATAGTCCTCACCTTTTTCTTCTCCATGTTGCGCACCTTCTTTTCAATAACAACAAGAACTTGCTTCAAAACTTCAGACTGTCCACCAAGTGCAAGATTGCCCATTGACCCTGGAGCGGATCCCACATCTGGGCTGGCAGACTGCACCGTCCTGTTTGCATTCATTGCTGAGGGCATCTAGGAATTGAAAGTATAACAGTTCAGCTTTTGGTGACAAAAATATTTTCATGTACTCAAAAAACAGAAAGAAAAAAAAAAGTATAGCGGAAAATACTCAAAACTATCTGTGGACCACAGGGAACCGTGTCATTGTTTTGCTTCAGCTAAAGATAACTTTTATTAATGACTAACCTGAAAATCATCTTAGGTTAAATTATTAATTTCACTCAAAACCTTCAAAAAGGACACACCAAATAGATCCTCTTAGGCAGGATCACTGCAGATAATTTTCTACATCAATAAGAATTACATAGATTCAGCCACAGCAGGCCCCTGACTCAGCATTTAGTGCCACAGCAGATTTAGGCTTCATGTTACCTTAAAAACAACAACATATAAATAATTCGAATTAATTTCAAGCAGCAAAATACACAGATTTTAAGTGGTAGATAGTTTTTTACAATATAAACATGATGACTTGACTGGAAGTTGTAATAAGCAGATATCCAGAGTTAATATATTAATAACTGATAAAAAAACAACAACAACAACAAACAAAACTGGGAATAAAGTATCAGAATATGACGAGTAGAGAAGCTGCAGATTTGGATTTATTTTTGCACTGTGCTTCACAATTTCGACTGAATTCTTTGAGAAAACTGTTGCTATCAGTCCCTATACTACATGAGATACCGTCATGTGCATGCTAAGGTGGGTCTGGATGTACTAATTGCTGGATGGGTATATTTGAGAGGTTAACTGAAAGCTTTATTAAGTTTTCCTTGTGCGTACTCTGGAGAGACAGCGAACTATTCTGCTTAGAATGTAAAGCTCCTGATGTATATTCTTGACACTTAAGTTCGTAAATGAAACAGTCAACTATACTATACACGAAAATAAATATGGTCACTGGTGAATAACATAACTAGAGCAACTGGCCCAAATAACACAGCAGACCTAATATATTTTTTTAACATGATGTATTATAGCTGTAATTTAAGTGACAGTGAAGTTAGCTATAGTTTTGTAACAGTAAGTGTTCAAGACAAAAACCCTAGGCCTTAAAACTATTCTCTAATAGCATCTGGCTAACTTTAATCCAAACTGCGCAGCCTTGAGAGATATCATTTTTCTAACCCCGCACTTTCTCCCCGTCAATATAGCTTCCTCAGACCTCGGGCTGTAAATCTATACCACTCGCTAGCAAGTCTGAGCCTCCTCGGCAGTACGGCCAGCTTGCAGATCTCATCTCTTCGATTTGGTAAAATGGCCTTGGCCGCACTACCGTTAGCACACACCACTGACTTAGCATCTGATAGCTACAGCAGCGCGTGCTAGCCACAAGCCGGCCGCCGGGAGACCCGTTGCCTCGATACAGCGGCTCCCGAATGACCCACCTTGCTTATATCCACAGGGGAGCTCGGCAGCGAAAAGTACGAAAAGGCCAAGTTGTTATTATTGTTGTGTTGCTTTATTTTTCTCTTGCACTCTTGTGTGGGATCCGCCCCGCCGGCCTCACCGACAACTGAGACGGTTCGAAAGAAGAAGAAACTCTTTATAAAGGCGAAGGTCCGTTTTTAGCTATCTTAGATATGCCTGAATATATATACGCGGAAAAATCACGAAAAAAAATATTTTTATTTAACGCAAACAATTAAAAAAGTCAGACTTTACCATTAAGAAATCAATAATTAATCACTTAAATAAATGGAAAGTTATAAGCCAATTAAACGTTTGCAGTTTCTATTTGTGATCAGGCATAATTGTCTCCAGCCTCCAGACAGAAAATCTGCACAATCATTAGCTTTGATTAGGCTATCATATCTTTCCCTGTGCCTCGTACAGTTTATCCACTGCTACTCTGAGCACCACCTCACACCTGCTCTACAATCTTTTATAGCAGCAGTTCAAAGTTATATAGATCATGTAAGTGTGCATTTAAATATGTAAGATGGCCTGTAAGACCCCTAAGAGTTCAGAAGTTTCACTTGAGTTTATATATATATATATATATATATATATATATATATATATATATATATATGTGTGTGTGTGTGTGTGTGTTTATACTTTCTCTCTGTACTCAAGCTTTGCATGTAATTAATTTTGCCAAAAAACAAACAAAAAAGGACACAATATACAAATTTAAAAGTAACATACTACTTTCCTTAATTGCATGTTTTAAGGTCAGTAGTATACAAAAGTCTTGGACCATCCCTAGGAAAGCTTCAACAACCCTGAGAATCAACATTTGTATATAATGACTTTAAACTGACTGGCTGACTTTATACTGACTGGTCCCTTGGAGGCCAATCCATAACTAATACTCTTTACTTGTGTGTTTTTTCTGTCCAGGTATGCTTTTACTGTATTGGCACGTGTTTGGGATTATTGCCATGCTAAAAACTGAAGCCATTATCAATCAGACACTTACCAGATGGTATTGCATGGTGTCTTAAAATTTGTCTGTACTTTTCTGCTTTGCAAATTTCATCAATTTTGACAGTATCTTCAACTGCACTGGCTGAAGAGCCATGTCATCTACACTGTGTTTTGCAGATGACTGTAGACACTCACTGTTGTACCTCTATCCTGACTTCCTTTATACAAACTGATAACGATTTGAGATTCATGACTCCATACGACCTGTTACCACTGATTTTCAGTCCAATTCTTGTGTAATTTGGGATACCTTTTCTTCTTGTTCCCCTTCCTTGGGAATAGCTTCTTGACAGCTACCATTCCAGTGAAATCATTTCTAAGCACATACGTTTTAAATAATGTTCATATGCTGTGGACAGTTCTTTTGGCCTGCCACTTATTTATCCTCCACTTGTTCAGTTTCCTCAGATTTTTTTAAGGGCACACCATACCAAGATATACCAGGTCTCTTTGGGAATCACCTTGATAGTGCAAAAATTCTACATTACGCCTGTGAGTTATTTTTGGTATTTTTCATAGATTCAACTAAACGGGAAAAAATAATGTGCTAGGTGTCTGTTATATGTATACACAACAATGGTCCTTGAGTTAGGTGCCTTTTTATGCTTGAATGATTCATGGTTAAGTAACAAATGGCTTAACAAAAAACTAACAAAAAAAAAGCCCAAATCAAAACATTACAAAAAAATCCTCTGAAAATGGTGAGGTACAAGGACTGGACTGAACATAAGTGAAAAAGTAGCCAATGTCCAACTAAAAACGTGGCCCAGCAGCATGCTTTGGAGACTTAAACTTAATACTGGCAGCTAGCTAGAGAGCTATGATGGATATAACAACAGGCATGATATGTTTGTGTTATATTTTCAAGAACTTAAAATTAGAAATCATCTTAAAAAACAATCCTGAGGAATTGTTTGAGAACATTTACAGCCTCATTGTGATGGACTGGTGACCTGTCCAGGGTGTACCCTGCCAAAGCTGGGATAGGCTTCTGTCCTCTGTGACCCTAGATTGAATAAGTGGATGAAAATAGACAGATGGAATCTCCTGAACCTCTTTTGTCATGATTCCAAGGTCTAAAACCTGCAATGCAGTTTTTTATATGAAAAAAAGTATTTAAGTTAATATCTCTATTTTACTTTTATCCATTTTAGAATAATAAGTGTCTAGTTCTACAAGCACCTAAACAAATAGATTTTAACAAATGTAACAACGATCTTACAGGGTTGACATGTTCAACCAAAGATAGTTTTTAGTTACTTATCACCAGGTGGCAGTAAAGGTCAATATATGATCAACAAATATTGATGCTGGACTGAAGTGAAAGTTTCACTCTTCCCTTACATGGAAATATGTTGACCAGTTTTTAATAAATGTAATTACTCAGACTTCAAATCTTTAAAAATGTAGTTTTTTATTTATAAATGAGGATAAAGGACTCACGCTAACAGACAAATGGACTTGATTAACAGAATTAAAAAAACAACAACAACTGCTTCTGGATTTTATTTTTTTTATTTTACTTTACACAATTTCCATGTAAGTTACATACCAGCTTGCCAGTCAAGCTTACCAGGAGACTATTGAAAAGAATGTGTAGCCAGCTTTCTGTTGTTTTGCCAAATACAGGAAGCAGTTAACATGTCTGCACAGCTTTTTGATTGCAATGTTCCACTAAAAGTGTTTTCTTTTAGGATAATAGTGATTATGGGAGGATACCAAGGGTAAATGAAGCTCCCTTTCAGTGACTCATTTCCGCAGCCTGCTATATTTCAATCGAACAACGACTGACCAGCTTTTCTAGTAGAATTCTAGGGTGGGTCCTCATCTGACCTCTGACCTTTACAACAAAACTTTTTAGGTTAAAAGCACAACTCAGTGCTTTGTGGTGCCAGTAAACAATAAAACATTTCTAGACCTTTTGCTGTTTAGGAGGGGCGTGCTAAACCAGAGCTAGATATCATTTCACTTTAGATTGGACAGGAAGTAGTCGTTTTTACTGATGCTGTTCCAGAGTTTGCACAATCGTAGAGTCAACACCATGTCCATAGTCTTTTACTTCAGGAAATTTTCCTGCAAGCACTTTCAATATTTTGTTTCTTGGGAAATAAATTCCCATTCTTTGCTGAATGACTAGCTTCTGTATGATTTTACTGTTTGCTTAGCAGCAATGTTTTTTTCCCCCCGACATTCCACACTGCTTTCAACTCCATAATGCTCTCAGTACAAAACAGGCAAAACAGGAAGTTGGACATGCACTTCCCTAAAGGTTGTCTACACTCTTAACTGTTTGCTCCCCAACTTGTACCCCAGAGAGGAATAAAAGCTGAAAATAGCAAACCACATTTCGCATAAAAGGTCACTATTGCCCTTATTTTAAATGCTATAAAGTTCAAAGCATGAAGTGTGAAAATCCCC
The DNA here is from genome assembly GCF_963969265.1 of Rhamphochromis sp. 'chilingali'. NCBI lineage: Eukaryota > Metazoa > Chordata > Actinopteri > Cichliformes > Cichlidae > Rhamphochromis > Rhamphochromis sp. 'chilingali'. The sequence continues at coordinate 54,328,344 of NC_137930.1, read as the reverse complement.
CGCCTTTCAGTTTTATTACAGAGGTAGGGTGACACATGGATGTCAGATCTACAGTAATGTGCACCTCCTTTCTGGTGGCGTTTAAGAAGCGTTAAAACAGAGATATGGGTTTTACCACCCAGTCACAACAGCCTCGAGTTGTGTATGAGAATACTTTCTCCTATCACCCCGAGCCATCTGGAGTCTAGCAGTCTATCTGGGAAACCATGAGAAGGGTGCCATCGTGCATGTAGAGGAGTAGGAAGTGAATGCAATGTGCACCAACCCTTCAGGAAAGCTTCGTCTCTGCATGCCAGTTTGAACATCCTCTGGGCTCTCTCAGTCAGCTCCACAGGAAGTAGTGGATGACTTGTGTCATGCCAGTACTGATTTTGTCTTCTCTCTTGTGTTTCTCATCTGTCATGAATTTGTTCATGTGCTTTGTGTTAATGCCACGTGGCATTCTGGAAGGATTCAAATATTATCACTACACATGTATCCATGGGTAGTATTGATTGTGAGCTTCAAAACCTCCTTTGTTTAATTGTCTCAGAGAGGAGAAAGTTAAAATACCAAAAACTAAAAAGACTATTACAAACCTCCCCTCCTAAATGACACAATGCAAGCACTGACTGAAACTGTTGATCTTTGGCGCCGTAAATTGGCACTCAGTCAATAAAACTTTAGCTGTTTAATTCATTATTTGATTATTTTACATCATTGAAAGCTCAAGAATAGTTTCTTGGCTGACTGCATGTAAAGACTGTTTATGACAAGAAAGAATGAACTTTAAATTTTAATATTAAACTATATGGATGGGAACTTTTCAAAGTACCAAAGAAATATTAATTAAACCATATATGCAAATCATTTCATTACAATGCCAAAGGAAAATTGCATTGTGCTGTTGTTGTTCATATGGATTCAGCAGGGATACTTACTTGATCCCCTGCTGAATTTGTATGTTTGCTCACTTCCAAAGATATGATCAGTATCTAATTTTTATGGTAGCTTTATTTTAATGGAGAGAGACAGAATATCGACCAAACATCCAGAAAGAAAGAAAAACATGACTTAATACTTGGTGGAGAAATTCTTGTTGCAAACATCACTAAGATATTTCTTGTAGTTAGTCAGGTTTGCACACATCTCAAGAGGATTTTTGGCCCACTAGTCTTTACATAAACTCTCTAAATACTTTAGGTTTCTTTGCTGCTGCTTAGAAACGTTAAACTTCAGGTCTTTCCACAGAAGTCTTACAGGATTGAGGCCTGGAGACTAGCTAGAGCACTCGAAGATGTTAACATGCTTCTTCTTTAGCCACTCCTTCGTTACCTTGGCGATATCTTTGGGTCATTGTCATGCTGGAAGACCCATCCACAGCATATCTTCAGCGTTCTGGCTGAAGAAAGGAAGTTCTTGTCCAAGATTTTATAGTACATGCTCCCATACATTTGCTCCTCAATACAGTGAAGTTGTCTTGTACCCTTAGCATAAAAATAAACCCAATGCATAATGTTTCCACCTCCATGCCTGACTGTAACGATGGTGTTCTTTGGGTCATGCTCACTTCTCTTCCTACAAACATGGCTGGCGGACTTGATGCCAAAGAGCTTGATTTTGGTTTCATTTGACCACAGCTCTTTCTCCCAAGACTTCTCTTGCGGGTGAAAGTTTTCAATCCATTATAGTGTAGTGTGTTGACAATGGTGTTCTGACTGTGGTCCCGACTTGCTTCAGATCATTAACAAGCTCCTCACATGTAGTTTTTGGCTGATCCACAACCTTTATCATGATCATCCTTACCCCTTGAGGCAAGATCTTGCATGGAGCTCCAGATCGATGCTCATTTTATATTTCTTCCATTTCCGAATAATCACATCAACAGTTGTTATCTACTCACCAAGCTTCTTGCTGATGGTCTTGTGGCTCATTTCAGCCTAATGCAGGTCTAAATTTTTGGCCCTGATATCCTTTGCCAGATTTTTGGTCTTGGAATGGAAAAAAATGATTCAGTGGATAGTTGTGCTTTGTATACATAATAAGTTGAGATCAGGAGTATCTGTAATTGATTGACTGATTGTAGCTTATGTGCCACATGGCACATGTGGATTTTTGTTCTATATTCTGTCTCTCTATCAAAATGAAACTACCACAAACATTAGAGACTGTTCATTTCTTTGTAAGTGAGCAAACTTACAAACTCTACAGGGGATAAAATAATGATTTCCTGCACTGCATATAAGCAAGAGGGTTTAACTGCATGACATTTTTATTTAGTGAAGATTAAAGTCACTATACTCAAAATGGTCCCTTCATTGTGTTATTGTGTTGTACAAAATCTGAACGTGTTTCTCATCTGAAGGATTTGTAGTTTGAGTTTTATCTCTGTCAAACTGCTCTGTTTTCTGCGTAGCTGGCACACAACAGCCATGCTCACCTTGCTCCTGGGCTTTCTCAGCTTGGTATCAATCCAGTGAGTCTACTCAGCTCTAAAACTGTGTGGCCCAAGGATGCTTTCAGCCTTCATCTTAGAGTTCGCCTGTGATCTTTTTCTGTTACATTTGGCTGCGGAGCTGATTCTGGGTGCTGGAGTTTAGGTGCTTTATCTTCCCTGTCCAGTCAGACTGCTGTCGGTGTCCCTCCCTCTTACAGGCAGCCCTGAGGCACTGGCAGGAGATAAGAGAAGGGCCCACAGCAGCTCTGGTTTGAAAAGGAAAAGCCATGAGGACACCAACTATGTAGAAATATCAATGCATTCATTCCCCAAAGAGGCAGCTTTCACAAGCTCTTTCTTTTGGATTATTTCTAAGCATAGCTTAATCACATCTTCCTCCAGCTTCACGATTTCTCTGAGCTTTGTGTGAAGAATCAGCAAGTACACATATGAGGGTTTTACCCTCAACATAATCGTTAAAACGTCAGATGGAAATATTAACATTAAAGTAATTACTAGTGAGTTAACTGGTGGATGGACTGCTACTTATATAGTACTTCATACAAGCACTTTTTTGTGCTTTTTCCACACTTTTCAAAAGCAACTTCGGGTTCAGGATCTTGCCCAAGGATAATCTGGCACGCAAACCGGAGCAGCCAGGGCTCAAACCAATTAGTAGGTGACCTGCTGTACCTCCTAAACTACAGCCACGCCAATTAACCTTAAAATTATTAGTTTAGAAGATATGTGATGCAAAGTTATTGCTCAAAGTGTCTGAAAATACTCTCGTGCATAATCAGTGATCTAAGATTACATTACAGAGAAGTTATGCAACAAAAATAATAAATAAAAAATAAAAAGTAAGGGACTTCCCTGATTGTCTGAAAAGGCCCTGGCAACCATGTTTACAGCTGTGTGTTTATGTAGGACCTCTAAAATGTAAAATCACAATTCAGGAAGTAAAATGAAGTCCTTGGAATTTGCTTCTAAGTATAATATAATAAATCCACTGAATTCAAGTTCACATTACTTAACGCAGTGATAACCATCATCGTCTGAACCCTGACAGAAAGTGACCGTCAAAACCTTTTAGAACTGGCAACACCTGGGGCATAATTATGAGAGAAAACACAAATACTCCTCCCCAAAGAATTAGAGCGTGCCACTCTTTATCTTTCGTCTTATCTGCACTCTGGCGAAGCAAAGCATAATAATCATTAGCCTCAGTCACGACCCACCCCATGCCTGACAGAGCAAGGCCGTGTTAAGCTGTCGCTTTAAGACCGATTTCCCCCCATTGTCAAACAGTCGTGAGCAGGAAGAGGAAAACGAAAGCACAGCCTGACAAGCGAGAGAGAGGGGGTGTGAGGAGGGGAAGGGGGTGTGGGAGGGGGGTGTATTTAAAACACGATGCTGCTGCTACTGCACAATAACGGTGCCCGCTGCTTCATGTGGAGTCGCGCGCCTGTGAAAAGGCACGCACGGACACGGAGAGCCACGCAAGTGACCTTCTGATCGCATCAGACGGCGTGTGCATTTTAATAAAAGAGCGGAGAGGCAGCAAAGTCCCTGCGGGGTGAGGAGTCACACTTGGAAGAAAAGACGCGAAGTCTCTCCGCGGGTCACTGCCTCAGGAAATGATGACAGTGTCCTCCATCACGGCTTAGCCGCTTAAAGCGAACACTTCGCGTCTTGCGGCCATTTCGTCTGGACTCAGCTGCCTTCGATTGAACACGTTTGAAAGCCTGACGCGGGCTGCTGGTGGTGCTGGTGGTGCCTCGGAGGGGGAGCAGGTGCAGCGCCCGCACGCAGCTTCGCTTCGCGGGTCCCCACTGAGCTTGCTGGCCGGTGACTTCAAAATCTAATCTGGTGGACCAGGCTGGACATCATCTTTGAAGAATGACATCCACTATAGAGAGGAAGACGCTGGAGGCCAGCGAGTAAGTAGCAATGAATGATGTTTAAATAATGTCATTTCTGATTCAAGTAAAAGTATCCGTGACGCATCAGCACTCACGGGACAGCCACAACTCTCCGGTGAGACAGCTCCAGAGAGCTGGTAGCATAAGGTCTGAAGTATCCTGCTGTTAGATTAAAAATGGCAAAGTTTAAGAACAGAGTGATGTGTTAATGTTAATGTGAATAATAACAAAATGAAGGTCCTGCGAGGAAAAAGTGGAGCGCTAAGGCACTCCTAGCGTAAATCGACATTTAAAAAAAACAAACAATGTTGTGTGTGACATACTTTTTATTAGTTAGCGGTTTAATATCCAATGGCTCCCTCAGGTGGATGGGAATAAAACACATCTGTGCACACAGCTCCAGCTCAGATATACATGTGGTTGTGTAGCACTTATTAGATACAACACAGTGTGAATATTGATGCAGAACACTAACTGTGCCTTTGGATCAGGAAATGTTTGGTTTATTTGCATAATAATAGCAAAATATCAACAGGTTACCAACAAGTATGTGTCAGAGCTAGAACAGTTCTTTTCCAGTATTTGATTCATCAGTTAGCAGAACGTTTGAGAGATCTGCATGTTACATTGACTAACTAACCAATCACACAACTGAGGGAAACCTTTGCAGATTAACTGATGAAGGAAACAAAAATTTGATGCAGCCCTAAATCCTTATTGCTTTTTTTTTTTTCCCCCAGGGAACCGGTGGATGAGGTCCTCCAGATGCCTCCATCTCTGCTGACATGCGGTGGATGTCAGCAGAGCATTGGTGACAGATTCTTCCTGAAGGCCATCGAGCAGTACTGGCACGAGGACTGCCTGAGCTGCGATCTGTGTGGCTGTCGGTTGGGAGAGGTGGGTCGTCGGCTCTACTACAAGCTGGGAAGGAAACTGTGTCGGAGAGATTACCTCAGGTTGGTTCAGTTGGTAGTGATATTATGAATTAATCAATTAGGTCGTCTAAATGAGGTCTGGTCAACATGTTAAAATGTCCTAGCATGGAGCTTAAAGCCATAAGCATCAACATTAAACCAAAGTAGACTGAGGATATTGAAGTCTACATGTAGTAGAATATATTGATGTTCGCCCTTTTAGTTAAGAAAAAGATGCACTTTTTGAGATGCACTAGTATGTATATCTTTTATCACACCTTAAAGGCTCATGGAGAAACACTTTGGGCAAGTATAGAAATTTCTAACCTCTTTCCTGCTGTAACTTTTTTATTGACGAAAGTGCGGACAAGTTGAAATAGATTCAGGAGAAGAAGGCAGGTCTCTGTTAAAGAACTGATAAAATTTGATATGATATGTAGCTGTGTGGTGCACAGCCATATCAGGTAAACACATTTACCTAAGATAAGATCAGGAGGAGATACAAAATCAGGCAGACCCACTGGTGTACTCCTAATACGTAATGTGCTCTCAAATATGTAGTATCAATCAGTGGCAGAACCTGTATGATTGGACCTGGCTTGTGAATGCTCTGTATCACCACTATAAAGGTATGTGTTGCTTTGATGACGATGCATTTCCACTTTATGGTGAAAAATATGGACCGAAAGTAAAGCAGATCAGTACAACCTATCTGTAAAATAAACAAACAAGAAGCAGGTAATGCAATGCTTCGATACTTCCGCACCATTTCCCAGAAATTCAGCTCTGATCCATTTATTATTGCTAATAATTGCTAAAAATCGTGGGTGTTTGTGTGACATTTTCAGCTTCTGAAGTTGAGCAGGATAGAAAAAGTCTGTGAAGCACTGGTGGTTTCTAACAGCTCAATCCCTCAGGCTCAGGGGAAAGATCCAGAGTACCTTAATGGAGATACTGTCAGTCTCTCTTACAGCTTCACATCATTAAGAGCGAGTAAATGTTTTCCATCTTCCTCCCAGTAACATGTTGATGTCCTCTCATCCACTCAGGCTTTTTGGCCAGGACGGTCTCTGCGCCTCCTGTGAAAAGAGGATCCGAGCGTTTGAGATGACGATGCGTGTGCGGGACAAGGTTTACCATCTGGAGTGCTTCAAGTGCGCTGCCTGCCAGAAGCACTTCTGCGTGGGTGATCGTTACCTTCTCATCAACTCAGACATTGTGTGCGAGCAGGACATCTTTGAGTGGACCAAGCTCAACAACAATAATATGGTTTAGGAGGATGTCTTCTTCCCCCTTGATTCAAAGGGAATGGACTACTGATAGACATTTTATATTTAAAATGCAGGCTTTATAATGCATTTGAAATCAATATGGAATCATTAAAAAAAAGCAAACGAGGGGCTCTGCACGTCTCCCTGATGGGGACTAATGAAGACTGCACCAGCAATAACCGAGAGCTTTTTTTATTGAAGGCAAAAAATAAATGCTCCAATACTGACAATGTTTAAAAATGCAATATTGGTCATTTGTTGTACACTGGAACAAAAACAAGATAAAAAAAAAAATTTGTCCAGTTTCTTGCAGTCTTTACACTGAGCAGATCAGCAGTTTGTCTTTTATGGAATTGTAATTTCTTAATACTTTCCCAGCGCTAATTATTTTTGAACTTTGTTAAAAGAATGCGTCTCTCTCTAAATCTAAACATACATTAACTGAATGCTTATTAATTGTAACTGTAATATGTTAAAGCAGTGGTTGTCAGGCTTTATTTTGCATGCCTCCAGTAAGAAGCTGAGAAGAGATCAACCACCTTATCACTTCCACCAACATATATTTCTTCGTATTTTTATGAAAAATTAACGAAACAAGCATTGAAGCTGAATTTAAATCAAATTCAAGTCATCATTATAGCGCTCCACTTCATTCATTCAACTTAAGTTGATATTTTTCCACATACAACCAAGGTCCACTTCACAGTTTGTGAAACAATCTCTCAAAGTCATTGTTTGCCTGTGGACAAATTTAAAATGCTCGAACGGCCTGCTGCACTGGCTGATTCACTAGAAATTAGGTGGAATGAATGAAGTGGATATGTGCCAGGTGAATGCTGTGTCTGTACATCTATGATCGTCTCTGAAAGTTTACAAGAAAATTTGTGAGAATTTATTAGGAAATTACAGACCTGTAATTAAAGCATTACCTGATTTTCAAATTATAAATGAAAAACAACATCCACTTATTTAAAAAAAAAAAGAAAAAAGAGGGTCTGATCAGAATGATTATGTATTACCGGGGTGAACCGGTGGCGCCCTCTAGTGGTCAAGGAACCCATGCAATTCTTGTTTTACTGACTTTTCAGAGGTTTTGCATGCGTCTTTTGTAATTTTACCTATTCTCTGGACATCCATTCAAGACTTTTTGTATATTAACCTTGAATTTATTTAATAAATGACAATTCAGAGCAATACTGATAATCTTTGGGTGTCTTCCTGGCAGTCACAAAGAAAAAGTCAAACAGCTTGTGAGATCGTGATGCAGATACAATTTGTAACACGTTATTTACCAGAATAACAGCAAATAATGCGTTAATTATGGTCAAGATAATCTCTTTATGCTCCGAACAGGAATGGCAAATCAGAGTTGGAATATATACTGCACATTGGTCACAGCAACAGTAAAACAAACATGCTAGGAAGTTATCTAGAATGTAAACACAAGAAGCAGAGATTTGAAGTACCACTTAGTACCACTTTGACCAACAGACAACATGAAAACCAGCTTCATCTGTGTCGTTTGCATCCTGATAGGTTAAGTGAGTCATGACTATAACTGCTTAAAAATAAAACGCAAACATTAAACTATAATCACCTTGAGTAATAGATGTTAAGTTAATGTATTTCTTATTATGATCAATATTTTGTACACAACATCTCAGAAGCTGAAAGCAGAGCGAAGCTGCAATAAATCTGATTAAAAGCTTGTTTTATCAAGCTTATTAGAAGGTGTAAATAGAAGGATTTGGCAACTAAGTAAATAGATACCAATTCTTCAACCCAGTTTTTAGCCACAAGAGGTCACTAAATGATTTATAAATTCAAGCTTAAAATAATGACATTTCAGTTTGTTTTAGGGGTTTGTTTGTTTTTTGCCAAGGAGAAGGAGAGCTCCCCAATAAGATCAAACTCGTCTGACATGATCGATGAATCCAAGAGACAGAAACAGAAGAATCTTCTAATGAAGTCATGATGTCGGGGGCTGTAATGCTCAATCCTTTCCTTACTCTCACTGTCTGTCTTCAAAGCTGGGACACAGTGTTTTTTCTCTCTCCTCACGACTGCCAGCTGACAACTCACTCTGAACTGGCCACAAAGCATGCTCCTCCAGTGCCATCCAACAACGTCCTGCCATCCCCAGTTATCTTTACTGGCACCCGCCAGTAATTGAATCCATGAACCGCTCTGGAATAAAGGCGCCTGACCACACGATATTAGCTGGTGAGGGAGACCGCTTAAGCTGGCATTAAGAAGTGGTTGAAAGATGTGATTGGGAAACAGTCTGCAACAAAGGAGACATAGGAGAGACTAAAAAGGAGAGAACTGGGTGAAAAACCCATGTCAGAGCACAGAAGCTCCAGGATGATTAGCTGGGTCTGATAGTTTCCTCATAGAGAAGGAAGGAATGAAGAAACAGACCAAACCCACCCCAGACGGGGATTACATTCTTGCTGAAGGAGACACTTGTGGGGAAAACTAACGAGTTTTACCACAATAGAGATGGGAATACACTAGATGGGCACCCAGAGAGATATAGGCCCTGTGCTCGTTTGGGGGTCTCCAGAATCATCAGTGTGGCATTAGGCAATGCTTCAGGAATGGTGCCATAGTAAAAAAAAAGAGAAAAGAATAACAAAGAAAACCTAAAAATCTATGCGGTGGTCTCACCAATAAATCAATTCCATACTGAACACCCGGCTTGATATGAGTAGCACACAGCAGAGAATACCATCTACCATCATCATTTTTAAGAATAATAAAAACAATGGGGTTGTTTCATTCATTTATTCCTGTCTCGCCATCTGACCACAAACGCTTTGGAAGTATAAAACCTTACCACAAACAGGTGGCAGGTTACTACAAACTAGCCTTAGCATTTAGCTTAGCATAACGGCACACGGGTCAGTAATTTCTTTGAGCCTCTGCTGTTTGTTGGGCCAAGAAATAATATATCATAACACCTGCAGAGCAATAAATTGTCCTTTTAACTCTCTGGCTTCTGTATGATTTTAACAAATGACACGTAACCAGTTAATACATAGAGCCTGGCCTGTGTTTGTGCTTTCCCGTGGTTTTAGATTTGATGAACAGATTGGAGAGAAGCCTAACCTTCTCAACTGCACAGAAACTTCTGACAATTTGAGGGAAACTTTAGTATAGGGATATTTTCCACAGTTCAAACTACTTGAAATACTCTGTGTGTTTTAGCTGAGGCAGTTGTTCCGATAGAGCGGGCAGGAGACAGTGCACATGATGCCTACTCGCTAGCAATGGATGCACTCGAGTATTAGCTGTGCTATGCACACACTGGGCCAATCAGACGAACTTTATACCACGGAGCTTGTATGTAAAAGATCAGCTAATGTTTAAGCAGGCTATGTGAAGTGTTAGAAAAAAATCAGGTTTGAAGTGTAAGTGTGAAAATGACTTAATTCTCTGAAAAAAAGGAAACGTGGCTCCCTTTCTTCATCTCCTAACTCCCTCATAATCCCAAGCCTACGAAACAGAAACTTGTATTTCAGGGTAATTAAACAATGTTTGATTTGTATTTTGAACCATTAAACACCAAACAGAACATTAGGGTTAAATGAAGGTGTTGTACTCTTTAAAAGGGATGGAGCTGATGGATGGTTATAGCCCATCTCACAACATCCACACACACAACACACTGGCCTACAGAAACTCTCTACATTGGCCAAGCGGCCTGTGTTCCATCCACTGCTGCCCTGCAGGCTGAGCGTTACCAGAGCACTGCATTGACTTGCACTGCAGTCTCAGCAGGACTCAATAAAGCCCTGTGCCTCTTGTGTCATCCCTACCAGCTGTACACAAGGCCGGGAGTGTAGTGGCGTGTTTGTGTGCCGAGGGAGGCCTGTTTCATCTCCAGTGCCCATGTCACAGCAGTCCCATATGGGGAAACCTAAAAACATCCAGCTGTGAGCGCATGGAAACCAAGGAAACTTTTTGAGAATTAAACCACAGCAGCTTGCAGCTTGTTTCTATCAAACAGCTGGCCCCACAGAAACAACAACCACTAATAGCGCTCACTCTGGTGCAGTGTGCAGCATGAACATTAGATGGCAGTTCTTCTCCAGGTAGATGCTCTGTGTCTTGGGTGGCGCACGACAGGAAGATTAAGGGAAAGCTGGTTTTCATATGGATGCCAGTTCAGGACCACGATTAGAAGTGAATTGGAAGTGACGACCTACACTCAAAGCTCTGTAGACATGAATGAAAGTTCAGCAACACCTCTAAAGGAAGATGTGGTTGGACAATTATCTTCAGCACCACAGCGATTAATCACAGTGCGGCCTGTCAATGTCAAAGCCATCTAAAAAAAAAAAAAAGAGCAAAGTGCTATTGATCATGCCCGCCTTGGGTTTCACTTGCACTCACACTTTATCAGATGGAGCTAATTGGGAACATATTTAGTCTGAGGTCCTGAGAGATGTGTCTGTCAGGAGTCACATTCCTGCTCCGATTCTCTGATAGCCCGTAGCGCCTGCAGTCTGGCTGCAGGACAGGCTGTGGGAGTTAGGGTTTGGGGGGGTTGGGTTGTAGGGATTTGGTATGGGAGCAAACTTAGACAGAGATAGGTGAGTAATAAGCGTGCATCCTTTAACTCTCTCCGGGCATGTCCTTCTGAACAGATTAAATATGTGCCGAGGATTTATTAGGTAGAGAATATCTGGGGCCCCAGAAAAACTCCATGACTGAGTTCCATCCACATTGACTTTTCTCCCACTTTATATTTTCTTTCTTTTTATTACACACAACCTCTTTCACCTATTCTCATCTACCTTCCCATGTGTTGTTACCCCACCATGTCTTTTTGAGTCTTTTAATCTTCCCCCTCTTATTGTCCTTTCAGCCAGCCATATGTACAGACGTGTGACATGATGGAGTCTGATTATGATGATGTTTACCACTTTAGCCTGGAGGCCTCATGTCAAGAGGAAGGCTGAAGAAGTACAGAGCAGAATCATTCAAATCCATTTACTCAATCAAATGCAATAAAGCAACAATATAAAAGCCCTGCACTAAAAATTTTATCACTAAAAGAATGCTGTAATCAGGCAGCATAACAAATTGAACTATTCAGGCTATAACTAGACTACATAACTCCTTAATTCATAAGCTAATTGTTTTTTAGTTTCCTTAGTTTTTCTCATGTCTTAGGTAGCTTCATTTCTCTCCGTATAATTGAGGTAAGGTGGCACAAAATGAAAAAAACAGCATATTCAAGTAATAGTACTAAAATACTAGTACTAATAATAGTCACATAATAAAAAGTGATAAAAAGAAACTCAAAGCTACCTGTTAGCTTAGTTAGCTTAGATCTGGCCCTATTTAACCGAAGTTAGAAAATAAGTGAAATTCAGTATTTTTCAAGGATTAAACAGGACCTGGAGCATCACTGATTCCCTGCTAGTCCCAGCATGAAAACAAAAATATACAGACTTTGCTACGTCCAAAACCAGGCTAGTTGTTAGCCTTCCTTTTCCTATCCATGTTAAGTAAGCTAGCCAGCTGCCAGCTTTAACTGCAGTTCTACCATATAAGCAGTAAAGTAGTACATATCCTTCAATCTTCTCCTTTATCTCATTGTAAATGAGTGAATTAGGAATTTTCCAATACATCAGGATATCCAGTTTACATGTCCAAACTCCCTGGGAAATCTGAGAAATCTTCTCTGTGATGCATCAACTTCTGGAAATGTTTGGCATACACTTTGCATCTCAAACACAAACAAATTTGTCTGTTTTATTTTTCAAACTAAATTAGTCTGAGCGGCCTAATATATTTTTATTCGTTTGATATAGATATCCTACAGTTTGTCACGGTCCAAATTCTTTTGATCTATCATGCAGGGATAGTAAATCTGTTTTGAACCAATCTACAGGATGTTTTCTTTTTTCAGCATACAAAATTCTTGGGCCATAAGTCACTTTATGCTCTTAAATGATCCCCATATGTTGAGCAGCGTTGGCTTCTGATAACCCTACTACACAAGCCCTTCATCAAACATGCTGAGGGGAAAAGTGCCGCCCTACTGGGATGGACAAGCAGCAAAACTGCAGAACAATAATAAATGCAGCTGCATGCTGTGAGCACATAATACAGATTAGAAACTACAATCGTAGGAATTATGTGCTTTATAACTCCAAAACCACCGACTTATGTTTTCATGGATGAATAGTAGAGAAAATGAGCTAACGTGACACATGAAAAGATTCTTGAGGGTTCAGTATGATCATGAGTAACTGTTAAAGGTCAAAGGTGAACTGTGCCTGTGCTGAAAGCAGAGAACAGGTCAGTATAAAGAGCAAAGCTGTCAGGCAATATAAAAAATTATGCTTATAATTGAGAGTCTTAATAACCTTTGTGATTTATTCTCTTTTGTTACATGTGAATGCTATGGTAAAGTTAGGAACGTTTCAGTGATTGATTGCTGTGGTGTCTTTTCCTTCAGCCAACTACTTCCTGTTTCTTATTAAACACAGCCCGGTCATGCACGTAATATTTTATCGAGGCACTTTATCCCAGCGACATTAGACAACTTCTTGTACCAAACACTGTTGGGATCCCTTACGTGCTCTATTTAGATGAGCATAAAACGGCCTGCCTGGTATAAATCTAAGTCTGACACATACCTCCTTCTCATCAGGCATCAGTGAGAAGCCAGACCATTACCAGGAAGCAGACCGTGGCAGTGTATTTCACTTTCAAGCAATCAGCGATGGAAACTCCAATTAAGGTGGTGGAAAAAGGTGGCTACTGCTTTTAAAAAATCGGTACAGATGTGCAGGTAAGTGACCATGCGGCAAACCTTCGCTATACAGCGCCAGCCTCAGTGCAATTTCCGTCTCTAATTGGACTTCCCATGCAATGCCTGCTTCTAATCAGTGCAGGCAGTCACATTGGCAGGATGGTAGGCCGCATTTGGATGGATTATGAAGAACCTAAAAACAGAAAACTGGCTGGGCAGAGATTTTAACTTGCATATTTGTATTGGCTTTGAAAGTTTGACTAAAATAAAATATAGATATACTGACAGTAGCATCTCTATGCATTATTTTTATGCTGTACATGACTAAACATGGCAAATTTTCATCTGTAACAATGCATCATAATTCATAAAATGGCTCTGAAGTTGATTAATCAATCACTATTCTTGAAAAGGACTCCCAGTATTTCAGTAATTGACTACTTCATTCATTTTCAAGAAAAAAAAGAAAATATTTGATGCTTTCAGTTCACTTGATTGAAATGTGAGACTAGGTTGCACGCCTTGGTTTTCCATTATGAACTAAGTATTTTGGGGTTGTGGTATATGGTCGGACTTTCTGTGAAAAATGAAAACAATGCAGGAAATTACAAATAATCTTTCAAGTAGGAAACTTAAATGTCTTTTTAAGATGTTCTTACTTTGAATTTGATGCCAATAACAACAACAACAAAGAAAGCTGGGACAGGGGGTGGATGGGTGTGTTGCCTCATTTTTTAGCAATACTTTGCAAACACTTAGAAAGTTAGAAGATCAAATCATGTAGCTTTGAAAGTGAAATATTTCAGTTTGTCTCTCAGCTCTTCAACAGTTTGTGCTTCCATTTGTCATGTTTTTAAATTTCATAATGCAACAAATGTTTTCAGGAGATGAGAGATAGCCACCTGTATTTCTCTAAAACCTGTGCATACTATTTAGCATTAACGGTGCCTTCACTTACCCATGTGACGTGCACTCCTCCTTACCACCATAGATGCCAGCATTTGAACTGCACTGAGAACAAGCTGAATAGTCCTGCTCATTTTTAGTCGAAAGATTAAATGTAACAGTGTTTCTAGACCTTGTTTATAAATGTTTTTTGTGCCTCAAACCCAATGCAATATTTTTCACTATAGAATAGTTTCGGTTATTAATCATCTTTTTAACCATTTCGGTCTCGGTTTTGGGATTTGTCCCTTGCATACAAAGATTTCTATAGATTTTCTAAATCATTTAATGCTTTTATATGGTATAGATAATGAGTAAGCCCACATATTTACAATCTTATATCTTAAACTGATCCACATATTTGCTTATAAGAGACTCGCTATCTTTTAAATACTTACTTATGTTAGTATTTTACCTAATTAGTTTTGGGATTTTCCACCATTATATCACAATGTATTTAACTAACATTATAATATATCATAAATGTTCCCCTTTGTTTGTTGTGTCTTAAAACATTTGATAGGAATATAGATTTTTTTAAAACCCCCAATATGTATATTTCTTAAGTTTTGGCATAAATGTATTGTCTTTATATGAGTTACAGTTCGGTGAAAATCACTGGACTCTGTTTTTACTGACATACCAACTTTTTGGGAAATGGGGATGTCTGAAAGTTTATTAAATGATTAAGAAAGACACTTTCCACAAACATCTGGAGGGCTCCACGCCACCCACTGTAAAAAACAACAACAACACAGTGTTTGAGCCTCCTCAATTCTCTACACCTGTTGTTCTACATCTTGCCTTTATGTTTAAATCCTGCCAATGCCATCCTTAGTTACGAATTTCTGTCTTCCCTTTGACTTCTTTACTTTCAGAGGAGCCTCACCTGGAACCAATCTGTAACACAATCAAAGTGTCCTAACATGAAAGCTCAGTTCCTTCCTTTGATAGTCCATTTCTCTCCACACTTGGTCTTTTTCTTTTTTCTCTGGTAGCGCTACAGCATGTCTGGAAAAAATTCAGCTTAAAATGGAGACTCGGTCACTAAGCATTATGCAGATTCTCTTGAAACAATTCACTCATGCTCTGCTTTTTGCTTTTGCAGACAACAGAATGTACCCTTTGTCTAAAAATATGCTGCGCCTAATGACAACTAAGAGCCTCAATTGTTGAGAAATTGAGAACACTGCTGTGAAGGCCTTGGGAAAATTGAGGTAATAAAATCTAACTATGAAAACAAATAACTTGTGCTAGCCATATCATTTACAAGTGTAATCTAGTGGTTTCTAACTGTTACAGGAAAAATGATTCTATGTTTCTTTACCTTCTTTTAAATGTACAAAGATGCCTTTTGTCTGCCCTTTGCCTATGGTTAGATTAGTTTAGAATTATCTTTTTAGACTTTCCCAGCAAAGACATCTTGTTTCTGGGACATATTGTTTTAGATTGTTTTATCTTCCCTAGCTCTCTGCTGACGAGACTAGCACCATATATGGAGTTGTTTTATTTTATCTGTTTATTATTTGTTATCCTGTTCTCACTGTCTCTGTGCTCTGTGCCTATAAAAATTACCAAGCCACTGTGCATGGTGTGAGTTGTTCTTAGCAGCTCACCCGTGTACACGTTTGATAAAGAAAGTAACTTTGTCTCATTGTGTCTTTATTTCTCCTGGGTCTTTTACAGAGTTTTCCCCCAACATTTCTTGGTCCTTCGACAGCCGGAGCGCCTCCATCGTGTCCCATCTCCGTGACCAGTCCACGTTGTTCGTCTGTCGACAGCTCACACACCAGGTGTGTGATAAAAGTCCAGGAGCGTTTAAATTCGGGTCTTGGCCAACGTCTTAGAAAGCGACCCACGGTGGTGGGACCCGATCGAGGTGGACCAGACCCGGCGACACTGACCAGGTAGATACAGACACACTGACACAATCTTGCGTAAAAGCGCATTTTGAATTCAGGGAATTTAAAATAGCGGAAGTAGCTCGTCGACTGGTAGCTCTGGGAGCTCGTCGACTGGTAGCGTAGCTCGTCGACTGGTAGCTCTGGGAGCTCGTCGACTGGTAGCTTTGGAGCTCTGGGTAGCTCCCCCAGCTGGGTCTAGACTGGGTCTAGGGAGTAAGTAGCTCTGGGAGCTCCCCTTATTATAAGGGTTCCGGTCGCGCGCGTCGAAGCTGTGAATGTGAATGTATGTGTGTGTATTGTTTTAATTAACGGAGCAAGCTGAATTTTCACGGTCCAATAAGAGACTGAGCTGCTCCTACTGTGTTTTTCTTTTACTGCTATTCACTGACGTGCTGGTGAGTTGAGAGAACGGTCGAGTTCCGTCTCGTAAAGTTCACACCGCTTTTGGAAATAGTCCGAAAGTAGAAGGGCGTGTGAGCAACCACTCTCGTCTCTAATACCAGCGAAGGTGATAGCAGCTGTATTGTGTATATATTACTTAAACAAAAATAAGTAAATACATAAATAAGATGGGTAATCAAGCAAGTGAAATTAAAACTCACTCCTGCTGACGAGCAGTGGTGAGAAAAGAAAAGTCCAGACGCCGGACAAAAACAGTGTCTGTAAACTGAGAGATTTAAGAAAACAAAATATAAACAGTCAGAAGAATAGAACTCAACTGCCAGTTTAGTAAAACCAGAAGACGAGACACTGCAGTTCCCACAACCCTTTTAGAAAGCCATCACTCATTCCTGCAGCCGCATCTGCAGCAACACCCATATCAGGAAGAACATAATAATCCCTTATTAAGTGAAAACTAGAGATCAAAGTAGTTTGAGGTAGTTTAAAAGGGTTGAAAACAGACCCCACTGAGTAGATATAAATATAAAAAGTACGAAATAAAGATAAACAAAGGGAAAATTACAGTAGAAATTATCTTTAGAGTATTTGAAATTAATAATAGCAAGGATAACAACCTGTAAAGTGATATTATCAATGAAACACAGTTGGCATGATGACCATGCCCACAATGTATAAAATGAATATAAAGCAAATAATTCACACGAAAATATTTTAATAACATAAATAAGGTATATTAAGGCTGTGTCACTGTTCAGCCAAGGACAGTGTGTGAAAAGGTAACTGTCTCCACCTTGGGAAAAGGATGATTCTGCAGGTCATCTGAAGCCCTTGATGGATACAAAATAAAATATAAATAATATAATAGAACTGCCTGGTCCGCCATGCAACAGAGAGAACAAATGTGACCGCAGATTGGATGAATTCTAAATTATCTGTTTGCTGAATAAGATGATCCTAACTATCAAATTGGCTCAGTAGTAATATAATGGTACACACTGATAAAATATTATAATATGCTATTGCTGTTATATAAGACAAAGAGGATAATATTAACAATGACATAATATTAATATGAAGAGGCACCTTAATCGGTTATGATGTGAGGTGGATAATTGTTAAGCAGTAGTCTGCATCAAGCTTAAGGTTTGCTGAAACTCAGTGTAATGACATGTGAGATGAAGACAATACAGAGAATAACTAAACTAATGAAGTGCATAGAGGCACTTGACCAGCTTGAAACCTATCATCCTAGAATGACACATTGCTGAGATATAGAGCACACCTATAATAACAACCAATAAGCAAAACCCTGTAGACAACAGCTACAACTACAGGATTGAGAAGCTGAATTAAATATGTAGACACTGCTAAGCTGATGAGCATGTTACACATTTTCTTTTCTTTTTATTTATTTGTTTCTTTTAGAGCAGAAGCTGCTGTAACACACCCAAAGAAAGACTCTAGGTCTGACCAACCGTTTCAGTCATGGGCAAAAAGATGTCAGTCAATAAAATTCTAAAAGATAATTTATTGACGAAAAATATATCAAGAGATAAAAGATAAAACAGTCCAGTGTCCCACTTATGAATTGTATAAAAACACAGTCCCAAGGCCAGAGCCAGCTATGCCACACGGCCAAGTTGCACCCCACATGTTGCCTTTAACAGGGTTAGAAGTTGTCCTTGGAGACCCACCACCCTGCAAGCATATAGTCAGTGGTCACTCAAGCCTCTGCAACTCTGCTGCCTTTAGGCTGTGGCATATAATAGGCCCTGGCCTGCACAGAGAGACAAAACGACACACTTAATATAAAATTCATAGGGCAAAATCCATCCATCCCAAACATATCTGATTTCATCACATTACATACCTGCACAGAGAGACAAAACGACACAGCAGTGTTTGTAGTGTGGGCTATAAGTAGACCAGTGTATCAGTGCAATCAAGTACACCTGCCTCTAATTAGTCCAACCCCATTCCAGCCATTGGCTCACCAAAAATGTGACACACACAAAACCACTCCCAACCCAGTGCAACTTCACACAATAATATGGAGCTGAATTAACACAGGCACATTAGTCTACCATGTTACAAGCTGCATGCTATTACAAGCCAACATATGCAGACTTCTGCCTTGTTCGGGTGGCAGCATTTTTCTTTTTTCTTTTGTGTCCTGACACGTTTATGTTTTTTGTTTTTGTTTGATTATTTTGTTGGTTTTGGAAACGAATTTAAACGAACTTGTGACAATACTTGAGAATCACAGTGACACATAGTGATTAGGCATATGATTGAAAAATGCCTAGGTTTAGAGCTGTGAGCTATGCAAAGTTAAATATATATATATATATATATATATATATATATATATATATATATATATATATATATATATCTATATCTATATATATATATATATATATATATATATATATATATATATATATATATATGTGTGTGTATAAATGGGAAACAACCCTAACTTGAAAGTTTGAAATGTGTGAGATCCATGAATTGTTTGAAAAACTAGAAATTATTCAAAACTGCCTTAAGTGAAAATGTAGTGTTGCATCTATTCTCCCAAACCAAGACAAACAAAAAAGAAGAAGCTTTCTGTAACTTCAAAATAAGGCTGACTGTTGACAATAGACTAAAACACTAATCCGTAGGTGGCTATCAGGAACAGAGAGGCGAGCAAAGTCACAAACACCAAGGCTGCAGACAGCCACGCAGAAACAGCAGATAACATAGAGACAACGCCTGCTAGAACCGTGGAGAGGAAGGTCACTTCCCACGAGATTGTAGGAGTAGAGGACAAATTAGTTGTAAAGTCAGCTTCAGGCCACACAACTGTACAACAATTAACTGCCCTTTTAGAACTAGTACACACAGCAAGTGGCCGCAGGTGCTTTATTAAATGCATATATGACCCGTCGTGTCCAGTAAATTTGCTAGGTAGAGACGCTCTGACAAAACTTAAGATAGCAGTCATGCCATTCTTTTCTGGTATTACACCTGAGTGCATGCTAAATGACACCCGCCACATCCACTTTCCAGAAACCGACCGAGTATCACAACATTCTGAGATTTAAACAAACCCCAGGCCCAGATCCACCTTATGATCAGCAAGTGTGGAAGCTAGGAGAACAGCATTTGACCTTACAGCACAGGCCGAAATTGTGTAGGTTACGCAGTAACCACAGATAGTAAAATAATAGAAGCAAAACCCCTTTCTTCTTCATGTTCTGCACAGAGCGCTGAGCTGATAGCTGTGATACGCGAAAGCTAAATACACAAAGACAAACTAATGAACATACATACAGACAGCCAGTATGTTTTCTCTGCTGTGCATCATTTTGCAAAAAATTTGGCATAACAGAGGAATGCTTACACCAACTGGAAAACCGGTTCACCATGCCAACCTCTTACAACGCCTACTGACTCTTTCATTACTACAGGCAACAATTTTGCTGACAGAGCAGCAAAATAGGCGGCACAAAAGACAAACATCACATTGATGGCAGTGAACACACATCAGATTCCACTGGATGTGTTGAAAAATGAACAAAAGCAGCAAGCACAGCAGAGCAGGCAAAATGGCTAAAACACGGTGCAGTTCTGACAAACGACTTAATGATGTGTTATGGCAAGCTAGTGTTGCCAAAATTCCTCCACAAAATGGCGGCATTAGTGACTCATGGCTGTACGCATTTGTCAACGGGGGGACTGACCAGTATTGTCAACTCTCATTTCTACACTGTAAATTCTACACTGTAAATTTTGAAACCTCAGCAAAACAATTTGTCAGAACGTGCATGACGTGTCAAAAATATAATGCTCAGGAAAATCTGAGACCACACAATCCATATGGACTTTATTGAGCTAAATGAATGCCAAGGGTAAAAATACACCCTAGTGGTTATAGATGTATTCTCAAAGTGGCCAGAAATCTACCCAGTGAAAAAGGCAGATACAATTTCAGTAGCAAAATGTATGTCTAAGTTGTAGGAAAATAAAGAGATGATTGTAAATGACGAAGAATGTAATGATGTCTATCAAGTGTCTTGCAGATCACAGCCCGGTGACTGGGTTCTGATCAAAGTGCTCCAAAGGAAAAACTGGAGCTTGCAAAATTGCGGAACGACCATCCTGGATCCATCAGAGTCACTGCAGGCGAGTCAGTGAAGCCATCTAAACACAGCTGACGGCAGGCTTGCCCACTTGTTGTGATCTCGCCCGGTGGAGGGGTCAGCTTTCCTGGCCGGGGGGTCTACTCGCGACAGGAGGGTGTGTCCCGTCGTCATGAGGTGGTGGCTCTTAATAACTGCAGCGGCCCTGACCATGGCCGGGCTCCTCATCTTTGCTTCCGTGAGGGACAATAAGTCACGCTACATGGAGAAAAGGCAGACACTGTATGACAAAGGAAAGTACACCAAGTTTCCCCATGGCTATGCCACTAATTTCTGGTGGCAGTTTATGAACACTACAGCTTACTTGAATAATAAAACTGACTGCTATGCAAATACATATACACTTTCTGCCCACCAAGGAACGAGAGGAAGTGTATGGACTGTTCACTCAACGAAACCTGTGCCAGTAACGCGACACTGATGAGCCTCAACTGTCGCTCCAACTACAGCTACCGAATGATACTACAAACAAAGACTCATTACCAGACAGGATGTGCACGGACGGCACCAAGCAGTAAAGGAACCAGAGTTTCGCATCTGAGGAGGAGTGAAATTCTTACAGAGCTTGATCCCCGGCATTGGAGTTGCCGAGGTGCGGGATCACGTGGAAATCAACCGATATGCTCTGCTACGACACATCAACTTAACTAAGGCCCTGGGAACGGCCTTAGCAGGAGAACAGCAGGCCATCAGAACGATGGTGCTGCAGAACAGACTGACACTAGACCTGCTAACAGCATCACAAGGAGGAGTTTGCAAGCTGATCGGGGAGACATATTGCACTTTTATCCCTGATGGATACGAAACTGGAGGAGACATTTATGAAGCTTTGCAGAATTTGTCCATTCTGCAAAAATATGTCACTGACCACACATCTGGAGCAGCTACACCGCCATGCCTAAGAGTAATGATTTCAAAGATGATAACAACTACAATGACTGCTTATGTTGCCGTGCCTAAAGAAGAACAGCATCCCGTTGCAATTCTGTTAGAGGAGAACTTGTAATAACTGCTAATGAATGACGTGGTGATTAAAAATGATTTCTGCCTTTTTCAAGTGATCATGCACTGATTAACACATTAGTAGTTTATGCAGGTACAATATAAGGTTTTCATCCTTTTATTTTTTGAAGTTTTCATTTTACATATTAGGTTTTCATCATTTTTAAATATAAAGTTTTCATTTTAAATATTAGGTTTTCATCATTTTTAAATACAAAGTTTTCATTTTAGTTTTCATCCTTTTATTTTTTGTAGTTTAGTTTTATTATTTTTTCTTGTTTATTCCACTTGTTATTTCATTTACTATGATTTTCTTTTTCTTTTTCTTTTTATTATTTTATTTTGTTTTATTCTTTAGACCAAATGATTTCCATTTCTGCTATGCTGACATTTTGAAAATTAAAAAATTGCTTAAGATACTTAATAAATAACCTTCACAGACAATTGTTGTATACATTTAAAATAAGTTAAAACAGGAGGGAATGTTACAGGAAAAATGATTCTATGTTTCTTTACCTTCTTTTAAATGTACAAAGATGCCTTTTGTCTGCCCTTTGCCTATGGTTAGATTAGTTTAGAATTATCTTTTTAGACTTTCCCAGCAAAGACATCTTGTTTCTGGGACATATTGTTTTAGATTGTTTTATCTTCCCTAGCTCTCTGCTGACGAGACTAGCACCATATATGGAGTTGTTTTATTTTATCTGTTTATTATTTGTTATCCTGTTCTCACTGTCTCTGTGCTCTGTGCCTATAAAAATTACCAAGCCACTGTGCATGGTGTGAGTTGTTCTTAGCAGCTCACCCGTGTACACGTTTGATAAAGAAAGTAACTTTGTCTCATTGTGTCTTTATTTCTCCTGGGTCTTTTACAGAGTTTTCCCCCAACACTAACCCAATTGTTCAAACACCAGGAAAAAGACAATTAAAAAAAAAAAAGGAAGCGTGAAAAGTGGAAACAAAAGTGTAATGTCATTTTTTTCAAAGCTTTCCCCCCCTTTCCCTCATCACTGGATTGCACTCATCCATCCAAAGCGTTGATTGCAGCTTCTGGATGAGTTGATGCTTATAGTTTGCATGCTGCCTGCTCATCAGTCATCCCTCTCAGCTTCAGAGTGTGTCCAGGATCGCGGGGTTATTAAACTCTAATAACAGTCTTTTGAGAAGTCCGAAGGGATTTACTCCTGAGTCAACATGCCAGACCCCATTTCCTTCACACTCACTGCTGCCTCTCAACACCCGACCTGCTCCAGCCACAGTAGATCTCCACACGGTGCTTGTATAGATTAGGAAAACCTTGGAAGTGACCCCGCATAAGGCCTTAAATACACATGGGTAAATGTGCCAATAAATCTCATGAATAAGTCTCATTTCTTCCTACGATAAAGTAATAAACTTTGCTTTGATTTTAAAATTTAATTGACAAATGAGACATTAAACACAAGTGATTGGGATCATGATAATTACCCCCATTAATCCTTTGTTTTTGCTGTTCCCTTTAGGAGCTGGCACAATGGATCATCTACCTCCATCTCACACTGCATTCACATTGCATTCTCTTCTGTTACACCAACCCACTACATGTCTTCCTTCTCTACATCCGTGAATCTTCTTTTTGTCATTGCCACCATCTCCAAACCATACATCTTCCCTTTCACTATTGTTGCTATACTTCTGTCATAATCCAGCCACTCCACCCTGGTTGCATGCTCTTCTTTACCTCTCTTGTGCTCTTTCTGATGCTTTGGGTGGTTGACCATAGGTATTTAAACTCTTCTATCTTCAATACCTAGACACCTCACTAGGTACTGAGGCAGGCTACTGCTGTCTCCTTCTCATTCACACACATACATACCAGTACGTACCTCCCAGTTTTCTTCCACCTGTTTGACTCTCACTGCAGATCACAGTGTCATCTGCAAACATCATAGTCCACAGAGACTCCTGCCTGACCTCATCTGTCAACCTGTTCATCATTATTTCAAACAGGGGGTTTCAGAGGCGATGTCTGATGTAATCCCACCCCCACCTTGGACCAATCTGTACTGTCACACTGTCTTACATGTCCTTCACTATCCTCACATACTTATCTGCCACTCCTGACTTCCTCACACAGTACCGCAGTTCCCCTATTGGCACCCTGGCATATGGTTTCCTCTAGGTACTCAAGTGGAACTCCTTTTGACCTTCTCTATACTTCTCCATCAACTTTCTCAAAGCAAACATCACATCTTTTTCTGCATGATGCCATAATGCTGCTCATTGATCATCACTTCTATTCCTAACCTGGCTTCAACAACTTCTACCCAAGGTTTCATGGTATGGCTTATCAACTTTATCCCTTTGTATTTACTACAGCTCTGCACATCAGCCTTGTTCTTGAAATTTGGTACCAGTACACTTGTTCTCCATTTCTCAGACACAGTCTTCCCTCTCTCTGAGACATGGAGGTGCCATCTTTCCAGTCTTCATAGCTGCCCTCCTTTGTCCTCACTTATCCTTTTCACCATCTTTTTTCACTTTATTTTAATTCATCAGATCCTCAAAGATTTTAGACTTTAAAGTGGATTCACATAACATTTTTAAAAAATCCTTAGACCTAATGAAATTGAACTCTTGTGTGGCTAATTTATCACTGAAAAGCCATTATAGCACGGACAGGAATACATTTTTCAGAAATAAACGGAAGAAGCTGAGAATATTATATTGTGATGATAATAATAATAATAATAATAATAATAATAATAATAATAATAATAATCCTTCTGATCTTGATGTTGCAGCAGAAGGAATATTATTTATACATCCTTTGGTTACTTGGGGTTGGTATGAATATGTGCATTGCTTCATTTGCATCTTGGACGCACATCTTTATCTGCTTTGCTGACAGAACACAGGATCTTCTGCTGCATTAGTCTATTAGACACATCAAAGTGTTACCAAATTGTCTCCTGCACACTTCTGCTGTACAGATGTGGTAATTATTCCATGATCAGCAGAGTTTTTATTCATAGATTAAAAAAACACTTTAGTCATGTATGTCAGTGTACGCAAGCTGTTGTTTGAATGGGAAAACGGAAATCGCAGTATTTGATCTAGATTCCCGATGGTGCTTTCCCAAGCTGAAGCTGAAGATTGAGACGCCTGTCATAGTGCTAACATTTCAGACATCTTGTTTTGTAACTTCCCACGAAAAACAACACAGTGCCCCTTATCCACCATCCAGTGCCTCGGTTCAGACAATGTATGCTGCTCCTCCATGTGACTTTAATTGAATGATTAGATGTAATTCAATAAGCAATCGAAGGGCAGTGCGCGTGAGTTTGAGGCGTAAAGCAAAAGAGCACTGGTGAGTGGGCTCTTTGTCTGTGACCTTCCATCATTGCTGCTACCTTTCAGGCTAAATCATGCGGCCTGATCGGCCTCTGGCCAGCATCCCTGTGTGGACCACTCCACTCCAATATGCTCGGCCACCAATTTCAGGAACAGTTTACAGGTTTAGGGACTGCCATGTCTTGTGTTTGCCATGTGAGTCACTATCTTTAGACAGGAGTCAACCACACAAAAACATCCAATTATTATTGTCTGAGAGCAGAATTTCCACAAATCCCATTACTTGGATACATCAAGCTCTGGGAATGTCGGCCTTAGCTAAGTCTGATAGACAAACATTCAGTCCAGAAAGATCACAAAACACTTGACAGGTTTCAACCAAAGAAAAGCGTAAACATCAGCTAAAGCAAGATTGTGAAATTTTTCTGAATTGTGGCAAAACTTATCCCAGCTTGAAATATTACCCGTGCATGAAGACCCATTAGCCAAACGTTCACACAGCTGTTTACTGTCATTCTGCCCTAGCTCATGCACATTTGGCAGGAAACAGTTGGCATTATAATAAAGAAAATAAAAATGTCCCGATCCAAAGCTGTACTATGATGCAGTAAAATAGCTCCATAAATTACCTCAAGTCTGCTAATTCTCAGAGTAAATCAAAGTCCACAGAGGAGCTGCAGTCTGTAAAATATGGCTCATTACTAAACCAAAGAGACGCGAGCCCTCGGCAGGATTAGAAAAGTCAAGGCTGGTTATAAAATATAAAAGACAATGTTAATTTTAAATCCAGGATTGTAGAAATGTCAAAGAATTCTTGCCACCATTTGAGGAGCTGACTTGTGGAAGCAATCTTGGCAAATGTGTGTGGAGACAAGTGTATTATCCCACATGTGTCTTTAATGCCTAATCATTGCACATGCCAACTGTCATATGTTAAAGATAGACAGCACCCTCTTCACTTGTGCCAAGAAGGCCCATAGATTTACAGTAATAACCTGCTGCAATAGTGAGAGCCGAGGTCTGCAGGCCAGCCAGAGGCTCCATTCTCAAGTTATATGTTGTAAAGCTTTGTTACTAATAATTGTTATAGACTCCTGGATGCTATGATGACTACTGCAGCTGACTGAGATCACAGCTGAACCCACAAATCATAGTTGAGTCAGCTTCATCTGCAGCAATGAACAAAAGAAAAATGGGCTTACAGTAACACGCAGATAGAAACATCTATAGGTAAGTAATTTAGTCCACAACCTACAAGGGCACTATGAGAGTGGTCTCCTGACAAGACTATTAGTGAATAGCAAATACGCTGTCTGTCTGCAATCCTGGAAACAGACAGACTGACAAACAGTACCCAAAAATAGCCATGATTTATAGCAACAGGCTACTGTAATTGTGAAGTATTGACATATGAAATTTTAGTTTTGAAATTTTTTATCAAAAATCAAAATGTCTCAAAAACAACTGAAACAATGATATCTCTACCAAAAGTCTGAATACTGGATGAAACGGTGTCTCTTTTATACATCCACAATGACACATGTTAAAAACAAGAGGGCTTAATAGTGTTGAAAATACAATGTAATGCAATTTTATTTTATTTTTTGCCAGCATTTGTTCTTTGTTTTGAAGCAAGGACGCCTTTTATTTGCTTTTTTTTTGGAAAAGCTATAATTTTTCTTTGAATTTCGCTCAGATCTTCAAACCAAGAGCAAATTGAGTAATTAAAGTAGTACAACAGAAGAAGGTAAGGCTTTGTTAAAAGCAGCAGTAAACAGACATGTGATAAGAGAAAAGGTTAGAGGCTGTGAACTAACATTGTGCTGTGGTGGATGTGCGGAGGGGGGTGAACGGGACTCCGAGTCGCTTCAGCCGTTTGAAAGAGGACAAGGCAGTTGTTCAACAAGTGTCCTACAAAATTAAGTGCTGGGAGCATGACTCTGATTAGACGCCATGTGAAAGAGCTTCTTTCTTGTCTCAATGAGAACATTCCTGACAATTAGGTGAATGAGTGGAGCTCTGTTTGTCTGTTGGAGGCAACCTTTTCTGTTGGGTCAGAGACTACCTGGGAGTCCATGTGATGCATCTGCATGCAGCTCTTCAGTGCCAGCATTAACACATGGCAGGTGAGGAGCCCCTAATAGTTAGTTAAATTAGGTTACAGCAATTACAGTAAATACTACTACTGTTCACATTAGTTGCAAATAATACATCGCAAAGAAGTAATAAAGAAACAGCAGGATTTTTAGCTTTTTTGTTGTTGCCTCTGAGACGACTGGAATCTGAAGCTTTATTCTCAGCTGCAGGGTCGACCAAGAGCATTTATTGGCTGTCGCATGGTCAGAATATATTATGACACAGCCACAAAAATCAATCTGGATGTTGCCATCTGGGATGTTGAGCAGTCAGAAATGCCAAACCCTCGCACTAGAGGAGAGACAAAGAATGGGAGTGATTATGTGACAAAGGAAAAAAGGTCAGACATAATAAAAGTGGCAACATTGAAGAAAAGTTTTCTTTTTTGTAACAGATGGGAACAGAAAGGAAAAGAGAAGTCAGATTTGAGCAACAAAGGGAAAATAAAAGAAGTCATGCAACCTTAAAATGCTGTGGGCCAACAAAGGGTTTGCAAAAGGAAACTTCGCAAACAATGGAATAATGGAAACTTAGGAAAATTGGACAATTATTTGGGTGGTTCATAATACCAGCCAAACAGGATCCCAAGTCATTTAATGTTCTCAAGAACTGACTAATGCAACACCACTGAACCAAGAAAATAAATTGTAATCTGACAAGAATGGAAGCTTTTGTCTATCTTTCACTCTCGTCTAAAATGAAATATCTCAACAACTTGGAGGGATTATTTGTACCTATGTTCATCATCCCCAGAGGAGGAATTGTAAAGACTATTGTTAGGTAAAAGTCTGACTTCCTCCTTGTATCACAGAGAAGTTCACATTTGTGGTTTGAAGTGAAATGTTTATTGTAGAAGTTCTCAAAGTTTGGTGACTTTCTGCCAGTTTCATCATTAGTTAAGTGGCTGTAACATATCTTCACACCAGCTGTGTTTGGGAATATTTAAAAGGTTTATTAAGCAGTAAAGCCTAAAATAAAATTGCACTGTGGCATGTTAGTGTGAACAAACAGTGCGGTAGTTCCTCTGTTGGATGGATTGCCTTGAAATGCAATACAATTCTGAGTATGCCTCGTTATGATGAATGATAACAATATTTAAACCTTTTCAAAATAGTGCTATGATCAGAACAAGATATAAATCAATTCTTTAAAAGCAAACTGCAAAACCAGACCAAGCGGTACTTTCTGTTAATAACTAAATATGAAATTGCTAACAAGCAAAACAGCAATGATGTTAGCATTTAGCTCACTATTGTGTCTGCACCCTCTGAGAGCTGCTCTAGAGCTGCAGAAATCTGGACTTTGTTGTTGGAACAGATAACAATCGGGTCAAGCTGCACTCGTCTTTGCATCTCCCCTTGAACATATACAAGTTGGTGGGGAAGGAGGAGGAGGAGGCAGCTGGGTTAGTTACCCAGTCACTCACATTGCCTTCCTGTTCAGACTCCTTTAAAGTAAGTCCTCTATTGGATTACCGCTGGCCTGAGGGAGAGAGTGGGAAGAGGTAACCTGAATAGAGAGGAAAGGAGGGTCAGCGAGCTGCTTTAAGTGAAAGTGGAATTTCGAGCATGTGTGTTTGTTTGTAATTGGGTATGTTTGGGACTGAGTTTAACATCCTGAAAAGCCTAAGGGGTAGGGCATAGGTTAGTCATCGTAGCCCCGGCATGCACTCTACATGTGCCACGAAGATGCCTGGTGACGTTCCAGAGCATCCTTGGTTTTCAAAGGTATTAGGGGTGAGTTAAAAAAAAAAAAGAGGAGGGGGTGCTTTTGAACGTCTGTGAATCTGTATCTCTCCTTCTCTAATCTCTGAATTATGATTCAAAGCTTTTTGGGTGTGAAGATGTCAGCACGCCGTCGCTGGCAAAGATGAAAGGAACAGACAGGTTTGTGATGACAGCTCTTCTCCTCAACTCTTCT
Organism: Rhamphochromis sp. 'chilingali'; assembly: GCF_963969265.1. Taxonomy (NCBI): domain Eukaryota; kingdom Metazoa; phylum Chordata; class Actinopteri; order Cichliformes; family Cichlidae; genus Rhamphochromis; species Rhamphochromis sp. 'chilingali'. The sequence goes on along the minus strand of NC_137930.1, from coordinate 54,299,217 downwards.
CTCAGAGATTTAATTTTCTGGAGCTCGCCTCCATTTTGCTGAGACATGCCAGACTGCTTCAGCTACTGGCAAGTAAAATGTGGACATCATGCTGCCTGTGTAATATACTAAAATCACACAACTTTGATTTGAAAGCAGATACATATGATTTACAGACAATATTAAAACCTCAAACCATGAAAGCAGATCCCAAGATTTAGTGAAATATTACTGTCCTGCAGACCCTGACATGGGATAGCATAGCATTCCAGGAAGACCCTCTTATGGTCCACCTCTAAAAACTCCTTGGGTGAAAGGTTACTGCTGTGACAGTGCCGGCTCATCTGAGAATCTCTCTTTACCCCAAAAGCAAAACACCCGAGGGCAGAATGGTGGGGTTGTCTGGCCACCCCAACCTGACTCCCCGGGATCCTGGCAGGGAGGCAGAGAGCTCAGGATCAGGGCTCCCCCCTGCACAAATATAGACGGGGTCGTGGGTCATCTGGGGGGCTCACACAAGGCTTTCATCCCATAGAAGCTCATTTCAGGGGAATGTGGCTCTTTCCCTATTGAGATAGGAGTCCTTGCTGAGCTCTGTGTGGCTGCGCTGAACCCAGGATTGACAGACTTGTTCCCGGAGACCCGTTTGTTTTGTTTTGGTCCTGCGTCTCTGTGCACATTGCTTGGCCTGGTCCAGACATTGCTATGGGAAGATCAGGCTGGGTCAGCACACACACGGTGCTCTGTTACAATCCAAACACTTAACTAAAACTGTATCAAACGGGGAGCGAGAGAAGACCTGGGTAAAAAAAAATAAAGTTGCAGTATTTTTAGCCGTTACCTCTCACAGTCTTAAGATGCCACCAGTGGCTGATATAGCTATAGTCTCACTCCGAAATTAAAACACGAAGACATTTCTTGAACGATGACTTCCACATAATAAACACTTTTGAGTGAGAGACTAATGCTCAAGTGTAATTCCCTTTGCTTTTATTTTGTTCCTTGCCTCCACAAATTCAAGTCACATGTAAAAAGGAAATGACACTGTACTGACACAATGCAAGCCATTATACATTTAATTGAATGAACTTAGCCATTCTCCTTGCCTAAATACTGCACTCTTATTAGGCTGCTCTTATCTAAAAGCACGGAACTGAAACTCAGTTTTCCAGCTAATTTGGCCTGTCTTAAAAAACATCACCATGCGTAAGAACATGTATTATAAATCAGAGCAATGGAAACTATAAAACCTGAGTGCACGGAGCTGCAACAAATGCTGTTTTCAGTCTGGAAGCACTTGACTTGCATTAGGCTGGCCTTGAATAGGATCCTCTGTATGAAAGTGCTCAGGAGCAGATATCTTATACTGCTAAATGTGTTTCTAGAAATAGTTTATAATCATATTTGACTACAATGAAGATAAGGAAAACAATAATTTTAGTGGTAAAGTTATATAATTATGATGTAAGATGCATTCATAGTTTCTTTTCATAAAGAGCTGTTATCAAAGCACATACGATTTTTGTTATCTCTTCAGAATTCTTGGCAGATGGTGCAATTTCTGTCTGCACTCAAATTGTACAGCGTTATCACAGAGACTCATTATCATTAACATGTGATCTACTGCAAACTCAACTAAAACTAAAGATGCCCGCTAGCTGTCGTCAACTAGTGCTTGATATAATGACATTCAACACAAGCGCAGAGAGGTTTCTTCTTCACCTTTCCCTCAGTGTTTAAGGCAGTTTCTCTAGTGCCGTGGCATCCACAATTATTCAAAGTCATGCTCTGAAATCTTTCAGATGTATATACCTGAACTGAAACTGCTTCAGTTTTTCATTAAGGCACCCCTATGAATAAATATATTGCACATTCAAGTTTCCAGATCTTAAGTGTTTGTTCTGTTAGCACAACCCTTTTATAATGGGCATTTCTCCAAGGTCATTATGTTTTACTTAAAATTATTATTTTTTCTTTAAGACTACAAATGTTGACAGAATGTCATATTAAAAAAGACCTTATATATAATAATTTCCATCTCCATATTTTTTTTCTTGTACACCACTACAGTAGCTTTGCATTATTCATAATTATAATAGATGTATGCTGATCCTTGGTGCGGCCAATCAGTTATAAGCTATCAATCCCCAGTTCAAGCCACCTTTCTTCTGATTGGCTACTTCTCACAAACAGAAGGTTTGAAAGGTGGTGGCCATTACACTATTAATGATGTCTGCTTTGAGTGACACCATACAGAGACTGGGGTAACAAAAACAATCTGAAAATCAGGACTGAGAGTGGTCTTAAGTGTGAAAGATTATGTACACATATACTGAACTTTTAGTCTAACGTGAGCATCCTCTCTGACAGCATGTCTCAAGGAAAGGTTTAATCGGTCTTCTTTAAAGTGCTAAACCTCAGTGAGAGCAATTTAGGTTATCTGTGTGTGTATACAGTCCTTTTAATACAAAGTGCAGTGAAACTTGGGCTAGAAAAAAAATTGACATAATGTTAATAATGCTAGTTTATTAATGCACAAAACAACTACCTGAAACTTGGAGTTTAAGTTGAAGAGAATTAATAAGAAGCACAGATGTGGCCATGTGAGTGAAGAAAATAATAATGTGGCTTAAAATAAATAAAATCAGAGGTGGTCAAAAAGTTGCAAACCTGGTGGACAAAGAAGCACAAGTCTGTTGGATAAACAGAACAATAATTTCCATGATGAAGAAAAACCTCTTTGTGATCAGTAAGGCTCTCAAGATGCAGATGCACATGAGGCTTAATGAACCTCAGAAGGTTTATTGAATGGTGCACAGCACTGGTAGACCTCAAAGAAAGGAAAAAAGAAAGACAAGATATAGTCTGATAAAGCAGCGGGAGAAACAAAAGTATTCTTTGTGCTCCAATTCAGCCAAATTCACCAGACATTTCATCATTTAGCAAATTGTTTGGCAAAAACACAACAAAACAGCTTTTCATGGTGAAGAGATGGAATATCCTTCATGGGCCAACTCAGTCACCCGATGAAAACCAGACTAACGGCAAAAAAAAAAGCCTTCATAAGTGAGAGCTGAACTTGGCTGCAGGCTTTCGCTGAATAAAATATTAAATATTTTGACACTGCTGGACCGAATGTATATGTGTCCAATTACCTTTGAACACAATGACAACACTCGGCTCATTATTACAGTACACATATTCTGTTTCAGGTTGAATGGTTGATATTTGCAGTAAGGGTCTAAACACTTGTTTCGTAAGTTTAGACATTTTATCCTTTTAGCTTTTTTGCATCTAAATGCACAAGGACTAATTTGTACATTCATATAATACTGTTAATGGATGCAGATGTAAATGTGGTTATGGAAAAAACAGCAGTGGTAGTCCAGCAAACGATTGATGGATTTATTATTTCCTAAATTCATCCACAGATTATTTTATTTTTTAGAAAATGGAGAAATAAATGATCTTTATAATTTCTCAGACCACAACATGACACCTTAAAATTGTTTTGTCTAAAAGGAAGTCCATATCCCCAAAATACTAACATAAATATTATGTTAAAAATATATATTTTTTAAAACAGACAGCAGCATCATTTATGCCACTTGAAAGACTGAATATCTGACATTTTATCTTTTTTTCAATTCTTTTAAATAAAATTATAATTAACCTAAGATATGTGTTAACTTGAGAACAGAATCATGACATTGGAGCTGGTGAATGTTTGGGTCTTTTTCTTGACAAGATAATAATGTGATTAATTTGTTGTCAGCAGTTATTCAACATTATTAAAAATGTGCATCATTTGTACAACAATCAAAGTGAAAAACTTTTGAGATCACATTAATTAAACCTAACAGTAAACCTTAACACCATTTTTTAAAAAAATCATTGATTAATAAATTTTGTTTAATAATTTGAGCTATAATGCATGAATAAAAACTCATAATAAAATCCTCAAACCTTTGCTTACATTCAGCTAATTGAAGATTTCAAAACTGAGGCAGTAAAAATAAATCCTGACTAATGAATTAACTGTAATGTGACAGATCTGTTAGGATACAGATTGCAAAGAGGATATATATTATTTCCTTAGACGTGTATCTATATTTTCTGTTGACTACGACAGCAATGGTGAACGGACGTTTGCTACTCTGTGTCTCCATCCATGGCTGAACCAGATATAGAGCTGAGTGATGAAGGCAGCACAACGTTCACTCTGTCTGCCCCTACTTGGTCCTGTTTATTGAATTACACATCAGTACAACCGCTGCCTCTTTTTTCTTCCCCCTCATCTCTGCTTAATTTGATCAGAGAATCTGCTGATGCAGTGTGTGCCCAGCTCATGTGAAACCAATTTAAAGCTACACATAAAAATCTGCTGTCCCTTTTACTCTCACACACATATACAAAGGGCGTGGTGTGTGCTATTTGTCAGACATGCAGAGACCCATTTCTATTAATACTCTGCCTGTATATATCTAAGCAGGGGACAGCAGGTGAAAGCTGGGCACTGCATATAATTATGGGGCAACAACTGTGAGCAGAGTGATGTTTACAGAATGACAGCAGGTTTAGGAGGGCGTTTTCGTGGAAACGTCAGTGAGGTCCATTATCTTGTTGCTTTTGCTACTGTATAAGGTTACTCAAACAACAATGGCAACGTGTTCGGACAGAAGAAATTCAACAAGCAGTTACAGTAGTGACCGTCTTGTGTGCTGAATTCTTCAAAAGCAGGCCCCTTCTGGACATTATTAAGAAAATTACGCTGCTGTGAATACTGCAGCAATTTGTGTCTGGTATTGTTTTTCCACAGAAAAACAAAGTTTGATTTCCAAGTTTAAAGTTGGAAAAAGTCACACACACACACATGCACACACTGCTTCTCCTTTACTGAAAAACACAGAAAATTTACAGTAACTTCTGGACACAAGATGTTTCCTACTTGAAATGAAATTATATTTAGTCTGTATGGAGAGTGATTAATTTACACACCAGTTCTCGTGTCAAAAAACAAATCTATCTTTCTCAGTCACAGAAAACAGTGTTCCTGCACTAATGCTGCAAGTTTTTAAGCACCAACATGTGAATGAAATAACAATAAGCAAAAACATTGAGGGGTAGAGAATTTCAATATAGCCAAAAGTACTGTGCTGTAGGTCAAGGTCAAGGTCAGATTTATTTATATATATATATATATATATTTCCAACAGCAGATGCTGCACAAAGTGCTTAACAATAACAATAAAATTAAAAACTACAGTGTAATACAATAATAACAATAGAAACAATAAAATAGAAGAATTGAAACAATACTAACTAATTCAGATAAATCCAAAATGCTTGGGTCATAATGTGTTAAAAGCCAGAGCGTAAAAGTGTGTCTTTAGTAAAGATTTAAATTGCTCAAGAGTTTGAGCAGATCTAATATTAAAGGGGAGACTATTCCAAAGTCTGGGACCTGCCACAGAGAAGGATCTATCACCACGAGATTTGAGGTTAGTCCGTGGAATGGACAACAATAGTTTTGAACTAGATCTCGTGGGTTTTCCTGGAGCATAGGCAGAGAGGAGCTCTGACAAGTAGGGGGGGGCTCGGGCGTTGAGTGACTTAAAAACAAAAAGTAAGAGTTTAAATTGGATCCTGTAGGGGACAGGGAGCCAGTGTAAAGAGGTGGTGAATGCTGGTACTCCATACAGCAATGTCATCCCTAAATTAGACTGTGTCACAAAGGCAGAGGGAGATTTGATCTGAAGCTGTGATGTGACAGGCTCGTCTGAGGAGTCTCAGCCGGTTTATGAATTTCCAACATTACTTTCTATAAGGTAACTGGACATCACAGGAAACTACGACATGCTATGACATGTATCTGCTAAATGAACCAGTGATCCATCTGCATGACAACATTAAAATCACAGTCATCATTCCAATAGTTTCATATATATATATTCCCAGCAAGCATAGAAACTCTCTGCGGGGTGTATATTTCCTGTCCCTCATGTCTATAGCTTTCCCACTTTCAAACAGAGCATGGCAACGCTGGGACTAAGTAATCTAACCTAAAGCCCTCTCTCCAGCCCATTACCGCTTCGCCACACCTCTCATACAAGAAACTGATAGCCGGAGGATTCTGCTGCTGATGCACACGAGGCCTGTGCCAACACAAACCCCAGAGGCAGAGAGCTGCTGCATCAGTGCAGAGCCCGGCCGCTCAGTGGTGAATACCTGGACATGGTTCCTGCTGGAAATTAAACAGGCAGGTCACCGTTAAGTGAACCTTTCACGGAGAATGCCATGCATTGGTGATGTATATCTGTGACAGCTGAGGCTTTAGCCTGTAGCAGTAGAATGGTTTGTATTATGGCTTGCATATACACTGTAGTAAAGGGAAACTCTGTTATTCCGGTTTGGAGAGCTGTGTGACAACCGTTAACTTCTTGTTCCTTAATTGTGACACGATTACCTTAAAAAAAATTGTATTTTCTTTTCTTTTTTTGTGGGATCTTACTCTGAAAATAATAATAAAAAAAATATAGAAATACAAATGCACAGCAAAACAACTCCAAGTCATACCACTTATATTGATTTCCTATAAATGAGGTATAATCATGCATGTAGAAATTCTCTCTTTTTTAAAATCCTGGACATACACCAGCTAAACACTCTCAAAACAAACCTCTTTATTTGCAAAGAAAAGCCTGGTAAAATTATAAAATGTGCTAACTTTAATACTCAAAAATCCAAATAACAGAAAAGGGTTTTTCAAAGGCAACAGGGACTTTCGGTTTTAGCGCATAAAAAATATCTAAAAATTATTTATCTCTCTTATCATTAGAAAACAGTGCGAAATGAATAATTACAGACTGCATTAAAAACCCGTATGTTTGTCTTGTCTTCTGTCTCACATCATAATGTTGATAACGTAAACAAACACTGATCATTCTGTGGGAGCCAAGCTTTCTGCTGCTTGTTTATATTCGTGTGCTTCGTGCTCTCGTCGAGACACGAAGACATAAAACAGCTGAAATAAACTGCAGGGATCTGAAGTATAAAAGCCGAACAGGTTTAATCGCCCCTCACATTACCAGCCGCAACACAGGCTCAAAATAAAAAAGAAAAGAAAATGACTAAAGAAAAGTTGGGGTCGGTGTGGTGTGCAGCCAGAGTCATACTCATTATATCTGAAATGTCTCTTTGCGGGAGACTTTTACTAACAAAACAGTCAAAAGCCTCGTTAAGGAATATCTGCACAGCCGGAGAGATGCCGGCGGTGGACAGGACATCGCCGACAAACTGCACGTGCACCGGGCCTCAACCGGTCATTTGGCTCTTTTCTTATTTTACAAGTGAACACATTTAAAATGTGAACAAAGGGACCTCCTCAGAGAAAGAAACATAATGCATACTAAAAGATTACTGCTTCGGGCAAAAAAGCAACAAAAACAAACCGCTAACAGCTTAAAAATAGAGCTAATTCGCTTATTGGTGTCTCTTTTTATTTTATGTTTTAAGAAATTCAATCCTCCTGCTGGCTGAGTATACTGCATCATGTTGCTAAACAAGAGCCACAAATAAAAGTTATAAAATTAATTAAACCTGAAAGAAAGAGAAGAGGACTCGAGAATTTAGATTAATAAAAATAAATGCAGAAACAAATAATAATAATAATAATAATAATAATAATAATAATAATAATAATGTTTGGCCAAATATTAAGGGACTATTGCCGTATACTACCATGTCACCATGTGATATTAATGCGAATCAGACACGCTCGGTTGCGCCAGATTGTAAAAGATTTGGGATTTATTTTTCTCATTTTCGCTGTCTCTCAAACTCTTAGGTAATCTTGACAATATCCTAAAATTAAGGACGTGATTGGAGCCAGCTTAACCAATTTGACTACCGACAGACATAAAGGCCCATCTTGTTTCCTTAACTGCTTCATTCCAGCGTTTTATAGTCTAGAAAAGGCAAATTGCCGGCGCGGCTTCGTTGTACCAGATCTTTGCGCACGAAGCCAAGTAACCTATTTCAGCGAGCATGATGGGCTTAACGATTCATAATTAGGCCAATTCGATATTTACAAGTGCTCATTTTCAAATGGCAAAGCTGCTTAATGATGCTCTGATTCTCCTCCACTGTGAATGGACGTGTGCGCAGTAACGGACCCCCCCTGATAATGCGCTTCGTGCGGGCCTCCACAACATAAACACAAACAAAACATTTATGCAACACTGAAGTCTAACGACGACTGAATTTAGGAGCTGTTGCTGCTCGAATTTCCGGCTTGATCCATTTACACTTGTGCTGTTTTCTCTCTTTTCCCCCACATATTTGGAACACAAATGTTTCCACAAATGTCATTTAATAAGCATCTGGCTTCCCCGGAAAGGAAGGGAAGAGTCCTTTAAAGGTTAATAAAAATATATAATTTTTTTCTCTAAGTAGGAGGTTAAGGTCCTACGCCATGCAACAACGGGAATCAAAGCGGTCATATTCATCCCCTAATTGCATTAATGTCATGTGTTGTATCTCCCGCGTGTTTACAAAAAAAACTGTCCCCCTTCTGAGCTTGACCTCCCATTTCTACTGGCTGCATAATAGCGGAGGTTGAAGCTCGGTGTGGGCCCTACTTCAGACGTGCGTCGAGCCTGAAGGTCGGAGTGCTGCGTGTGTCTGATCCACTGTAGGCTACTGAGGCGGCATCAGCTTGAGGAAGGCATTTCTCTTTACCCCGACAAACCTTCAGGGGGCTTTTAGCATTTGTTCAGTCTGCAGTCTCTGGAAAACATCTGATTCATTTTTTAACCAGTCCCAGATGCGCCAGTGTGAGAGTGTGTGTGCATGAGCGCGGCAGTGTGAGCCTGTCAGTGCGAGAGAAATTTGGGAGAATATCTGCTGTCTGTAGAAGGGGAGGGAAACAAGAACCGTGTGGATTTTTTTTAAAAATATATCTTTTTAGGTATGAACGCAGATACGTGCGTCTCATACTGCGATATGACATCGATGGATTCATATTATAGTACATCTACTGCGCAAAGTAGAGATCACCAAGCGAACCCTTTCAGGACTTTCCCAACCACTGAAACAAAATACAGTCCCACGTTCATTCCGGGTAAAGGGCAGGCTTACGGAGAGAAGTCCAGGAGTCCTTTCCAGCCGGACTGCCAGTCACTGGATGGCGCTGAGGAGGGCACCTTCAACAAATACCAGCTCTTCATGCAGCGACCGACCTGCAAAACTCCCCCGGAAGGCAGCAAGCTGCACCCGGACAGCACACACAACGGGACGCTCATCTCCTGCTATGGTGAGTGCGCACAAGACAAAGTGCGATTTCTGCAGGGAATATATGTGTTGGCCAGAAATTTAACGGAAATGCGAGGCAGGACCGGACATTTGCAAGCAATAAGTGCAATTTATAGTATTGTCTAACACACGGTGTGAAAATAAGCTGTCAAAGTAGAGCAGAGAGGAGGAGAAAGTGTGCGCATTAGTGTGCCATAAGTTCGTTTGTTGAACCCATCAGCCTGACTGGAGAAGCCGAGGTATGAAAAGAAAACACATTTTGAAAAACAGACCTATTTTCTTTGAGCATAACTGGTTCTGACTCAGGAATATAACCTTCACATTAAAGCCCTTAAATCCGGATAATTGCAGAAAAAGTAAATATTAGAAGTAGGCTGATTTTTTTTTTTTTTTTTACAAGTCTAGTGAGATTAAAGGATTTTAGGTACTTGTACATCTGCAAGGTGACTTATAATTAATGCATCAAACCTCTGGGTTTTATTTTGATTTAATGAGGCGCTTTGACCAAAGGCAGTTTGGTATTTTTGTGCCTTTAAATCGACTTTTTGTCCGTTTTTTGCGCACTGACGCTACAAAATAAAAGCACTAACGCAGAATTTTGTTTCCTGTGTCTGTCACTGCATCGCTGGACTGGCGAGCCCGCAGCACCGCTGTGACTATTCTCACTCAACTACAACTGCAGCATGTTATCGTCAACAATAAATTATCTTGATCGCTGACAAATAAACTCAACTCGTGGAATATTGCTGTTATTATTATTATTTGGGGCACTTTGAGACCTGTCTGCGTTACGCGGAACCCTCAGCCTTACAGCCTATGAAACATAAGGCCTAATTTTTGGAGAATTTTTTGGATGTGCAGGGCCTATAATTTTCTTTCCAGCAAGTCCTGCTTATTCTGTGAGAGTAAACACAAAAGGGCAAATTCTTCTTTTTTCAGGTGTCTTTGTTAATATTAATTAATCCATTTGATGGAGGTTTATAAGCCAAAAGCAATGCTTAGTTTATGTCCCTTAATTGTCCGTGTAGTCAACTTCGTACCAAATGCATTTAAATAGCGTTTATAATGAAAGCTTTACAGTTTTGCGACAATCGACAATTCTGGAGCCACGCTTAAGGTCGGCAAAAGAAAAGGTTTTGCTTTTATTAAAATCAAAACAGACAACTTTATTAAGCCGATGAATCCGATTCAAATTATTCCGAGTAACAAAAGGTCAAAAGGGCAATAGGGTGAAAAAAGTAACAGACAGTAATCTTAAATATTTTTATGTCATATCTCTATAATATTCTACATCAAAAATCAGATTTTGGTGAACACTGAGGCAGACCGGTTGGCGTCAATTCCAGATGTTTACCACAGTGATATAGACGAAAACATCTGTTGGGATCACAGCTAAAACTAAGTGAATCGAGTCCTTTGCAGCAATCCATCCTAAATGCATCTAATGCAGTTCTCACTGAAGTTCAGAAAAGTTCCAAAATTTGAGATCTAAAAACTGCTCATTACACATAATGAATAAAAGTGCTTTGGTCTAATTCTGCTCTGCGTGATCTGCGAGGAGGAGACCGGCAGTATACATTTTTGTATAACCACCATCACACAGCCACAAAGTGCAAAGTGTTCTTTTTTGTTCTGAGAAAAAAAAAATGGTGTCACTCTTCACTTTAGTCTGAACTGTCACCTTTTCTGCCTCCAACATTTTCAGCACCCCTGCACTGAACTAAATCGACTTGGCAAGTGCATTGACAGAATCATTTAAACACCATCATTAAATGCAACATTGCCTCCCTTGAGGAGAGCTGTGCAATGTTAATATTGAAAATGTTGCAGCCAGATGAAGGCATCGTGGCTCTGGGGAGGATACTTTGGGGACTTGCCAAAGCCTCAGGCGTCAACAAGGTTGTGCTGTTATGTGTGGTCCTCAATGGGAGATATATTGCTCAATACTGATGCTTTATCTCCATCATGATGACAAAACTGTCTTGTCCCCAAAGGGAATTTTGAATGTGGTAACTTCAGCTACGGCTCTAAAGCTGTTTATGGCAAATCTCTATGTCATTCTGAAGATTTTACATGAAATTGTTTTCATACATCAAAACACCCAAAAGAGAGGCAACCAGCTAGGCCATCTCTTTTAGATATGTATTAAAACTGCCATTTTTTAAATATACATAAAGTGCAAAGAACTGGAATTTTATATTATCGTGGAATGTATTTAATAACTGCTCCATAATATCCACATTTCTTCTTTTAAATTTACACCTTTGATTTAGGAGATCCAAAACCCCTGAAACACCTTTACATTCACATGATTTCAGTGCAGCTCAGTACAATTCATCTGAGAAAATTGTAAAGTTATAGAAATCTAAGAAATATTTTAAAATCCAATTTAAATATTAATCAAAATATTTCAAGCTTTTTTTTTTTTTAATTTTACTTTATTAAAAAATAACATCCAGGTTCAGGTGGTGTGGATATACTCTTAAATCTTGTTTATTAATAATACAACGTTGTCTCATAAACCACGTGTGTAGAAAAAGCAGAAAACAACCCTGACTCAGCAAGCATGAATCAACATGCAGCCGTGCACAGTAGTGGCTCCGATCGGTGGGACTGTTCATTCTAAGCCTACGTTAATCAGGTAGACTGTCCTGCAGTGAAGACAGGGATGGAGCCGACTACCTGCTCACATGGCGATGAATGAAATAAAAATCCCTGGAGCTGATCGAGAGCTGAGGAATGCAGGTCAGCGCCGCAGGAGAGGGCCGCATTAATGCAAGGCAGATGTGCATTACTGGATCCTATAGTTATTATTCATACTCCCCAAACATCAGATCTCCGAAGCTACAGAGAGTCCCCAAGATGACAAAGTGGGACTGGTTTACATAACCCTGTCTCAACAATACCTTGTACAAATAAGCAAGGAGTCAGAAACAGACATGGAGATTGGGTAATGATTTGAGAGACTCGAGAGAAATGAGAGGATTTCCAGGAAAGCGGCACATGTGTGGGAACGACTGTTTACGTGCACAGCACTTTATTGAACTCACTGTTTAATTTTAATTAATTTCAGTTTTTTGCCTTTGATAGGGGCTGCTCGCTTCAGAGAGGAGATCATATTGTTTCATGAACATAAAGCAATCATTAGAGTATTCTCACTCAGTATTTATAAAATGAAAGTAAGGCTTAAAGGTGGCAATCAGAGAGACACTAGTATTGTGGTAATACTAGTACAACTCGGGCTAAAGGCTCATATCCTTTTCGCCTCTTCACAAAATAACCAAAGCAAATTATACACTCCGAAAGTACAACAATTGTCAATCTTTGTACTTTTAAACAACCCCTCCTCCTCCTCAGTGGGACATTGAGCATCCTGTGATATGTAAAACATTTTCTCAGCATATGAAAACCAAAACACAAGCTCAAAAAGTCCTGGCAGCTCTTTAAAAGCGTCCTGTCAAAATACAGTATTCTAAGTACGCATTAAAAGGCTTGGGGAAGTGATGTCACAGGATACACATGTGCTGATGACTAACACATTGTGTTGATTTTAGCAAAAACGCGAGCGCCAGAGTGACACCTGTGATCGTACCAGCATGCTTCTGCGAACCAGAATAAATTCGAATACGTAATGAGTGAATGCTTGGAAGCAGTGGCTCATATAAATGTGTGACTCGGGACGCAAAGGAGCAGCAACTGGCCCGCCATGAAAAGAAATATACATCCATATAGCTTTGGCAACCCGAGATCTTGTACTGTGGGGTGTTGTTTTTCTCAATGTCAAGTTCCTGCTTGTATCTGTTCCTGCATTCACTCTTTCTGCTGTGTTTTGCTGCTTTTATGCTTAAACATTCAGTCATCCCTCTTGCAGGCGAAGGTAACACACATACCAAAAATAAAGCGACTGACTCGGGCCAGCTGGCACACACTGTGGGGCCTGTTGTGCTGAGTCTGGCTCTGTGGCTTCACCTTTACTACTTTCATCAGTTAAATCTGACTCTAACCTAACCTCTGCAGGGTTGTTGAACAATGCGAACATATGGCCGCGCAGGACTGTAGTGTGATCAAAAAGAGACATGGGAATGGCAAGAATTTGCTTGCCACTGTGATCTACTAGAAGAGAGGGATTTTGTAATGACCAACCTAATTGTAATGTTGCAGCATTGCCACATTACATTGCCAATAAATAACATTTGCCAAGAGTGGCAAATGTTATTTATCTTAATGCTTAATATGCAGTTTATATACAGTTCAAACACGTGAATGTTTTTCTCAAGATTCTCCACGTTTAAGAAAGACACTTGTGTTCTTCTTCCACTAGTTTCCCCTCAAACGACCTTAACCCCACAACTATTTTTTGCGCATTTTGATATGAGACAGTGAGCGACCCAGCCCAAGGTAATATGACAGCAGTGAGGTTTAACAGAAAGACTTTTTCTGTTTCCCAGGGAATCTGCATTCTTGCATGAGCCGCTGGCATCGATCTCTCCTCAGGAACATCTGGGAGCCTCCCTTCCACTGAGGAAACAACAGTCAACATCAGGTCTTAGAGCGCGGTGCAGAAAAAAAATAATCCGGGCCGAAGCATGTCTGCGAGCCGACATTAACTGTAAATTAATAGTCACCTGTTGACAACCAAACCTGAAGGAATATTTGACTTTATTTGGTGGAGTGCTGCTGTCAGCTCCGAATGCTTTGAGAGAACATTTCAGAGCACTTTGTTTAAAAGCATTCCCTTCCCTATTTAGTGTTTGGTCATTAACCCTTCCCCAGGTTACTAATTTATAGTGTTTCTTTTATTTGGCTTCACTTGACCCTCCCTGTCCCGTTCCATAAAAACCGAGAGGGTGCCCTGTTGCTTTACAACCAGTTAAATTACACTTTGATGTTTTCTCTCTGTTTTCAGCAGTGATTAAATTGCTGACCCTAGTAAACATCTGACCTCGGCTAAATGAAGAGGTCTGCAGCTTGTCACAGAGAAACTGGCACATTGCGCAGATGGTGCGTTCACATATACGTTGCTGAATGCTCAAACTAGAACAACTGTCAAAAACACATTCCTGTGAATGCCAAAAAAATTCGGAGCCAGCGCAGTGGAATCTTGGCTCCCAAAAGAAAGCAGTGTGTGATGGCTGTGTTCTCCGGAGCAGCGTGCAGAAGAGACAGCTCAGCATGCGGGAAAACTGAAAGATGCTTGTGGGAAAGGATTCTGTGTGGTTAGCGTGACAGAGAGAAAAGGGATGAGTTTGGCATACTAGACAGACAAAAGATGTTGATTATTGCAGATTCCAGTGTAAAATATGGTGGTAAAAGACTGGGTTAAGCTCAGAGACTTAAAGGGAGAGTTCAGCGTGGGAAAATCCCTGATTAAGTCTCTTCTTGGATCTGATGGATGAGACAGTTATTAACACTTATAGGGATGTATGCTGTAGCCAGTTAACTAACTGTAGACTAGTAACTAGTTAAGCCCAAAATACATCTATAAATAGATTTCAGGAAGAGCAAAATACAGCCAGGTGATCAAAACTGACTCGCAACAGTCTCAATTTCTCCTGCAAAATCGCCAAAGAACAACGAAAGAACAACAAACAAAGTTAAGGAATCTTGAGGCAAATGATTGCAAATAGTCAATACTGCTTTATGGGATTTCCAGTGCAATATACTGCAGTATAACAACATCAAATCCCAACCTAAATGAATGGAGAGAGACTCATAACCACAGTTTAAACAGTGTAAGGGGCATAAAAACACACCACTCAGATCTGATGAAATCTGTTTAGATGAGTGACTTTGCCTCAAAAAAATGTTCCCCTTTAACGTTATACTTCCACCACGCTTGAGCAAAGTTTTACCACATTATGGATGAATTTACAACCCAGTCCTGAGTGCTGACACAATCACTGTCACTCGGTTATCCCATCAGAGTGTTGAAAATGGGATATGAGACACAGCATGCCACCACACAACTGAAAGGGTCATGAAAGTTAAATGTGTGTGTGCATCAGTGCAATAAAACTGGATTGAAATATATGTTTCTGGGTTCAGCTGATATAAAGCACGTAGCTCAGGATGGCTCTTTGGATGCAAGGGCAGGACAAAGCCCCTCTTTGGTAGTATCTTTGGCAAATTCCCCTATATATTTCTATTCAGGATTCTTTGATTGTCATACCCTACAATGTTTCTGTTAAAGGGCATGTTTTTTGGATCTATGCACAAAGAACTGAAAATGACAAAGTTTTTACCAGACACAGTCCTGTGACAAATTAAGTTCACCCTTACTGCTTCCATGGGAATTAAGAGGGTAAGTAGGAGCCAGGCACTGCTAATCAAATGCATTTGAATAATTGATCATTAGCAAATGTGACCACCTCTCTAAAAGTAGAAGTTTTAGCACTTTGCTGGTTTGGAGCATTCAGATGTGTGTTAACACAATGTTATCATTACTGTCCCAGAAAATCCACTCCAAGGTCAGAGACAAGAGCGACATTTCAAACTCTACAGTCCTCACTGAGCATGTTAGATGTTAAAGTTCAAGGCAGTACAATTAGAAAAAGACAGAATAAGTATGGCTTGTTTGGAAAGTTACTCTTCTCTCTAAAAGAAAAATTTAAAAAATGGCAGTACGGCTTAGGTTTGCACAGTTGTATCTAAACAAACCACGAGAACTTAGTGACCTTTAAGCAGAGGAGGCCAAAGTGGAGATGTCTGGCTATAATGCACAGTGCCACGTTTGGTGAAAAGAAAATGCAGCAGATCCACACAAACACCTCATACCAATTGTCAAGCATGGTGGTGGGGGGTTGATGATTTGGGCTTGTTTGGCAGCTACAGGACCTGGGCACCTAGGATCACTGAGTCGACCAGTGAACTCCTTTGTATACAAAAGTATTCTAGAGTCAAATGTGAGACCATCTGTCCAAAAGCTATAAGTTGGGCAAAACTGGGGTATGCAAACAGACAATGATCCTAAGCACAGCAGCAGATCTAAAGCAAAATGAGTGAAAAAGAAAAGAATAAAGGTGTTACAATGGCCCAGTATAAGCCCGACCTCAACGTAATTGAAATGCTCCAGAAACCAAAGAGACCTTAAGTTCTTGCTACAAACCTCAAGGCCAGCAAACCTCAGTAAAATGAAGCAACCTTATAAAGAAGAGTGGGCCAAGATTCCTCCACAATGATGTGAGACATTTGGTAAAGTCATACAGAACACAATTATTTCAAGTTATTGCGGGTGAAGGTGGTTCTACAAGCTACTGAATCATGGGGTGTACTTAGTTTTCCTCTTTTACATGACTATATGTTATATATATGTTACTTCCTGGTGGAATTTTTTAGTGACAGGCAAGCAATTTACCTCATCTTTCCAGTCCTTATGCCTTTAGCAGGCTGCTCACGGTAGCCTCACATTTAGTTACGGTTATGGGATTGGCATTGATCAGTGGATCCAATGTCTGGATAAGAAAAGAAATATGTGTATTTAACAAAATGTTAAATCATTTTTTTAATTGCACTGACAAATTGGAGTACCTCCCACACTCCATCCTACCCTTTTCCCATCTCCTCATCTGTGTGCAGCTGCAGTCTCACAGGATATGTGCCCCTTGCTCAGGGGCATAACTGGATTTTCTCTCACAGATGCAAATGCCAGACAGGAACCTGGAGTTGACCTGTCTTACTTTACTAACACTAGAGCCATGCTCCTGCCCAGAGGCAGAATAAAATGACTGTACGTAGCTCGAGGATACGAGGCCAGCTCAGGGGTTGGTGATGTCAGAATATCTGCCTGCATGGAGACTGTAAAAAGACCTGCTGTATGAGGACATGAACTCCAGTTGGGCAACGCTGTGTTGTTCCATTAGTGTTTCAGCCCATGTAGGTCTGAGCCAGAAAGCAGGGAAGGGCTGCAGCAGTTCTGAGGGGATGACTATTGACATCTCATTGTGGGACACACAAGCCCAAAGCGTACTAATCCATGAAAACAAACATGCTTGTTGCAGACAACCACCGCCTAACTTCATCACCCTAAAACTATTCAGTCATCTTGTTAACCACTAAAAAACAAGACTCTGTGACTCACTGTGTGTCAAAAGGTGTCAACTCTTTCAGTGAGGTAACTTTCTAAGAATGACACACAGCGATTACTGACGTTACTCAGAAGAAAAATGCAATGTAACAAAAGCAAATGCATGCATACAAGCCCATAACTTTCAATCATTTGGCACTTCCTAACTCTGAGAAAAATTCTGTTGGATTAAAGTAATGGTGGTGTTGCACAACACTCACAAGTCTGTTTATATGGAGGAGACCATTATGCGCTGGTTTCAGACCAATACAGTTAGGACAGGGCACTCTCCATGCCCATTTGCAGGAAAGGCAAACAGAGGCTGACCGAGCACACTGTTCTCACTGGCCTGCAACCAGAGCCCTTCTGCTTATTTATTCACACGGCTGTTTGTTTATTGAAGGAGAAGGGACAGCTTTCTTCATCTCTTAAAAGGAAACAAAAAGCCAGCATGTGCTGACAGGAACAGAGCAAGGTCTGTAACAAAATGGATGCACTGAAAATTGAAGGTGACAAACACAATGTTGTTTACATCTCAGGGGGAAGGCCGTGGGGTAAGCGTGGTTGCCCCCATACACAAGGCCCGCCATACACACGGCCCGAGACGCACAGGATTTTGTGTGGCTCGGATTTCAGGTGGCGTGATTGAGAGATGTGAGGGGAGAAGGGCTCGAGGGTTGTGTCGCAGGTCACACCAATGCGTCGTGACATATCTTTCAAACTTTCTTTCCTGCTGCACACAGACGAGGCCTTTGAACCTTAAAATAAAACATCACAGAGATGATGTGTGCTTAAAGTAAATGTCATTTGGCGGGGATGCTGTAATGTGACGATGAGCAGACACTCTTGGTGGCTTGAATGTGATCATTCAGCCACATTTTAAAGACACGTTGCTCTAATGAATGTTCTAACTGTAAACGTGGGACTATTACTGAGAACACATGGCGGTTTTTATTCATCTGTGAGATGGTCAGAAAGATAACTGTCTGTTTATTATTACACAAATGAACTGATTTCACAGTAAAGCCACACTTTAGTCAATTTTGAGAATGTTTTCTAAGTTGTTAACACCTTATAATACGAACAGCGACCAAGGGTGTAATTGATATTTAATCAAATGGAATTTCAGCACATTTCATTTAAACTTACAAGGCAATTATATTTACATACAAATACTTAAAGGTTGGTACTCTAGAAAGAAAGGGGGTAACAAGTTAGGTTTTTACAGGAAAAAAGAAATAATTATACTGTCAGTAAATTTAAGTCGTGTGTGAGTAATTTTAAGAACTACGTAAATATCGTTAAAACGTTGCACTTTTTGGGTTGCATTATGGAGTTACTTAATCTTGTCTTTTTATATCTTTATATTTCTACATTGTTATTTAAAAGTCCTAATGATGGTGAGCATCATGGTTCATAATTTTGTATTATTTAATTGTCCTTCTCTTGTAATTAAAAGGCAAGGTACCTACATTTAAGTATTTATATATAAATATAATGACACTGTAGTTTAAATAAAAATACACTGAGATTCCATTTAATTACAGGGGAATTACACCTTTAGTTGTGGGTATAGTTATAAAGTATTACCTTCATCTTTTAATGCTTCACCCAAACGCTTGTATTTTCACATTTTAAATTCCACATTAAAGTTTTGAGCAGTAACAGGAAGCCACAGAAGGAGTACTTGAGCGATTTAGTGCTCGAGAGCATTTTGAACTAAAAAAGAACGTATAAAATTTGTGTGGTGCCCCTTTAAAAGAACAAACTGTTAAAAATAAACGCTTTGACCTCTTCTTTACTTTTCTTATCTCCAAAATACAGGAAAGGACAGCAGCAGCCTGACAGAGTCTGAGTTGCCCCAGAGCGTCGACCCTCCTGGGATGGAAAGCAGCTACCTGAACCTAAAGGACACTGGAGTGAAGGGGCAGAGCGAGCGCCCGGGGTCGGACCTTTCTAGCCCACTGGAAAAAAGCGAGGCCGAGAGCAACAAAGGCAAGAAGAGGCGCAATCGCACTACGTTCACCAGCTACCAGCTGGAGGAGCTGGAGAAGGTTTTCCAGAAGACACACTACCCTGATGTATATGCCCGTGAGCAGCTGGCACTCAGGACAGACCTGACAGAGGCCCGTGTACAGGTGAAGATGAAGTCAAAACAGAGGGTTACGCTTGAAAAGCACCTTTCTGCATTGACATAATCTAAGAAGTCCTTTATTTATAAGAGAAAATGAATCTCTGCCATCTAATCAAAATATCACCAGATTTTATTTATGTCATCGAAACAAATTACTGTAATACACAATTAATCTACTTTATGACATATCCCCGTGTTGTTGTTGTTCCTATATCAATCACAAAAATGTTGATCCAGGATCAAGATTGCAGCTGACCAAAACTATCACTAGCAACTTGATAATATATTTATTATATTGTATACATTAATTAATAAAAACAGTTGTAATGCTTGTCCCAGAAGAGACTTTTATATGAACAAAATCATTTCTTTTCATTTTCCTCGACAGTCCAAAGCAACATCACAACAGTGTGATTGGTTAGTTGCGCTTGTGGACAAACATAATTATGATGATGTAAGAACAACACCAGCATAGAGATGTCAGACAGACTGGGTCACATGCATACCCCCCCACTCAGAGTCATGGTTCAGGGAAAAACAAACAAACAAACATTAGGTGTTTTGATTCTATTGGCACTGTAATAAAACATATGGTTTAGGAATGAGCATGATCGTGTTAAAGACAATGTTGCATTGTGAGTGGGAAATTAACAACTGTCTGTCCACTGGAGAACTTTGAGACTTTAATACAAACATATGTCATTTCCGTGCACTTGCTGAAGCAGCTGATGGTGTCCTTCTGTCTTGTTAAGACAGTTTCCATGAGTACAGTTGTTTGCACGCTGATAATCATTGGGGGAACTGACAGGGAAGGCTGAGAGTTACAAAGACTGTTCCTAGCATTAGACAGCAAAGCCTATTGTTCTCCATCTGTCTTTGTGCCTGCCAGTTTTAGATCAGAGTGGGATGGAGGAGACTTAGGGAATACGCTGCTCTTAGCACTTACACGGTGTAGACTCTGGAAAGGGTCAGAGGCCAAGGGTTTCTCCCCACACCGCCATGTTTAAACTACTTCGCTGCACAGCTCTGGAGGCAATGAGGGAAAACACATGGAACACCATCAAAGCTATTTTGGCATGGATATAAAAAACACTTTGAGATGCCAGTTTCAATTTCCACACATAGTCCGAGACATAGTCAGGGACAGAGAACCGGGCCTGGTCCTTGTGGTGGTACAGTAAAATAAGTACATTCATGTTGCATTCACACAGACCCATCTATGCCCCAGATGAATATAATTAACGTCTTCATCTGACAGGCACACTGCAGACTCTGTTGAGTCACTGTGAGGTTTGACCCATACTTCTAAAATCAAACCCTAAATATGCACGCAATCAAGACTAAACCCCACAATTTCAACTGAAGGTACATTGAGACAAAGTCCAGGGATATCCAATTGTTGAATACCAAGGGGCACTCGATGCTCGGAAAGCTATCGAGAATCCTTTTCATCTGCAAAACAACAGCAATTGAAATCCAGAATACAGATGTTTTCTGCCAAATTGCTAGTGTCAAGGTCCTACGGTTTCATCCTCAGTTTTGATGTTGAATGTCTTCATAAAATCAGGCTGCAGCTTTCCAATAACACAATCTGTGACTTCTGGTGCCATTACTTTCTTTAGAAGCAATTAGCTCAGAGCCTCGTGACTTGAACTTCACCATACGGCCTACTTTTTATTGAGGAGGAGGCTGTACGTGATTGACTGCTGAGGCAGTCTATCAATTGCAGTGGTCCTAGATGACAGAGATGAGGTGAGACGGCTGGACTTCAAAGCTGCTTTTGGAGTTGTTGACTCTGCCCTCCCTTTCTCCCTCTTCCTTTCTCTCTGCCTGCTGGCTCTGGAGCATAAATAAAGCTCTTTAATGGCTCTGTAAGCTGCATTTCGCTGTCAGCGTCTTTAGCAATTACTGTATCACCGCCAAGCTATTTGAGCTCCAAGACCACTGAGCCACCTTCCTTGCAGATGTCTGCTAAAATAAAATAAACAGGAGTTGTGAGTGTGTGTAGTTGGTAAATAGCATCATTTTGGGTTTTATATATTATTAACCACTGGTGTTCATCATGACAAACAATTAAGACAATTTATGTTAATTGGAAAACTGCTTGCACAAAGACAGCAGTGACCAGTTTCTCAAGAACTGCATGAATTTATAAGTCAGGGACTATGAGAGATGGAGCAGCAAGGGACACATCTGACTCCACAATGTTCCCCGAATTATCTCTCTGCCAAACTATTTGGCAGGGGTCTTGTTCCTACTGCCGTTCAAAGGAAAAGCTACGTAGAGCAAACTCTCTGTGAAACATTACACACTCAGAAACCAAGACAAGGGAAATATATGTGCTCAGAAACTGTTTATGAAAAAGCTTCCAGTAAGTGCTTGAGAGGGTCCAGGTTAAAATACTGCATTTTTTGGAGAGCAACTTTGAAATGTGAGTATAACATGGTATGCAAATGTGTGTGATTCTGTGTGTATGTGTGTGCACGCCTGGTCCACTGCTCTTGTCTGCACGCCTCTCAAAGGTCAGAGGGGTTAGCTGCGGAAAGCCGAGGGCTTAGGCATCAGGAAATTAAACATGAAATGAAAACAAGCTCCAGTTTGAAAGTTCTCCCATCTCACTTTCCAATATCCCCACTTCCCCTCACTGACTTAAAACGGAGGGAGGAGAGAGACATGGAGAGAGGGGTCGGAGTTGGGGGCGGGGTGGCGAGGGACAGAAGAGCCTGAGCTTCAACACAGGAGTGGGAGTACAATAACGGCGCTGGGTGACTGACAGCAGAGCTTTGAAATATGCGATTTTTAAATATTTTTGATAACAATCTAAGACCAGAATCAAGAAGGTCATTCATCAGGCTCTGTTGCTATTCTGACAACATTTCCTCAAAGAGTTTTATAAATATTTAAATGAAATGTGACTATTTTCATAATACAGGTAACCAAAAATTAAGGCTAGTTTACAAAGACGGAGGGAAGGGCAGTACGACTCTGATGGTTGATCCAGTAGATGCTCTTGTCCTGCATGTATCTAAATATTATAAAAATCCAGGAAGTCTAGCTACATATCATGTGGTGCCAGCACAGTATGAAAACTGAATGAGGCATCTCTATTTGTCAAAATCACAATTAAAATTAAAAACTTAGGTTTGCTGAGAAAGAAACACGTATTTTTCGTGCAGGGCCCTGAAAAATTCTTGAAGAGTCTGAAATGGCTTTAGAATATAAGTAAGTTTACATTGTGATTAACTGTTTACAATGTACCTGGCTTGTACCAATCACTGTTGTATCAATAGACTGTTACATTTACTATAAAACTAAATGAGGGTACCGTGGACATCATAAAGACCTTGTGGTTTACCTGTGGCGAGTTAGTAAATGGACAAACTTATACGCCATCTTTCAAACTTTGCCAGAATTGCATATATCTGGAGGAAAATTGAGTCCTTGAGCTGGTAATACATTAATCACATTAGTAACATATCTTTGTAGAACTGAGGCTGTAATGAAACTTAATGTTGCTGTTTTCATGTTGGGGCTTATATTTGGAAACTTGTGATATTATGAGCTTGTGCAACCAAAGAGCCACCAAAGGAAAGGCATGACAAATCTTAAACAATAATAGATCCCAAATCCTCAGGAGGAGTATAAAATAGACCCACAAACCTACTTCCAAACATATGATATAATTCAAAGGGCTCCAACCCCTCACCTTGACATTGGGGTTCAGTCACAACCTCACATATCAGCTTACCACTCAGTAAGGGTGAGCTGTTCTCTAATCTCACCAGCTGACCCAAAGAATGTCGGAGTCAGACGAGACTTCTTTACGTCAGTTTCTTGCAAAAATACAGACATATGGATATGTTATTCACTTTGACTTTGCTAGGAGGTCAATGCATCTAAAAAAACGAGACGATGAGTTTGCAGGTTAGGGTGCTTATAGGTGGTCTTATCTCATATGTTTAAAGTCAAGTCCTTACTATAAGAAAATCAGCATTTTGCAAATATGCATTTGTACGACAGTGCTCAATTCTGCCACCAAACTTTATTGTTGACTGAGAGAAATGGCCAGAGACAAGAGTGGGGATTTGAAGGGGATGACTGAAGGGAAATTGCATGTCAGGGACTGTGAAAACCACAAGCTGATTGGGCTGGGAATCAGCCCAACAATCCAAGTCCTAACCCTTGTGTCAAACCGAGGCTGCCCTCTCTTTTCTCTTTGAAGAAGTTTCCCCCTTCTCTCCAGGGAGGATAAGATTCAAACAACCAACAAATAGATACAGATAAACATGTGGAGACTCCCAGTAACCCCCTCTGCTTTTTCTATTCTCTCGCAAGGAGATGTGAGAAAATTCTACAGAAAAAAAGTTTAACGAAAGATGCAGTTGCTGTGATAATCTGTATGGTTTAATCTGTATCTGTTGACTATTTTGAAACATACAGTACTGTATAAAAGTCTTGGACTACCCTTTATTTCCTTATATTTTGCTTCCAAGGCACCAGACTTTCTCAGAAGTTTTTAAAATGGTCTAAGGTTTTGTTTGGACATTGGCTCTTTTTTCTCTCTCATTTTCAGTCCAATCTTTCTAACTGACCATTTTTAGATGAATGTTTTTTCTTGTTTGTTAACCCAGCTAACAGTGACTTATGCATCACTCAAATATAAAAAAAGCATCTAACTCAAGGGATATGGGGACTCAAGGGAACTCAAGGGAACCAGTGTTGTATGTAAAACGCATCTTAGTAAAGAATCACTTTTAAATTTTATCTTTAGGCACTTTTTTTACTAGCCAACTGTTACAAAAGCGCATCATTTGTTCATATTTATTTTATTGAATCTACAAAAAATGCCAAAGATAACACACCATGGCAGAAGAAGTGGCAAGTCTATCAAAAGGTCAGGTCCTTAAAAAATAGGGGGGGAAATCCAGCAAATACCTGACACAGGACATGTGAGATCCGTCCATCTACTGTTTTACTGGAACCACATCAGAAATTGCCTGAGTGGAGGGGTGGCTGTCAAGAAGTCATTCTGAAGGTAGAGAAACAGGGAGAAAAGGCAGAGGTATGCCACATTACACAAGAACTGGACTGAAAATCAGTGACAACAGCTCTTCTGGAGTGATGAAGGTAGATTTTATATTTCTGGTTGTCGATATGTACGGAGAAAGTGAAGAGAGAGGTAGTGCAGCCTCCTGTACAATACAATGGAGGCTCTGTCATGGCTTGGAGCTGCATTTCAGCCCATGGTGTCAAGGACCCAGTGAGATTTTGATGCAATATCGTCTGGAAAGCATCTCATTGGCAGCAGCTTCAACATCACAATGATCACAAACATACTGACAATGCAGTAAAAGTATACCTGGATAGAAAAAAAATACACTGTAGAACACTACTGCTTATGTAATGGCTTCCCCAGAGCCCAGACCTCAAAATCTTCACAGAGAATAGAACAAAAGACCGCTAACACCCAAAAAAGACCTTTAAATGTCCTTCAAGAAGCCTGAAGAACTATTCCCACAGACCGCTTAAAGAAACTACACGCAAGTTTGCCTGAGAGAGTTCAGGTTGTGTTGAAGAATAAATGTGTTCATGCCTATGCCAAATAAAACAGTACTTTTGCAAAGTACTGTTTTATTTGCTAATCATCTTCTTTTCATTTTAGTTCCCAAAACAATAGGACACACAACTGGGCTACATAAAACAGAATAGTACTAAGTTTGCAACTGAATATTATTTTCATTGTTTGTTATTAGAACAAATGAATTCTTCATTTATTAAAACATTAATTATTTTACCAGGTAGTTGTATGTGTGTAATCAATATCTAGTATCTATTTTTCCTTATTTTTATCCACACTCATCAATATCGTGTAACCCTAGATAAGGAAGAAACCTTTGGAAGAGCAAAAGTGATGAGATTTGTCTTCCAGTATGTAGAACATCATGAATTTCTACAGTGTATTAGGCATCACATCAATTAACACTAAGATTTTAGGGGGGAAATGTTCTTGGGGAGTTCTTTTAGGCTTCAGCCTTCATAGCCATCTTCTACTTTGCAGTCATGGAGAAGTGGACTAAGCAGCCTGCACTTGGTCTGTCAGTAGGTTCCCGAAAGCTCAACCCTCTGAGAAGTAGCAAGTCTACAAATCTGAAGAGCAGTAGTCATTTCATGTGCTACAAACAATGCTCAGTAAAGCTAATGATGAATATACACACACGTACATATACTCTATGCTCATATATACAGTATATAAGATAAGATAAGATAAGATAAGATAAGATAACCTTTATTAGTCCCACACGTGGGAAATTTGTTTTGTCACAGCAGGAAGTGGACAGTGCAAAAGTTATGAGGCAAAAATTAGAATACAATAAGAATAAATACAGTACACAACTGTACAGAATAGAATAAAATAAAATACTATATACAGTAGAATAAAATAAAATAAATATACAATAAGATAAAAATAGAATACAAATACAAATACTATATACAACTGAGTAAAAATACAACGATGACAGAAAGGATTATTGCACTTAGTATTATTGCATATGTATGGATGTGTGTGCTTGATCAGTTAAAGTCTTTATTATGGAGTCTGACAGCAGTGGGGAGGAAAGACCTGCGAAATCTCTCCGTCCCACACCGTGGGTGCCGCAGTCTCCCACTGAAGGAGCTGCTCAGTGCTGTCACAGTCTGCTGCATGGGGTGGGAGATGTTGTCCATCAGGGATGACAGCTTAGCCGCCGTTCTCCTGTCACTCACCACCTCCACTGGGTCCAGAGGGCATCCTAGAACAGAGCTGGCCCTTCGGATCACCCTGTTCAGTCTCTTCCTGTCCCCAGCAGAGATGCTGCCGCCCCAGCAGACCACGCCATAAAAGATAGCAGAAGCCACAACAGAGTCATAGAATTTCTTCAGGAGTGGGCCCTCCACTCCAAACGACCTGAGTCTCCGCAGCAGGTACAGCCTGCTCTGCCCTTTCCTGTAGAGGGCGTCTGAGTTATGAGTCCAGTCCAGTCTATTGTTCAGATGAACACCAAGGTACCTGTAGCTGTCCACAGCCTCAATGTCCATACCTTGGATGTTCAGTGGTTGCAGTGGAGAATGCTTGTGCCTGCGGAAGTCTACCACCAGTTCCTTGGTTTTACTGGCGTTGATCTGGAGGTAGTTCAGCTGGCACCAGTCCACAAAGTCTTGGGTCAGACCTCTGTACTCCTTGTCGTCCCCATCAGTGATGAGGCCGACTATTGCAGAGTCATCAGAGAACTTCTGCAGGAAGCACTGGGTGGAATTGTGGGAGAAGTCTGCAGTGTAGATGGTGAAGAGGAACGGAGCCAGAACCGTTCCCTGTGGGGCCCCCGTACTGCAGACGACCCTGTCCGACACACAGCCCTGAGTCCTCACATACTGTGGTCGGTCGGTGAGGTAGTCCAGGATCCAGGTAGTGAGGTGATGGTCCACTCCAGAGTTCACCAGCTTGTCCTTTAGAACCGAGGGAAGAATAGTGTTGAAGGCACTGGAGAAATCAAAGAACATGATTCTCACAGTGCTTCCAGCGGTCTCCAGGTGAGCGAGGGAACGATGTAGGAGGTGATATATATATATATATGTCCTGGTCAAAAGTTCAACATTTGTTCCATGGATTATACAGAGGATTCCCCACTGGATCCCACTGTGCTGACATGTGGGAGAGAGCACACCTTTCTCAGAGTGATTTATGCACGGCTACAGGCCCAGATGTGGATCTGTCGACGCGGGCAGCCTGAAGGGAGGCAGACGTCTGTGTATCAAAGGGAGGAGCTGAAACATGCAGCACCAGGGGAGACTCACCATTTTCACATCAATAGCTCAGTGTGGACGGCACTTTAAAGACACGTCAAGTCTTAAAATCGGGTCTCGTACTTTCATGTGCGGGAGAATTTATTTGCTTCACTGTCCTCATTTTATGTGGTCTTTTACTTTGTCTTTCTTAGCAAGAAGATGGCCCAGTTTTCTGTGGGAAAAACTAAAGCACTCTGTGTACTTTTTAGGAGCTTTAATGGCCTCGTTTAAGAAGGATATTCACATTTCTGTTTGATAGTGTTTGGTCTCTATTTGGTTAGAGGTATTTTCCTGATAGTCTGTTTTCTTCGCAGGTGTGGTTCCAGAACCGCAGAGCCAAGTGGAGGAAGAGAGAGCGTTTTGGCCAGATGCAACAGGTCCGCACGCACTTCTCCACAGCTTACGAGCTGCCGTTGCTCACTCGACCTGAGAACTATGCACAGGTAAATGTTCAGTCCTCAGTGGTGTGCACATTACAGATACACCTGATGGCAGATATCAGAATTGCAGTTAGGAAGTGTGAAATTTGCTCTCTCTTAACGTTTCTTCGGTCTAAGTGTTAAATTTGAGGGCTTCTACTATTAACAGCAGCTGATGTGGCAAAAAAATCAAATCAAATCAAAAATAATTCTGTGCAGGTGACTATTCCCTCGGGATGAATAAAGTATTCTGATTCTGATTCTGATTACTATGGCGGGACTAATATTTTTCATGTGTTCATTTGAAACAACAGTTATTATGAAAATATCTCCTCCTTTTCTTCTCCAGATCCAGAACCCTTCATGGATAGGGAGCAGCAGCGGGGCATCTCCGGTGCCCGGTTGTGTCGTGCCTTGTGACTCTATGCCCTCCTGCATGCCCCCTCACCCTCACGGTCCTGGAGGCGTCTCTGACTTCCTGGGTGTACCAAGTCCAGGAAGCAGCCACATGGGACAGACTCATATGGGCAGTCTGTTTGGGGGCGCTGGGATCGGTGGGGGAATCAATGGCTATGATCTCAATGTTGATCCAGATCGAAAGTCCTCCAGCATAGCTGCGCTGCGTATGAAGGCCAAGGAACACAGTGCAGCCATCTCCTGGGCTACATGATGTTCCAGCCCGATCCCAACCTGCCCCCATAAGGCCCCTGCCCCGGAGCAGCCGTCAGCAAGCACTATGGGGGGAGGAGGCGAGCACTAATGATAACACAGGTCAAATGAACAGGGAGAGACTGTGGAGATAACAGAGGCCACCGCAGCTGCCGATGCAACCAAGACAACTGTGTCTATGATAATCAGCAGATGCTGAAAGTGAGAGACAAGCAGAGGTGTGACTTAGATGAGAATATCACCTAGATGTTCATTCTTGATTCCTTGATCTCTCAGGTCTCATGCAACTATGGTGTTTACACCCCAATAAACCGTTTAACATGACGCTGTTTTCAGTAAAATTCAGCAAACCCAAACCTGGTTTTATTAATGTCCTCATAGCCTTATAGCCTATAATGCCAAGTACGGTATCGTCATTTAAAGAGCAGATCTTGATTCACATCATTTGCCTTCTTCATCCTATCTTTTATACCGACCATCCCACCACACACCATTCTGTTCCACTGCATAAACCAGTTCATTTCTGTACATTTCACTAGTATGTTGTTGGGAGTTTATTTCCCTGCAGAGAAGGGCAGAGTAAGTGAACAGAGTCTAACTGAGCGAGAGCAGACATGGCCTGCCAATTGAGTCTGGGTGGAGGGCAGGGCTTGGATTGGCAGCAATTTCAAATGAAGTTGTCATTTCCCTCCCAGGGTTCCCTCCACAGGTTCAACTAATAGGCTCAGGCTTCAGGTTACAGGAAATGGTGTCTCCATTGGCACAGGAATGCACAGCAGCAACCTTCAACACCAGCTTACCACGCCAGCTCTAATCAGCAACCAGCAGGAATAGACACAGTTAATTAGCATCAAAATGAGCCTTTCTGCCCTGTGAAAGCTGCAGTACATCACAGTCTACATGGTGAGGACATACGGCACACACACAGAAGTGATCGCTTCATCACTAGACGCGGGCTCAGCAGGGATGAAGGTTCGATTCATAGCTTGGTAACAGAATCTTATACATGCCAGAGACTGCAGGCCAAATCAGTGGGCCTAATCGTCCCGAAGAGCATTCAGTAATGTTTGGTCAATGTGATGACATTAGAGCTGGACTACAGGAATGTGGTGAGCATGTCCAGTGATTGTAGGGGTATCTGTGTGTGTGTTACCCCGCCGGAATAAGCTTGTCACCAGAGCTGGGCTCCAGGCCGAGGCTAGAGACAGGCTTCATTAGCTTTTTGGCTGATCTCTCTATGACGCATGCTGGGCTACATATCGGTTTTCTTTCCTCCTGCGTGGATGATGGCAAGAAACCCAGTGTGACGTCTTAAAATGTCTCGCTGCCCAAAACCCAAAGATATTCAGTTTATGGTAACATAAGATAAAGTTAAACATCAATTCAACAGTTTGTTTGGTGCTTTTGCTTGACAAATGACTTCATTGATCAAGTGTATATGATTATAGTGGTTGAGTTACTGTGACCCACTGCTGCAGTCACATCTGAGATTTCAGCAATATAAAAAACCCTCTTTTAATGGTGATACTTGTCTATTCAACCACTAAATGTTGCGTCAGCATCTCAAACCAAAACAAAAGGGCCCGCTGGCCACTGCTCACCTCCCTCATTTCATATTTCAGTTACAGTTAGGAAGGTATTTTACATGACAGCCAAAAACACCAAAATCCAGTCATGACAGCAAACCCAGTTTAATCTCAGTGACAGTGACAGGCCCACACCTTGCATGGCTCTGTCCTCTTAGTGGTTGCTTACTGGTCTTAATCTTCAAGGTTTAGTTTCCTGGACTTGGAATAATTCTAGTCCTGGACTAAAACGTTTTTCAGCGGGGATCCTTATCAACGTTTTCTTTTAGTCTTGAGCTAGGCTTAATACAAGCCTAGGACTGATACAAGCAAACGTGCTACATAAGAACTGTCCATTTACTACTCCTCTGCTCTCTGTCTCACTGTGTGTACAGTGCGATGGAAACAAGCACAAGCAAAAGAGAGCAAAACAACAGGATTCAGATAATCTGAAATGATGTGACTGCACAGAAAAAGATGGATAAAATACTTATTTGCTTCTTGGGAAAAATGCTGATTGCTCAGCCTCTACATTGTCTTTTCATTTTTAGTGTCATTCTGGTCTCTTTATGAAGACGTCCCAAAGAGAGGGACTCACATGCACTAGCATGTACAACCATGTTTTCCGTTCAGAACATCAAAAATGTTAACGTTTACCTTTGTGTGTGCAAGGAAAGACCATTTAAGGAGGACCAGATGATGATGTCTGTATTCTCTTTATATATTCCCTGCAGAGGGTACTCAAACCTCAGCAAAGTAAAAGACAAGGACCTCTAAGATTAGAAATGTGTGGCTCAATCCTTACTTTGTCAAGTTGACCTTGCGTTGCCGGTACTCCCTCAGTGCTCCACTCCTCTGCAGCTCCGTCCGTGTTGATACTACTGAAATAAAGCAATTGAAATCCGTGGTTGTAATGTCATATTGTGTGAATATGAACAATATAAATAATATTGTTCATTTGCTTGTACATTTGTTTTGCTTATTTGTCAAATAATGGACCACAAGAGATAAGCCAATGAAGTATTACCTTAATATTGCCGAGAAATGTAAAATTATGTTCTTTGTTATTTTGAAAAGTAGCCATGGAAGAAAGGCTGAAAACTTGTTCACATTTTGTTTATGGCTTTAAGCGTTTTTTTGTATATTAATCAAATATTTCCATGTATGATTGTGCCAGTGCAATAAGTTATTGCACTTAGATTGTCCGAGTTTTTTTTTAATCATTATTTTTGCCTATTCCACTGGGACGCTTCCTTTAATAAAGCCAGAGACTACGTGGTTTTGGTTTTGTCCCAGGAGAAACTAAGAAAAACTAAAAAAAGAGAAAAAAAACGAAGCCCGTCCATATTTAGCGCTGCTCATGTGCTGTATTTTTGTACAGAAGTAACTCGCTGTGTTTGTTAATGATGGTTTCTAAATGATTTTGAAATAAATTGATCTCCAGTGGTAGAATGAGTGCAAATAGTTTTGTTTTTCTTTCTTTGAAAGGTTAAGAAATTTAACTCATGTCCACCACAATCATTTTCTGAAAGAGAAGGAGTTTGGTTTATTTGGGCTGTTTCTTTGGGTGAGTGAATGCTGGCTGTAGGATTGTATTTAACGGATAGATGGACAGCGACTTGTAAACAATTATTAAACCGACACATTGAAAAACCAAAAGTAGTGGCTCTATAGTTATAACTTTTGGAGCTACTTGGTGTTTTTGTCCTTTGTGAATTTGGGAGCAGCTGAAAACATTTCTTGAATAAACAATAAGAAATAATGTTGTGCAATGTTTTATGTTTTCAGCAGTAGCACAATAAAGAGAAAAGTAAAATTTTCAGACTCTAAAAACACTCAGCAGTGTACTGCATGATCACAACAGTGACCTACGAACTTTTCATACAGTATATGCAAAAAAAGCACTGACAGTAGAACCTATTGTTTAACTGTTTATCTATGGTCAGCTAGTTAAGAGTAGATCATATTTCTTCCATACAGAGAGAAATCATCTTTGTTGGTTTCTTGTTAAATTCAGAATCCGTTTAAAATGTGTCTCCTTACATAAAAAGTTCTGAACGATCAGACCTCATAATAGTTACCTCAAATCTCAAAAACATCAACATATTTCCATTTGAATGCATAAACATTCTGTCTTCTGTATCTCTTCTCTTTCTCCTCATTCCCAAACCAGTCACGACACATAGCTGCTCCTCCCTGAGCAGGGTTCTGCCGGAGGTCTCTTCCTGTTAAAAGGGAGTTCTTCCTCCCCGCTATTAGTAAATTGTTGTTCACATGGGATCATGTAATTGTTGTGGATTTCTCACTAAAATTGTAGGGTCGTTTCTTTATCTTGCAACATAAATAGCTCTTATGGTGATACAAGAAAAAAATGTAACTGAACTGAACATAAAATTACACGCATTTATTAACATAAATAGAAAAATACAATAGGTGCCTCTAAAAATGAAATAATTAACATTTTTAGTGATGTGTGTGTGCGAGTGTGGATGTGTGTCTTTCTGTCTTTCTGTGTTCTTGGGGTTGATATCCGATTCCATCCTTTTTCTCGCATCAACAGCGTCCAGATGGGATGCTCTGCCTAAGCCATTAGACTGAAAGTTAAGCCTAATAGTTTGAATGTGCTTTAAATACCTACAGGTGGTCAATCTAGCTGTAGCCAGAGCTAGAATAAACTGAGATGTAAGAAAATATAGAACCTCTTTTCACACAGATGTTCTTTGTTTTTGCTTTACAAGTCATGAGACAAGACAGTGTTCAGGAAATCTTTTCTTATAAATGCTCCAAAATATCTTTCCTACACTGCAAAATCTCTGTGTGTAATCAATCCCCCCGTTATTACCCTTTGTTCTGAAAATCCTTCAGAGAAGGAGCAACCACTTAGAACAACTCTCATGTAAGAGGAAGAGAAAGCATGGCCAGGAAAAAAAGAATAAAAACAATTATAGAAAACCTGTGGCAATTCACATCATGCCACTGCTTTGGTCTTTGGCCTGGAAAAAAAGAAGAAAAAAACATTGCACTGAGGCACATCCATTTCTGTTTGCTCCCAGAAACAAATGCTAACTTTTCCACTGCGCCGCAACAGTTTACTGGAGCACTTCGATCACGTTACAATGGCAGAACTCATGAGACGCCTGCTGTCACCCAATAAAGCTTCCATGTCTAGCAGAGGAACTGGCAATCGTGAATACGAGTAAAACGGCTTCATTGCAGGCTTGCACATTTCAGACAAAGCATACAGATTTTTCAGAACAACGTAATAAGTAAAGTTTACTTAGACTAGAAAGTGCTCTTTAAAATTCTAAATGGTCTGCACTTATGAGGCACCTCTTAACCTTAGCAGTTCTACAAAGTGCTTTATAATGTGCTTCTCATTCACCCATTCACTCACACACTATTGGTGGCAGAGCTGCCATCCAAGCCTCTGGCCTGCCATCTGGTGTTTTCCAAAGTCACTTGGTCAAGTTGGAAATGCCTGGGATGGACCCTAAGATTAGAAGACAACCTGATCAAACTACAAACAGCATTAGGAAGCCTCATAGTGTTCTTACAATAGCACTACACAAAAGGACAGCAAACTCTAGTGTTACCATGCTTTTCAGTACCTTTTTACCTTCTTATCTTGTCTTTGACACCCAGCTCTAAAGTAAATCTTAAAGCCAATCACAAACTTTCTCCAATTAACTTGGTAGTTGTGTGATTCTGATGTTTTAATACTTTTTAAACAAAGTAAGTCTGTAGATCAGAACAATTTCAGTGTTTTTCCACTGCAAGAATATGGAAAATACAACATAATTCATCCTTGTTAACTGACCATTAATCACACAGCCCTATTAAAAAGAGAAAGACCCACAGAATAAAATGGACTGTGAGCGTAAGAGACATTGCCGCTGCCTTTGCACTTTGCTTCAGTCCAAAACACAGCTAGACGAGATAAATAAACACTTACAGAGAGGAAGAAGAGCAGCCTACTGTGCCCTTAGCAGCACTCGTTAAACCTAATAGGTCACGCTGCTCCAGCCAGGCTCCACTGACACCCCTAATAGAAGCCTGCATGGTTAAAGGACCATGAAGACCATTAGGGCACTTCAAAGTTCACCCCACTACATTAGGGCCCCGCTGATGTGGCAAAGAGGGGACAGATCCAATTCCTCATTCAGTACTTTATTTTTCCATCAGTTGACCTGTCAGTCAGTCTGCCCTAATAAACAAGTAGATGCCTGAGCTGCTCATTAAGGGCCATCGTTAGCCAGGCTAAGGCTGTAAATGAGTGCTTATATCAGCTTTCAGCAAAGATTTCTTATAGGTCATATTTTAGAGCTGGCACTTGCAGTGTTAAATGATCCCTTGGTTTGAAAAGAAAGCTGCTGCTTGCACTGTAAATCAAATTTCTGCACACATTTTTGGGCCAATGAAGAGACCCGCAAACTGTAAAGGACTGTAGCCGAAGCAAAAAGACGTGCAAGCTCTCCAGTAAAAGGCCTCACTCCTAACAGGCTTAGACATGCGAATTCACACCAGTCATGTTCACTGCTCTGAAACCAAAGGATACCGCGCTCAAATAAGGAGTTGTCATTGTTAATCTAAAGAAGCTGATTTGTTGATTCTGCCCTATGGGAAGTATAAGCAGCAGCAGTCCCCTGTTGTGGCTGTACATCAATGCGGGGGAGTAGGCAGCAGAAGATAAATGTCCAGCAAAACATCCCAGTAAATAACTCAGATTTATAATTTTTGACACACATAAGAAACTAATCCTCAAGAGGATAAATAATGAATGATCTAAGAGAACTGACATCTGTTTTTAAGTAGGCTCTACAACTAAAGAAGGAAAACTGACAAAGAGCGTGATCGAGAAATGTGATGATACTGCCTAGAATACATTTTGTGACTTGCTGTAGTATCCAATGAAAATTTTGCCTCACAAAAACAGAAATCACTGGGGCCCAAAATGTGTTGTGTCTGCACAAGAGCATGACATGTCACAGGTTATTGTGTTTGCAGTAGGAGATAAATGTTGCAGGAGGATATGGCTCACAGCTGAGATTAGAGAGGCGAGCGGGTGAAGCATATATACCTGCCTTCCCTGGGCTCCTTCTAATGGGGTCTTTGGCTATGAGCCAGCCTTTGCTATTACCTTTAACTGAACTATCATTGAGATCAGTTTCATGTCTTTTCATGCTCATACAGAACATCTGCAGTGTTGTAAATTTGCATTTACAGCAGTTATACCTGACGGGCACATGTGTTTTCTACTTACTGTTACTGTCTGCAAGAAAGAAAAAGTGTTGAACTTTTTCAAAGGATCTAAACCAAGTATTATTCTCCTTGTTGACTTAATTAATTTCAATTAAATTATCTATCTATCTATATATATATATATATATATATATATATATATATATATATATATATATATATATATATATACATACATACATAAAGCGATAGATCTTTCAGTCCAATTCTACTTTTTCTACATAATCCATCATACAAAATGTAATCAAATGGAAAAGTCTCTTTTTTTTAACTTGTTTTATCAGTTTTAATCTTTTAACTTTATGCATCAAGCAAAAATTTAATTATATGCAACATTCTCTGACTTGAATAAATTAGTTTAACATTTAAACCTATTCTCTGCACATTCCAGCACATAAAATAAAATATTTTTTGTGTTTACACTCACTCTTTCAAATAGATGCAAGTAAAACACAGCAGGAAATAAATAAAGTCAAAGACTCAGCGGTCCTGTTGCTCTATTTTCACCTGTAAAGCAGGACTGCGGTAGGCGGAGGTTTACCCTGGTGCAGGTGTGCCGCGGTCAGTTGAAGAATCCGCGAGTTTCTCTGTGAATTTCCCATAAAGTTGTAGCGCACTCGGTGCTTGCTCGGAAGTTTAGGGGGTTTTTTTTCGCTGTAAAAAGAAATTTTCTTCCCACGCACGATGGACGCTAATGTTTTTGTCACTTTTTATGGAATCAAACTCAAAGTAAGGTCAGTACTTCCACGCTTTAAACGCTGCACGCTCATACTCTCTCCCACAATTGATATGTGATCCATTGTTGATCTGCACACAGCTGTTGTCACTAACGGCGCACTCGCTTACGTCACTGTCGTGAGACATTCTCGCAAAAAATCACGGTTTTAGTAACGCAGTAACGCAGCGTTCCTACGGGAAAGTAACGGTAATCTAATTACCGTTTTTGCAATAGTAATCCCTTACTTTACTCGTTACTTGAAAAAAGTAATCAGATTAACGCGTTACTGCCCATCTCTGTACATATATATATATATATATATATATATATATATATATATATATATGTGTGTATATGTATATGTGTATATGTATATATATGTATATATATATATATATATATATATATATATATATATATGTATATATATATATATATATATATATATATGTACAAATCAAAACAACGGTGCCTCAAGGTGCTTTATCCTACAATAATAGAGAGAAAACTCCAACAATCAGACAACTCCCTATGAGCAAGCTCTTGGCAAGAGTGGTAAGGAAAAACTTCCTTTTAACAGGAAGAGACCTCTGGCAAATATGGTGTAAGGGAGGCAAAGGTTAGGGGAGGGACACGGGACAAACTCAGCACTTAGTACTCAAGTGGGATTATTGTCAAAAATGGAGATTCCCAACTAATGGGCCACAATTAGTCCTGCTAACAGTCACTGCCAGGCTACAAAGAAACAATATAATTTGACAAAAAGACCCTCAGAAGATACAGAAAAGGCTCTCCTGTGAACTTAACCTTGGCAGAGTCTCTCTTTGCTGCATTTTCTCATCTCCACATGTCCAGCAACAACACACAGTCTTTTGTAGGTATGCAACACAACAATCTTTCTCAAACCAAAATTTGAATGTTGTCATGAAAACTTTGGTGAATATAGGAAGTAATCATCATGAAAGACAGTAAATAATAACTTTATTTACTATTAAATAATAATAAAGTTAAATTTCCATTCACACGTTCTTCCAAGGTTTATTTGTGCAATAGCAGCAACAAATTTGCCAACTTCCGCTTATCCAATTCAGGGTCATGGCTGCCGTCACAGGTGAGAGGCGGGGTAGACCCTGGACAAGTTGCCAGTCTGTCGCAGGGCTACTTTGCCAACTCGAAAAAACAAAACTCCCGATTGAAAGCCTAAACGAAGGCCCAGGTGAGAGCAAGCATACTTGGAAAGGAAAGCACAGTACACATGCGCTGGGTTGTCTTCAGCCATCAGCTGATGGTGGCCACGAAACACGCCACGGTCAGAAGCTGCTTGACAGCCATCTCTGTGGTCTGTAACCATGGAGATGGCCTGGCTGCAGTTCCCATCCTTCACTGGCTCTCACTAATAAAATCTAGTTTATTACAGTGTGGAAATGTCTAGTGTGGCTTTTTGACATGCTAACATAAATATAGAGGCAAAGGATTTAAAGTGGTACTGGCACGTGGGTGTAGGTTTGGGCAGGCTAAAAAAGAGATGAACAGCATCAATGTAAAAAAAACTGGGTTAGTGGGTTAAACCAGCACTCATGTACTGTTATAGGGACTGTTAAGACACAAGAATAAAAGTGCATATTTGCAGAAGCATTACACTGGAAGAACAGCCTGGTTGGGTTTATAACAGCAGCTTTTTGCATTTACTAGACACGTGTTGTAGAACATGAATAATACGACGGATAAAACATGCTTCGACTGTGAGCTGGCATGCTGTAGCCATGAATGACTCACTGTGGTGATTGCTGTAGTTTTTTACTCTGCCTGAGTCAACATACTGAAAGCCTGACTGCAAGTTCCACCCCAACACCCTTCAAGTTTGCTATCAGCCTGTGTTTTTAACCCCTCTACGTCTTCGCTCTGGAGCAGCCTTTCGTCTCTCCGCTCAGCAATATGCTTCCAATTATGAATCCTGTGTATATGGGGATAGTAAAGCGTTCTTCTGATTTATTACGCGCTCAAGCTCAGTTTTGTTCAGTGCATTTGCACATGGATCCCTCCTGCTGCAGGGCTCAAAGGTCAGACATACACAACAATTGACCTCTCGAGGACTCATGTGCGCTGTGTCACTCTGGATGTGATTGACAGGCAGAGATGATGGCTCAGCAGCGAAAGCCAAGAGGCCGACGCAAAAGCTGCCAAGCGCTGCATTAGCCTCACGTTGTGTGGAAACTTTGGAACGCAGAAACACAAGACAAACAGTGAAACAAAAATAAAACAAACAAAAAAAACCCGACAATGATACTAATCCCAAGGAGGCTCCAGCACTCACTATCACCAGATTCATGGCCGGCCACTAAACTTTATTTTTCTCATTTGTAACCATAGAACACTTTGCGGTCCTCTCACATGGGTTTGCTGGGGCCATCTATTTGTAGTCATCTGTCCCACGGACTGAAAACACATGCTCCACAAGTGAGTCACAGATCTCTCAAGCCAGTGGTGATGCTTGGCCTGAGAAGCAACTCATCCCCGTAGACTAATTTCCCGGCCTTTCTCGCTTACTTCCTGTTTCATGTTGGGCCGTAGGCACCGCATTGTGCGTCACAAGTGCGGCCTGGTCAAGTCCAAAACTGCTGTTTCTGTGGGACAGTTTTGATGTGCTATACCACAACACTGCACAGGGACCTAGAGCATTACCGAAGCTATTATGCTGTCATATGCATTTCCTAGATCCTTACATTTCTATGAGGGTTTTTGTGGATAGATGTGAATCATCTCCCGTGGTATAGTTTCTGCTAAACTGTCCTCAAGGGCTTCTTGTTGAGCACTTCAGCTCTGCACCGGATGTAACACCTTTCACACTGGATCAGCAAAACACAAAAGAGAAACCCAAGTTTTATGTTAAAGAGTGGGTTATTACATGCAGGAAAACGACTCTCTGATTCCACTGGGAAGCTAACCACCCATAAATCACCAAGCAATGAAAGTTTCCTCTCCAAACAGAGGGCTAAAACAAACTGAACATGGAACCCCTCGGCCTCACCTCACCCCCATCCTTCACTCCTTCGCTCTCCTTCCCGGTAGGAATTTTTATGAGGAAAGAAGATATGCGGCAGTGCAAACATACACTCGAGCAAAGAGGTAACTGCTACGACATCAATCCTTTAAGATGACCCTTTACTATAACAAACCGAATAAATAAACAAATAATAATAAATAACTCTAACAATATTTTAAGACCTTTTAGGTTCTTAATCAGTAATGAATGGACTTCAAATCCAACCCCAGTAACTCATAACTGGAGAACAAAGGCGTATTCTCAAATAATGCCTTACAGGGTTTT
This sequence comes from Rhamphochromis sp. 'chilingali', assembly GCF_963969265.1. Classification (NCBI taxonomy): domain Eukaryota; kingdom Metazoa; phylum Chordata; class Actinopteri; order Cichliformes; family Cichlidae; genus Rhamphochromis; species Rhamphochromis sp. 'chilingali'. The sequence continues at coordinate 54,259,948 of NC_137930.1, read as the reverse complement.
GTTCTTCTATTAGAAAATCCAAAAGTTCTGGCAGCACCAATTAATATGGAAAATAATCACACACTGAAAGCAGTTTTTTCTTAAAACCACAAACTGTCAATTCATTTCACTAACTCAAAGCAAAAATGTTTCTTTTGGTGTTCTTCCCTTGTATGAAAGAACTCTCAAATGGAGATCAAAGATGCCAGATTTTGAATTTCAGCTGGTTTTAGTTTGATTTCATGGGTCCAAATGTGTGTCGAGCTATGATATCCCAGAGGCAGAACAGCAGAAGGATATCACAATAAATGTCACAGTACACTGTCTCCCGCGACTTTGTGCAGTGCTTTTTGGAGCCTCATTAACATATAACGATGTGACCCGAGCGTGCTGCAGAGAGTAAACACCCATGATGGGGAAGCGCTGCTGAACACCTGTAAGGCTTCACTGCTGAGATCCTGAGCAGATCCGAACATTTCAAATGACAGCAAAGGGAGTGGAGGGGGCACAAGCATACACAAACTGCTACTGGTGCTTAAGTCATTAACAGAAGGTCAAATGCAAAACGTGCTTAAAGCACCACATTGTTTAAATTTGCTTCACAGTCATGTCATGTTTGCAGGATTAAAACAATCAGGCCTCTTGAGAGGTTTTTCACTGTTTACAGATCTGATGAAATGTTACACTTTAACACATCCACTGGCGATGCTGCGTTTTGTGGCGATCCTTTATGCCATTTTAAAATACAAAACAACCTAATCTATAGACATTAAAGATGACAGATTTACACTCTGGGATCGACGTTAAAACACTCGCTACACAAAAGACCCTTCTTGTTCATGCTTAAAGAAGAAAATGTAGCCTCAAGAGAAGTGCATGGAGCAGGAGTAGGAATGCTACTGCCCTCATGTGGTGAATTAAGTCCCTGCTGCCTTAAAATAACCACAATTTTAAATAAATTGGCGTTATTCACAACTAATTTAACATCTACAGTGATGCGTAAAAGTGAATTTATTGGAACACGTGCAAAAATAAATGGACATAAGACACAAATGGAGTTGGAACAATTATTAATTAAAAGCTCTTCTTCTCTCAGCACAACCTGCTGACGCGTGTGAGGTAATCACCCTTTCAGCTAAATACATTTGGCATTTTTGTAACAAGTGGTAAGTAAAAAAAAAAAGTGCCCCAAAGTGCAAATACAAATGGGTTCTTTGTTAATTTTTTAAAAAGTATCTATTCCTTGGGTTTGGTTCCCTTTTGCTTGAATAATTTATCAGTCATTTCTCTGATAATGTTCAGTTACAAGAAATGGACTGAAAATGAGTGAAAAAGCAGCCAATGCCCTAAGAAACTTTCAGAAAGCTCAGAGAACTATTGATCAAGAGTACTTTCAAAATGACAAGAAAGTCTGGCTTGAAAGCAACACATACATTAAATTCCTTAAATACTGCAGAGTGAATAATAATGCTGCGGTTTCCAAAACCTCCAAAATAACATCCCGGTGAGCTCTAATAATTGAACTTGGACTGATTCAGTTTGGCAACAATTCACTTAACACCGATGGTTACTGTTTGGGACCATTTTTTAATGCCTTTGGCATTTCTGGAACAAGAAACGAAGCTGTACATTCTTCTTTTATTTGAGGTGGCAGTAATGAGCTCCAGTATATGGTAATGAGGCAGCGAAACTAAAAGAAGTCAGCTGGTCATTGTTTGGTACACCTTGAGCTTAACAATTATTCATGCATGTGTAAAAGTGCACTCTTAATAGGGTCATTAGGAAAATTGTGATCATATGTTGGGTCGGGTTGAGTTTTTGAGAGACTGTGAACAGTGTAAATGGTTTATAAAGAAAGGATGAACACAAATTATACATACAATTAGAAATGATAGATTGTATAATAAGACTGAATAACAAACCAGGTTAAAAATTAGAGTATTTTTCAACATGCTCTGATTGGCATGTAAAATGATACGATGCCTCATTTAGAACTAAAGTAAGTGAGTGCTGCAGTAACCCACTGTACCATTAACATGACTATAATATTATGAGCTGCTATATATTCATTTTTGCTGTAAAACTAGCCAAATGACAAAGACGAATGACAAACCTAATGTTGGTCATCCATTTTTTCTTAAAAAAAGCAAAAAAGCAAAAAAACCTCACATCACGCAGATAATCGTAATCACACTGGATATACAGTCTGTGTGTGGCATTCCCGTCTTGCCCTGGGGAATCCCAAGCACAGATTAGTGAGGATGATTTAAAGTATTAAAGTATGGATGATATAACCTGCATCAGTTCATTTTGCTTTAGTTGCTAAATCCAGTTATAAAGTATGCTATATTGTCACATATATACTGTAGGATGCCTGCAGTAGATGACTGTAGGCAGCTGTGTTATGTTGAGGTTAATCCAATCGTTTAAAGTGAAGCAAATACTGATTTTCTTCATGTTTGGCAAATCTAACCTTTTATTAAGAAAATCAGTCTCAGTTAAACAACAACATATGACATATTATACTATTTATTTAGCAAAACCTACACCGGCATTCAAAAGCAGCATGTAATAACTACAATCCTGCTGCGTCTATAGGAATTAAGAGGGTGAGTAGCAGCTGGGTTCTGCTAATTGTATGCATCATCACCAGGAAGTGTGAACATCTCTGTAAAAGCTGAAATTTGAACCATTTGCTGATCTGCAGCATTCAGGTGTGGTGGTAATAAAATCCCAAAAAGGAAATAAATCATATCTTAGTTGACATACGAGACCAAAGTGGAAATGTTTGACCAAGATGCACAGTGCTGTGTTTGATAAAAATCAAAAGCAAATCGGCACAAACACTTTGTGCCAACTGTCAAGCACGATGGTGCAGGGTGCTTGATTTGTGCTTGTTTTGCGGTCTCTGAACTCCTCTGTGAACCAAAGAACGGGATAACTATCCCAACCACATCAGAAAATCTACAGCAGAATGGCTTCAAAACACCAGAGTTATGTTTAAATAACTATATGACATGATGTGATGTGTCATGTGTTTCATCTCAAGTTGTATTTACCTAATTTTAAGACCTGCTAAGGACTTTTTCATTATCTACAAACGGAATAGAATAGTCATTTTGTTAGGTGCAACAAATTTTATACTGCATCTCTCCTATGATCATCAGAGTGTTATCAGTTCAAGTTATTATAGCGTATGAGTGGGGGGTTAAAGGGGTTTAAAAAAAGCGGTTCCTTCCTGGCCTTCTTCCTAAGATAGTTAGCTCTATTGCTATCACACGCTGTGTACTCTATTATCTCCTGATATGTAAAACCTGAGAATTGACAGAGGGTGCCATTTCTTTGTACCTCCTTATTTTGTTCTTTGTTTGGTTTCAGTAAAAGGTTTTCTGCTGTCATCATGACAGCTGAGGAGCTGAAGCCTGGTTAATTTTTTTTTATTTTAGATGGAGAAGAATTCTAAGTGACATCAACAGAGCCAAGAACCACAAAAGGTTGGTGCAACTGTTGAGCTGAAGCTTGAAATTCGACTACTTGTTAGACAAAAGACAGATTCAGTGTGGGCATTTAAGAAGACAGACAGATTTAAACGTGCAAAGACCTCTTTACCTTTTTTGACAGTGGAGGTAAAGAGCAAGGGGTGAATCTGAGAGACACTGTACATTCGTGCTGTAGCAGCTTGTTAGGAGATAAAGGCTCCCTGAAAACAAAACCTGCTTTTTGACCTTTTTAACTCTAGGGGAGGGGTGGGGGCTAATTCATAAACTAAACATTCTGCTGTAGTCAATAAAACATGAAGCTAACCCATAACTCATCAGGAACGCGTTTACTAAAACAGAATATTATCTGTCTGTCACCACTGAGAACCTAAATAATCCACAGAAGTTCTGGAAAATCATTAAGTCTCTTTCAGTGAGTAAAAGCTCCCACGCTCTACCCACCTATGTTTTTAAGGATTCTGTTCCTGTTTATGATAGGAAGGAGATTATGAATTGTTTTAACAAGCACTTTATATCTTCTGGCTCTTTGTTTGACTCTCTGAACCCAGTCTCTGTAAAATCTGGCACAAACCTTCCGGTGTACACTGGTCAGCCATTTAACTTTGTTCCTTTCTCTGTGCAGGAGGTCTGTAAAGCTCTTAAACTGTTAGATCCTAGAAAATCTCCAGGGCCAGACTTACTAGATCCTTACTTCTTGAAACTGGCAGCTGATTTTGTAGTAGAGCCTCTCACAACACTTTTCAACCTCACACTGGATACGAATAAAATTCCCTCAGTATGGAAATCAGCTTTTGTTGTTCCTCTATTAAAAGGGGGCGACCCAGCAGTGTTAACTAATTACAGACCAATATCTAATCTATCTGTGCTGGCCAAAGTTCTTGAAGCTCTTGTGTGTGAGCAGTTAAAGGAGTTTTTGCACATCAATGCCATTTTATCTGAATATCAATCAGGCTTTAGGAAGAATCACAGTACTATCACAGCTGCAATTAGAGTGGTAAATGATATTACTATTGCACTTGATAAAAAACAACACTGTGCATCCCTTTTTATTGATTTGTCAAAAGCATTTGACACTGTTGATCATTGTATTTTAAAACTTAGACTCTTCCAGTCAGGACTCTCTGAGAGAGCAGTGGCATGGTTCTCAAACTACCTCAGTAACAGGACTCAGTGCATTAAATCTGACGGTCTATGTTCTGACTTTGTTACAGTGCACAGCGGAGTGCCACAGGGTTCTGTATTAGGTCCCCTTCTATTTATCATTTACGTAAACAATCTTAGTCTACATGTGCCAGATGCAAACTTGCACTTCTATGCTGATGATACAGTTATTTACAGCTGTGGTTCAACTCTTGTCCAATCCATCGACTCCTTGCAGAAAGCCTTTTCTGCTGTCCAGCACTCATTACATCAGCTTAAACTTGTTCTCAATGCAGACAAAACAAAGCTCATGTTGTTTTCTAAATCAAGGAGACGAGCCCAAACAATCCCATCAGTAACCACTCTTGAAGGTAATAAAATAGAGTTGGTTCACACCTATAAATATCTGGAAATCTTAATTGATGACTCGCTTACCTTCAAACCACATGTAGAGAATCTTGTGAGAAACCTGAAGTTAAAACTGAGATTTTATTTTCAAAATAAGTTGTGTTTCTCTTTTAATACAAAGAAGCGGCTTGTTGCTGCAACATTCTTGCCTGTGCTGGATTATGGTGATATTCTATATATGAATGCTTCTGCTCAATGTCTTCGAATGGTTGATTCTGTGTATCATGCTTCTCTGAGGTTCATCACCAACTGTAAATTTCAGACTCACCACTGTGAGTTATACTCTCAGGTAGGATGGCCTGCTTTGGTAAGTCGGAGGAACTCTCATTTATACAGTTTTATATATAAGGCGATACTTGGGTTGCTGCCTTCTTATATATGTTCCCTGCTTGTAATGAAACATGCTGGTCGGTATTCTCTTCGTCCGCATGGTTACTTGTTGCTTTCTGTTCCATTTGCCCGAACTGAACTTGGTAAAAGAGCTTTTGTCCATTTAGCACCCTCGGCCTGGAACAAACTGCAGAAGGAATGGAAAATGACTGAATTCATTTCATTAAGTGATTTTAAATCTAAACTACGAATCCTTGAGGCCAAGTCCATAACATGCAACTGTTTCAATTAGATTGATTGTCATTTTAACTGACTTTTTATTTTATTTGAATTTTATTGAATTTTATTTTTATTTTATTTGTATTCGTTCACTTATTGTTGCATGTGTGTTGTTGCTGCCTGTGTTTGAGTAATTTCTGTAACTGTGAGACATCTGCTGCTGCCTATCTTGGCCAGGTCTCCCTTGAAAAAGAGGTTTTTAATCTCAATGGGATCTTCCTGGTTAAATAAAGGTTAATAAATAAATAAATAAATAAATACTGAGATCATCAATCAAAGGAGCCAAAGGGTTGTTTTCCCAGAGATTTCTTGTTGTAACCAGAGGCGTCGCCCTCTGCTGGCTGTAAGAGAGACTGAAGACTTTACAGGCATCACCTCGCTTTTCAAACGATTAAGTTATGTCCACCTCTCAGAAATGTTCTACAATGTGAACCCTTTCAAGTTGACTTCAACATTAAATTGCTGTTACAGAATTCTTCCATAAATTCAGGATTCTCTCAGCGCCATCTGTCTTCTGCACAAAGTCTGTGGGAACCAGCATTTACAAGCCACAAAATACAGCCTATGTACTTTGCACAATCGGTTTGCTTGCATATGCAAATAGAAAGATTAACTGTTAGTAGCACAACCCTCAAACACTATAGCAAGCTAACAAGCAACACACAGCAGGAATGAGGTTGCAAGCACTACTCTAAAAATATTTATGTTACAGAATAAGCATTTTTGCTTCTCTTTGGATATCACTTACCAGTTGCTATGATCTTGTGTTTTCCCCTCCAAATGGCTACATTTTGCTGAAAATGTGGATTTGTTACTAAATGTCAAACAAAGCCATACTTGGGTTTTTAGTAGGCTTTGTCATGCACGCTGTTTGGAGGGAGTATGCAAAAAGGTATGCAGTAAAAAAAGAAGATGAAAAAAAGACCACATTTAAATAAATAAATAATAAAAAATAGGATGGCAAAACAAGTGAAAATTCATGTATGTAGGAACTAACCTTCATTTTTACCCATGTTAAACAGTTTTGTGTCTTTTCAATTTCCATCGGTTTCTTTGCTCTGAATACTAATGCAAATTCCACAAATGAAGGGTTTCATTTTCATCCCTACCATGCTTTTTTGTTGCATTGCATGCCTCCCCTTTTTTTCCTTTGATGTATTCTTCTGCCATTTTCTGAGGCTGCTGCAATAGATCAATGTCCACAGGCATTTCTAATCAATACCTTTACTTTTTTTTGCAAATAAAATCAATGCACTCCAGCAATATGGTTGAGATTGATTTCGTTACAAAAGCTACACCCGGAGTCATATAAATATATATGGACACTAAAGGCTAATGGCATTTTCTTATGGTTTGGCTATTCAGCAAATAAAACCCCTTCTTTGTTTCCAGACTTCAGTAGCACAGAAGAATAATTTCATGTGGGAAATGTGTAACAGTCACATGTATCCTATAAATGATCATAAATGTGACATAAGCTCTTAAAAGTTAAGCTAGTTAGTGATCTAGACTTGATAAGCAATAATCTTTTAACAAACACTTGTTTTTAATTATCCTGTGATGCAATATCATTACTTACCAGTGTCTTTATAAACTGGGTCGAGCTTTCATTTAAAAAAAGAAAACGAAAATGGTGTGAAATTGTGCAACCAGCTTGAGAAAACACACGGGAAGGGTCAGGTAAAATGCCATTTATGTAACTTACTTTTCAAGAATCTAATACAAAGGCATACACATTTCACCACCAAGAACCACATATAACCACTAATGCAATAAAACATCACCATACAAACAGGAAAAAAAGAATTAGAGTAGTTGGCTTTGAAGCTTGGGAGAGATCACGGAGAGCCACAAGCTCACATGCATACAAATAGGCTCATACACATTCATAAAGAGCATTCAGTACACACACACACACACACACACACACACACACACACACACACACACACACACAAATAAACAGAGCTTATATAATACAGCATTGAAGAAGTGTGGCTGTAAAAAAGGCATGTGGAGGAAGGGAGGTTATTACATTATACAGTATGAAAGGGGAAAGGATAACAGCCAGAGTTTACAAGAAACACATTTTTCATTTTTACAGTCAAGCCAACTTTACTTAATATAAATATTCTTCATCCAAAAGTCAGTGCAGTGCCTTCTGCTCAGGCTTCACCTGGTCCTCATCCCCGGTCCACTTTACACCCAATCTGCTCAAGACCTGGTCCACAAATTACCCTTTCCACACAAATCTTTTTTTTCTTTTCTTTTTTTTTAAACATCAGTTTTCTCTCTAGTCTAGTCTCAATGCAATGTGTGTCTCTCTATGTCTGTGTGTGTGTTTGTATATTTTTTTAAATCACCCAGTACCTCAAAAGTCCAGCTGTGAAGTACAAGAGTTTGTTTTTCTACCAATTAGCCAATAGAAAAAGAGATCCACAAAATTTACAAATGTCCATTTTTTTTTTCTTCTTTTCTCCTGAATTCCCTTTTTGTTTTTTAGAGAAAAAAAAAAGAAGTTTGTGGATGGAGCAGCTCTACTGGATTCCCCTGAAGAGACACATTGCAAAAACCATGGCAAAAAGCTGAGGAAAGAGGGAACGAAAAAGAAATAATGAGCACACATACAGAAAATCCCTCCCTCCCAAATTGTTAATAGAAATAAATACACTGTACTGTCCAATATTCACCTCATTTTAAAAACCACTATGTTCTGTGATACTGAATTTTAGCACAAGGTGGCGATGTTGCTATTCAAAAAGCATAACACTGGCATATTCAGGCAAATAGCCTTGGGTTAAAGCAGCCTTGCAAATTTTCTAAAATGAATATTCAGAATACACTGGAGGCCAAAAAAAAAAAAAAAAAAAAAAAAAAAAAAAAAAAAGGTTGCATATTTTAAAACTTGCTCATACCTCTATGGTTAGCACCACTATGGCCAGGGCTCCAGCCACATAGATGTACAATTCGAAGTAGTCAACTACTGCAGAGTAACAACCCTGTGGACACAAAGACGTGACACTCAGCAGAGAATCAATAGGCTATAAACTTGCAGAATTACAGAGACAATTAAAGTAACATCACAGCTTCAACTGAGTGAGAGTCTGAACAAAGGCCTGACTGAATGAGTGGGAAGGAGGGCCTCCAGCCTCACTGGCTTTTAATGAGAGCTCTTTGTGTGAATGAACAGAGCGAGGCACACACGGTGGATATCTCTCATTGTTCTAATGGGCTGAAAAACAACAGGTGGAGACTGCAGTAAAAAAGCTCTTCCTATCAGCTTTCACTGTAATTACACTCAAGGCTTCCTTTGTGCACATGGAAGCCATGTGAGCAGGGATGTGGGCATGCACGTGTGTGTGTGTGCGTGTGTATATATCTCACACAAAACACACGCACACATCCACACACATACATAGCGCTGTTGTCTCTGTGCTCTACCACACAGTAAGATGGTCTTCTGTGACACCCAAAACACAGAAAAGCACTAATCAGCCATGGAGGAGTCAGCTAGTCCCTGGATGTCACCCCTCAACCGTCTTCAGCTCTAATTAAGCCTTGAGGAGGTTTAGAAGAAGGAAGTGAAAGTGAGAGAGAGAGCGAGAGAGAGAGCGAGAGCGAGAGAGAGAGAGAGGTCTTGACATGGTGGATGTGAAAAGTTACCTTATTATTACGGAACATCATATTGCCCGATAAGCACTGCTCCTGGCTGGTATAGGCTGACTCGGCAGTCTGAGTGGCACGCTGGCAGCAGGCTTCTGGCACCACATGATTTTGGTTCATCATCCTGAACATGCTTTCCTTAAAATCCTCTGGGCTGTTCACCCCACAGCAGTCAAACTGAGAGGAAGGAGAAGAAGAAGAAGCCCTTATTGTTAAGCGCCCATTTGCGCACTGGCCTGTGGTCCACTGTGTGCGTGCTGCAATCCAGCATGAATATTGACCTAAATGTCTCGGATTTATCTATAAAATATAGCCCTGGCTGTTAACCTTAACGTTTCCACAGACTGTTTGGTGGAAAGGGTGAGTCGGTAAAAGCTGCATTACGTCAGCTCTCTGCCATGTGTGCGGTGGTCTTACTGTAGTCATGATGGCGTTCCATGTGGAGGTGAAGACGTCGCTGTTATTGTAGCCCTGATAATGTTTCTTCAGCTCTTTGGTGAAGTACTCTCTGGTCAGCTAAAGCGAAGGCGCACATGTTAGCGTCACACAGATAACATCGGTTACTTCGAATGATTTCACTGAATTCTGGGTTGGGCTGAGTGTCATTTATATTAGGGGACTGCGCTAACTTAACACATTAAAGTCTTCTCAGGGAAATCTGGTGGTGCTACGGCAAAATCTAGTGGTGTGGAGTTACAAAGAAGTGAGCTCACCAGCAATCTGCTCCTCATATGTGTTTGGGGCTACAGACTCGAGGCTAGATTAGGCCAAATCTTTGTGGTCACACGCCTAATGAGTAATGTACCAAACAGGTTTTGACATGGAGAATTAGAGTGCATCTCTGGTTGCTGAATAGAATTTGATCCCAATTTTTAACTGTGCATCACAAGCACAACATTGTTATAGGAATGCAATGCTATAAATACAAACACTTGTGCAATACCTGAACACCGTCAAAAGAAATTTTCAGAATCATGATTTAAATTAGCAGCTGTCAGGTCCGGAAGTACAAAAAGTAAGAATCTGAGCCCTTGCGTTTTGACACTCAGCCCAACTGCAGACTTGTGATCAAAGGTGGGGTGAACTTTTTAAGAAACTTACATGCTCCCGGAATATGAAGGCTAGGATGGCAGCAGCCAGCTCTGCTAAGAAGATCAGGAGGATGAGCATGAAGAACTGCAGTAAGACAAAAGGAAAAAGGAAAGGGTCAGAAAGAGTATGACAAGGCAGATGAGAGTGAAGACAAAAAAGTACATGTTCATGTGTTTAAAAAAGAAAAAGAAAGGAAAGTGAAAAATCGCATTTTGGTGGTGCTCACTTCACTCAGCACAAAGACAGCATACAAAATCATTTTGCTCTTTTGGCTTTCTGTTTCAAGACTGACAGAGGGAATAATCAACACACACACACACACGAGCGAGTGGTAACACAGCTATGTTTCGACTTTGTCAGCCAACTCACAAAGAGGAGCAGACACTTGTTTTCACGGATGGCTCCACAGCAGCCCAGGAAGCCGAGGAGAAAGAGCATGCCTCCCATACCAAGGATGATGTAGACACCGGTGAATAGCAGGGGGTTGGTTGCTACGATTTCCCTGAACCCTGTGGGGTCCACCAGTACCCACACTCCCACTCCAAGGAGGAAAGAGCCCCCCAGCTGATAACGACAAAAGGCAAAGAGTACATTACTTAGACAAAATAGAAATCGACAATTCAGAAGATATAGTAGCTTTGTATCCCCAGCAACTCAAAAGATTCAACCAGAGGTCATACGGTGACTTTTTTTCTCCACTGTTAGCTATGCAAATACCACAGAGGTTGGAGGTAAAGCTAAAATAAAAGGCTGGGTATCTACAGAGCCACAGTACCTCAGTGGGGGTAAGGGTGGATAAATCTACCCCCTTGAACTACTCCTCCCAGCCTCCCCACCTGCTAAAGAAATGCAATGAGCTTCCATCCTTTCCCATCCTCCCTTTAATAAAATCCTCTCTGCAGCCACTGTGGGGTGACTCATGTGATTAAGAAAAGAAGATATTGAGTCAGGGGGAATAGATCTGAGCTTCCAACATTTTTACCCCAATCCCCTTCTTCCTGTCACCTGGGGTTTGTGCAAATGATAGCCACTCTGTGGTACGAGGAGAAGAAGCAGCCATTTTCAAGGCACTGGGCTTTAAAAGAAATGCTGCTGAGTTACACGAGTGTGAAACGGCCTTAGATAGACACACTTAAAAAAATAATAATAAAAAAAAGAAAGCTGTGAAAAGTAGTTGTTACAGTGATGCCGACAGTCAAGTTCATTCTTTGCTCTGCTGGTTGCATTATTACCCCAGCCTTGAGCAACCTCATCTAAACAGAGACTAAATGGTTTGGTTGTGCTTAATAAAGCAGGAAAAGAGACAAACCTTCTTACTCTGACCCTCCCCCGCTTTACGGCTTCAGACTAACAGGATTACCCTTGATTGTCTGATCAAGACCGATAAACTCAGGTGCCAGTCACAAACTCCACATGGCACAATGTGCCTCAGATGTGTGTCAGCACACTAAAATTTAATCAAAAGAGAATTTGATAGAATCAAGATTGCCTCATCTAATGAAATGCAAATGTGGCTCCATTAGTCAGTCAGGCAGGGAGCACGCAGAAGCCCTTCTTAAATCATTAGATTGACACAAACTTCAGAGACGGCCAGATTAAGTGTCTTTGAGAAAGAAATGAAAAAAAAAAATACTCACAAAGATGAGGAAATTGAAGACAAACATGAGGTACTTGATGCAGCTGAGACAGTCCCCCTCCATGGTTGTCCCCCGTGCTGAAGCCTCTCCCTGCCCCTAAAAGAAAAGACATTAAACACAACATAAAACGTGCCACTTAATGACTCCTGCCAAATGCTCACAGTATTCCCCACTTTCCTGCACCCTGGATAAGCATTAGGCTGAAACTGCCAAGAAAAGGATGCTCTGCCAGAACCTGCTCACATTCTTAATGAGTTCTGTCAGTCAAACACACAGCACACACACGCACGCCTGTCAGCTGATTTGGTCCAATTTCAGATGAAAATCCTCATATTATCCCTTTAGGTGCATTGTCCCCAGCTATAGTCCTGGAAATCCCCAAGCAACTACGAGATTAGGCAGCACAATGTCAACCTATCTGACACATCTCATTTTAGCGTGCTCTCAAACTTAGCCGTCTGTCAGCTCCTCCTGTCTCCGGAAAAATGGCAACCCTATGTTAGTGCGACTGGAGGGGACGTCCATCTCTGAAGCATTTTAAGGAAATGAGTCCTGACAGGGGTTCCATGTTCATTAGCCGACAAGAGATGGCCTTTGCTATGGAACTTCTTCTTCTTCTTAATGTAATGAGAGGCCTTGTGCTCCCATCAGCCACCCCTCCATCTGACACAAACACACTTTGCTTGATGAAGACCCATCCTAGAAGCACTCCTGGTTAATGAAGAACACCTCTCCTGCATTAGCAGACAACACTGGGGCGACAGTGTGTATGTGGGGTGGGGTGTCTAAAAATCCATGTCCCAGTACACCTAAAAATGCAGCGTGCCCTCGCTGAAGCAAATGTTTAACCTTTCAAGCTGCAGATGAAAAGATTTCTCCCTCAGCCTTTGTGAGCTAGGGACTAGGGCTGTGCGATATGACCAAAATCTCATATCTCGATATAAGACATTTATCATCCGATAACAATATAAATCACAAAACTTTAACATTTTCTGTAAATTCTGTGAATCTCGGGCAGCTCGACTTGAGTGAAGTGTTTCCAGCTGGGCGTTGTGTACCTGGAGTCAAGTGTTTTAACCGATGCATGAAACGATACATTTTAGACATAAGTTGTAACAGCCGCCGTTTTCTTTGTGAGTATTTATTACACAGGGTGCTGCGGGGAAAAGCCTGTTCTAACGTTTGAGTCTAATGTTTATTTTTTAGCACCTGACGGCTCTTTTTTGCTTCTCAACAGTAAGCACTCCACATAGTCTTTCACGTGGGTAAGTTTATTTTGAAAAGTCTCAACAGGATCTTGAGCTTTAGTGTGAAAGGTTTATGCGGAAAATAAACAAGCGGACATGCGATGGTTTTACCATCGTTGTTGCTAACGACAACGCATAAAAACAGGCGCTTGTCCATCCCTAGTGTGGTTATATTAAATATAAGAGAAAGAACTTTAAGAAATTAATATAACCACTACAGTGACCATCAAAACGATGAAAAGATATTGCCGTAAACTGTTTATTTTGCGACACCACGAAACAAACCATAGCATAAAATGAAACGATAGACGTTTTTATATCGTCATCCGGTCGTTATATGGAACAGCCCTACTGGGGACTGTGTAAGGACTCATATCTACATATTCTGCACAAACTGAAATGAAAACAATCTGTGGGGCAGCTGTAATTGCAGTCTCAGTGAAGGAAGAAAATTAATTATTTGGCAGAAATGAATTGGCACTCTTTGCTTTGTACTTTCTGATTATTAATTTGCTCTCCCATAGTGATAGCCAGGATTGAGGCTGGCTAACAAGCGGATTAAAAAACGATTTCTCAGAGGAATGGTAAATAGGTTTACACAGCTACACACTGCACCTGCAAATTGAAAAAAAAGAAAATCTTTAAATGCCTTCTTCGCACTTCTTTTATCCGTACTTGCAGAACATCCATCAGCTGTAATTTCATAACGTGTAGGCAAGCTTTCCTTTGCTTGATGTGATGTCAAAGGACTCCTCTGGGTGATCTCTCTCTGCTTCTCAGGCAGGAGTGAAACCTCTGTTGTGATCAACACCGGGCTTGATTCCCGTCCATCTTTGAAGACCCTCGGCTGTCGCTCAAATCTCATTCCGCCTTGACCCTTTCATCCCTGTGCTGCACACAGCAGACTCACAAATGTTGGCTTTCAGGTATGATAAACCATAGCCCAGCACAAAGCCCTGCCTAGGCACAAGCAGTTTTGAGCTGCTGGAGCAATTATTTCCCACAGAAGAAAAGGAAGCGTGTGAATAATTAAGGCAGAACTGATATCTTTTTCTAATCTGTTTTTCTATTATTACAGCGCACTAACACTGGTTTGTTTTTCATTCTGCGAGCCTCATGAAAAGCTTATTTTTTCTTCCCCCCATTGCATTGTTAACTCTCATAAGTTGCCGTGACAATAAAATTAAACAGTACTAAAGATATGACGGCATTCTTTGTCTGCTGTGAGAAGAAGCTACCCTACAAAAAAAGACCTTTTCCTCTCCTCACCAGCCAGAGGGCTTATGCTTCTGTTTGTTCCCCTTTACCGCTTTCCTCTTTGGACCCAGGAAATTGATTTAGACCTATGGTTAAACACTTTCTGTAAATCATAATAATATGCTTAGGTATTGATTACCCTTCTAGTGGTACTCTGAGAGCAACCAACAGATTCATTGTCTGAGATGGGTTTTAATTAACCCCTCCCTTTCCTAAGCCCCAGAAAGGTCTAATGAGGGCACAGGAGGTCTTAACTGAGATTTGCATACATTACAGTCTCATAGAAAAGCATCAGAAAAGGTCCATTCCTATCCCTCCAGCTCGAGCCTGTCAATTCTGGGCCCTTATGAAGGGTGCAAACTGTATTTATTGAGGCAGGGGATGAAGAGGTTGAATGAATAGGAGGGGAGGAGGAGGAGGAAGGGGCCGGCTGGAAAACCTCTCAGGGCACAGCTCACTTCTTATTCTCTAAACAAAATGTCCGATTTCTTTTCCAGCTTCACCCTTTTGCTCTTTGCTCCCATTTCAGGGTCAAGCTGACTGTCAGATCTGAAGCCAATTTTCTTCTGTGCATAAAAATGCATTGAATATTTAAGAATGAAATGGGTTATAGTGTAAGGGCCCAGACAGGCTCCAAATAACAAGCCTATGGTTGAAAAGCAGCATGGTATAAATCAAAGTGCCACTGAGACCCCGGAGAAAGTGCAGAGTAAACAAACCGGTCTTTCCCATGACTCCTGTGGGATCGCAGGTCCTCATCGATCACTGGCCAGTCGCAGAGATCAGACCACTAAGGCTTTCTCTGAATATTCTGCAGTGTATATGATGTAGACAAGGAAAAACATGGTTCACACCCCAGGAGCTGCAGGCTTATATCACTTTTGAAAAATTGCTACTAGGTTAAAGGCTGGTCCTCCTCAGGTGTGCCGCTGAGCAATGCTAGCGATGTGTCAAGAAAACACGCTGTACTGGCTAAAATCTATTATAAATAAACATGCCACACATGCATACACAAAAACAGTGAGGAGTACTGCACTGCTACAACTACACAATGTGCTGGATTTTTTCTTTAAACATGCAGGAAATACTGTATGTCCTCAATCTGACAAGCTAAGCGACAGTCTTCGCCCCGAGGTATCCAGCAAATGCCAAATCTGTCTCCATCTCCTGTAACTGACATCATAAAATGTCATGCGGCGCTAAGAACCCATTGTTTACTCCTGGTGAAAACTGATCCACAGTCAGCTTAGGCTATGGAAATTGGCACAGATGAGTTTGATGGTGAATTGATGTGAACTGATCCTAAAAGCATCAACCTCACACTACCAAAAGAAGCAAGAGCTCTCTAATGAGGACAAACTGATCCGACCTATATTTGTCTCAATGGAAGCGTGAGGAATAGACCTTTTCTTTTTTTTCCCATTCCTAACTCATAAAACCAAAAGTCTGTTCAGTCGGCACCTACACGATCAACCATTATGGTGGTGTCAACCCGCTGTAATTAAAAGATAAGGAAGACACAGACTAGATTGAAAGTACTCCACATATAAATAGCACACCCGTGGGTGATTCTCCTTGAAGATGTCACTTTCAGCAGGATTAATGAAACCAGTCCATATTCCCTTGCTCCCCCAGCGGCTGCCCTGGACAAAAGGATCAGAATTACAAGGACACTCTGTGTCTGCTCCTCGTCAAACTGTCGCCATCCTCCACCCTCACATAACCAGCAAGTTCACTTCATCTTGAGCATGATCCTGCATTAAAAACAATCATTAATACTGAAATCCTCTCGAGATTTTATGGGTTGTATCTTGACCCCTTTAAATATCATTGACCCTCTAAGTGATCACCTGTAATTGAACCCTGGGGAGGACACATTCGTTCCCAGGCTCCCCGATGCAGCTGGAGCAGGTGTGTTTTGTCATCAACTGCATGCCAGTCTAAGCTCTCCGTGCATGCGCTAATACCCTCTGACAATGACACTAGGGGACCACACACATGCCACATCAGCCTTTATCTCAATTAAAAACCCATTTTCATATTTCTCCATGACTTCCTAGATCAGCCACAGCAAGTAAACACCCCCAAATCCGAATAAAGACAGGCTCCTCTGGCAATGAAATGGGTTCCCGTGAGGCGCACCAAGTCCTTAATGAACCTCCAATTAGGAGAGAATGAGCCCTGGGCTCTGCTGTCACACGGAGGAGCTTTGAAGTGCACAGAATGCTAAACAGCAATAGCACTGTATACTTTAGAGGGCATACAGTTTTCAGACAACAGCAAACAACCACACGGAGAAAGTGTACAAAAGTAGCTCAAAGGCAGCTCGCAGTGTGTGCGTGTGTGGGTGTAGCTCTCACACAGAGAGGAGTGCAGACACTGAGCCGGGCAAGCTAAAGCAAAGGTCCTAATGCTGGTTAGATGCTCAGGTAGGTATTTTAACTTGTCTTTCCTCAGGCAAGTTTAGCTTAATGAGTTTTCAGAGTACACACAGAATATCATCAGCTTCTGCACATTACAGGGAATGCTAGTTTGCTCCCCTCCAAAAGTGGACAGTTTATGATGAACTGGTTCAGTCGTGCAAAACCCTTTATAATTTCATTCAATTTGTGCTGGGACTACAAAAGAGTTATACTCCAGTACTGTAACTGGTGCAGACAGGCTACTTTGGTATTTTTCACGTTTGTTTTTTTTCATTTTATTATTATTGGTTTTCAGTTCACTTTAATTCCATTACGTTTCCAGAGTAGGGTTC
Organism: Rhamphochromis sp. 'chilingali'; assembly: GCF_963969265.1. Classification (NCBI taxonomy): domain Eukaryota; kingdom Metazoa; phylum Chordata; class Actinopteri; order Cichliformes; family Cichlidae; genus Rhamphochromis; species Rhamphochromis sp. 'chilingali'. The sequence continues at coordinate 54,242,661 of NC_137930.1, read as the reverse complement.
TCTCATTTTGGTTAAGTTTTTATGCAACCCCCCCCAACCTACTCAAAAATCTTTTTACAACATGCCTCACTCACCCATATTTAAACAAGCCCCCTTTTTTCTTCCCCCTATCTAACATTCACACACACTCAAACTCCGATTAACGCATCAGAGAGCAACTCTGGGTTCAGCATCTTGCCCAAGGATAATTTGGCATGCAGGCTGTAGCAGCCAAGGATTGAACCACCAATCTTTCAATTAGTAGGTGACCTGCTCCACCTCCTGAGCCACAGCCACGCAGAGGCATAAAAGTTCAGAATAGGTACAAAAACATTATTAAGGCAATGAACTAAAAGACTACATACACACAATATGCATTTCAATCAGTTAATTTTCATCTAAAGTCAAATTCTTCTATTTTTCCAGTTCAGATTTCAGTTCCTAGCCTACTCAGTTTGAAATGACACTATGTGAACCCCAGAAGGAAGCAGTCCTCTGACCAGGCAGCTGACACACTCCTGAAAACCAGGCTGATTAACAAGAGGAAAACTCCCAGAATGAACACTAAGAAACAGACTGACCATGTGTTGTCAACACTGCTGCAGGCTACATTCCTGACATCCCAACTGGGCACACATCCAGCTGTTAGTTCAGTAGTAACAGTTGCTCCGAGTCCTACAGCGAAATCGACTCTCCAGCTCCTTAGATTAGAACTACTGGACGGGGGAGGGGGAAGAGCGCTAATAACTTCTCGATAGTTATCTTGAGCAGAGGACATGTGATTGAGTGATGAGCAGATTTTGACTTCTATTGAACCCTGCTGTGTGTGAGATCGCTCATAGCAGAGGCTTTCACTTAATCGTCTCGGTACCTCTATCTGGCTGAGCGAAGATACAAACTGGCTGCGTGAGGATGGATCGATACCAGGCCCGGGCACATGGTCAATGATGCATTGATCCCCTAGAGCTCCAATGCTTAGTCCACTGGTTGCCTGGTAGTGAGGGCATGTGGTAACAGCACACAATGAACACATAAACACTTCGGTGCTGCCGGCTGTTAGGACTCGGCTAAGGCTTTTCCCACGTTTTTAGAGAATGACACATTGCCTTTGGGGCTTTCCACAAAAATGAGTTATAACTCAATTCAAAACTAAATGGTCTAAAATTACTGAGCGAACAACTGAGGGAATTATATCACTGCACTGTCTACTTCTGTGGGTTATTCCACAAGTTTCTCAGTCTCCTTCTTATATATCGGAGTCACAGGGAGAAGAATCGATATCAGTTCCGCGTTTAACAAAAACTTGGAAAAATCCAGTCAATAATTTCACCAGCACTCCCCTGACCACCATTTGACCCTCAGGCAAGAAACAATTAAACAATTATTTTCTTAACACTGAATATTGTTTTAAACGCCACTGAATACGAGGTTGTTGTCTCTGTCGGATGTCCATATCATCACAGATGGCCTTTGCAGAAGTAAACAATGGACTATTTCAGGAAAGACAACACTTTTAGCCTCAGGGCACTAAACAAGAACAGGACACTGGGGAAAAAAAGACAAAGGAACACAAAATACACGCAAGTCACCAAACATCACTAAATCCAGGCTGAAAAACCCCAAAAAACAAAACCATGAAAAATTAAAAAATCTTATTTCTTAAGCAAACGATACACATCTTTCAAAACAGAAGGATTTCCTAAATCACGTGCTGGAACATTTCCAAAAAAAGACTCTGGTCTCTACGGCAACCCGGATATGGGGTGAGAGTGGCCTTTGTCTGCAGAGGACTGTTTGGCATCTCCACTTAGCTCGAGTTCCTGTTCGAAAACAAAGGGGAGCAGAGCAGAGCACTTTACAACGGGGGGGGGGACAGCTTGGCCAGCCATTTGTCTAATGAGCAATCACTCACACCCTGTTGCAAGGCCATATGCTAGTTTGAATACAGCTAGTTCCCCCGTGTGGAAAGCCTAAAAGCTGTTTTATCACTTACTGATGATTCTTGTGTGTGGCGTGCACACACAAATATCACGCACTTGGCAAAAGTTCAACAAAATGAAAAAGAAAAATAGCAAAAAAACCAAATCAAAAAACAACAGTGTAACCTACTTTGTGTTACAGGCTGGGGTTTCAGTGCAATGCAAAGATCAAAACAAAGCCTTGAGGATAAAGCATGTGAACGTTTGTGTTTTTGTGGAAGCCGCAGATAAAAGAGATAACGGCATACTGTATATTTGAGGCCCCACTGCAAAACAAGTTGATGTAAGTAAACCAAAAGCATGTTAGCAATACTGAATGTATCAGAGAAATTAAAAGATTATTCCAGTTTGTTTGGATCTCAGTGGATCGCGATTTTGTCTTTAAATACTGAACTGTAAAGGAGGAGCTAAAGCTCGCCTTTCATTCCAGGGTAGATAAGAACTAGATTAATGTTTGTGGTGAGATTGTTGAAAATGAGCTTTTAATTCCACCACATTTCCTTATTTAAAAAAAAAAAAAAAATCCTCAAGTGAAAGCTCAAATCAGACCTCAGATGGCATCACATAATAACTATAAGGATCGAGCAAACATCACAGAGATTATTGGAAGCAGAAACTTAACTAGAAAATTAAACTAGCTTTAAACACACCTTACATTTTGATTAAACTAACTGAAAGTTTAAAAACCAGACTTCAGGGAAAGAAACTCCGAAATAATAGAGAAGCAGAAGAAGACTATTTCATTTTAGATCATTGTGCATGTATCCATCATTAAAGGTTTATACATTAAATGTCTTTAGACGTCGTCAGTTTTATCAGATTTGTTAAGACAATTATGAGGTGGTACTAGTTTAGGTCCGGAGTGTCTACATGCCTGTGAGTCAGCTCCTGCTACTGTATGTGCATGGGTTGGTATATTGGTTTATACATGCATACTTTACAGAATACAGGAAGACAAGGATTGTTGTTATTGCTGAAATTATTGTTACTATTAGCATTTATTGTCAAAGGAGCTTGCAAAGAAAAGCGTCTGGACTTCTTTAAGTTACTTGAAGACGTTTCACCTCTCATCTGAGAAGCTTCTTCAGTTCTAAAGTCAAATGGTGGGGAGACCCAGATATAAACCTAGTGGGAGTAACCCCCCACAGAGGGACAAAAGGACCCCCTGATGATCCTCTAATCGCCTGAGCCAAGGTGTGAAACTGGGTGTGGGTTCCAATAAGCCAGAGTTTTGGGTGAGTTCATTGTGAAACCTGGCCTCCACCATTTGACCTTAGAACTGAAGAAGCTTCTCGGATGAGAGGTGAAACGTCTTCAAGTAACTTAAAGAAGTCCAGACGCTTTTCTTTGCAAGCTCCTTTGACTACGATGACCTGGATGACTGAGAACCTTCACAGACATTATCATTTATTTTGTCCCATCTTTTATTTGATCACTGGGGGAACATGATTGAACCCACTCAAACAGCAGATCCTCGCACAATTTGCATTACACTCATTTTTCTATCCCCACAATCCCCCTTTTCCATTCATTGTTTTCCTATTTGCGCTGTTCTTTTGAGTCTTCTATATCCTTGTCCTGGATTTGTCTCTTTCAATTGCTGTCCTGCGGTAAAAGTAAAACTAAAGTTAAAAAAAAAAACTGAAAAGAAAAGAAACTCAAATATAAAGCTGGTTCAAGGTAAAACTGAAAGTGACCCCACCCAACAATGTTGAAATAAAAAAATAAAAATAAAAGAGGAAGACATGTTTATAAGTGAAACCAGGAAGCCAGTCTAGACTGGATGTTTAAATCTTATATCCTGGCTTGTATTTTTTCCTCCTTTAAGTTTATTTATTAATGTGAATGTTTGTTTCTTAGATCAATCAAACCAGCAGTTCCTCCACTATAAGGGAGTGACTCGAATGAGTGACAAAACATTACTCCCACTGAAAACAACGCCCAGATGAACAAAATCCACTTTCCTGTATTTCCTTAGCTGAACAACTGAGCATGCATCAAGGTGTGACTCCTCATATATAAAAGCTGAACTCTTCATGTATGATTCTAAATCAAATTTAGATCTTAAATCTTTGCAAATGAACCTCATCTGTAACGGTCGAATCCGAATTCACATGACTCATCAGAGCAGAGTGCAGCAGAGCATCTCGTGGGCTAAAGCGGTCCTTTATATGCTCAATTTTACATAACATTATTTCCATGAAGCAGATTCACCATCCCACCCCTCTTTGCTGCAACTCCATATCCACACAAAGCTCTGTATACAGGTAGCAGCTACTGTGCCACAAAAAAGCCGATGTCAAAATCCTCTTCCTTATGAAAATCAAATTAGAGAACATTTTCTGGCACTTACGGCACAGAAGACTTACAAATGAAACCGTTACTGCTGGTTTCTATTTTGTTTATTCTTGTTTACATCTATAAAATAACATTTTAATAGTTTTTGCTGCACATACACGTCAGTTTAGAGTTCACTCTGAAATCTGTTACTCGTATTGTCCAGATTGGGCTGGAGTCAAACCTAAACTTTTGCTTGTGTTAAGTGAATGCGTTAACCACTACACTACAGAGCCACTATCACTCAAACCATTTTATACTATTAGTTAAAAAGCACCAGATTTGCTGTTATCATCTCCTGAATAACACATCCTTGCCACTTACAAAAAACCTCTGCATCAGTGTTGGTATAACAGCAGAAGAAGTCGAAAGAGGAAGCAAAGCGATCAGAGATTTCTTCAAAGTTTTCTCCCAAGTGTTTGAGCTTTTCAAGCTGCTGCATGGCGGTAAAGACCAATACAATCACACCCTTCCATCTTCAACCCAACCATGCCGGCTGCACATCAGCTCACAAAAAAAAGAAAATCAAACAGCTATGGTGCCACTTTTGGCACATGCCGCCATCCGCAAGGGCAATAATACGAAAACCATAAAAGGACCGTTAGATTTGCAGTCCGATCATAGCCATAGAGAAGTTCAAAGGTGGTAATGATCTTGCAACCAAAGATAGCTTGGGAAAATTCCAAGATGGTCATAGCATGGAAAGAAAGAAAGAGCAGGAGTTGCAACTGTGCGTGTCATAGCCTCCAGTTCAGCAGCCATTATCACTGCACAGTCTACATCCAACAAACCTGATGTCATTGCCAGGTTTATTAGATTCATGCACAGTGTGGCTTGACCGTAAGGCGCCTGAAGGGCACCCAACAAGTGACAGCTTGAGCATTAACACACACGTTGCAATAAACTAAAATGAAAAGTTTAAAATCAATACTTATGTAACTGAAAACAGCTCGACTTTGCTCATGATCTTACATGTCACTTGCACATGTAGCACATATTATTTGCTTCACTGGATGCTTTTTATGCTTCCATGTATGACTGACTGCAGCTGATGTGTCTGGGTCTAACATCCCCTTTAACCTTTCAATCCATACGTGTCTGCTGCTCTGCTGTGTCTGGAATACTAATGCTACAAATGCCAATGCAAATCAGGGACTAACAAAGACCAGTGCAAGACTGCTATGATAGCAAAGGGACAAAAGCACGTCTGCCTCTTTGCAGGACCGGCTTCTCACACACACACACACACACACACACACACACACACACACACACACACACACACACACACACACACACACACACACACACACACACACACACACACACACACACACACACACAGGTTCTTGCTCTAGCACTGTGCCTCCTGTCGGCGATAACAATGGTTTTGCGCCTGTGCTGTCAGCATCTTACTGAAAAGAGTCTGTCAACAACCTCTTTATGCAGCGCCTCTCAAACAATTTTAAGTGTGTTGAAGTGGAATTATTGTTGGATTTGCTAGAAATTATTCATGAAAACACCCCCACGTTCCAGACATATACTGAGGAAAATGTAAAGGAAACACATAAATATAAGGTGAAAATGAAAAACTGCGCGTGTGCCGCTTTAGCAGATAAAACACTACCGTACCATGTGTATCTGCTTGTTCCTCGTCTTCGTTCAGGTGAAGCTGATGACTTCTCTCGCTTTTCTCTCCTCTCCTGTTTTCATGGGCTGTTGGAGAGAAGCACAGCAGAAGGAGCACAGGTCAAGACTGAGGTAATGAGATGAATGAACAGTGAAGCAGCGGCGAAGAGAAAGAAAAGTGGTACATTTGTCTTGGTGCACGTAAGTCATCTGAGCAGAGTAAAAGAGCGAGAGCTTGGAAAAAAAAAAAACAGAAAAAACACAGAAAATAAAATTCTAGGACACTTAAAATGACCGAGTTTGCATTTATTATGTATGAAGCGCTCGCTCCCCGCAGTGCTCCAATCTAGGACTGTAACAGTGTTTTCTCTGTGTGAATTTTTCCACTTCTCTGCTGGAAGGCAAAATTAAACAGGGACAGAACAGGAAAATGCACTGCCTTTAGTCGCAGCAACCCAGACCAAAGTTCTGGGCAGGTAAAATTTTAATATCTGCCTCGAGGTATTAGAAACTGTGTATCTTCTCACTAATTAACTATCCTTTATTAGAAAACCCAACACACCACAATCTCCTCATGCAGTTTGCGACTTGACCTTGATGAGCATTTGAACTCATGCATTATTCACTGGAAGTAGAATACCTTGCTTTCTTACCGCACGTTGCTGGCTTTAACTGTCAGTGTAAGATACGTCTCCAGCCGAGTGTGTCTAATGAGCATAAATGCTTTAAACTTTTTCCTGTTTCTAAACTGCTTTGCCACAACTGTCTCCCAGCTGAAAATAATGATATCGCAATGAGAGCCAATTAAATTGGTGGTATTTCAGCCTCCATGTACAAAAATAGGCAGCAGCACAGTTTTGACTGACAGTACTTTGGAGCCAGTTTGAAAGCACTGGCACTGACAACTACCGCATCAAATATGGAGAGAGCTGCCTACGAAGACATGAACGGCAAGCGGCTGTTGCCACATTAGATGGTGAAATACAGGCAGGGTATTCTCATTCTGACAGAGGCTCGGGGATGGAGAATATCCCAAGAGTATTCTGGCTGATAGAGCCAGCCACATCATCCCGCAGACACACCATATTGCCAGCAGACATCAGATTCACCAGGACACAAAACCTAACTGACGTTGCCAGCCCCATATAGAATAGAAGGCGCTGATTGCATCTGGAAAAGGCAATCAAAGGCTGACTGAGGAGAGTGGACAAATCTGAGAAGTGGGGAGATGCACTGGAATGATACACTCCCTTATCTAAGCACCCTGAACTCAGACAATACAAGGTACACGTGCTCAGGAAATCATTAACATCCTTACAGTGGATACGCATGCATGGGCAGCCTTGTTGAGTGAGTCTTATAGAAAATATTCACCATATGGTTTAGCTCAGAGATCCCCAGGTAACGCAACACTGTAATCCTTTTCAGTTTTGCAGCAGATTATAACAAACAGCAGCATATATGTAAGTAACTCTCGTCATTACGGTTTGTAATCAGGTACAGAGCGGTCAGATTTTACCATGAAGCCTGTTGCAGTGGCAGTCTCTTTTGAACCCCTGTTTAGAGAGTTATTAGCCAGTGAAGAGCAACAGTGTTGAGGGTCTGCATTATTTTTTGGTTTCCATGGAAACCCTTCCATGGGAAAGTGGAGCACCAATAGGATCGCAGAGCCTCAATGAATCGCTTATGGGGGGGGTGCGAAGAGAGATCAGCGCAGGCGGCTGAGAAAGCACAACAATAGGACGAAACCTCGAGGGGAGGACTAGAAAGGCCAGGCCACTGAGGGTCCAACAAAGAGAACGAGTCAACACTAGAGAAAAGGTTTCATCTACATCCGCTCGATGACTTTCCTTTTAAAGGAAATCTCCCTTGCCAATTTGTCACTGACATTTAAGCGCCGAAGCCCTGTGGGCAGTTTAAACATCAAGGCAGCCACTAATTGATTAGTCTGTGCTGTTATTTCAGGCTCTGGCAATATTATTGCATCATCAACATCTATCTTGTGTGCAAGCCATCAGCACATGATAAATCACGTGCTTCAATACCACTCACAATAGAGATAGCAGGGGAAACTGTAGTATCATAATGCAGTAAGAATATACTCCTTATATAAACACTGCCCTCACCTTTCCAGGCATTTCTCAATACAGTCTAATATCCATGGCCATTCTGAGTGTCAGTGCTTACGCAGATAACCGCTGAAAGGGCTGAAAGGGAATTAGAACAAATTCATTTTGGTTGAAGCACCAGTACTTAGTGAGTACTTATGAACTATGGATATCAAGCTTCTATTCCCTCCTTTTTTTTGTTTTGTTTTTTTTAAAAACGAAATTGATGATTTTTGTGTGCATAAGGACAAATGCCTTCAATAAAAATGCTCAAAAGCCTCCGTATGTTACTGCCATTTGTCAGCTTCTCTGTCTCTTGCATCATCTGTGATGCCAGATTGATTCTTTTAAACATGCAGAAACCTCAAGAACTGAACAATGAACCCACCACAAAGTGCCAAAATCTGCAGTTCCTCCAATCGGCACTTGAGGCCAATTTCAAAAGTGAGTCAAACCAGATGGAGTCCGCTGTTAAAATGCATCACTTTATAGAAGAAAAAGACACATCTATAGCTTTGTACAAAGAAGCTTTTGGTCTCTATAACTAATACCCACCTTCATAAGAACTGTAAGGTGAGTTCATCTTTTCAATAACTCATCAAGTTGAAGCACAGCTCCCCCACAAAAACTGCTGCTGCTGAATGAAACTCTCTTTGAAAGCATCCTCACAAACAGCATCAAGGTGCGGTGCAGAAGCTGCACAGCTGCTGAGCAGAAGGACCTACACTGTTGGTGAAGACTGCCTAGCATGTGGTAGGGTTGGAGCTATGACACCACAGAGATGTCTACACTAACCGTCTGAAGAAGGCAAAAGCCTCAATTCAGACACTTTCCCCTCCGGTCAGCCTCGATTTGAACTTCAGCCATCAGGCAAACAGATAGACAAACAAATTAATACAGTCCCACACAAGCTGAGCTTCCCCCGAGCTATGGCCTTCATCACCCCCACCCAACCCCCCCATACACTAGAACAACATGCACTGACAATAACTTTCAGGACTATCTTTGCACCCCTATATAACCACTCCATCTTGAATAATAATCTATTTATGTTCATTTTTCCCGGTGAACATAGGAGAGATGGCAGTCTAAACATCGGTATACTTGTATAACAACAATAAAGTATTTTCGATTCCATTCAAACTTCACTAATGCTAAATGTTTGAGTTATTAGGGCCTGACAGCTTTGAGTGGCACTGACAGCTGTAGCTGCTAGCTGCCTGCGAGGCTTCACCACAGCTGAGTCACTGAACACAGTCGACCACATTGATTTTTAATAATCTAACATTACACGCATGACTTTCTGTGCTCATCCAAGACACGTTGATTTAATAACATTTTTTTAAGCACAGGCCAATTTGCATGTTAGGCAGGAAACCTTTTGTGACATGTCAGAAGTCAGAGCACAGCACCCAGTTTGAGCTGTGGCACTTCCTCTGAGGAAAGGAAGTGGAAAGGACAACAGTACAGGAATAGACAGTATTTCCATCTACACATTATAATTGGGTTTAACCTCAACTTCTCACTAATGATGACAAAGAGCAAACCCCTGAGCTTTACAAGGAACTCCAAATTTGGAGATAATAACCTAAGGGGCGGTTTACGGCTCAAATCCAACTTTCATAAAGACACTTAAAGGAAAAATCTACAGCTCTGGATGTCATTCCTCCCTGGTGATCTTTCGCCATATACATCAAACTCTAATATTACAGAAATGAGAAGGAGGCCACTTGCCGGCAGCTATACATCTCCTGAGCGTCCTCTTTAATGAGGGCAATGCTGAGGCAGAATTATCGCCTTACTCCATCTGGATTTATTGATCTAACAGTGCGAGTCAACTACCAGAGACAAAGATAAACCAGCACGATGGAGAAACAATCCCTGCACTGATCAGAGGGCATCCAACAGCTAATCACTCACCCTTTCCTCTCTGGCCACAGCAAACCCAATTCTTCTTTGTTCCTCACGCTACAGTAGGTGCTCCGGGGAGGTTACACGCGGGGCAAGAGCGTATTCATGCATTTGGGGTGCACTATTTTTCCAGCTAAAAGATGCAGACTGAACTCATTAAGCAAGCCTTGTGTTTTCTCAGTGTTAATCGCTTTGAGCTAAATGGGAACCTGATGAGAATGCAGCTCTTGGAAGTGTGTTTGGAGGGTGCTATTTTGATGTGGATGAAAGATGACACTGTGTCCAACCTCTGTGGCAAACATTAGCCAGGGCTCGTCTCTATTCGCCAGGTTTTTTCCGGCAGGAGCTTGTACCTCTCACCTCTGCAAAGAACAGCGAGACATGTCTTACACAGAGCCTTTCAGGTGTGCGACTTGCTTCTCTAAAAACACAACAGCAATTTCTCTCTTGTGACAAAGTGATGAAAAAAAAGCAGTTGAACTACTTATTTTCTTTAACCCATGCCTGTCTAACTTAACCAGCTGCTTTGTGCACCACCACACTTTCACCCTACTTCCCAGGCCCCCAAGTCTAGCCCTCTCCTTATCTCCGAGGAGCCAGGGGCCTGGGGAGGGGGCATCAAAATACCGCTTTGAAGTCAAGCGATTAAAGAGGAAACCTGTCGAATTGGGATGATGGGGCTAAGGTTGGGAGAGGAGGAGGATCAGTAAGAGGGACAGGAAAGGCTGTGAATACTGAGAGCTCGGGACCCATGGGACACAATTAAGAGGAAGGTTTTTTTAGTGAGGGTTACAAAAACACAGAAAGGATAGCAGCAGTGCACCCTTCCAAGCCAAGGTAAGAGTTCATTACTAGATACACAAAGGGGGAGGGGGCTGAGGCTGCTAAATCCAGTTTGTTCACCGCCAGAGGTGCGAGCTGTCGAACAGCCACAGGATAATCATTTTCCAACCCACAGAAATCCCTCAGTCAGTAAGTCTTGAGAACTGTGCAGAAGTGAGCTCAGGGAGCTTCAAATCTAAGAGGAATTTGGAAGAAAATCCAAGCTGCATGCACAGAGAGGAAGTTAGCACAGTTTTCATAAAGTGTTTCGTGTACACAAAAAGAAACAACGCCAGATCTGCGCTCAGTTCAAACTATTAGATCAGACTATTGTAGACATTTTTTTCATTAGTAGAGCTGTAACATGGGATGTATACTGATACAACTGATACCAATCCCATTATTGATTCCGTTTACTTTTTAGTTCTTGATTACCGTCCCTTTTTGATCTATGTGATCTCCAAGTCTATATACAGCATACAAACAGTGCTTGTTTGAGGTTTGTAAAAGTTTCATATCATTGTTTTGCTGCATGTAAGTCTTACAACAGCATGCCCGTACTGATGAAAGGAATTGATTAGCTGGAAGGCAAACGATTCTGATAGATTCTGATCGATTAGACCAGGGGTGCCCAATCCTGGTCCTCGAGAGCTACCGTCCTGCAGCTTTTAGATGCATCCTTGTTCCCACACACCTGAATCAAATGAATGGCTTGTTATCAGGCCCTTGCCAAACATGATGGCATGCTGAAGAGATCAAACCATTTGATTCAGCTGTGTTGGAGTAGGGATGCATCTAAAAGCTGCAGGACGGTAGCTCTCGAGGACCGGGATTGGGCACCCCTGGATTAGACCATTTGGAAACCATTCTCAGCTGGTTCCGATCACTAATTGTTGTTTTATTTATCAATCCCAGTTAAAGGTCCTAAAGCTCAATGCAGTGTCTGCACATTGATATTTTGAATCTTTGCAACAAAACCCAAAGCTTCTGAAAACATAAAATGAACACCATTTACTAACAATTTAAAATATGGAACTTTTGGCAGCGTCTCCTGAGTAACTGACAGCCTATTTTTTGTTGGTCACTTACAGCTATAGCAATGACAGCTTGTCAGTCAGCCTGCACATACAGATCAGGCTCGATGCTGCAAACAGAAGACCGTTTTACAAAATGATGTATTATGCATGTATAGAACAAATACAGATATCTGCTGCACCTAAGAGACTGAAATATATTATGAATCAGCTACATTTTGTACAACAGCGTATGATATCCTGACTCCCCCCGAAGCACGCTGTAGAAATATTGGCCCACTGTTGTCCTATACACCCAACAAGCTACTTTAAAAAAAAACAAAACAAAAAAAAAAACCAAAACATCTGGAAACCATTTCTAGGCTTCACTTAAATGTTTCTGCAATACCGTGAGGTAATAGTGTTTTTTGTATAGCTGTGAAGATCTGATTCCCTACATCTCTGAGAAGAGATGTAGAAATGGCAGAGAGAAACATCCTGTACCTGTGAGATTAGCTGCCATGGGATATGATCTTTCTCACCTTGACCTTTCTGTCAGCTGAAGCTCATGACTCTATTTAGTGGGTCATGAGCGGTAAACATCATAATGCAAAAGAGACACAAGAAGTGGAAGCAAGAATATGTGCGCAATGGGACCAGATGAAACTTATTTTCATGATTAAAACCAGGAGGAGGAGTGACTTGGACTCCTTCCTCTTCTGAAACGTCCATACGCTTGACAGGCTGTGCCAAGCCAGTGATGTTTTGCTTTTGTTAATCTGAATTTGCTCCATGGCCACTTTGTAACAGTTTGTACATCACACTGCCGCATGAATGAAAACAAAAACTTTTGGCACAACTAACGTATAAATCCCAAAAAGGAGCAATGTCTGGATCACTGCCTGGTACTTACAGCATCAGATCTGGTTCCAATTCTTAATGGTTTTCACTACATACCTTGGTGAACACACCCCAGTGAAGCTTCCTACTTCAGAAATAAGATGATGATGATGCACCGACTGACAAAAACTATTTTGTCGGCGTATTTTAAGTTCTAAAACCGCTGTTTGCAAGTTGTTGTTGTGTTCAAACAAGGGGAACAATGCTGTAAAGGCTGGGCTATAACAACACATGTTGGGCTTATTAGCGTGCAAACATGTGGGTCGCATTACTAAAGAAAAAGTACAAACACACACAGAGAAAGACTGCAGGACATCCTGATATATATCCAGGATCTGATGTCATTTTGATTTCATACCTCAAAGAGATGCTTAATGTGAACAAAAATAATCCAGATAACATAAATATACATACATTTTTGGCTCTCCTTTAGGTTTGTAAACACAGCAAAAACCCCTTGTTTACTATATTTATAAAAAAAAAGAAATATGCTTGAAGTTTATAATATTTTTTACATTTGCCTGCAATTAAGACTGTGACATGTTGGTTTCATCTTGCAGTAAATTATGTGAATGTCAAAACCTTTTGAGCCCAATTTATTGAGAAATAAAGAAAAACATTAGCCATTTCAGCATAAGCCAGTTAATCACAGCGTGGTTTGGCAGTTTTCTGCGGCTGACAAACACCGAGGCATTTATTCGGGTTGTCCAGCAGCTTTTTCCATCCATCAGACGCATGTTGGGAAAATTAAACATGGTTTTTAAAATAATCACACCCGGCAAAACCAGTTCAACATTTAATCTGTTAAGAGTTTTCATTTAGGTGAATTCAACAACGGCTTTAAATTGAAACTCCTAAACCAGAGACATGCAATACAAGCAACACAAATACTCCACATGCCTGATATGCAGCAGCACGTTATGACTCCTCCTCCTTCCAAGGAAAGATGGTAGCCTTCGTTTTTGTGGACTTTGCAGAGGGCTGGAGCAGTAAGGCAGGTGTCCCACTGGGTTATGAGAGCCAGAAGCTTTGCATCTGGATCATTTCCTCGGCACACAGGCTCCACACTGGGAACTCCTCATAAAGCTGCACATATGCCAAAGAACCCTGTATCCCTCAGAATTCCTCATCCATGTCAGCCTGTATGTGGCAGCTGCGGTAACAAGCAGCAGGTAACAAGCTGTGACAAACTCACAACTGAGAGCGACACATGCGTTTTGTCTCTCACACTGTCAAATATGCCTGCGCTAATAGCCAAATACCGTGGAAGTGTGTTTCAGCGTGAGCCAGAAAAAAAAAAAATCATTTTATCACCATGAGAGCAGGGTGCGATTCATGGCGGGAGGATTACTGGAGCAGCGGACGAATGATGAAACCTGGATAAAGTATAAGTACAAAGTGTGTGAGTAAGACTCCTGCTCACTGAAAAACCTTTCCACACCGGTTCACTCTACGCTCGATTCTCCTCGGACAAAGCTGAGAGATATCTGAATGAAAGAGGAAGCCAGGAAGGCAATGAAATGTGGAAAAAGAGGGGGAATGGAAGCTGGACTATTGCCACGGTCCAATCTCGTGAAAATGCAGAAGTGCTTTGAGAAACATTCCTTCAATAGGCCGAGGGAACCTAGTGAGACTCCTGACGATGAGGAGACGTCAGGAGAAATCATGCTTGGCTAAACACAAAAAGCACTCAGAGAAATGAGATTTAATCTGCTGATCTTAGAGTAAATTAGCCAGATGTAAACAGCCAGTGCCATTTGTGAGAAAGTTCACTTCCACAGTCCTGCTGCTTGGAAAAACGAAACACCAAATATCACCAATGAAATAAACTCTGCAAACACTGCTTTTTTCTTTTCTTTTTTTTTATTAAAGGTCAACATGAAACTTTCACAAGACACGGACATCACAAATGTGGGAATCTGAGGGTGAAGGTTAACAGGCCACACTGAAACACTTTCTCCCTGAGAATGATCTGCCTCCAGTCCTGAGATGTGGGAAAGGGAGTTTATGCAATTACATCACATTGATTTATGGGAGAGAGAGGAAAGATAGGGAGAGGATGGAAACTGAGCTGCTTGGAGAGGCTCCAAGATTAAGTCCCAGAAGAAACACAAGTCAATAGATTTACACCACAGAACATGATGGATCTGAGACAATCGTACGGGGAGGACTGCGGTCGTAGAAGCACGGGCAACACGGTGAGGTCAAACCCATCTGAAATTATTGGTTTCGATTTAAAACTAAAAAAAAAAAAAAACCAAAACGCTAAACTATGAAAACAGACATAATTGTAATGCAGACTCTTCTCTGCGAACCTGCTCATGGTTGCACACGCCAATAACAAGCTCAGAATAGCAATCACACCGCTGCTGATATACTTTTAATTCTCTCAACTCAACTGAACTCAAGCAGAGGGACTGATGCAGATGCTGCTGATGCCGTCTTGAGTATTAATTGGGATGGTGACGAAATTGTGAGTAATGCGCTCAAGCGTGCACTGCAGCTTTTGTGGGGTAGCACAGGCTAACAGTTATAAATAAATAGTCCACTTAGTGCTCCCACAGTCCTGAAACAGGACCACAGGAGTGACCACCGCTGGGATATTTATGGCGAAACACATTACAGATTATGTGTTTATTTAAACGTCTGACTGATTTTAAAATGAAAAAAAAAAAAAAAAAGACTGTGATGCACATTCAGCAATCCTGCGAGCTGAAGCAGAGGAGTACTGCAGATCAAAGGTATCCAAGGGGTCTGTTATATAGTCTTAACAACAACAAAAATATATCTACAAACAGCTGCAAACAACATTTAAGCCTAGAGAACAAATATAAGATGCAACTCATTACTTTTCACGGCGTGGGACTTGTGTTTATGTGAGCCACCAAATGGTGAAGAGATGAACAAAGCAGAGGGAGATTACAGATGATATCCCGTATAATGAGCTGTGGTGATGCAGGAGGAGATATGGAACGCTTTCTTTTCTTTCCTTTTTTTTCTTTAAAGTTGCTGTCTGCAAAGTCTTGAGCTTCTTGGAAGCACAACACACATTTGGCTCAAGCCAAAAGCAACAGGATAAATATATAGACACACGGAGCTGACCAAATATTTGAAGGGGGGTGTTTTGAAAGCTCAGTGTATAGACTCCACGGCCGCACCCGATGTGGCAAATAGCTCACCCTGAGATGTTTTGAGTGAGGAAAGGGTAGACATCTGTTCCTTATTTTAAAAAAAAAAAAAAAAAAAAAAAAAAAAAAAAAAAGGGGGGGGGGGGCTTGTCCATTTCCAAAGTGCCTGCAAAGATAAGCAAAAGTGGTTGTGATAACTGCCCGCTATATTGGCTTTCCTCTGCCTCATTGTTTCTTTTGTGAGACCAAATTTTAAGCATTAAAAGGAATTCATCTAAAAGCTGTTTTATCTTTGTTAAATCCTGTTTTGTCATCTGTCCAATTAAAGCAGCAGTCTGGAGCCAGCAGCAGAACCACCATTTTTTTTTTTTTAAGCTAAAAAGAACCTTTACACGTCCAGGGGTTTTCACAGACACCCACAAAATTACTTTGGCTTCATAGTCGATGCCGAGAGATTTCATATGGGATCTGCCTCCTGCCAAGCGTTATCGGGAAAGACGATCTGGCAAGCGATCCTCCGGGGTGCAAACTCTTGGAAAATTGCCTGAGCTGTCTGTTTTGTCCTCAAACACTTCACACTTGTGAGCGTCACAACCAGGTGGTCAAGAGTACATTGGACCACTGTGCGAGCAGCCTGTCATCTTGACGTGAGACGAGTGACAAAACGAGCGGGAAGCCAGCCAAGCTCACCTGATGTTCCACTGAGGGGGGGAAAAAAAATCTCCAAGTGTGTCTGATCTGGGGGGGGGGGGGGGTGTTCTCGCTTTTTGAACATTTAAATCGATGAGCACTGCAGCCAATTTGATTTCACATACTGGAGACACCTGTCCTGCCTGTGCTATCTTTGACAAACACACGTGAAGGTGATCCCTGGATGCTGGTGTCAGAAATGTTGGAATCAAACACATTTTCATAAAAATATCAAATGCTTTAATATTACTTTAAATAATTAAACAGTGGCCAGCTTTTTCAATTCCACAGACTCTCTTCTCAAGCTTCAAAGCAAAGAAGCAACAGAGAGTTACGGATTAAGGAAAAGGGAATTATGCTTCATGGTTTGCCTGTGTTTACCCTAATAACTATTAGTGAATAAAAACTATTTTACCATGAAGAACTACAAAAGAAAAAAGAGATCTATTTTCTTCTTAGAAAACGCATGACTTCTTAAGAATTCCTCTTGGAAGTTGCAAAGCCACAGAGAATATTAAATGCAGCACATTTCCTTCATACTAATGGTGTGGTTTGCTTGTGGCTGCAACACATCAGCTGGGGTTGACGTACCGTTTGCCCAAAGGACAGAGGCCGGGTTTTAGTGCACTGACCCATGAATGCTGTCTCGAGCACGCCGCACTTTTAAAGAGGCAGCAGGTTAAAAATTTCATAAAGCGCCATGAAAAAGTCATGAGGCAGCAGTGCGTACCGTCTTTGCCGTCTAATTGTTTTCGCCTTTGAGGAGTAAAAATAACAGTCTACACCGTGTACATCTGATCTGCTGTTAAAAGGCAATTATTCAGTCAGACGTGAAGGGGGCAGACGTTCAGCACGCAGGGAGGCTGTCCAAGAACCATCACTACTATCTTCACACAGGCCTACTCTGGATTGCTGGAGGATGCTGGTTCACTTGGACAACCTCAGTTGGCTTTGAGGGATACATTGCGAGCAACAGTTCAGCTTCAGTTTTCAACCACATGTAGTCCAACAGTGCGACTGTGTGCAATAAACAAGGACGACGCTGAAGGGAAGCTAAATCCGGCAAGGAGCACACCTGTGTCACACTCGTAAGACGCTCCATAACCTCAGGCGACAAAACGTTATTGCACGAGTAAAGCGAATCACAAGCAAGCCTGCAAAATGTAAACAGAAAACAGCGGAGGCAGACGCCCGCCACATAAACTGCCACGACTTTTAAAGATTTTCACTTTCCTGTTAACAAGCTCGAGGTAAATGCAGTCGTCTCTCTCAGAGGCTTGTGATCATGGTGGGAGAGAGACCGTTATTTGCCCCCCCCCCCCACAAGTTTCCCCAGGTACAGCTTCTAACCTGCTGCGAGCTTCTTTTTTTTTCTTTAATTAGAAAAAACCGATCTGTGGCCTTGATGCCCTGGAAGCTAACAGGGAGCCCGTATGTCTAATAGACCTGTGGCAAGTCTGACCCTGTGGGAGGGCCTGTAACATTGCTGTTATTCCACAGGAGCTACAGGGGGGAGCAGCACTGTGGACGAGGTGTGTGGGCTATAAAGACAGCAAAGCCAGCCAGCTGACAGGAAAAGGGACTGAAACGTGAATATGAACGCACATAATCAGTTTGCAGTGAAAGAATCACATTAGCCTACTTACGTCTCTTGAAGTTTACAACGTTTTCTTCCAGGTTAAAATAAAGAAATCTCTGCTTAGCTAAGGTTCCCCCCCTGTGCGATTCAAAACATTTCACCCACATTCAAGCAGATATGAAAGACATATGCAGTAAATATGAAGCAACCCCATTTTCCACTAGAGTTGTAGCAGCAGCACCCAGGCTGCAGGGGTGTGTGTGTCTGTGTGTGTGGGGGGGGGGGGGGGGGGGGGGGGGGGGGGGGGAGAGCTTCATGTGCACTTGTGGTTTTGTATTTGAGGTTTGTATGGGTATAACTGACTGGAACAGCAAAGTGTTATTAACAGACCGGGATGCAAACCCATATCACGCTGAATATAAATCTCCAAAAAGCACTCTATAATTCAGCCACTTTGGAAAAGCAACAGACAGCAAACAAGACGACGTCACACACCAACCAAGCGTCCGCTCTGTATCATTAAACCTGATGCGACTCCACCCTCACCGCTTTGTTTCCCCGACTTCCAATCAGAATGTAAATGTTTGAAAAAGTGAGTTAATGAGGTATCATCCAGCACCAACATGCCTTTAATTTGTTTACAGTGATAATGACCTAATTATCTGGGTCATCATTAACAACCTGCTGTCCATCCCTACGATAATTTGTACGCTCTAAATTGCCAAATCAATTTCTGACAAGAGCAAGTGTGTTTGTATTTGCAAGCAACAATTATCATATCACATTATACTGTGTAGCCCGTCGTCAGTGATTAAAAATAAACAGGGATATTTACAGCCGCTCAGATCCCCTGTAGGCAGAGGAAATAAAAAGCACCGTGCTGAATATGGAATAAAATAGGGCACATTTTAAAAGCCTGTGATGACTAATAGGGGTACTCTTGTAATGCTATGGCCTTTTTATCCAAAAACCTGGATGCACAGAGTGCGAGCACTCGAGGAAAAGAACCTACAGAAAGAGGAGATTTGGGACGCAGTTGTGGTTGAAGCAACAGAAAAAAGGAGGAGAAAAAAAAAGACCAGAAGCTGGGAGAGAGTCCCATTTCATCAGAAAAAATGCCTGAGTCAGGAGCAGAGAACCATTAGGCCCAGTGAGTCACAGGGAGAGGCTGTGAAAACAGATCTGAACTGAGTGCAGCTCCCAGTACCATCCTCAAAAAGCAGCCAAAGAGTACAACAGTGGCCTTAAACGAAGTGCGATGGGTTTTCATGTCCGCTGATGTCTCCTTATCAGTACATCTACTCAGATAATGCGCTCATGCTAGCCACAGACTGCTAATGTGCTTCAAGGATGCTCAATTAAATGCATAAGGGACTGCAGGAACTTTCTAAAGTTTGCAATTTTATGTGCAATTAGAAATAAAACAGCTGGTACACTGGTTGGTAAGAGGTTTTATTTGACTCAAAATAAAACAATAAAACACATATATTGGCTGGGAAAGTATTGTTTTTTGTTCAATTTTCTGTTGCTACCTACAGATGAGTAAATATAACTTAAGCTGCTCTGTCTGATATCCTTTTTACTCACTGCAATGATGCTCAGTCTTCAGTTTGCCTTGTTGCTTGGATGCAGATGTAGTGACTTTGCATCCGATTTAAAGGCTTTAAAAGCCTCACAAAAAATGGATGACCAGGATTGCATTTTGCAAGCAAGTCTTGCTCTCCTGGCACAGCAATGTTTTCCTTGCCTTCTCTCTGGGTGGTGAGCACTGGTGCACCGAGTCAGAGAACAATAAAAAAAAAAAGAAGTATGAAATATATTCTTCTTCTGTGTGTTTGAGTGAAAAATCTACATTCATGTTGAAATTGCAGATGTGATCTTAACTCCTGTACACCAGCAGATACTTATTATTTTTCGCTATCGATTACCATTGAAGCTTGATCAGAAAAACTTAGTGAATAACTGACTGATGACTGGCATTGATGACTCACTTCAGCTCTATAATTGCACAATTTCCAATTCTCACATCACCGCTGAGAGTCAAACACACAGTGAAGAATGCTTGAAACACAACACTGGAGCTGAAGTGGACAATCAGAGTGACGCTTTTGCACATTGTGCAAACAGAGAAACATGGTGGAGTCTTACAATGGAGAGTTTTCCCATTGTTGTAGAAAATGGGTTATTCTTCCTGTAACACACTTCTTTCCTTCCTCATTGATTCGTAAGCAGTGTATAATCCCCCCCCATTTGAGTTGCCTAATGAATCATGTGAGCACAGGGGCTTTATCACAATGTACAACAGCGAGTGAGTCGTTTCTGCAAAAGAAGACAAGAAACAGTTTAAAAAGGGAGGCCAAAAGTCATCTACAGTGAGAAAGAGCCAGCGTTAGGCAGAGAGCGTGGAGAACAATCGCATCCGTAAAATGAACTCTTCCTCTCTGGTACTATTTGATTATCAGCCCAGTGAGCCGGCACTGAACCCAATGTGAGCGAGCCCAGCCGCAAACACAAAACAAATGCCTCCCTTTTACACACCTAAAGCAAAGAAAACTTGTGAGGCACTCTGCTGTACCTTTGCTACAATGCTTTCTGCATCAGCGACGTGCTTAAACTTAAACATCATTCAGTACAACCAAGTCGCTCCACTCTCTGAAGCCAGGCAGATAATCTCACCGTGTCACATACCTAGACTCCTGGTCTGCCTAAGCCCCTCTCTCAGCTTTAACTACATCTGGGGGTGGGGGGGATGAATAGACCACAAGGTGATGAAGAAACCTCCCGGCTAAAGCACAGGGGATTTAGCAAGTATGCTCGCTCTGTGTAATAACTCGCGGTTCCTCACCAGTAGCCTTTAATGGCCACCTGAGTGAAATGGTTTATTAATTCTGAAAAACATTATGCAGAAGGAAAGATGGCTTGAGGGCGGGGTTGGTGAGGGGAAGCAGGGGGGAGACTTTGAGATATTTGAACAATCTGAAACGTGGCTGAGAGTGCCCTCAACTAAGAGCCATAAGCCTATTGGAGAGCCTGCTATCTGCTGAGGCCAGCTTGCCACATACATACCTTTTACCTCATTACCTGCTCTGCACAGCCATTATTGAGGGAAATAGGGTGAACGCTAGATAAGCACAAAGAATTCTTGGGCTGAGCACAAACAGACGTCCTGCTTCCTCCAGATAAAAACGGAAGAGGCCCCTTCAACTTCCTGCTCTCAGCGAAGTGTGGAGCTGCCAACTGCCCCATGTTTAGGTCACTCTCTGCTTCCTGGTGCACATGGAGACACACCGGGGACACAGGAGTGCACGATTGTGTGTTCATGCAGAAACATGACTCGACAGCAAGCTAAGACTGAATTTATATTCACGTTGATTGGTACTTTATAATATTTATAATTATATGCATCTCAAATAAACAGTTTATATGCACTATGATGTAGCAAAACCTTTTAGGTGTGTTGTGTTTCCAACACACCTTTGTTCTAACAAGCAACTGCACTCGTGAGGTATCCAGAATTAGCATATAAACACATACAATCATCAAATATAAAATTATAAAGTCCCCTTAGAAGGATATGCAAGCGTTTAAAATACTTGCTTAACCATACTAATGCTTAACAATTTCCATGTCTCTTTTTCGCTATGGCAACATTTACAGTATAAACAATTTACTGTGTCTACTTGCTGCTACAGCTTTGACACAACACTTTCTCACTCCTGACCAAAATTTGTTGATACCCGATGCAAACTCTTTCCTCGATCCAGATGGATGTTGTTAATCAAAGAGTTTGAATGCCTAGATGATTATTTTTACACTTTCCTTTTCCATTTTTCCTCCAGTTGTTTGGTCAGGATCACGGTTCAGGTTAAAACACCCAATTATGACACACTTCACCAGACAAAGTTTTCTGATTTGCAACGAGCTTCTCTCCAAGCAACGACAGCAGCACAGCAAATTTGAGTCTCAAAGCATCTACTCCAGAGGTTTAGGGACTGAGTCAATCCTACTGGAGAATCTTGCACATTGAAAAATGATTTAAAAAGGGATATGCCTTAGACTGCTTCCCCAGCGACTAATACCCAAGAACAAAACAGAAAATGGAAGCGTGAACGGATGAAGGTTGAAGATGATGGGGAGGGTAGCTAAACCCTAGAAAACCCAAGAATGTGCAATACCGCTGGTCAATACTGCAATAAAGATTTGGCTTTTTAAAGATGGTGCATATTAGCTGTTCACTTCCTTATAAAAGCTAAGTATAGGTCAATCAAGAATGTAAATAATCTGGTACGAACAAGGTTAAATGTTGCCGTGCCTGGCACATTTAAAGAGAATAACATTTTTCCTATTCTAATTAAGGGCAGCCTCATCTGAGGAGGTTAATGTGTAAATTCATATTGGAGTGTGGATGAAAGTACCATTTATTGCGCATCGCCGGACAAGATAAGAGCTGTTGTTTGTGCTTGCTTCTTCGCTCTCCAAAATGTCTCATCAGACACTTGTGATCTCAACATGCTTGTTTTGGCCTGCCACAGTTTCAGGCGTCCTCAGCGAGAGGAAGTAGTGGGCTTCACTGACCTCGTACGCTCATTTTTCTACCGAGCTTTGCTGCGTTTTGCTTTCACGGAGGAGCAAAGTTTTCCACCTCGGCTTTATATTTTAGCAGAGCTGTGTTGTGATCAAACTTCTAGCGGAAAAACTGCCCTCAGCAGAGAACATCAAAACACGCCGGTTTGGACATTCAAGCGCAGACGTGGCCCGTACACCAACACGCACCTTCGCTGCTTTTAAACAGCTGATGAAAAATACACCTTTCAGAAAGTAAATTATTTCTGCCAGCTGAAAAGCAAATTTCATTTTCTCCTGTCTCTCGACAACAAAGATGCCGAACCCATTACAGGCCGGGGCCTCTGCATCACACACATTAAATGAAGGGTCCTCTAGCAATCGAAAAAAGCAATTTTCTCATTGAGCCAATAGATACTCCATTTAGTTCCGGGATCTCTACGGACCACTGCTGCTGTAGTGAGGCTGATACAGGGGAAAGCGAGTGTAGAGTGATGACCCAGCCTCATTTTCCCTGTGCCTCCGCTGCTCTGAACTCATCAATATACAGACGTGTACTGCAAACTGTGTAAGGGCAGAACGAAGAAAGGTACGATGAGAAAGGATGGGAACGAGATGAAGAAGGAAAAATAGATTAGATGCAACAGACGGAGAGAGAAAGAGAAGATGGAAGGAGGTTATGGTGAGGCATAGTGAATCAGGAATGTAAACTCAGGGTCGGTGATCAGCCTCCCCACCCCGTCATTTGCATGCACATCAGCTGATATTAAAGAAAGAGAGAAAGAGTGAAACAGGAGGGGACGGAGAGAAATCAGAGGCACCCAACCATGTGGAACCGCAGACTGATTAATTTCAGGCCTTTAATGAGCGATGCACTGCCAGGCCAGGCGGCATCAAGTCAGTCACCCCATCTTCACAGCGGGAGCTGCCATACACTACAATTCACACTTCCCCATCTCTGCCAAGGACTGAATGACACAGGAGCAGAGAACTCACCACACTTCCTCTCCCTCTTTCCATCTCGCCTTCTCTCTCCTATTAATGTGTTTTTGCTGTTCACTTCAGCGCTGGCGCATAAACGTGTGATTAAAAGCAACACATTATCAGAGGCACTATTAAAACGAGTGCACTGATCACCGGTGGCAAGTCTCACACCAGGTGTTCTCTGTCTGTAGGTGGAATAAATATCAGCCGGGCACGCCGGAGACTTGAGTCTACTCAAACATGTTCCCATCTAATTGCTGTCCTCCGGAGTCTGCATTGTTGCTGCTAACCTTTATTCCCCGTATAAATTACACTGTAGGTTTGCTGACATTTGTACTTGTATTGGAAACATCGCTGAGCAAAAAAACAATTTCTATTTTCCAACACTCATGTGAATCAAGCTGAGGAGAGAAAGGCTTCAGGCGGAGTTTAGTCATCCGTGTTGGCTGCTGCTCCAAAAGCATCAATACTACTGTTTCTTTTCCCCCCTTCCTCCTCCTCCTCTTTCTTTCTGTCTTTTTTTTTTTTTTTTTTTTTTTTTTTGACAAGGCAAATGTTCATCCGCAACATGGTGAACAAACATGCCTCTGTTCCCAGTTTCTGTGCTTCTTCTCCAGCCACCAGCTCACATTCATCTGATTTGTAGGGGGGAGAAAATGATAATAAAGAAAATAAATAAGGTGGAACAAAGAGCAGGCAGCAGAAAGAGAGACGGAGAGAGAGAAATCTTCACATGAGGCAGCAGTATAGTGGAGCTCAGCTCATTTATCAAGACAGAAGCTGATTTGTCAGTCTGTCCAAGCTGCTGGGGCGTGATATGATTCTGCTTTCTCCTGACACACTGTACCAGCCTCGGGGAGACATGGGCCCGGCAGTGACTTTAACTTGAGGCGAGAGAGCCCAGCAGACCACGCTCACCTGGACACACCGGTGAGCGTGTTAATGGGTCCCTTGGAGCCAATCTCCTTGGGCAAAATCTGATTATAACCCGATTCCCAGCTGTTACACTCAGTGACAGATGTTTTGAGTTTCTCACTGCATACTGAGTGAGTTAGAACGTCAACTTTTCACTCTATCCAACTTATCAGTTTAAAAACAAAAACAGCCCAAGTTTACTAGGAAAAGCCACAAGTACGGGACTTTCCTAAGAGTGCCGGATTTGCCCTTTCAGTCTCTGAGTATTTCATGTCTGGTCCAGAGGAGCTCTGACAGACAGAAACATGGAGGAGGTGATTTTGGATGATGCATCCCTCTGATTAACGCGAACTGACAGTGAACTCCTGCCCTACAACGAAGGTAGCGCCATGAGAGACATCCATTTGGTGGCTCCATAAGTCTCTGCAGACAGCCTGCCCGTTTTTTAGCTGGACCCCCGTGGGAAGAAAGCCAGCTTGGAGACTGACAGACGTCGCTCTGGACTGCCCCTGCTGTCAGGTTTCTCACACTATAACCCACAATTAAATGAAAAGATTGAACTACTTTCAAAGAATGTAGATATGCATCGATGCATTTTTTTTCTGCATCTCTAAAAGACGAAAGAGAGATCTGACCCGTGGTTAAAGAGGTTTTAACAACCCAATAAACGACTTAAACAATTAACAAGCGCGCTCCTGCTCGTGTCACTTCTTGCGAGGCATTTCATTTCTGCTCCTTGTTTGATGTGAAAATTAAACTCTCCGCAACAAAGTAGCTTCTGCAGAAATCAAACAGTGCGCACACAACAACACCCCTCACACCACCACCCATTAGACAATTAGACACGCTGTTGAAAATAATGACTCAGTTCAACGAGGCAGTCACGAAATTCTCTTTTAAATCTTTTGCCTCGGTGCGTAACATTTGAGTTGGAGACACTTCTGAAGAGCAGTTTCTTACCTCAGTGCCGAAACCTCTGGCTGTGACACGCTGTTTTCGCTGCTACTCACAGCCTATTTCTGAGAGCTGCTACTACTGATTGCAACCTACGTATTCAGGTGAAACAAAACCAAAAAGAAAAGAAAAGAAAAAAAAGGAAAGGCGGAATCAGCTGGGATGTCCACTGGAGTGAAACGTGCCCAACGGCGTCCAACTGTGAAAAAAGATCCACCACTACGAGATCGGCGATCCCAATTTAGACCCGCACGCAGTGTTTGGGGGAAGATTGGTATGCAAACAGTTTTCTGAACTCACTGAAAGCTGAGCGGCTCATACAGCTGCCTGCTCTGCTCCGGAGGGCGGAGACTCCGGACCACATACACGCCTCGAGTTTACGCTCACTGTGTTGTTTGTGCGTGTGTGGCAAAACGCAGCAGAAACGTGCGTTTACCAGCTTAATGGAAAGCATCAATCTGTCAAAATTAGGTGTAAGAACAGATGGGTGGTGTAATACATATCGCCAAATATGCCCTCCCCCCAAGTATTTTAATAATAATAATAATAATAATAATAATAATAATAATAATCATAATAATCATAATCATAATAATAATCATAATAATAATAATAATTAAGCTAGTACCGATCAATCAGTTCTTGAAAAGTTCATTAGTCACACATTCATTCAAATACCACCAAACACAAGTGTAATCAACTGTAATAACGGCCCCAGACCCCGACCCCCTGCTTAGATTTGGTCTCCACTAAGTTGTTTCTACCTGGTTTCCAAACTTTGGGGAACTCTGGATCTCTTAGGTTTTGTTCATTTATATTCAACCTTTATTGAACTCAGAATTGGAGCTGCTGAGTTCAATAACTGATTAGGCCTAGTCCATCTAAAGAAAATCATAATTTTTAATGGGTAATTAATTGTTTAAGTCTTTAAATAGGAGGGGGAAATGCAAGGAACCTTCTCTGTGTCTCATAGTTTAAAAATAAATAAAATATAAACGCAAACTGGGTGTGGGAAAGATAATTTACACACTTATCTGTATTGAAAATAAGTTGCAGCACTAGGCATGATTCAAATAATCACTTCTGCAGCTTGTGGTTAGCAGAGAAATGGCTTATAAAGTTGCTGGGTTGCTGGATAAAATGATCATAATGTTTGCAATCATCCCTTGTAAAGGAAAACCGTCCGCTCAGTGTCTTTTTTGCACAGATGAGGGACTCTGTGGTTCCCTATCTAACATTACAGGGTTTTTATCTTATACTATATAGCATCTTGAGATTGCTGCTGTTGTGATCTGATGCTATATAAATAAAACTGAATTGAATGCCGTCAACACTTTGGGGGAAACTAACAAAATTCCACAGCACAGAACAATATACTGCTTCTAGCGAGTACCCCAAGGCATACAGGAATATTATCTTTATGAGACTAACGAGTATGGGTTCCTTTGAAGCACTGTTGATGACAGTCACAGATAAGCAACAACTTACACATAGGCAGCTGATAGTTATTGTTTGTCCCTTGTTAATTATTCATGCTGTGTGACTCTCTCACCAGCCAGAAAACAAGGCGAGTGCTTTTGTTCCAGGTTTGGGGGCGTGGGGGGTTGAGCTTGAAGTGTTTTCTATCCCTCTGTGCTCCTCGTGTCACCAAATCTACTACAGATGGAGAGCAAGATAAGCGCTCCGGAGACTGATCTTTTTTGCCCACTCCTCTAAGGTCATGACACTGACATTCCCACTGGCACATGTGATACCTCCAACCCCCAGTCTCCTGACTCTTTGCTCATTGGCTCTCGGGACACGTCTATTATTTTAAATGTATTTCTAATGTTAAAAACAACAACAGCAAAAAAAAAGAAAAGAAAAGACATCCAGCGACTTAATGTGAAGTTTGGAGGAGGGCAAAGATTAGCTTATGGAAAGGCTGGATTCAATAGCTCTTCGGGGTTCAGGCGTAGGGCGAGTAAAGAGAGGTATATCTGGAATGATTTGGCTGCAGAGAGAACAGCTGTGAGGTATTTTCCTTTTGGCTCCTTGGGTATTTTCAGAGGGCTCAGAGTAAAGAAAAGCTGAAGTGAATCACTGACTAAACAGCCCCACTCCCATCTGAGCGCTCACATGGTTCACTGGCGATGGGAGATGTGCACTCTTTAAGCTCTGACACGGTTCAGTTGAGTGATTATTTGTTCTTTTCTTAGCTAATCAGTGATTGATCAACGAATGTACTGATCTGTTGTCCACATGATGCAGCGCGCCAGTCACAGTCAATACACAGCCACAAAATTGGATTACAGTCTCGGGTTTTGACCTTTATTTGATGGCCTAAGTCGGATTGTAATGGCTTAGAGTGACATTTTATCCCCCCCAATACAAAAGAAAATCCAGGAAGTTATTTGTTCTCGAAACTCCAAGTCATATTTAAGGTGCTTCAGATGGAAACTGGTGCAATTAACCATTTATTTGTTTATCATTGCTGAGAGTTTCCAGCTAAGTCATGTGCATGTTAAACTGTTTAGAATTTGGATTGAAAGCAGACTTCATTACTGTTTCTCCTCCATCCATGCAGCTGCCAGTGAAATTTACTTTTGTGTCCATGGTAATCACATAAGATGCACATGACACTCGCAGGTAGAACTATCTCAGCCTATAGGCAGCTCCTCATATGCACATCCTTATCGCACACATACCCATTTAATTCAATTTACACTGCCGGCACTTCAATTTCACACACATAGCATCATAACACATGCTATCTCATTAAACAGGCCATGGCCATGCTTCACAAGCTCACACAAAGTGGGACTCATTGTTATGTACACACAGAGACATGCATAAGCACACACAGGGGATGGAGTCTGAAGGAATTTCCCCAGCAACGGCATAGGAGTAATTTAATTTACCGCATTTTGTGTTAATGCAATGCTGTCTTGTTTTCTCTTTAAATGTTTTGCAGCATGAAAATATCAAGTCCTTATGAGCAAAGGATGAAATATCACCATTGTGTAGCCACTGGAGGGAGAAAATAATGCTCCTACACTTCAGCAGCACATTTTAAAGCCGGAAAATCTGTGAATGTTTCTGCTTGAACAATCATTTCAGCCATTAATCAATACATAGAGAGTGACAATTTGTTTTCTATCGATCAGCTAATCAATAGGGTAATTGTTTGTGTTCTAGAGGTTGGCTAAATATGTAGCTAGAGTCAAGGGGCCAATAACTTGGAGGGGTAGGATCACATAGGTTTATACTTCTTCCTATTCCTTTTAGGAGTTACTTATATGCAGATGCATGGTTAATATATTCCGTATGTTTGAAATAAACAAATCTATCTATCCAACTTGTCTTTAAGACTGAAAGCAGATGGAAACAGCTGGCTAAAAACTACTACCAACACCCATGGAGCTTTCACGCTAACACCGTAAGTTTACATTTAAAACACAGAGGAGCCTGGCCACACCTTCTGGAGCAGAACACATTTACCCCCATTATATGCATCTGTCAGCTGAAGTGCTATTGGCTAGAGCTCTGTGTCTACTTAGTTGTAAGAAAGCTAATGTCAGTTATGCGTTAGCAAGGCACTATTTAGCCCTGAGTTAGCAAACATAATTAGCGTTACTTATAGCTTTTAGAGTATTTTACATTGCAGTGTAACACTGTCCAGTGAGCCTAAGGTGATATTTGGATTTTTACCTTATTAGTGACCAGTGTTGGTCAAGTTACTTGAAAAAAGTAATCAGTAACTAATTACTGATTACTTCCCCCAAAAAGTAATCCAGTTACTTTACTGATTACTTATTTTCAAAAGTAATTAATTACTTAGTTACTTAGTTACTTTTTAAAAACATGATTTACAACCTGAATAGGTGATGAAGAAATAGATCTTTCAGCCCAGTTCTACTTTTTCTGCATAATCCATCATACAAAATGTAATCAAATGGAAAAGTCTCTTTTTAAAACTTGTTTTATTAGTTTTAATCTTTTAACTTTATGCATCAAGCAAAAATTAAATTATATGCAACATTTTCTGACTGGAAGAAATTTGTTTAATATTTAAACCTATTTTCTGCACATTCCAGCACATGAAATAAATTTTTTTTTGTGTGTTTACACTCAGTCTTTCAAATAGATGCAAGTAAAACACAGCAGAAAATAAATAACATCAAAGACTAGCGGTCCTGTTGCTCTATTTTCACCTGTAAAGCAGGAGTCGGGTAGGCGGAGGTTTACCCTGGTGCAGGTGTGCCACAGCGGTCAGTGGAAGAATCCGCGAGTTTCTCTGTGAGTTTCCCATTATGTGGTAGCTACTCGGTGCTTGCTTGGAAGTTTAGGGGGGTTTTTTCGCTGTAAAAAGAAGTTTTCTTCCCACGCACAACGGACGCTAATGTTTTTGTCACTTTTTATGGAATCAAACTCAAAGTAAGGTCAGTACTTCCACGCTTTAAACGCTGCACGCTCATACTCTCTCCCACACTCATATGATCCATTGTTGATCTGCACACAGCTGTTGTCACAATGTAGCACTCGCTTACATTCTCGCAAAAAAAAATCACGGTTTTAGTAACCAGTAACGCAGCGTTCCTACGGGAAAATAACGGTAATCTAATTACCGTTTTTGCAATAGTAATCCCTTACTTTACTTGTTACTTGAAAAAAGTAATCGGATTACAGTAACGCGTTACTGCCTATCTCTGTTAGTGACATAATGCTTGCTCCAAAGTTAGATATACTGATAACTGTCCGATTCTTTCAGTGTTACCTCATATCTTATATCTGTGTTACTTTGGTCCCTGAAACACACAGGATTGACTTTCTTGCAGTGCAAATTAAATGAAGCAGAATTAAATTGTATAAAAGATGGACACAGCGTCTGGGTCTGAAAAGTAAAGGCAACCGTAAAGAATCTTTAAACCTGCATTGTTTTTTGGCTAGCAAGAGGTGACGCCTCTATGTGCAAAAAGTGTTAGGACTGTATAAATGTCTACACCAAAGGTATGCCAAATTATGCAAGAACTGGACTTTCAGTGGCAACAGATCTTATGGGTAGAATGTGAAATTGTATGGAGGTGGTCAGCAGAGAGGTACAACAGTGAGTGTCTAGACCCATCTGTAAAACACGGTCGAGGCTCTGTCATGGTTCGGGACTGCATTTCTAACAGTGATGTTGGGGATCTTGTCAAAATTGATGGAATTATGATGAAAACTATAATGAGATTTTGATCCATCAGCTAATACCATCTGGAAAGCATCTGACTGCCAACAGCTTCATTTTTCAACATGGCAGTGATGCCAAACACACTGCCAATGCAGTAAAAGCATACCTAGATAGCACACGTTTCAGTAAATCACCTCACCTATTTTTCATTTCCCTTGCAAAATATAATGAAATCAAGGGTGACTCTTGCACATTACTGTAAACAGAGCAGTCCAGCCATAGACTTTTATGACAGATCAATTTTTTTACAGGTTATTTACTTGAACAAACAGACCTTTACTTGTCCCAAACTGCGCAGTTTGTCAATTCTGATTAATGTAAGACCCTTAAGCGCACACAGTACACAAATGTGAACACATCTTTGCAGCCTCAATCTGTCAGGGGGCATCAGCCAATGCCCAGGGGGGACGTGGCATGTGTCCCAGCTTTTCTGCCCCCTCTAAGTCTCCAGGACGGGACTCAAGCTGTGAGGCAGAGAGTAGACTCATCCTTTGGATCAGGGCTGTATAACACACATTCAAGTTGCAATGCCACTGCACTGAATGAGCTTGCTGTCTTTAATTTTCCATTGTATTGTTTGAGTCATAATTTGGTTTTCCAGATTGAATTTAGGCATGCATTTGCCCAGAGAGGAAACTTTTGGAGAAAAAATGATGATATATATATGTGAAATATATGGGATTTAAGCTGAAGCAGTACTTGTGAAGAGAGTGGCAAACAAATTTCCCCTCTATGACTTTGTCTGCGACACCATTTAAAATCAGTGTGCTTTCACATGAAATCATGTGTGAATTCATGCGGCTCCATCTGGCTTAGTGAGCCTGTCTGCATCTGTCACGTTCACCAAGCTGATGGAGAAGGGTTAGAGGAAGGTGACAGTAGACGTGTCTGTTTAACTCTTAAGCCAGAAGCTAAGGAATCATCTTTATTTGGAAACACCTTCATCTTAGCAACTCTGTGGTGACTGCGTGTGTGTGTGTTACCTGGTGGTAACTGTTATGGTTCAAAAATATTGGGGATGGAGACAAGAGAAAAACCACAATAACAACACTGGTCCGGTCGGGTTGAGTCAAACGATGATTTAATGATCACACACGTGGGAGATGGACACTGATGCAGACAGCCTCAAAATCTCAAAATGGTGGAGCATTGCTCAAACTTTTATAGCCTCTGGTGCCTCCACCTTATCATACAAAGCCTAAACATTCACATGCTTTCTCTCACACAGCGCCTAAGCTACGACCTTTGCTCCCTGTTTATTTGCTCCTGCTGAAATGGGGCAGAAAACTCCAGCACACTCTGTTCTCTTCTACTCAGACAAATTAGATTTCTTATAACTCAGCAGTATAATGCATCATAAAACAATATCATTCATTCACAACAAGTCAGCAGTTTAATGTAATGCAAATCAGTTTAACTAATGCAATAGTTATCAGCTTCTTCTAATTCAGGAGAATAATGCAAACTAAAACTACAT
The DNA here is from genome assembly GCF_963969265.1 of Rhamphochromis sp. 'chilingali'. Lineage (NCBI taxonomy): Eukaryota > Metazoa > Chordata > Actinopteri > Cichliformes > Cichlidae > Rhamphochromis > Rhamphochromis sp. 'chilingali'. Next base: position 54,210,481 of record NC_137930.1, on the reverse strand, counting down.
AATAATTCACAATCTTTAATTAGGGGTATAACATGGCATAAAATAATATTATAATCTAACATAACCTAGCAACAAGCCCCCAGCGCTGTTTAGAGGAGTAATTGGACAAATCCGTGGGAAGAGGAATAAAGAAGGAAATCAGAGCATTAGCAGGCTAAATCTGGAATTAGAAAGCTTTGAAAGTATCTTTAAGGCTCACTGTATTGAGACTGCTCTGGATTGTGTTTCTCCCTCTGCGTGTGCATTCCTTAGCATTAAAAAAACACCTGTAGGCAATCTAGCGCGATGCCTTCCTCCACCTTAATAATTATGGATGTCTACCTGCTGTATCTCAGTCTGTGACAGGAGCCCGAGGATATGAGGGGGTGTGAGGGGGAATACTGTAGAGTTATATGCCAGTCTAACCAGATACTTTATACACCTCTTCATTCAGGAATGCACACAGCAGAAACATCTGGAGGGCCTGAACTTAACCAAGCGGAAAGGGGAAAGAAAGAAGCCACACACAAGGCTTATAGGGCCACGGGGTGAGTGCAAATGGAGAGTGTAAAGATGGAAAAGAGGAGCGAGCGGTCCATTTTTTACCTTTGCATGCTGACTCTCCACCCATCCCCTCTTGCTTGATGAGTGCAGCCATTTCTTTGCTGTTGTGGTGGCAGGCCAAGCGTGGCTGAACTCCCTTCATATACCGTACCTCCAGTCTTCCCAGGAGGATGAACTGGCTGATGAATGGAGGAAAGTAGGCCAGGCAAGCCACCGCTGCATCCCCTCCTCCAGAAATCTGATTCACTGGCAGGGAAAGATCCATTTGTCTGTCACACTGAATTTCTCTCCTTCTTCGTTTGACATGGGCTGTTTGTTCTATCTCAGATACAACATGCACTTTCTACTCTGTAGTCCTGTGCGTGTGCCACACAGTCTGCGTATGTTTTGACATACTTAATTCAAACAGGTTTACAAGGAAGCTGCTGAAGCCAGTCAGAGCCCCATGATGCTTTGCAGAAGTATGGAGCTCTGTGGTTACTGGTTGAGCCAGACACATTTTCTGGTCTGAGAGTCTTGGAAAATGGAACCGTGGGACATAGAAAGGTTTTTCCACCCCAAACACATTCACTTTGTGCATAAGACAGTCAGCACCATCGCTCATATTCAAATGAGTTCATTTGAACCAACATTAAAGTAGAGACATTACAAGTAAGAGACTAAAAGGATCCTGTAAGAAGTCTCCAAAGATATGCTACCCCTGCCCTCAAAGAGCCAATCATCCGAAAGAGAAATGAGCCAATCAAACTGTTGCACTGATGCGCGTGCACAGTAGCGCTATACAACAGTTCAGCTAATATCTGGTGGGAATTATATCCACTTGCTATTGGAGTAAAGATGTAGGTGAATGTTAAGCTGTTAATAAAGTTGTAATAATGTAATGTGGGGGGGAAAGCTTCTTAAAACCTACATATTGGGGCAGAGACAGCAGAAATTTTAATCTTTGGCAGTTCTATAAACAATTATACTGTAAAATTGCTCCAATTTTAATTCCGATTACACCTTTACACCTAATTACACCTAATATCACCATAATTAAAAAAAGATAAACAAAATAAAAACTATTATTGTGCTGGATTCTGATTTGTAATAATGCTCTTTCAGCTTTCATTTTCCTTTTCCCTTTCTCAAAACATCCAAATTCACTCCACGGAAAGTGCAAAGGGATACAAGATACCTGCCAGAGAGCCCTCATGCACTTGACAATTTGAAAGCCCTTGGTCCTCATGGACTTAACAGAAAGTCTGTGAGTGTGAATTTGAATGTCTTTGCTGCTTTTATGTCACATATTGGGCCAGGATAGGCATCAGGTTTTTGAGAAAATGCATGACCCTCTTACCGTAGCAGCATTTTGCACCCATGAGTCACTGTTCTGCTTCTACTGCGCCTCTCAATTCCTTGATTAAATAGTAATTTAACGTCTGGGATACAATCACTTGCTGTAGAAGATCTGTGGATCTGCTGTGATACATTTACAATGAAGAACTGCTTTAAATTGCTCTCTGATGTTTTACAGTGTACTTTGGTGGCTTGTCAGCCATAGCCTGCTTGTCTGGTTTTGAGTGGAGAGCAGCAGTCAGGTGTGGAAACAACATCACGGTGGTCACTGTTTGTTTTGCTTTGCGTCTTCTCTTTCTTCGGCCAGTTTGGGACCTCGTTGACCAAGTTTGATGTGAACACGTGTTTATAACATTTGAATACGGGGCCATAAGTCTAACAACTGTCATATCCAACCACTCTGGTTGTTGTTTTAATGTCCTGTGAGCCAATAATGACGTTCACAGAGTTTCTTTTGGATCTGATACACTTTACATTGCAGCCTTCCTACAGATGTCCAGGTAATTTTCCTCCTTTGGCTTCAGAGAACTCGTATACATAAATGAAATATGGATGTAGCTTGAAATCATCTCCAGCGGCATCCAATCTCTTGAATCAACTTTGGGGATGTTTCCCTGCCAACTTCTGCTTGGATACCAGCACTTCCTTAGCAACTGCATGGCCAGAGGCTATATATGTGCATTTAATGCTGACAGGAGCTGCAGGGCTCAGCTGTTGATGGAACACAGTTATCCTTTTTCTCATTACTGTCTGCTCTATGTGAGATTCAGCAGGCCTGAGGGAAACCATCAGAGACTTGCGCGTTTGTGTGCACAGTGTGGCCAATAAGGAGAACAGGCCGGCTCCTTGGAAAAAAAAACACCTGTTCAATACCCCGAACAGAAATCTGAGCACACAAATGAAGGATTTCTTCCTCATCACACTCCAGATGTCATCAGATATGATGTCAACAGAAGAGAAATTGCTCAGACATGTTCAAAGCACCAGAACTTGCGTGCGTGATTTTCGTTGAGCTCCCAAAACACAAATCACAGGCTTCTCCTGTGACCCTGTTTGTACATGCACTGGAACTGCAGGGTGGGCGGGTACTCTAAATCCACTCTGCAAAACAAAATGTACCATACTGGATGGACCTCTATTTTGGGCCTAATTCTAATGATAGATAAAAACCCCAGGGCAGAGAGACGTAATCTAATTTTTTTTCATGAGACATCTTGACATTTCATACTTTACAGCTGGCATCGCCAGACAAGTTGCGATGCTTGTTAAACCAAGTAGCTGCAAAAGGAAAAATGTCACAGAAACCTATAATGTCATTGGAGGAGAAAGCAATATAAACACTGTATTCCTCTTTATTGATTCCTCTCCTTCCACCCACAGAACTTATTGTGCGTGGGCAGCTCCTAATGGTCGTGCAAGGTCAACAGCACAGGCTTTCCACTGCCACAACAATGCATTTATAATTAAAGTTCAATATTGTAGAGCCGTATAGTCTTCAAATGAAATCTGCAGAATCTCCAAAGATATACAGTTAACTGAAAAACTGTCTAGATTGTGTAGTTTATTGTTTAAAGCTTATTATTACAATTAGTCTATGCTCACTTTTTGGCTCCAAGCAAGCTTAAGATTTTGAATTGATTCGGGGGTTTTTTCACCCATTAAATTAGTAAGCACCTCCTAAACTCTGTGATCTTGTTACTTCGCACATTCTCATGAAATCAGTGAGGTCTGCTGACCAGATGCTCCCGGCTGTCACGAGGTCCAGATAAAACCACTGACAAGTAGCTACTTCTAAGTTGTTGAACTGTCTGCTGCTTCACACGAGGATCTCACTGAAATCAGACGTCATTAAAAACCCAACTGAAAACACTTTTTAAAAATTCATCAGCTTTAAACCAAACTGAGTTAAGCCATGTTTTGTTACTTTGCCTCCAAGAGCCCAGAAACTCAGTTAATGCAGGGCTTTGTGAGGGCATACAGTACTAAAGATACATATAAATTAAAAGGAACTTGTGTCTGATTAGATGTTAAAGTTAGCTCAAGTATGGCTGTATTAATATGTTTTGAATCCAGTTTTTACTCACAAAAATGTCATATATACAACATGTGTGTAAATGACATATATGTGCATATAAAAATAGTAATAATAAATAAATAAATAAATAATAACAAAAAAAAGAAAGATTCTTTAGTTTTATTTTAAGGTTTAGGGATACCTCTCATTGTTGATGAGTCAGAGTTAAGGAAATTTGGAGATAAAAAGCTATCTCGACAAATGCACTGCACTTATAAATAGCGTTGTGTTCTTTTTTCATTTTAATTTTTATTAGTAGTAGTATTAGGAATAATTATTTAGACATAACATGTAGACGCAGAGTAACCTTTTAAGCAAAGCTATTAATTTGTACTCCACACCTCCCATCTGTGCTTTTAGTGATTATTGCCTCGCTCAGATCCAGAAAAAAAAGAAACTGCTGTCAGATTCACAAGCTACCGTGTTCAATATCAGTATAATTATAGGGACCAGGTGGTAATTATTAAAGGGTAAAAGCAATCATAAACATCTATCACAAAAATTGGCATCTACTAATTATTTTTGTTTTGCAGAAAATATAAAGTCCTGAATAGTTTAGGACTAAACCTTGTTAAATCTGAATATACTTGTTAGTTTGCTCAGACTTGAAAGGAACAAACAAGGGTTGGTAGATACACTGCCCTATTAGTTAAAGAAAGTCTTAATGCTCCATTGCATCGCTGAATTTTTTCAACAATGCTGCAATTGAAGCACTGGTGTAAAACGCACGACATACTGTTTACCCGTAGATCATCTAATTACTTGGCTCGTGGCAGCTGTCATGTTAAGGACATCCTCTTTTGTACTTTCTCTACAAGGGAGACATGGATATGTAAGTATCAGCAGCAAGCAGGTTCTGGTGGAGTCAAGTGTGCATGTGACTATGACTGCATGGCTTTTAGGTTGGGGTTGGAGGAACTCTTCCTCCCCCAGTCCAAAGATATGCTTGTTGGGTTAATTAGTCAATGTTTGTCTGTCTCTTTGTTTCACAGCCCCTGACTAGCCCTGTTATAGACTGTCCGGGTTGGACTCCACCACGGCCGATTGTGGCTGAAGAGTTCGGAGTTTGCCTTGTAATCGGAAGGTTGCCGGTTCGAGCCCCGGCTTGGACAGTCTCAGTCGCTGTGTCCTTGGGCAAGACACTTCACCCGTTGGCTACTGGTGGTGGTCAGAGGGCCCGGTGGCGCCAGAGTCCGGCAGCCTCACCTCTGTCAGTGTGCCCCAGGGTGGCTGTGGCTATAATGTAGCTTGCCATCACCAGTGTGTGAATGGGTGGATGACTGGATGTGTAAAGCGCTTTGGGGTCCTTAGGGACTAATAAAGCGCTATACAAATACAGGCCATTTACCATTTTTGTACTACGACACACCTGCCCTCACCCCCAGTGGTTAAGAAAACACATGGATAGATCTAATTTTCCATCTTACACACCTTTGTGCTGATGTGAATTAAAAAAAAAAAACCCTCACACATTCTCAGCTGTTTAATCTCTTAATAATCAAAAGACTAGAAATGATAGACAGCTATACACACTGATGGACTGTAATTAAGTAGCTGCCATGAAGACAGTGCTGGGACAGTCACGACACCATCAAGTCTGTCAAAGAACGTGAAAGGGCGAACAAGAAATAGACATTTATTTGTTCACCGACAAAAGACAAAGATGATACCCATTTTGTCACAATGATGTGACACTTTCATTTACCGATGAATCCCCATCTCATTATTTGAAGATGTCCTAGGTGTCGCAGAGACAATCCGGGTGATTGATTAGAACAGTCTATCGTGAGTCCATGGTACAAATCTTTGTAGAAAGGATGAGGTTGAGGGGCTGGTGGGGGCTGATATAATGTTTAACCTTGAAATCACATCAATGGCAATGAGTCAAAGCTGAGGCTGTGCTTACAGAGTGCAAAGCTGAACTATTGCTTTATCAAAGTGCAGCTTCAAGATCCAATGTAGCAGCTGTTCCAAGAATAAAACATGTATAAAACCGAAAGGTTAACGAAAAAGGAAAATAACAGGGAAGTTGAAAAAGAAAAGAAGGGGAAAACAACAAAGCACAGGTTAGTTCTCATTTTCCTCATCCTGTCAAAACTCAGCAGGTAGTTTCAGGGGAAACACCTGACTGCTGAGTTTCATATGAAATCACATTTTTAAATCAAAAATCCACCCTGGCTCGGGTCTATCAGGGGAGAATTGATGCCTTTGTCAGCTGGCAGTGTACATATTCTTAATAAAAAGGATCTGATTCTTTGATGCGATATTTATATTCCCCCCGGGTTGAATGTTCAATTTGCTCCGATTCTGAAACTGACAGTAACATGGAACTATATATATATGTATATATATATATATATATATATATATATATATATACACACACACACTGCATCAGTTTATCTTGTTGGAGCTTTACAGGAAGACTTGTTATGAATTTGTTCCCGGCAGTCAGAGCGTGCTTCAAACTCGACTGCTTTCTGTTTCTTTATTAAAATGTTGTCCTAAAGGTAGCTGCCTTGTTAATTACTGCTAACAATAGTGACGTTTGATTGCCGCAGGGTCATGTTTAATAATGAATGCATTTTCCTCTCCTGGAAGCGGGGTGTGATAAACTGCACAATACTGGTAAATTGGAACAAATGACTGAATTCTTTTAAGACACCGCTGCTTAAAATACACCGTCCACGTGTCAAACTCAAGACTGAAGAAAGATTTCCTTTTTTAAAACTCGTATTTATTGATTGTCACATCACATGCCCATGGTTTTAGGTGCTTGTATTGTTCAGTCTGCTGTATAGTGTGTTGATCTTTTAGAGTGTTGTTGTTGTCTTCTCTTGGCATTAGGTGCGTCATTGGCCTCATTAATATGCAGACTCCACTGTATCTTTCTTTGTGCCTTTTGTCTGCTATTTACACAGGCTTAGACTGCACATAAAGAGAAAAAAACAAACTAGGAGCTGCATTGTCTTTGAGCGGAACAATGCTGGCACAGTCATGTGAGAAAAAAATTACACCCTCTGTCAGATCTAAGGTTTTATGTATCAGGATATAATAATAATAAATAATAATTAAAAAAATCATTTTGTCCTTAGCAGGTTATAAGGTAAATGGTAATTTGGTAAATGAACAGCAACACATGATATATTACATCCTGCCATTAATTATTATCATTAACAGCATCTAAGCCAAAATGCAGAAGTGGGAAAAACTAAGTACATCCCATGATTTAGTAGCTTGTAGAACCACCATAGTAATCGTTTTCTGTGTGACTTTATTAGTCTCTCACATCACTGTGGGGGAATCTTGGCCCACTCTTCTTTACAGTGCTGTTTCAGTTCATTGAGGTTTGTGGATATTCATTTATGCATAGCTCTCTTAAGGTCCAGGCCACAACATTTCAATCTGGTTGAGGTCTGGACTTTGCTGTGCCATTGCAACACTTTAATTTTTTTCTTCTTTTTCAGCCGTTCTGTTTTAGATCTGCTGCTGTGCTTGGGATCGTTGTCCTGTTGCATTACCCGGTTTGTCCTAAGCTTTAGCTGTCGGAGAGATGGCCTCATATTTGACTCCAAAATTGTTTTGGTATGTAGAGGAGTTTCTTTCTCTTGGCAGCCTTTCCAAACAAGCCTTACATATTCAGTCTTCTAATTGTCCTGTCGTGAACTTTAATATTTAGCATGCTAACTGAGACCTGTAGAGTTGGAGATGTAGCTCTTGGCTTTTTTGCAGTTCTCTGAGCATTGCATGGTCTGACCTTGAGGGTGAATTTGCTGGGACATCCACTCCTGGGAAGATTGGCAACTGTCTTGTGAATAAATTTTCTCCCTGTAGAATGATGGACTTTAAATTGTTTGGAAAAAGCCTTATAACCCCTCCCAGACTGAAGGGCAGCAACAGCTGTTTCTCTGAGATCATTACTCATGTCTTTCCTGCTTGGCACTGTGTTAACAAATACCTGACTGCTCCAGACTGGCAAACCGGAAAAACCTCTGTTTTCACAGATGATCAGGTAACCACGTGCATTTGATTATCAACTCTATTATTTACCCTGTTATTTCCTATAGAAGCAGTTAGGCTATACTTAGTTTTTTCACAATGCTTCTGTATTTTGGCTTCGTTTTTATTAAATAACTAATGACTAATATGTTGTGTGTTCTTGTTCATATTAGTTTGTATTTACCTAAATGTAAGACATATTAAGGACCAGGGGATTTTGTTTTCTTATGTTCTCATATATAAAACCTTGAAAGAAAGAGCATGTGCTTTCTTTTTCACATGTAGCTGGTAAGAATGTCTGTCCTATAATGCAGGATAGTGCTTTCAGAGATCAGCTTAAAAAAGGAATCTTGATTGTAATTGACCGGCTATTTGACAGAAGTAATTTCATGTCTTTTCTAAGCTCCAGAACCAGTGTGCATTGTGGTAGCATGAGACAGAAAGTAAGCAGCAAACTCTAAAGTCGAAAACTGAAGCCAAGCACAAAGTGCTAAAAACTGCAGTTCCTCTAATGGCCACTTGAGACTATCTCAAAAAGTGAGTTAATACACATAGACTCCCATGTTAAAAATCTGCGTGTTTACACTTTAGTGCAAGAGTTTTTTCTATTCTATATAAATATAATTATAATATATCATCGTTTTTCGCACCATCACAACTGTACAGTTAGCTGAATATTTGTACTTCAGTTTTGATGAAATTCTAGCTTTAGCCTGACACTTAGCATGATTACCTGTGAAGTATCAGACCTGAGCAGTTTATGGATGCAGACTGCTAAAAAAGCAACATAGCAGATTGAAAATAACCCCACGCCTGGCTGAAAAACAACGACGTAGCATTCCCCTAAATGCCAATGTTGACACTTAACAGTGCAGAGTGCAGAAAACAGTGAGTATCATCACCTTAACGATGTACATCTTTTATAAACAGGCTGTGGTCAAAGGTCAAGAAGCCCGACAGATACTGAACAGTTGAGTTCCAACAACTATATTATTGTTACTTTTAGCCTAAGACATTAAAAACTCAGATACTTGGAAGGATGTCAGACAGATTACACATTAAATTTTAGACTTAGGGCTGAATCAGGTGACACCTCTTTTCTACGATGGCCCTGAGAGTTCAAACACACTACAACTTAAGTAAGTGCCACAAATACAAAAAAAAAAAATCTTTGAAAACACAACGGAAGTGTTTTCAGAGAGACAATAACTTGAGGGAAGGCTGCAGAAAAGACAGAAACCAAAAATGTGTTCTTGTAGTAATAACTGGATTCAAGAAAGGAGTGATTTTAAGAGACAAAAGCTGAGGAGAAAGCTTTGGGGGGGAAAGCTGCAGGAGGAAAATTCTCCAAATGTTTACCGACATTGGGGTTAATGATCTGTGTGAAGTCTTATATTCATAAACAATACAACAGTTCAAATGGAATATAACCGAAAAGCTGTTAGTAGGTGTTCATGCAAAGACTTGGACTGAAACCTGAACATAAGAGTTTGAGGCAATATGTAAAAAGTGTTCCAGGTCAGTTTCTGTATTGACAAAACATTAAAATATGTTCAGAGGTTATATTTTTACAACAAATATGGAAAATAATCAAAATAATCAGTTTCATTCAATATTCTCTTTAACTGGTAAATATCTAAAAATGTTAGAGAGATATCATTTGCACATATTGCTAAGAAAAAAAATTATAATACTAAAACAATACTTTTAAAAGACAAACGTATAGCTACAGCTGCTCTAAAGAGTAATAAACTTAGTTATTTAAAAATTAAAGACATCCAAAGACCAGCTTTGAATGATAAGAGAAACTGAATGTTTTAAATAATAAATAAAAAAGACTTTTCTGCAGAGTGAGAGGTGAGATAGGGAGGAGGACTGGACCATCCTCTATTCACATCATTCCCTGTGAACCCTCTTCTAATGGCTGTTTAATTCATTGTACTAACGGATTATCAAAGCCTTTTAAATTAGTCATTATGGAGAGGATGGATTGTGAGACAGCCATGGGAGGTTGGTCACGTTAACCAAAAGGCCTGGAGGAAAGATGGGGAAAGCATGCAAATGAAATATAAAAAGGATCATTTTTCTCCCCTCCCTTTAGATTCCAAGGACTCTACGTATAATTTAATCTGCTATAAATCTGAGCCCACTGTGGGAGCCTCTATGCTGAACCTTTACCAGAAATAATGTTACAGATTCAAGAGAACTTCAAGAGAAAGTGCAAAGACAAAAGAGGATGTGCGCATTAGAGAACAAAGCTGGAGAGAGAGAGAAATGGGGAAGCGGGGCGCCGAGTGTGAAATCCAGGCGGCACAGAAGCCAATAAAATATAGATCTTATGCACATTGAAGTGACAGGGTGACCTTGTAGCCAGGGAATGCAATTTATCAACACAGAATGAAAAGGCAAATACAGTAAGATTGGACTGTGTTCATTTAAAGTAAGCCTTTTTTACTCTTCCTGCTTTTCAGCTCTGTTTCCACATGGCCAGAGAACAAGATCTATATTTTAAATTTAAGAGTAGTGTGAGCAACATTTATCAGTTTTCAGTGTAAAAAAATAAAAGAAAAACACATGGGTATTGTTGTTCTTATATTGACTTACCTATTTTTGCAATCAATGAGAAGACTGATGCCATATAGTCTGCACCTTAAACAAGTTCCAGCAACCAGTTTTCTTAGCTTAGCGTAAATTCTCAAAGCAGTGGAAAAAAAGTTAGCCTGGTCCTGTCAGATACATCTGCCAATAAATGCCTCTAAAAGTACAACACATCACATTTTGTTTATTTGAAGTGTAAGAGCAACATAATGATTTACACCACGAGACTTCAGAGACTTTTGATGTCAGGCTAGCTGTATCTGCAGTCCTAATGCTAAGCTAGGCTAATCATCTTGATGCTCTAGATACATGTTCATTGGACATTAGAGTGGATCCAACCTTTTCTTTACATGTTGTATTGTTGCTCAAAAAATATGAGAGAAAGCTTGGTCACAGTCTTAGCAGATTAACCAATCCCATGGCCAACCCACATTGGCTAACTACCCATCTGAAACCCATACATGCATCCAACTGCCAGATGGATTGGCAAATACAAGCAACAATTGCTCCACATTTGCAAGCCACCTCAACCCCAGCTCCAACCAGTGCTCTGTCTGTTGTCACATATGCCCGCTGTTTAGCAGAGGAGGTGTTGCTGTGTGTCTCCATGACTGCAGCTTTCCACCAATGCACGTGGAAGGTTGTGGAGGTCTGACAACAGAACTAAATTTTCAGATGCTTTTTTTAAAATCTCACTTTAATAAACCCTAAAAACCTGCTTAAAGATAGTCAGTATTTATTCAAATATTTAGTATTTTTTTCATGCATGTTTTTCTCAGTTTATATTGATAAAAACTCTTGGTTTGTATTTACGTGCAGACAGTAGACAGGACTATCAGAATCAGCATACTTTATTAATCCCTAAGGAAATTAGGGATGCTTACTCTCACCCAGTGTGCATTGTGGTTAACTGGCTGTTAGTCATTGTCATCTGTAGGTTTTTCAGTTCCTCCAGAGAGCATGAAGGATGTAAGTGACCCAAACCCTAGCACTACTTGGTGCAGACAGCGCCCGTCTGTGTGAATCCACTTAGAAGTAGAGAAATTAGGCTTACTTGTTACATTTGGGATGCATAATTCATGCTTTGTGAATTTATCTGGGTTAGCTAAGCATTTGCTCAATACAGGCACTAATGTGCAGGTAGACTATGTGGTGATAAATCAGCAACATTTTTTTCTTGTATGAATTTATTTTATATATCAAAGTGAAACAGCTTCAGTTTCTTGATTTTGTGAGGGGTCTCTTGGGGAGGTGCTGTTCAAATGACCCATTCACTGCATGTAAGGATGCAGGTGGAACATAAATTAAGATGGCAAAGTGTGTTTGTGAGTTCATATATTGTGTTGGGCTGGATTGGAGTCTTTGCCGGGTTGATTCAGTCTCCCTGGCCTTATGTTTAACACCCCTGATGTAGGTTAACGCAAACAGACAAACCTACACCTGCGTGAGATTATTATTAGTTAGTTAAAGTTCAACACCATCTTTATTATGTCCCACACTGATCATACCCCCTGCCCAGCCCATCGCTTAACCTGATATAAAACAGAAGAAACAACAGAGAGTCTGGATTCTGTAACTTGTCAGTATTTTGTTGTATAAATTGCCAAATCAATTAACTAACTGCTGTTTTTTTTTTTTTTCTTTGCTCACTGCAGTCAAAGAATACTGTGAACGCTTCATTACCACGGCTCTGCAGCAGAGATTAACTGTTCAAATACGGAGCACGACTGAAGATATTCAAATGTATGTTAAGCACAATGAGTGCTTAATTTGCATGTTATAAAACCCAGCATCATTATTCTTATACAGTATGGCGCTGAGCAATGCACTTGCGCCTCCACACATGGGCACACCGACACAAATGTCTGACAATGCTCGCCACAGGCCACTGGCTCTCCTCCACCGTGAAAATATCTTCCAAACCGTATAAATATTTATGTCCATTAATAGTAAAGAGGCAGTACGCGTAGATGCATAATGCTGTGTGCTGGTCTTATTTTCGAAGGAGATGCACTCCAACTGCCACGACGTCTCCGTCGCCATGACAACAGAGTTCAGTGTTGCGAGCCGAGCAGGACGTGGCACCGTCAGTCTGCTCACACAGAAGCAGCACGACTGTCATGGAGAGGTGAAACAATGTGCGCGTTAAGTGTGCTCCGGCGACAAAATGCATGTTAATGTTCACTTGAAGCTACTTAAACTGAAGACATTCATCTCAGAAGTAGAGTTTGAACAGCACGCTTCAGTGCCGCCTCTAAACAGGCTGCACCGCTCCGTCAGCATGTGGACATGGACGTAATTAGATGATCTCAGGCCATTTCTAAATGTTGTTACTGAGTAGCAGGAGCTGCATGGAATAGTTTGACCATATAAAGACGTGGATACTCATGAGAAAAGCAGATGTGAGAAATTACAAGCTCTCACATTTAAATTCCACAGACCATAGTGCACCAGAGTCCGAGTCCAAAACATTATCTTAGGAAGGAGACAAAGATTTATTGTAGTCAGAAGGGTCGATTGGAGGGATTTAAAGTAGTCACATCAGACTGCACATATGAACGCACTCGGTCTCATTAACAAACAAATAATTTCCCCATTGCTTTACTTTTGCTCTCTCCCACACACATATACATGTTGTTGCTGTTGCCTTGGACGTTTATCATGTCAGTGTTGACGTTTTGTGAACGTGGACACCGTTTCTCTTTGCACCGATATCTTTCTTGGGAACAACAACATTACTGGGATGTGAGGTGGAGGAGAACGAAGCGGGATTCTTTCCAGGTCTAGCCAGTGGATGAGGCACAAATGAAAGACAGGAAGCACCAACAAAGCTGAGGCGCGCGTGAGAAAAACAGGAGCAGAGGGTTGTTAGAGTGCGCGTTGAACACAGCACACTCCACGAGAGATTAGAAGGCCGAGCAGCAGGAGCGCTTTGCCCCAGAGAGTAGAGCGTACAGACTTTCAAGGTAACACGGCTTTCACTTCCAGACTCAGCAAACACGCACGCATCAGCTCAAAGTGCCTCTTGCAAGATTAACAAGAAAGTTTGCTCGTTGTGTGAAGAAGAAGAAGAAGAAGAAAAGTTGTGTTTCTTAACTGTCTGGCTCTTGCTGTACTCAAAGATCTGACCCTGAGAGTGAAGCCCAATTGAATCAAGTTTATTCTTTGTTTAGCACCATTACCGATGATGTTGCATAACAGCCACGTTTTTTCCTGCTTCAAACTTGAAGTTGAATAGCTGGATACTTCCAGGAGACAGTAAATGACATGCAAATACACGGGTCAAGTATCTAACTGAGCAGATTTATAAAGAGACATATAAATCAGTAGCAACACTTAATAAACAACTGTAAATATTTAGAGCAGGGCTTGTCAATCTTTTTAGAGCCAGTACCAACGTTTTTAAGTCAGCAGAAGGTAGTCTATGTCTTTAGTAGTAGTCGTTTATAGTCAAATGCTTGTTATGCTTGTATAGATTTATACACCAAGAACACATGGGTCAGGTTTAGGAAAAGATTAATATTTGGGTTAATGTAGGTTAGGAATTTTCGCTACGTTTTTCTGAATTCATTTCCATCAATTTTGAGAAGATTCCCAACATCATTGGTTGAAATCCAGTCCCAAACCATGACAGAGCCTCACACTCACTGTTGCACCTCACTCCTGACCCCCACCAAAATGTTCACATTAGGATTCAACACTCCATAAGACCTGTTAGCACTGATTTTCAGTCCAGTTCTTATGTAATTTGGCAAACTTCAGCCTTTTCTACCCTGTTTTCCTTCCTTAAAAAGGCTTCTCGACAGCAACCCTTCCAAAGAGGTTATTTCTGATGAGGCTTCAATGAACAGTAGACGGATCATCTAAAAGCAAAAGTGCATCTTTCAGGTTCAGATTGTGCTTGATTTCTTTTTCTATTTACTAAAGACATGACCTTCAGATACTGTTCATCTGCTGCCAATTCTTCATTTGTCCTCCACTTGTGCAGTTCCCTCAATTTTTTTAGTGACGCACTGCAGACTGTGCTGAGATATTGTCTGTTGTTAGGGTTGTCTGTTAATAGCTCCTTGGGAATCACCTTGATGACATAAAAATACTATTTTATGTCGGTTAAACTGTTTTATCTTTGGCATTTTTTATAGACTGTTCTGAAGAAAATGTAACAAATGATGTGTTTTAGCAACAAGCTGCTGGTAACAAAGTGCTAAAAGATACAATTAAAATTCATTATTTGCTTTATATACCAGAGTGATTTGTAGTAGGTTTTAAGCTTTTTAGCAAACAAAGAAGAAAAACATTCCTCTGAAGATGATCCGGTACAATGACTGGATTGAAAAAAAAAATGTAGAAAGTCGGGCTCCTTGGAAACAAAATATAAAGAAAAGAGCCGTTTCACTATTGTCATAACTCAGTGTGTCAGCCAAAGACCCCAAAGGACAATAAATAAGAATGAGCTACCTTTGTCTTTGCCAAAAAAACAAACAAAACTGTGGAAGGGGGCAGTGGAGACATCATGTAAGTTTGTTGGTGTAAATGGTCTCTATCTGCCAATGTACACTTTTTAATATCGCAGCTCAACTTTACAATCCTCTTGGAGTTCCCCACATCCACTGATTTAAGTCTATTGATTATAGCAAGATTGCACCGAACAGATTAGCTACCGTAATCATGGGACGTGATGACTTCACTTAAAACGGTCAGACTGGAAAACAATCAGTCTGAAATGATTTGTAAATATAGAAAAATGTGAACAGTAACATCGTCTCACACCCTGTAAATCTTTGTCACAGCTCATAGACTGACATCGTGCTACAGCTATGGGTTGGCTTCCATATAAACTGTTCACAAGGGTTTCATTCATGTTCTAGTTATTACTGAAAAAAGTAATGCATTCCACATTACTCTGGAAAATTGCTTATCTACTTCCTTCCTTTTTACATATGACATTGCTGTTGTACAATCCCACAGCATATATTCCCACCTAATTACCAGAAACCTAAATATATATGTTGGTGTGTATACATTAATGCTGCTGGCTGCTTATTGTTACTTTTCTTACCTGCTGAATATCGAGCTCGGGCTGCTTGGCTTAAATCCACATACACACAGCTTGAACATCATTCTGACTCTCAGGTTCCACACTAGTAGCTTTGTGTTAGCATGCTGTATTTCCAAACAGGACACGGTTTGTGCTTTAGTCTGCCATTCTTGTCCTTGTGCAAAACATAAGAAAAAGGAAAAAAAAGTGCTGTGCTAAACAAATAAAGACCACTGCCATTTTCTTCTTCCTGCACAGGAATTGGTCAGATGATTCCAGGAAAAGGGCTCTCTCTCTCTCTTTGCTTATCCTGCAGATAATCAAAGAAATTATGCAAGTAACAACACAGTTGTTACCAACTTGTTACCAAATGCACTGTGATTACAGTTACACAAAGGGTTTAATGTGAGATTTGGCAGGTAGGTAAATCCTATGATCAGGTGCAGCATGGGGCAAAGAATCACTTAGATATAAGTCACATCGATTATAAAGTAGATTTCATTCTGTGTGCAGGCTGTCATCATGTGACCTGCTCTGCTGCTCTTTGGGGGATGTGTTTCTGCTTTTATCTTCTTGGATTCCCACCCTTAGACAATATGGCGCAAGTGTGTGAATGTGTGTGTGAATGGGTGGATGACTGGATATGTAAAGCGCTTTGGGGTCCTTAGGGACTAGTAAAGCGCTATATAAATACAGGCCATTTACCATTTACCAAGTACAAAAGGTAAAATCATGAATCATGAATGAATCTAACCAGCATCAATACGTTAAATCTAAATTAGCTGATGTAGCCTAGCATTTACCATGAACACCACAACCTATTCTGTACCAGTGTTGTTGTAATTATTGTTGTAAACTTCACTACAGAGCTGCAGACTAAGTGGTTAGTACAGTATACTTGTGCAAAATTTGGATAACACAAGAAGAGCACACTTAAGTTTGTTTTGCATGAAATTCAGAAGAACAAAATTTAGCAACACATTATGTACAGAGACAAAAAATCTGATAGTCTTTAACTAATTCCTTTTCCTCACCCCCTTGTTTCGCTCTTATTTTTGCCCACAAGTGACAGTATCAAACATTGATGTGTTTTTAAAAAGTTTTCAGCAAACATGAAATGCTTCATGTTTGCCGAGTTGATTGAAAAGTTACACCTTAAATTGCCTGCTGCTTCATAAAGCTGTCCCTTTTATGCTCACTCCTCTACGGTTGTGCTAACTAGATGCTGAAGCGCCACAAACGTAACTTTGACATCTGCACCATGAACCCATCACAGGGACGAGAAGGAAAAAGTGATGAGCTGAAGGTGTAAGCGGATGGTGGGACGTCATTATTTTATTACTGAGCAAGTATCTCAATGGAAACAGCTAACAGCTAGCAGCTGGAAACAACACCAGGAAAAATTAACTCTCTAACTGTATTATGTATTAGCCTTCATACGAGATTCAATTGCTCGTTTATTGAAGGTGGCTGAACGCTGTTCCAGATTGTTCCAGCCCACTTAAACCCCTGGTTACACATTAATGTGGAGCATATCAGATCCAACACTGACCCCCAAATAAAATAGTTTAGATCAGATGGTTTAGGGTTCTCAAACTGGCAGCGCTTTGGTGCAGATCAGTAACATTTGATGCTGAATGAAAGCACGGTGAAGAAAGAATGTCGAGCGATTTGAGAAAGAAATGGTCATTTGTCTCGTTACTTTCAACTGCAGCCAACATAAAGAGTAAACCTTCCTAACACTGACAAGTATACTTCTGTCAATGGGGTTTAAAAAAATGTATACACATGAAGGAGCCCTGACATTTTGATTATAGCACAAGCCAGACACATTACCGGCAGTAAAACTGTTTGATGTGTGCATTTCTTCAGCGCCGGCCTCAATTATATGCTCACTCACTAAATTGGCTTTGAGTCGTTAAAAGTTTGAGAACTCTTGTTTTAGTTTTAGATAATTGGGCGTAACTTTTGGCTTGCTTAAAACTGTCTGACTGAGTAACCCCACCCACCCTTTTTAAAAATTCCCTCAATTTATTCAAGGAGACGTTTGTATTGTAGCAATGTCCTTCTCATATTCACTCTTCAGTCTCTACACATGATCACAGCAGTATGATAAGGTGGCCGATTAAGCATTTGAGATTAAAATCCTTGCACCTGCATCTGTTTCACATGGATGGGAGAAATCAAGATTTAGTGCAAATGTCTTGGCATCAAAGCAGTGACCTTGTTGTTATATTTCCCTCACCTTTAGGACAGGCTTGTGGTGAACGTAAAACTAACAGTTAGTTGAAATAATGACTGCACCTACACAACAGCAGCCAGTTTATTCGCATTTCCCTGGTTCTTGTTAGAACACTGCTTTGTACTCTCTGCTCATTAGAGGGGATGCTGTTTGTTCAGACTGCAACCCCTCCCAACATCCCCCACGCCAGCTCGGGAGGGAAACCGACCCCATGTAGAGACAAAATAAGTAAGAGCGTGAACGAAGGCTGGCCAGTCTGGAGTGACAGCGTGATACACCCCACACACACACACACACACACACACCCTCTGTGTCATCCCTGGTAGCCCAAAAATTAGCAGGAACCCCAGGGAACAAGAAAGGGTGGAGGATCAGAGGGTGGTCTTCTGTGATGGGCTGTATCTTTGTATGGGTAAAGCTCTAGACTGCGCCTGAGGACAGTGAGACAGCAAAAACCAGGACAGTAATGCACACATAAATCCACACACACACACGCATGCACATGCTGCTCACTGTTATTAATACAGGTTGTCAATTAGGCATGACCCAGAAAGCCTGTCTGCACGCAGGGTGCACAACAAGCTGAGACAGACTGACGGGCTCAAAACACTCAAAATCCCTCCACTCAGCTCGCTGTCTAGGAGACTGGATTAACTAACAAAAACAAAAAAAAGGGTACAAGCATTTACGACACAAAATCCATACAGACAGAAAAGGCCAGTTAACTTAAAATAAATCTCTTGAGCCACAAAGCAGATTTGCAGATGCACCTACTGCAAGACAAGAAACAGATATGGGTGGAGCTGACGTAATTAAGGCATTGTGAAACTGTGCTGTTGTCAGCAGAAGAAATAATTAGTTCCAGCATGTCTATAACTTGTTTCGGAGACTCTGCAGGTGCACGACAACAACAACACAAAGCTGGTGAACCATGTACTCTAACCTGCACTGAGTGATATGGATGCCCTGCCTACTATTTTTTTCTTCCTGTGTTTTGCTTTTTTCTTCTGGAGTGTAGGGAGCGACTGTCAGCTAAGTGAGAGTATTAGCAAAGGAGGCGGATGTGGAGGCAGAAGGATGTTCTGAAGGTGAAAAGGGTGAAAGTTGCCCTCCCGCAATGGGCGTGCACTCTTTAGTTAGCGGGCAAGGACATGCCAGGGGCAACCAGTGGTGTTTGGCTCTGTTCCCTGCCTCTCGGTTTTCATTCACGGCCTGGTCTTAAAAGCTTTCCCCCTTTTTCATTGTTTCACAAGGCCTATCTAAAGGGTTTATGCCTCTGACTTGAGCTAAGCACTTTGGGTGACACTGCTCATCACAAATCCTAAAAACCTCTGCAAATGCTTTTTTTTCACCCCTCCTTCCTCCCTGCTCTCTATATTATTGTTTTCACTCCCTCCCACCGCCCAGACCCGTCCCTTAGTCCCCTCCCTCCTCACTCTGTGCTCTCTTCATCTCTTAATGCCTCTATCTCCTTTCCACTCTCACTATGACAGTGGAGTGCAGGCGTGCTCTAATCTAAGCCAGATGAGCTAGAAAAACACAGGCTTCCAACGCCAGTTGCTTTCGCCATTAACCAAGAGGCCCATCATTTCTCTCTCCAATCACAAAGTAGACTTCTGGGGTTTACCAGCACAACTACATATGCACAAAACCAGACGAGCCAGTAAAACTCATCTATAAGTGATTTATAATGACACTTGGACGGCTTTGCTGCTGCCATCGTCTGTCTCGCCATCACAGACGATTGGGCTGTGGCTTTGAGCCAGTCTCGTAGCACCTGTTGAGGCGACTGTGCTGTCAAAGCCGTTTTACATGATTCTCTCTTTTTATGGATGGATTTCCAACATATTTCAGATCCCAAAGGTATTTTTTTCAGATCATATGGGTGCAGTGTTGCATGTAAACGTGTGGCCTCTGACCACAGCGAGAGTCCAGTCACCTTCAGGGTTGAGCTGAGGCTCTGTCCTCTCTGTCACGATGAGTTTGGGCTGAGCATTTCATTTAGGATTCGCTGAGTCTCGCTCACTGCTGAGGCAGAAGGACGTCAGGTCCCTCTGGGGACATTGCTGTCCCACCCTGTCACTTCCACTCTTGTATCCACAGACCACAAAGCACATGGCGCACAAGTCCAGACTGCAGCCAAGCAGAGGAGGAAGGAAGAAACCAACTGGACTCCTGGCACAGGGACAGAGAGTTGAATGAATAACTTGCATGAATTTTTATATGGCATTTATCTGACTTACAAAAATAGTTTTGCTTTTCCACTTTCCTGTGCGTGTCAGAAAGACTGATTCTACTCTTGTGTCGTATGGTAAATGTGAATCACCAGCAGCTGATTAGCATGATTCAGCACACAGACCTGAACCAGTATTAACCCAGTAAATATAAGCCTCTTTAAGTAACACACTATATGTTGTTATTTAAACTATAGAAAAACAAACATGCCAAAACAACAAAGACCATGTCTGGAACTGGCCAATCACGTTTTTGTAATGTGACAACATTACAAAAGTCAGGGAAAAAAGACTACACCAGAAGGCCTTCAGTGCACTCTCAACAAGCACCAAGACCTTTTCAATAGATAGTTAATGTTGTGAAGCATCCATTTTAATTGAAACCATTATCTTTTCCTTAAGATAACTGAGGCTTTTTTTTTCTGTTACACCTAACCAATGTGCGACTGAAAACTGCTTTAAGTAGTGCCATGTTTACTTTTGGTTTCAGACAAAGCCATGCTTTTTGGGGGGGCATTGTGGCTCAAGAGTTGGCAGTTCGTCTTGTAATCGGAAGGTTGCCGGTTTGAGCCCCGGCTCGGACAGTCTCGGTCGTTGTGTCCTTGGGCAAGACACTTCACCTACCGCCTACTGGTGATGGCCAGAGGGGCCGATGGTGCGATATGGCAGCCTGGCTTCTGTCAGTTTGCCCCAGGGCAGCTTTGGCTACAACTGTAGCTTGCCTCCACCAGTGTGTGAATGAATAGTGGAATTTGAGGGTCTCGAAAAGCGCTATAAAAATGCAATCCATTATTAGTAGTAGTAGTATTTCATCCATCACAACCTTAAAGAGAAGTGGAAACCTTAGGCCTAAGAAAATAGGCCAATCTGGAATTGCCAAAAACTGCTTGATGGCAGTTGCAGGAAAAATGATGCAAAAGCCTCAGTCATGCAGGCAAGAGTACAGACGGGTTCAGTGCCCCCCTGTTAACCACTGGTCACTTGGGAAAAACCTGTATTCCCCAAATCTGTTGGCAAAGACTTGTGATTGCTTTGCTTGCTAGCATATTGGTGCAGTTGCAGACTGAAGGAAGGTGGTAGAGCTGTCTACAAACACGGTCCAGCCACTCTCCAAGCTTTAGTGAAACTGTGGAAAGCGTGAAACAAGCCGGAAATGGAGACTGTTTACTGTTGAATTAAAAGTGGCGCCTTTTGAAACATGTTACCTGCAGAGCTAAAACACAACTTTTACTTTGAAGGTGAACCTTTTCCATTTCCAGTTTGTATCACATTTTTTCACTGGTTGGCCACTAGTTTGCAAGTGTTTAAAGACAAACTGATGGCTACCAATGCTGACCCCAAGACTCCTAGTAGATCTATGGTGTCTATTTCTATGGTGTCTTTGTCACCTAGTTCTCAAGTTATTGCATACACAAATTTGGGCGTTCACGCCACCCACGGTAGGTGGGTGACCTGGACAACAATACGCCATGACCCTTTTACGGCTGAGGGGTAAAAACTACCGTGGCAATCTGTTTGCAAGCAAAAAAAAAAATGCTGGGAGGTTTTTGCTGCAGCATCTTCTTTCAACCAATTTTGCCCAGCAACCTCCAGGAACCACTGCCAACCAATCAGTGAATGAACATTTTTCCCAACCAACTGGTGACTGTATCACAGCCAGTATGACAGACCACTACTGAGCAATGTGCACATGATGTCACATGAAAAACCTCGATTAAAATGCCCAATTTTAGCTGTGAAAACATGTCTTTTTTGGTACATAAACACTTTCGTCTGGATCGATGGTTCTCCTTTTATAACATAATATGCGTGACAATTTTTAGAAGTTCATTTGGATACCGTAGAGGTCTGACAGGAAGGGACTCGGCAGCTTTGATTAGCAGATGTCTCGACACTAGCCGCTGTAGCCAGTAGCTGTCTCCAAGGCCTCATCTCCGCTAATTGGTGACACTGAACTGGACCTTTTTACCATGTTGGAGCCTTTTCATGGAATTATCTATTATGTCAAATGTAGTTGAACCCACTGCTTCACTTTTGGTGAATATAATTCTAGTGTTGTTAACAGTCTATTACTGAGCACTGAATAGTGAGAGTTTGTGCTTCTGCCCTGCACCCATACATGTTATGAATGTTGCTTTGTATCAAGGCTTGATAGCATTAGCTGATAACACGTCAACCTCAGGCCACAGTGGCTACATCCATCTTTATAGAATTTCTATGGCCATGCGCCAGTCTCTTTTCTTTGAGTTAGAACTATGGAATCACAACCAGCATGACTGGCCAGTTGCACTGATGGTCCAGGATCAAAGTGCTTATATTGAAGGGACAACACTAACAGTAATTCCTGAAAACAAAGCAAATATACTAATTTTACCACAATGTCAAAGCAATCTGCACATGAAACAGGCTCAGAATGCTGTCATTGGATGCCAGTGGTTCTGTCATGTGAAAAAAATACCACTGGTAATCCAACAGAATCATGAATTATTCATCAGATCTCTTGTGAATAGTTTGTTTCAGTTTCCCATGTGGGTGACAGAAATCTTGTGGCTGCAGAAAAAGGGAAAGGTAAAAAAAAGAGGCTGTTACATCATGCACTGCTAACTGTTTTGTCTCCTGTACCTTCTCCTCCACACTCTTTCTTCTTCCCCTTGTGTTTCTCTTGTCATCCACCTACCTTCAGCTCACAGCAGAGGGTACAATATGTAAAGACTTCAAGGCTTCAATCAGCAGCAAGTTTCAGGGAGTAGAAAAAAGAAAATTTTCTCTATCAATTTATCATTTTCCAAGTCTTCCCGTGACTACTCGTCTCTTACAGAACACATCTAAGATGCTAAGTTAATAAAACCAGACGACGCGTGGTGAGCCAGGAGAATAGGCTCAGGATTGCACAATAACACACTCGGCAGTGAGCCCCACATGAATCAAAATGACAAAGCCAATCTGGCGACAAATTCTCTCTTGCTGGCTGTAAACTGCTCAGCTCTCGGGAAGACCGGATACAGGAGTACAAGCTAGGGAAATTTAAAAAGTGAAATTCAGTTAGATGTACCGTCTATATTACCCCCCCACCCCACCAATTCCCTGTGGAGGAGTTAATCAAATCCTGGTTTACTAGACTAGTCTTCTTCCCAGTCCTTTCACTTTATGTGAGGGCACACGTGTATCGTAAAGACCAAGAAACAGAGACGAGGAAGATCTCTAAAACTCAAGTGTGTTCATTTATCGCTGCAGATGCCTGAAGAGTTCAATCTAATGAGAACCTCAAGTGTACACAGCATGCTCTATGCAGAACTATTTCTCAGTTTTACTGTTTGTGCTGCGACTAGAAAAAAACAACAAAATAAAACTATATGCATGTGGTCCATAGGTCATCTGACAAGATGAACTGATTGTGTCTCGCTTCAGATACACCACATAGTTACTGGTGTTTTCTCAGGTTACTTCAGATACGTTAAGGTTCATGCTCTGAGGGGGGAAATCCCAGAGTTTAAAACACATTGTTTTCCACTGTGTGCTATTTCCTCAGTGGCACTGTGTTTGAGATCATTGAGATGCTGTTGTCAATCAGACGCTTTCCAGATGGTGTAGCATGATGTATGAAAATCAGATGGTGCTTTCCTGCATTCATAATCCATCAGTTTTACAAAGATCCCCAACACCACTGACGTATATGCAGCCCCAAAACAGGACTAAGCCTCCATCGTGTTTTAGAGATGGCTGCAGTTGTAGCTCTCTCCTAACCAACTCCATATATACAACCAAAAATTTCAAATTAGGATTCATCACACCACAAGACCCACTAACACAGATTTTCAGTGCAGTTCTTGTGTAATGTGGCATAGCTCTGCCTTTTCTACCGTTTCCCTTTGTAAATATGGCTTCTTGACAGCCACCCTTCCAATGAGCCCATTTCTGATGAGGCTTCAGTGAACGGTCGATGGATCAGCTGAAGGGTCAGATGAATCTCTTAGGTTCTTTGTCAGGCCTTTGGTGGAATGTTTCCTATTTCTTAAGAACATGACTGTGTGAATAGAATGTGCAAAAAGAAAGTATACTGATGATGTCCAGCCAATAGCTTTGCCGTATAAATCTTTTTTTTTGTTTTTACTTTTTTGAATATCCTTTACTAAATTGATGTAAACATACCTTTAGTAGTTTCTATTTGCAGTGTACTTGTGAATGCAATCTCTGAATTACAATAATTTTGAGAAATACATGTCAAGCTATGAGTCTTATCTCTGATTTCTGAGCAAATACTTCGCACAAAGGTAATTAGATATAAAGGTATTTAGATATAAGTATGAAGACTTCTTTCTCATGTCTCTATGTTCAGTTTAGACTGAGTTATGACTGAGATGGAGAATTGATTCTGACACAGTTGCAAACTGGGAAAACAATCTATAAGGGCTGAAATGAAAACATGAAGCATCAGGACAACCAGAGCAAGGAGACCAGGGGTTAAGCTTCTTTCTCTAGCTGAGCCCAGGTGCAGCAGGCTTCACCCACAGGTTGCAAGAGAGTGCGCATGCCGAGCTCTTTATTAATAACCTTGAGATGGAAGCGCACTATCGCCCAGTAACCCTTAAAAGACAGCGTTTCTCCATCCCATTCCCCCCTGTCTGGTAGGGCCTCGTAAAAGAGTTAACTGGTCTCACATGACCCCCCTGTCCACTGGTGCAGTGATTGGCTGAAACCTTAAAAACAAGGGGTGTGATTTGTTGGTTTTTGAAGTGGTTCACAGCCTCACAGATGAGCTCATCCTGTCCTCCTTCCTGGTCATCAGAGATCAAAGAAAAAACATTAGGGAAATATTGTTCACGGTCACAAAAAAATTGTAATGCCACAAGAAAGTTGCAAAAGAGCCAGTCATACCCAATCAAACCGCAGCCAAGTCTTTTTGTAGCATTTTCCATTAGTGTTTAGTTTTCCCTTTTAGCTAGGGTTTTGGTATTCTTGCAGTTTTTATATTTGGAGCATATTTTCCTTGGTGTTTGTATGGGGTTTTTTTTTTTTTGACATTCTCTTGCATTTCCACTTTGGTCAATTGTGTCTACTTTACAGCTTTTCCTTGACCAAAGAGGGATATTTAGCTTACAGGACAGCAAAACAGGCATATCTAAATAGACATCAGGCACTGGGCACAAATAAATCGATCATAACTTACAGAAAAGTTCACACATAGACTGACCTGATGATAATCTAGGTGTGTGGTTTGCTGAAAAAAGTTGAATTGAGGAGAACTCTAGTGAGAGATCAAAGTGAATCAGCTGTGTATGACCAAGCACCCCCCAGAGCTGAACAGTGTGTCAAAAACTGCAGTTCCTGTTGAGCCAGTGAGGCAGACTCAAGAAGCAAGTCAGTTCCCATGAAGTTCCACGTTAGAGTGCCTAACTTAACTTCGTTTAAAAAGGATGCCAAGGCTTGTGGATGGATTTTGCTGTCATATCCGAAACTGTTATGGCCTCTTGTTTGGTGCAGCTCAGTCAGGTTTGTGCTCCAGATTTGATGAATGAAACTTACACCCTCTTGTGTAAATACGGTCGTTTTTGGCTCCTAAAAAAAGAAAAAAGACAAAATAATGGGGGCCAAAAATGCTAATGCTAAGGGGTCAAAATTCAGAGACCGTAGTCATTGTGACTGTGTCCATCTTTTAAATACAGGCATTGAGGTTGACCACAGACTCTGCAGCAGTACAGTGTGTGTGTGTGTGTGTGTGTGTGTGTGTGTGTGTGTGTGTGTGTGTGGTGGGGGGGTCTTTGGGTGTTTGCTTGTGGTTTAGAGAATTTGTTTTTCCTCAGCTGGGGGAAGGTAAGCGATGCGACCAGAGGGCACTCGCACCCTGCGAGCCATCCCTCCATCTGACCTCTGCTAAATTCTCTCCCTGTTTGTCACAACACTGAGGCTGCAGCTGCTGGGCCAACAGAAAAGGGGAATCGTGAGATGCGAGGAAGGCCATTAACTCCAGCTTGACTTTTTTTGTAGTGAAAGCTGTTAGCCTGCGCACACAGACACGCTTCTGCTTAATAGGGAACACTTTTGTCTGGCACAATCACACTCTCAACTATTTCCTTAAGACCCCGTTTCACCCTCTCTATCGGACTCTCTCACACACAGCCACAGGCATTACCAACGCATTTGTTTCCACATCTGGCTTATTATTTTTGTTTTGAAGTATCATTATGGCAAAATGGCAATTAGATCACAGTTTATTGGACCCAAAGCACCTGAACAATAGTTTCATCTTCAGTGTTCACTGTACACATATGCACACAAAATGTCTGGATTAAGACTTTCTTCGGGGGTCAACAGAGCTGAAAGCCTCAGATGTTCTCCCCATGAACTCATCTTTCAGCTTACTGAGCTAAAACAGCTGGCTCTCCCTCCTCCTCTGCACAGTTTTCCACTGAGCCCTGAGATGGACCTCTTAGCATGTGGCTGCATATGAAGTGTACACAAGCACATACATCTTAAAGACACATACTGGGTTACTCCTTTGAGTGACAGTACCTGAGAGCTGCAGTTTACTGTTTATATATGAGAAAACCAACAGCAATCGCCCGTTTGTCATTACTCCTGCTAATGTGACCCAGCTGCCTTCTGCCTGCCTTTCATATGGCTCCACCCGTACCCAAATCCCAAGGTACTTTGTGCGTAAGCGTGCATGTGTGTGTGTGGTGGGCTGCTAAGAACAGTCCTCCTGTCTCTCCTTCCTGAAGAAGACAGGAGGACTGTGAGAATCGTGTGCTGTAAAAAACTCCTCAACTGGGATCATTAAAGAACTTGGTGGTAAACAGACGGATCCCCTGCTGTCCCAGTCCAGTGAAAACACGATTCCCTCTGTGAGGACGTGACAAGCAAAGAGAAAGAAACTGAGAAAAAGAGCAAAATACGAGCCGAAGATGGGGAGTGAGAGAAAGGGACGACACAGACAGCCGCAGCAGGGGGCATGCTGTTCTCCGTATTAGTCTGTCAGTGAATCTCATTAACAGGGCTTCTCTAATCAGCAGCCGAGAATATTCCACTGAAGGCCATCCGCTCTGCTCCCAACCTCCTTCCTCTCATTTTGATTACTCTGATGCATAAATTTACCATTACCTTTTTCTTCTTTTTTTAAAAAAAAAATAAAGGGTTCTAATTTAAACTCCTCGAGAAAGCAGCGTCTGTTCTCAGCTTCAATTATGTCCAGCGTGGACTCCCTCTTTTTTACATGTTAAACACAGCAGGCTGCCATGTTAAAGATATCCACTTTGCTCTCGTCACATTAAGAGAGGCTTGCTTTCCAGTACTTTTTGCTCCACTCGGTAAGCAGTGGAAATAAATGAGCACTTGTGCTGAAAATGTGCATTTTCCAAATGACAGCTTGCTGGGCAAATACAGCCAAATAACTTCAAAAAGGTACTCGCGTCACTGCTGACAATTTGAAACGTGTGAATTCATTTGTAAGTGATTGTGGGTTCTGTTACATCTCGATGATCCGCTTATAGATGAAAAGCAAAAAGACGGCAGGATATTTATGCCAGTTTAACCGCGGGGAGTCAAAGGACAAAAAGAACACACACAAAAAAAAAAACCAAGACAGAGACCACAACGGGAAGCTGAATGGTTGTTAAACAGGAAGGTCCGAGTCAAAGCAGGGGTGTTCCTCTTTTTTTATTATCCCTGTGCTTTTCCTTAATGAGCGCAGCTGGTATCCAACGCAAACAAACTCAGGCTATTGTCCAGAGACATTAACAGTTCAAGCAATGTTTGATTGTCCTTGGAGAAATGAGTGTGGCATAAGATGAAACAGAGGAGATTAGAGGTTGGAAGCAAAGAGTCATGCCAGAGACATTCCCAGCACCACACATGCTCATTCTTTAATCATGATCAAGTCCTGCCAATATTGGGAAATCTGAATTCCAAAGGACGCTCGGCATCAAAAGGTCTCTCTAGCCTATGACTGTGCCTTATGGGAGCCGCTGAAGCTTCTCTTTGCCGAAAAGACCCAAACCTAAACATGCTCAACAAATTCATAGACCGAGAATCTCCATTTATGTCCTTGTGAAACAGCCGCGACTCAACACGCAACGGTTCTGATACACGTCAGCCTGTCCTCTGAAGTCCTCCCTTTCTCGACACTCCCCAGCAGCTCGAGAGAGTGTGTTCACGCAGCCCTGCGAGCTCTCTGGGCGTGTTCCTGGCTCTAACTAAATGTGCAGATATGATAAATAAATCACACACAGGCCCTCTGGAGAAAAGAGAAACCGAGTGGAACGGGCTACAGGGAATAAAGAAGACATCTGGTGGAGGAACTGGAGCCTGTCTGCTGAGGAGAAAATGACTTATAGAGACACATTATTATAAGACACTGACTACTGGAGATGATTGTGCCAGCTCGCCTTGAGTTCAGATGTAATGGAAGTGCTAATTAAAACAATATTTACACATCACAAAATTAACACAAGCTGCATCGTGGGTAGAGATGTTGTTTACCAAGTGTCAGGTGCACATAGCTAACTTGTGTGTGAAAATGATAATATACGGTAAGCACATCTGACCCAATATAAAACTGTATATGTTTAACATTTTGGCATTTTTATGAATTTTTGAGAATTCTGATGTTCACCCCTCAAAGGAGGCAGGCCTGTGTTGACTTCATGTTGATTGCTACATATGTCTCTGTGCACCCTATCTCCTCCTTAACAGGTGGGACAATCTGAACAAAACTTTGCATGAACATCACACATACAGTGATTCTTAACATTGATATGTCTTTGAAGAAGACTTATTATAAATCACAACTCTTTTAATTTTCATACCTATTTTATGTTCATTTCATCATCCCTTTAATGTAACGTTCTCATTTTTCATTTACTTCATGTGTCAAGTTCAGTGTGTCATCCGTATGTGGTTTAGTGGTCACAAAAATCTGTATGTGTGAAGGAACTTTATTCGAGTCGCCACTAAATACAAAATGAAGACTTTAAACAAACCGCGTGTAGAGTGGGTTTTTTGTAAAAGATATACTTCGCCACTGATTCATCACCTTCCAGTTCATCAAGTGCCGTCTTTAGGGCTTTGAATTTTGCCTTATCGCTGTTGCTATCATATTCCAGAGTCTGTCTTTTGATGAGACAGGTGGACCACTATCAGGTAATGGTAGCAAACATAAACGCTAGCAAATGCTTAGCAACTTAGCCACAGATTGTGTGGGTGCATTGCACAGACATCTGCTTATTAGTGTTAATGTAGAAATCAAATGCATGATTTCTCCCCAAAAAACTGAAGTAGCGATTTCACAGATGGGGTGAAATTGAAAGTGACTTGAAATCAAACCATATTATTTATCAGGTTTGTTTCTTAAGTGGTCGCCACACTACATGCTCTTTCTGATGCACCCCTCCTGTTTATCCAGGTTTTGGGCCAGCGCTATGAGTACATTAGCTTGTGACCCTGTTATGCTAGATTTGTGTCTCAGGGTATTTTTGTGTGTAAGCTGAACGTGTTGACCACTGCACCTTAAGCTACTTTTATTTGGCAGGTAATTGCATCAGAAATGCTTAAATAGATCCCAACACCACAGGTGCACTTGATAGGTCCAGTTCAGTGACCTGAATTAGCTGAGGAGGAGCCTAGCTAGGGCAGCTAGCAGCCTAGCTGGGACCTACCTTTTCTTAAAACACCTGATTTTAAACCTTAATAAAATGGAAATAAGTCAGTTATATATACAGTGCTTGACACATTTATTAAATCACCTGTCATAAAAACTAGTAAACAAAAATATTTTAGAAATTAGAGGTGTGGATCAATCGATAGTATCGATAGCAATCCTGGTATTGGTATCAGCTTAATACTAGCGCGATAGGACTGATAGTTTGATGCTATCTTCCAAGCTCAGTACATAGACTATTGAAATGTGTTAAATGAAATATTATTATTATAAATTTTTTTTTAATGAAAAAGTATATCTCAAGCAAAACCTTAACCCTATCATGACACAATAAATTAGGTACAGAGACTTCTTTTTTGTTGTTAGTTTCTTGCCTTTGTAGTCAGAACTGTAGTTATTTGTTACTCCAAACTTACCACTTATTTGTAGACTTTAGATACAAATTTGGATTAAAATGTACATTCCTGGCATAACCAAATGTGTTTGAATTGAAAGAAAAGTTATCTCATTCAGAGTTCAAATTCACCAGAAGGAGAGATCACGTCTCTACCAGCCAGAAAATAAGTCAACTCGGATGGCTTATGTTGTGTGAAAGCACATACTGCTGCACATACTTGCTGCCACATTTGTAGTCCATACACAAAAGCTGGAACGGTTGATCTCGTATCAGCCCCTGTCCCGATAGGTTAGTGAGCACAGATCCTATTAAATACTGTAGCTGCTGCTCTATTCAGTAGAGAAGGGGAGGGTGCTAACCTCCATCTGCTGTGGTCAATTTTGGCAAGGAGTCAACAAGGCTCTCCAAAGGTAGAGCTTACTTTGTGTGTGTGTGTGTGTGTGTGTGTGTGTGTGTGTGTGTGTGTGTGTGTGTGTGTGTGTGTGTGTGTGTGTGTGTTAACATGAATGTAGAAGAAAGTGAGAAAGAAAGGACAGGCAGAAGGAGATGGATGAAGCAGGGAGGGAAACCGGGCAAAGAAACAAAATAAAGGGGGGGTAAAGAAGAAGAAGCGAGAACAGTCATCCGCAGCAAATGTGCTGCAAGGCTTTCGTATCAGGGTGACAGGTGCATTATCATAGGTTAATGAGAAGTCTAGTGCTGCCTGTAGCTGCAATCAGGGGGAGTGCTGCCTCAACTGCAGCCTCCATCAATCAGATCAGACATGAACTCCCACTCAAGCACCAAATACTCACGCACACAGACACACACTCACAAATACATAGATGTTTAAAGTATACCAACACATCAGGCACGTACACAAACACCCTCAAACATTCAATTCAGAGTTATCTCATTACAGCTGGAGGGAAACAGTGATGAAGAATGCAATCTGATGCAGAAGATTGCAGTGTTATTATGAGGTATTTATGGACACAATGAACAATAATTAGTACCTCAAGCACAACTGTCAGGTGTGATCATGAAGATGTGTTAGCTACAGGTGCTACCGCAGTCTGCAGTTTCTTTGTAGATGATAGATTCAATATTCAGATCCTCCAATTACATTTTCTTGCACAATCAAATTTTGATTATGAGTTAGAGTGACTGCATTAATGTAGTGTAATATTCTCTTTCAGTTTTTGCACTGGCCCTCCAGGGTATCGCACAGACGACTATGCAGTCTATTTAGAATCACCATTTAACCTAACATGTGTGTCTTTGGACTGTCGGAGGAAGCCAGAGTCCCCAGAGAGAAACTGGACAGAAAGGCCTGAGGATTTAAACTCTTGCTGAGGATTTGTACCTTCTTGCTGGGAGGTGACAGTGTTAACCACCATACTTCCTAATCCTAAGCGCCAGAGCTGATGTTGCATGAGACATAGCACTCCGAGTGAAAATACATAAACAGTATGTAAAAGATGGTTGTTTCCTCTTGGTCTGAAAAGGGAAACCAACAAGTGGAATGTCTTAAACCTGTGTTCTTTCAAAGGATGAACACCGTTTTGCCTGCACAAACAGTAATCCTGAGTAAGTTTCAGGGCATGGGGAGAGACAAGCGAACACCTCATCTGTGACATCTGGTTTCCAAAACCAAACTCCAGATTTCACAATGGGACATCGCAAACCCAACAAGCGATGTCACTGTGGCTACATCTAGCTTTTATATAAAGTTG
Source organism: Rhamphochromis sp. 'chilingali' (assembly GCF_963969265.1). Classification (NCBI taxonomy): domain Eukaryota; kingdom Metazoa; phylum Chordata; class Actinopteri; order Cichliformes; family Cichlidae; genus Rhamphochromis; species Rhamphochromis sp. 'chilingali'. The sequence continues at coordinate 54,178,651 of NC_137930.1, read as the reverse complement.
CTGTCAACCACATGTGCACGGTTAGCACATTTATACTAGCTTTCAAATAGGAAGATGCAAGCTATCTTGATTATTTCTCTACAACCCTACAAAATCGTGTTTCAAAGCAGTCAAAGCTTTGCATGAAACCTAATTAATAAGGAGTGTGTTGGTGGTCTCAGATGAAAATAAGTCACCATCTGATTCTAAATTATTGCTGACTCAGGTTGGATGAGAGCAGATTTTTTTAAACCTCCATATTGGAAAAAAAAAAAAGTATAAAATACTGTATTTATGAGTCCAGCGCCTCTATCTAATGCTGTAGCCATGGTAAAAAAGAAAATGAACTCTATTAGTTCCAAAGTTTGTATTTATTGTACATGTATCATGTGTAATAAATATAACACGGTCATTAATAGGCCTTAAAATCAGGCAAATACAACCTCAAATTAACAACCACACATGACTGAATACACCGTGTAATTATTATTCTTTTTTTAACAAAACTAAGAAAAAATGCAGAGGAAGTGTACAGAAAAACTAAGTACAATGTTACTGCTTCTATAGGAAGAATGAGGGTAGAAAGAGGATAGTGGTGGGGTATCCCCCCAACCACTCCCCCTGCCAGTGGCAGACGCCCTCAGACATGGGTGCATTGGTGGTTCTTGGTGTCCGGGGATGGGCGTTCAGGTACGCACCGGCTCACTCCTGGTGTCTGCTTGTTGAGGCCTGGAGCCTGGGGCTCGCTCAGGCCCCTTCGGGGGGGGGGGTGCCCTCGGCCTCTGGGCCTGGGGCTCGGTCACTCTGGCACAGCTCGCTGCCAGCGGAGCTCACGGGCACATCACTGCTACCCCCCCTGCCTTCTGCTCCGCAGCTGCTGAGTGACCCCTCATCTGGGGCTCTCCTCAGCTCTTTCCGAGACAGTGGCACGGCTGCCCCTCCGTTGGTCTTCCTTGGTCTCTTGTGCTCTGAGGGTCTCTGGATGTCTGGAGTTTTGATCTCCATACCTGCTTCATGCCCTATGGCTCCCCACACCCTCTAGCAGATCATTACATGAAGGAACCTTTTAAATACAAGCGCGCTCATGCTCACAGGTGTACACACGGGTGCTCACACACACAAACTGCACCCTTTTTGGCTCCTACCTCAAAGTACACTGTGCGCTGACGTGCTGCACAATAATATTCAAAGTTTAGTATTTACTGTTATATTCACATAGATCATCGCGATGATGTTGTTTATTATATTGCTCTCTTTTTTTTGCTTGTTTTCTCTTTTTTCTTTCTCAACAGGTGATCCAGGTGAGTGATATATGTATTTTTTGTCTGTTTGTTTTTGTTTTTTGCCCTTCATCACCGTTCCTCTTCCCCGCTTTTTTTCTTTCCTTACCTCTTTCTTTCTCCCTTTTCTTTCCCCCAGTCATGTCTGTCCCGTGTGTAGCAAGTGAAAATAAAATAAAATAAACAATAAAAACAAAGGTCAATCAAATGGACCAATACGGCAAGGCCGGGATGGTCCATTTGGTAAAGTAAATCCGTTGGGCATCTTTCTTGGCCTTTAGACAATAATTCTGATTGCAAAAGAACCAAACGGGACAGGCGGGGGGGGGGGGGGAGAGAGAGAGAAAGAGGGTAACAAGGAACCAGGAGCTGACGAGTGGGAGAACTTTCAAAGTAGTTTTGCAGTTTTCTGGTCTGAAACATTCAGATGTGGGTTAGTGAAGATGAAAGGCATCAGCACCGATCTTCCCATCAGTCTGGAAAGGGTTTAAAAGACATTTCTAAACAATTTGAAAACCATCCTTCTACGGTGAGAAGGATGATGAAAACCATCTTTCTACAGGTGAAACACTTTCAAGAGAGTTACCAATCTTCTCAGGAGTGGACGTCCCAGCAAACTGACTCAAGGTCAGACCGTGCAAAAAAACAAACACAGCATATGAGTAAAAACACCTCATACCAGCTGTAAAACACAATGACTGAGGGCCACAGGACCTGGGTATCTTGCAGTCATTGAGTCGATGAATCAGTGACTCTGTATACGAAAGCAGCCTTGAGTCAAATGTGAGGCCATCTGCCTGACGGCTAATGCTTGGCCCAAATTAGGTCATGCAAAAGAACAAATATCCCAAGCACAGCATTAAATCTACATCAGAGTGAAAATAATCAAAGTGTTGCAATGGTCCAAAGTCCAGACCTCAACACCACTGAAGTTCTGTGGTGAAGAGTGGGCCAAAATTCCTCCACAGCGATGTAAAAGACTGATAAAGTCATACAGAAAACAATTACTCCAAGTTATTTCTGATACACGTGGTTCTACAATCTGCTAAATCACAGGGTTTATTTAATGTTTCACACTTTTAGGTAAGATTTAGGTTTTGGGTGAGGTCATTTCAGCATGTGATCTCACCAGCAAGCTAGTTTTGATTTAAATGACAAAATCTCAAAGTCATCAAGACAAAATGCTACACCCAGTGGATATGAAGCAATTTCCAGCTGTCATAGGATCCTCCCTGGACAATTTGCCAGTCTATCATAGACTAACACAGAGAGACAGACAGTCACTGACACCTGCTGCCAATTAAGAATCACCACTTAACCTAAAGTCCATTTTCTAGACCGTCAGAGGCAGAGTAATCCAGCCTGTGAGGACGTTCTTGCAGGATTTTGTTGCAGTGAACTGATAATTTTTCAAAAATTGGGGACAAAAACAAAATGCATTCACAGTGGCATAATTCTTAATATATATATAAATTTCACATTTATTATATTATCCACTCATATGCTCAATATATAAAGTAACAGATCTAACATAGCATCAACTCCCAACATCTGTTTAATCTCTTCTTGAACATCTTATCAATAAATGAGGCTAATCGCAAATTCCCGATCTAGCCACAACCCCTCCAACAAAGTTCAGATGAGTTATTATATTTTGAAGTAATAATTGGTACGTCTCATTTTGATTTTGATTTTCCATCTTGGGCTATTTGGGAATTTACGTCCACCTTTAGACGTTTCCTCCCATTTTTCATCTGCTATAATTGGGCTTAAATCAGGTTTCCATTTAACTTTAAACTTTTTTTTTTGTTCACATCAACATGAAATGTTGAAAATAAGATATTTTTTTTAAGTACTTATGGACAGGCTGCTGCTTCACAGCTAAACAATTCTGGGTTTGAGCCATCTGGTCAGCTGAGGCCTTTCTCTGTGGTTTTTATATCTGTTTTGTTTCTGCATGGGGGATTTTTCCCCTCCAAAGTCCAAAGAAATGCTTGTTAGGCTCAGTGGTTGTGAGAGTGTGCTGTTATACGTCTCTGGTTGTTTGCCCTGTGATGGGCTGGCAACCTGTCCGCTGTACACCCTCTATCTCACCCTGTGTCAGCTGGTAATCCCCTCAAATGTAGTGGTTTAAAATATAAAGTGTCAGGTAAAAATAAGTGCTTAAGAGTTGTACTTTTTCAAAAATTTCACCAGCGGAAGTAAAGTTTATGTGGTGCTTTTCTGGAAAATATTAGACAGGGCAGCTGACCGCAGAGTCCAGCTGTAGTTTCTTATTTCTCTCTCTTCCTCCACACTTGGTGCCAAGATTTTTCTCTCCGTGCCAGTTTCCCTTTCCTCTATCTCACTGGACTTTAATAAGTTTTCACAGGCTCCCGATGGTTAGCGGAGTGCCAGAGTGATTTCAGCAGTCTTAACTCTCCACAGGCCAAAGAGGCCACATGAAGAGGAGAGCTTGCCCTTATCATGCTGGATTTGCCCGCAGAGGTGGGGGAGAGACAGAGGTATAAAGAGCTGAGGAGAGAGGAAGGAAGGTGGCTCAGAGTGTGAGTCAGAGTATCATTCTTCTGATTCCTGCCAAGCTGCTGGGCAGGAAATGAGGCAGAGGACACCCGCTGACCTGCCGCCACTTGCCGCCTATCAGCCTATCACAGAAACAATTTAAACAGCTAATGGAACTAGGCCGAACCTCTTTCGATCCCATACAGGGGGCACCGTGACTCATGCTCCTCATTTCTGATTAGAGCTCCTCGGGCTTCAAGTGCTCTGCACCAGACAGGGGATGGACCCAGCTAGTTATTTTATTAAACATATCTTTCAGGCGGACGTGTGCAACAGACTGAGTGCACACAGTTTGTTTACGTATGATCGCTTAGAGAGATTAAAAACAGGAAAGACAGTCACGGCCTGTGCAGGAGGAAGGGAGTTGGCGAGGGGGGTCAGTGTGCAGGTGGAGGTGGGGTCCGGCGTCGGGTGACTAAGGGGCGATTAGGGATTTTTGCCTGAGCATGTCCCTGACCCAGTCAGAACAGGATGAGGGGGAAACAGGCAGAGGGGCGGCTGCAGAGAGACCCCAGCAATTGACCGTGTTCCTTTTTCAGACCTTGTGTGTGTTGACTGCAGAGAACACACATTTGATATGACAAATATATTCAATCATCTTTTTATATGTAAATATATTTAACATCCTGTGGGATGAATGAAGTGGCAAGATTTTACAAAAGTAGGTATTCACCAAAATGCCTCCTAATCAAATATTCTCAACAAAGAGATGGATTTAAAGTCCTTCATCAATCATTCTTTCATTTCATGCAGTCTCAGTGGCATCATCATCTTTCCCACTTCCTTTGACCTCCGCTCGCTGATTGACAGCTATGTGGAAAAAAACAGAGGAACGTTTCCTTCCTCGTTGTGTTCGACCAGAACAATGCGAGTGTGGGTGTGTGATCTGATGAACCAGCAGCAGCAGCGCACCACCCTGCTCTACAGGGGTCTGTAGACCTGTTTCTCACAGCCTGTAGCAGAGAAAATGAAATGTATGTAACTGTACATGTGAATAACATGTAGGGCTTCTGTCAGTAGTTGTTTATTTTATAGAATCGTGTGGGAATAGATGAGCCTGGAATAATCAGTTTGTTATTTGGTGTATTAGATAACGGTGAAAAGCACCTTCATGTTAAAGAGTTTAAATGACTCGTGAAATAATTATGAAATAGTTACCAAATATTTGTTGCAGCCCTATAATCAACAACAAAACGATTTAAGAAGGCTGGGATCATCACCTCGTCCGATTGTACCAGCGATCCAGTCTGCTAGGTAAACCCCGTTCCTCATAACTTTTATCATTTTATTCCGACATAAAACAGCAAAATGATGAAATTCCTCAGCCTCTGAAAACTGCAAACATTTAAATAATTGATAAACGTGCTGGATAGATTGCTTTCTGATTTATGATCTTCTGCGATGCAAAACTGTTAATGTTAGGACAAATGTAATTATATGACTTTCAAGCAAAAAAAGTCTTTTGTTTCGAGCTGAACGACTCCGTCGGTGTGACTAATTGTCAGCATGGTTATCGTTTTGTTCCTTTGTGATTTCTCTGCCTTTCTTGTAACTACACTCATATCTGAGCACACCTGACGGGCTCATATTATATATGTTTTTTTTACCGTGATTTAATAGTGTTGCCCAAATGATGTAATCAGCTTTACCCCTACACCTATTAACCTCTTCAACGGTTACGCCTTGCTTAAACTCCTTTTTTGCCTTCAGAACTCATGTAATTCTTCATAGCACAGCTTCAACAAGGAGCTGGAAACATCCACCACATCACAAAGGATACTGGATTGAGATCTGGTGACTGTGGATGCCATTTGAGTACAGTGAATAGTGTTGAGTACATGTTTAAGAAAGCAGTTTGAAATTATTTGAGCTTTGTAACATGATGTGAAATCCTGCTGGAAGCAGCAATCAGAAGATGGGTACACTGATGGTCATAGATGGATGGACATGGCTGTGGGGTTTCATCAAGCCTAATTACACTTAATTATCGTATTATACCACCAGCAGCAGCATGAAGGATTAATAGAAGGCAGGACAGATCCATGCTTTCTTGCCTCAATCTCAGATCCTACCATCGGGATGCTGAGGCAGAAATCAAGACTCAACAGACCAGGCAACATTTTTCCAGTCCTCCGTTTGAATTGTGGTCTCAGATTCCTGTTATCAGCTGACAGGAGTGAAATACTCTGAAATACTCAGACCAACCATGCCACATTCAAAGTCTCTTTTCTTCTCAGTTCTAATGCTCAGTTTGCGCTTCAGCAGGTCATCTTGTCCATGTCTTTATGTCTAAATGCATGGAGTTGTTGCCATGACATTCGCTGATTAGATATTTGCAGTTGAACAGGCGTACCTAACAAACTAGGATGAGTGAGTTTTTGCCAGCATGAAAATCTTAGAAAAGTTTTGGAAGTTTTAATTCTCGCTCCTTTTGGTCTGCCCTCTCAGCAGCCACAGTTGTTTAAGTTCAGTGTTGTGCTTTAAATGATAAGGTGATGTTTGCCTCTTGAAGCTCACTGATGAGATGTAAAAGCAGCCTCCTGAGAGGACACTAAGCTGTACTCATTACACTGAGGTTAAGTGCCTTAGACAATAGTGGATTAGAGCAGCAAGGTCTGTGCTGTAATTGTCATGTTTCCTTTAAAAGCAGCAAAGGCAGTGGTGAGGTATTAGCTTGTGGTATGACATTACATCATGGGGCTCGCTTTCCTTGATAAGAGTCACTGCATTTAGATCTCATGAGACAATCTTACAGGGGAAAAATCCTGTTGAAGCAGCGAAATTTCTGCGTGTGGAGCTTTTTGTTGTATTGAGCCACGGGGTAGTGAGACTAAATTAACATAATTTTTTTTTAAAAAAACGAAGAAAAGAAACGATAAAAAAAAAAAGAAATTAATTAGCTTAGAGGTGCAAAACTGGAAAGGTAGTGAAATAACCAATTTCATAAGAATCTGGATGAATCCCATTAATTAAACCTGTAGCTTTTATAAATCAGGGTTTTAGAGCATAATTAATCCAGTGATGAGAAGTCTTTCATTTTACACATAAAAGGCCATAACAGGGAAATTTACTCATTTTAGCCAAGTGCAAATGTTAGGTGTACACTGCCATCTTCTGGTTGCTTTGAGTAAAACACAAAACAAACAAACGTGACATCTGAACACACAAATAACAAGCAGCCTGCGAAAGATTGACTCCAGTCTGTGCGTGAAGTCGTACCAACTTCGAACTGGAGTTTTAAATAAAATGAAATCAGCAGTCAACAGTTTCTAGTGGGTTCATGTTTATTAATAATTCTCAGTAATAAAAAGAAACAATTAATTACTAACATGGCTTAAAAGTTCCACAAAGGAAAAAGTGTACAAAGTATTCTAAACATTAAGGAAACCTTCATTTTTCTTCAACTTAAATTAATGTTTTCAATTTGGCAGCTCACGCAGTAGAAGCTGACTGTAACAGCTTTTAATCCTCTGTAATTACAGCGTGTTGAACACGCTTTCGAAGGCTCATGAAAGTGCTCATTAACCATAAATTGAGCTATAATAGTGTATTGAAGTGAAAAGATGGGATTTTATGGAGAAGACGGCTAAAAAAACAAATGAGGAAGAGAAGAGGTTTTGTAAAAAGTATTTTTAGAGAAGAAAGTATAAGTGGGAGAAGAGTCAGTTTCTGAATATGTAATAACTTACAACTTTTTTTGTCTTTCCTTTTTCTCACGGACTGATACTATAAACTAACTTCTTGGAAAACAGTCACGCTCTGAAAGAAATCCACTGTGGTCACACAGCTGCTAAAAGACACACGAAAAAATGACTTTTCAAAATAAAAGCCAAGAGCTGTGTGTAAGTTCAAAAACAACCATGCCATGTTAAGGAAATGAAAATATAGCTTTAAGACTGATGACAATTTACCAAGGGATCCAATTTCTCCGATTCAGACCAAAATAGTGCTGACAGGCAGCCGTGCTCTGCTCTTCATCAAGAACCGAAGGAACCGAAGAACAATAGGACGTCTTAAAACAGGAACATGTGGGTGAAAGCTTTCCCATATAAAACGCTGACCGAGCACTCAACATGCCACGATCACTATCTAAAGTCATATATACAGCTGTTTAAAAACAACAAAAAAGAACAGATAACATGAAAATACTAAAAAAGAACATAAAGAAATAAAATATTCACTCAACACATCATACGCATACGTACTTCAAACAGAAAAGTTCATTTCGAAGAGCCGCTCATTACGAATCATGCGTACCCGAAAGGAAGACAGACATGATTTAGAGATGATGGGTAGGCATGAGGTGGAGCCGGTGGTGGGTGTCAACAGAGGGCTACTAGGTACGAGGAGTTGACGACAGAAGCCAAAACCTCCACCGCAGCAGCCATGCCCTGCATCCATCCTCCACCCACTGCACCAAAAATACCTTGAGATAGTAGCATGCGCCCTCCCATTTTCCTCTCATCTCCGTGCCTTGAAGTCAGAATAACTGGCTCTCAGCTAACTCAATATCACTAAAGTGCTCTCTTTCTCTCACCAGTTAATCCTGTAGCGCCAGGTGTACATTTGATACATGAGTTTTTGAGACTTCTACATCATCAATGCATTGCACGTTTTTTTAAAGCAACAGAACATTTTTAAACATAAAAAATGGCTGTGGCAAAGATGATACCAATTTAAATGCTTACACGCAAATTAATACTTCCTTTTATTTAAAAAAAAATGTGTCTGAATTTTCAATTAAGACACAATAAATGAAGAATTTTCTGGCAGTTTTCTTATGACTTTACAGGGTTAAGCGCATCACTGAGGTCAGCCAAGGGGACACAAAAAAAAGAAAAAAGACGACGACATACAAATGAACACTTGCATAGTATCAAACGCCAGAAGCTTCCATCAAAAATAAAAACAAATAAAATGAGGAAAATTAAGTAACTTTTCAACTTACGGTCCACAAATATATCACACTTGAGAAGTGTGTGTGTGTTTGTGTACATGTGGGCGTGAGAAATCTGTACAGCTGTGCAGACATGAGAAGCTCAAATGGTGGAGACAGCTGTCATTTGTCTGTGTGTGTGTGTGTGTGTGTGTGTGTGTGTGTGTGTGTGTGTGTGTGTGTGTGTGTGTAAGACTGGGCTGTGAGGAGAGAGAGAGGGAGAGTCCGTCCATCTGTGTGTGTGATGTGAAGCTGGCTCCAGCATCAGCTCAGTACTTCGGCACTTTGCTGTAATCTTCCCGGCCAACGTTCTTGCAGAGACACATGGAGAGGATCATCCCGAGGAGCTGGAGGAAAGAGGAGTTGTCGGCTTAGATATTGCATTTGAAACTGATGAGCAGAGTGTGCACTCAAACATGCAGGTGATAAAACCAAAGAATTTGTGTATTTACAACAGGCTACAATTATTGAACCACAGGCTTTGTTTTTTTCTCCAAGTCTGTCTTGAAACAATATTCACATACTTTAGTTATGTCCACTGCAGAGCTTCAACCGCACATGTCCATTTACGCTGGCATGAGAAACGTGTTTCCCCAAATTCTGCTTTAATGTAATGTACCCTTAACCCTAGTTTAGCTTCAAAAAAAAGGGTATTTTTTAAAAATATTGTACACTGTCTTTTAATTTAAAATTTTTTAATCTGCTGTTCGATTTATTTTCTTTTTAAAATTTTGCATTGTGTCAGCACTTTGTGATTCCTGTCTGTGAGACGTTTTGGAAACACTACATATCCAGTCTTAGTTTGAAAACCACAGCACCGTGTTTTAGTCTAAAACGGCAGAAACTGAGACTACTGGAAACATTATTATATAGAAAAAGCAGGGACAGATACTACATAAATAAACACTGCTTGCTTTCTGTTCTGAGGACCTCAGGCCTCTCGCTTTTGAGCCATGATTCACAACCTCAGATGTCAGGATCGTACTTCAATACCTCCCAGTTTTTTTTAACATAAAGAGCCAGATTCTAATTTCACCTTCAATTTTACTGCAAATTCTAAAGGTTCAAACACTCTCCTCTGTTATCCATTTATATATTATTCAAAAAAGGTAAGCTATATAAATACGTTTTTGGTTTTCCTAAAACTTTGGAGGTTTTGTTTTCTAAAGGCTTCTTCACTTTCCTTTTAGTGCCTCTGACATTCAGTTAAAGAGGAAGGAGAAGCTTTTCTTTTTAACCAAACTAGATTCTGCCTACAAGAGTTATGTACAGATGCTGGCCAGCTGTTTCACTCTGCTTCCAGCTAAGCTAACTGGCTGAAGCCAGAGGTGTGGTAATGAAGACCAAACTTTTAAAGGAACAGTACATGTGGCACCTGGGTGTAGGATTAAGCTGCTGTTGTCGGTGTAGTTACACATTCACCTAACAAAACAAGCAAAAGATCCATAAAGGAAAGACCTCGAGAGAAGGCACAGATCTTCAACTCGAACTCAAACCCACTTTGGTGACCTTTTGTGAATGAGGAAGGAGTTAAAAGTAGCCTATAGCAGTATATATGGAGGATTATAAAGTCTATCTACTACGATAATCTAAACACATATGTTTGCTTTCTGCCATCGTTGTAATGAACAAACATAATTTAATGCATTTATTTATCTTGTGTCTGCCTGACCTAACTTGAAACTGTATACCAGCTACGATCCAAGCAAACGCAGACATGGTGCAGTTAAAAACAAATATACTGGCAGCCTTAAGGCACTCTTGATAAAAATCAGAACAGGAAGAGGCGGATACTGTACCTCCACGACTGCCACGGCAGCACAGATCCCCAGAATAACTCCCAAGTTATCCTTTAGCCATGTTTCTATGGTGGTTTTACAGCCCTACAGGAGAGAACAAGAGAGGGGGGGGGGGGACATGCAGAGAGATGAATGATTACAGGATCACAGCCGGACATGAACTGAGCCTTTTGAAAGCACAACTGTTAGCTCTGGGTTGAGCCTGTGAGGGGAAGAATAACAGGTTTAGCTTAGCCGAGGAAGGGAGCGACTGGGGAGTGTAAAGTTTCTCAAACACGCAGACCAAACAACAACTCCGACATCTACTTTACCTTAATGCTGATTGGGCCTTATCAGACACAAACATTAAGTGTTAAAAATCGTTAAATTCCCTAAAACAAAGAATCATAAATTAAAAATCATTCCTATGCTTACGTGCAGCTGCAAAGTACTTCAAATAAGTCTATACTTCTTGTAGTACACATCCAATCAGTAAGTAAGATACTTTTTAAATGCAGTGATAATAACTGTAGTAAAACTCTGATGACAGCAGATCATCTGCCTCCATTTCATCCCATCCCCAACATTCGCCTCTGTCACAGCAACCGTCTACACGTCCTCCTTCACTACATCCATGAATCTTCTTTGTGGCCTTCCTCTTTTCCTTTGTCCAGTGTATCCACTAACCCTCCTCTGCACATGTCCAAACCATCTCAGCCCTACCTCTCTAACGTATAAAGGCCGAATCAAACATGCAGATCATCAATTCTTTTTTTTCTTTTTTTTTTTTTAAATACTGTGATATTATTAATTTTACTACAGTATTTTGGGGCTGTCCCACTGCCTGGAGAAAACATTAAAGAAAATACCAAAAATAATAATAATAATAATAATAATAATAATAATAATAATAATTTGTATAAGCAGCAATATCATGGTATGGAAATAAAACAATTTCAGTCTAGGTTGTATAATTTAACAGTTGCTCGCCTAATTTTCAACTCTTAGCGCACAGACAGGAGGCTGCAGACTTTACATTGTGTTATTTACCGTTTCATAAACAGGTGGATCCGAGGACAAGGTTGAACACAGGCCTGCTAGCGCCTTATCCACTCCAGGCAAGGAATCATTACGACAGGAGCAGGAATACTGCACCTGGGTGCTGTTCTTGACCACAGGGTTCTCAGACCAGTTGCCCGGCCCAGTAAAACCACAGCATTTCATCTGGTAATATGGGAGAAAGTAAGGATGTGAGACAAGTTAGAAACACAAAAACCTCCACAGAGGATGGATTGAAAAGATTTTGCTGCATTTTATTTCTTTAAAAGAGACAAAAATGAATTGGAAATGAAACTGGATCCAAAATTAGCAAATCCCTTGGCTCTGTGAATGAGTACTTGTATTATGATATTTGAGAACAATGTATTCTTGGCTGCTGCTTTCAGAAAGACCAGGAGGAAAGAGGCTTGGCAAGAAAGAGGGAAAGGTGGAAGAAGAGAGGGAAGAAACTGGGTACAGGCTGATTAGTTTAATGAGTTAGTTCATCCAAAGTGCAAAGCATACACATATTTTCACGTATCCCTCAGATCAGTTTTATTTGTATAGTTCTGAAAAGGCTGTCTCCAGAAAACGGTGGATGTGATGGAACTTAGGGAGCCCACCGGATTGGATGAAAGTTAAGTTAGACGAAGGCTGCAGGTTATAGACCTACAACTATTCAGCACAATTAGTCTCTCCTGATGTATGGAAAGCTGCAATCACACCGTTAGCTGCTTGCATGATAATTGTTGATTGACTGAGTTACGCATTAAAAAGGATAGAAAAGCTGCTTATAATGTATTGTAATGTGATTCTTGAAGAATTATTTAGAGTAATCACGCCTGCCACCAAAACAATCCAAACTGAAATCTAAACAAATGTTGTTGTTGTTTTTTTTTTGGGGGGGGGGGGGGGGGGGGTCGACAAGGCGTGGAAACACACTGAAGCGTCAACTCACCGTCCTCTGAATGTAGTCCAAGGGGTGCTCTGTGGTCCTGTTATTGGGGTAGGTGATGATCACAGTCTTAATAATGCTGTCCATCTCATATGCCAACTGGAATTGAATACGAGTATATTATTATCAGTGTCTAAGAATCAGAAAACACACCATGGCTGTACGTAAATAAAAGTGCTTTTTATTTTAGGCATTAAAAAAAAGGTTGAACACCAGCCAGAGAGGGGAAGTGAAACAGTGGTGATGAAGGAAAGCAAATAAACAAGCAACAACCCCCCACAAATCCCACAGATGATCGTTCTTTTCCAAATTTTAAATTTATGCTTCTTCGAGCACCGCCGCAGTCGGTTCTTCTATGTGACGTCTCTTGCTGGGCTCAAACATTGTTCAAATACAGCTTAGCAAGAGAACGACTCCGTGTTTATGTGTGTACGACCACAGAGCGGTGGCAGAGATGCAGCTTCTGAGGCTCTACAGCGAGAGCCTCACCCTATTCTGGGAATGGGCACCACCCTGCCCTGTGGTGAGCCTTAAACACAGGGAGGGTGTCTTGGGCTACAGATACGCAGATACACATGTACGTACACATACATGCATATAAATGCTGGAGGGCTGAAATAGCCACCACCTATCCTGAGCGCAGTGGTGAGGTTTATCAAGGGAAAGGCTTTTTATGTCTTGGAAAAGAAAGGCCATGTTTAGAGAACAAAACCGGTTTTAGATGTTTATGTGCTCCAACTTAACACTCCCTTTAGAACAACACAAAGGTGGTGCTATTACTGGTTTGACCTGTATAAGAAAGGTTTTAAGGGGGGAAAACATTAAAACATCAGGAGTTCAGAAAAACACATTTACAGCTACGCAACAGCTTTTTAAAATTTAATCCAATACGTTTTGAAAATCTTAAGCTGTTTTTTGGTGTTGTTTGTCATGGTTTTTATTTTAGCCAGCTTGTGTTTTAATTCAAGCCCCCCTGCCGAGCTAATAACATCTATCAAAGGATTAAACTTTGCCACAGTTTGGTTGCTGTTGTTTAAAACTTTTTTTTCACCCAGAAATGGGTGACATGATAGTTAATACGATGACAATTTCTGCCTCTGGGGTGAAAAGTACTAACGTATAGAAGATGAAGACAGACTTATTTCATATGATTAAAGCTTTAAAAACATCATTTAATGCGATTCTCCAGCACACTCGCTCCACATCACTAATATGATGACGAAAGCCTTCGATTACAGCAACCTACAAACTACTTCCGGTACTGTTATCACATGTCTCCTGTCCTCCTTCTTTATCTCACTTTTCACAATCCAATCACATGACACAAACTCAAACTGAAACTTTCCATTTGTTGAACTTTGGATTCCTTACAGGTTAATGTACACACAGCCAGCGAAAGCTGTGAAGGGGAAACAAGTACCCAGTGGGCCCAAACTGTACTAGTGGGTGGAGGAGTGGTAGGTGGTAGAATGCACGAGAAGCGGGGGAAACAGGTTAAATTAGGAAATATGGTAAAAATAAAAAAGGAAACAAATATAACACAAAAAGAAAGAAGATGTGAAAAAAAATATAGGGGAAGAGAGTAAAGCAGGATCAACTAAACTAGCTTCTTACCCGATCTCTCTGGAAGTAAATGAGAACTCCAGCAGTGATCTGGGCAACGAGGATGAGGAGGAGGCAGGTGAAATACTGTGAGGGGACAAAGACGTATGTCAGTTTTACATAACCACTGATAAGAGATGAAAAACACCGATGCAAATCTTAAAGCAGATAAAATAATTATTTTTTTAACAGGAGTGAATGAAGTAAGAAAGCTTGTATTGGTGAACATATATCTGTAGTTCCCATCAGCTTTGCACAGTTTCACAGCAAGTTTCAGGTAATTATAGGCTGCTGGTTTAGTTTAGGTTTTTTAATTAGTAGCAGCAGGAAGACTTTCAACGAACACTAACATATCCAGCCACACGCAGCTGATAGATAGAAAATAGATTATTAAGTCCTGAATATCATGAAACTCGGTTATTTTTGGGCAGCCAAAACACCAAAACAAGTGTTGACACTTTTTCTGAATGAAAAAAAAAACCCCTCTAAAAACAGATTCAGAAGAATTTAATGAGGCCAATCTCACGTTAAAGCTTATCTTCTCAGACATGGCTGCTTTGGTCCCGACAAGTTCCAGCATGAATGCTGTTTTTAGATCTTATTCCGTGCTCTATGATTAAACCACAGACCTCAAACTTGCACAGAGGTCAAACTTTAACTTGTCTTTTCAAATCAACCTGAAGTTTGTGTCAGACTCCACAGTTTCCAAGCCCTAAGGCAAGTGTGTGGGGAGAGGTGCGAGACCGAGGGCATACTAGTCACTTTAGTTTCCAACATGGTGCACAGTGAATTCATTCCCTGCGGTGAAACTGTCAACGTGGAGCTCTATTCGAACTTTCTGGGGCTTCTGAAGAAGAACATTCAGCAGAAGTGATGTGAATTATGGTGCATGTCAGCCAGCCATCTCCTGTCAGCTCAGAGCACACTCAAAACGCAGAAGTTTCTGGACCGCTCACCAGTTTTGCTTCCCTACATTTTCATCCTTTTCACGAAAATGACAATCAAGTTGCAGGTCCACTGTTATGACACACAGGAGGTGATCCAATGAATATTGCAGAGGCATAAATGTAAAGAGTCATAACAGGACTTCGACTAAGATAGCAGCCGTGCTGAAAACAGTGTAGGAGACGATTGTGAGATCAGCCAACGGTAAAGCTTATAATCTGGACCTGTTCTCTTAACTTTTTATCTCATCCTCACACAGTTAATGTACTGAATAGATAGAAAGTAAACAAATTATCAACTCTAATAAATGGAAATTTATTCACATGTAACAAATAGAAACAAAAAAGAATAAGAGAAAAACACTTTTTGGGCAGACACATCCAGCTTTTCCAGTCTTCCCTCAGTGTGTGTGTGTGTGTGTGTGTGTGTGTGTGTGTGTGTGTGTGTGTGTGTGTGTGTGTGTGTGTGAGTGTGAGTGAGAGAGAGAGAGAGAGAGAGGCTCTACTGCCAGCTGGTCACTGTCACTGGAAGAAGTAGGTCACAGCAGTTATTCAGTTAACCCCTTGCAGGTTTAACACTGTAGGTCACGCACCCATCCCCACTCTTGTTGTATCCCCTACATTTTACTGGCTTTATCCCCATCCCCCCCACCCCACCACCTGTAAATCCACACATGCTGTGATAGCCTGGCAGCACACATTTAGCAGAAATGCTGAAGGGTTTTAATGTCAGCAGGAATATACCACATGTTCTTAGCCTTGAGAGCTCAAGCAGGTAGGTGAATGTTTCATTAAATAAAATTAAGCTTCTGTGTGTTTAAAACGATAAGAGAATAAATATAAATAAGTAGGAAACAATACCTCGAACAGTATTTACTGTTTTAATTATGCACTCGATTGCAGATAGAGGCAAAAGAGATTAAAAAGAGTTTAAAGTCAGTGTAGCTTCTCACCAGACCCAGAAGACAACGGACTTCGTAGATGGATCCAATGCAGCCAAAGAAGCCCATGGCCATCGTCAGGGAACCCACTCCGATGAGGATGTATGAGGCCACTTTCACAGTATCTGATGATTCCTCTGGAGAAGATGGAAACAATCAGGGGCACAGAAAGAGATCAACATATAGAATTCCTGAGATCTAGAAGGGTGGCACAAACATGATTTTTATGGTGACAGGCCCCTGACTTCTGTTCTTTTTCTCCACTAACTGTAATACAAATGCAACTGTGTCTAGCAGGCCAAATGAGACAGACTTTTGCACCACATATGTGGGGGCCTTTTTACTTCTGCAAACACATTTTTACACACACAGGTTACGGTTAGCCAAACCTCGTTCACCGAGCAAATTTTCTATGTTGAAATCATGCAAGCTTTTGTGTGAGAACACATTCTTTTCTCACACAAAAGGTTTTTCTCTCAGAGTAGACTGAGACAAGTCAGTGTGTGGCGAGA
This sequence comes from Rhamphochromis sp. 'chilingali', assembly GCF_963969265.1. Lineage (NCBI taxonomy): Eukaryota > Metazoa > Chordata > Actinopteri > Cichliformes > Cichlidae > Rhamphochromis > Rhamphochromis sp. 'chilingali'. The sequence goes on along the minus strand of NC_137930.1, from coordinate 54,162,124 downwards.
TAAATTGATTTCCCTTTCTGGTATGTAGAGTGGGAGGGATTCTGCAGGAGGAGGGGGCCGGCACTGGGAAGGTTGGAGAGGAGATAAATTGGAGCCATTATGTGACTCTGTGTGTTATCTGCTTTGGAAGAGCTCCAAAGACTCCAAGCTCAATCCATGGATGAGGCTAGATTTTGAGCTCTGTCAAATGGCTCCATCTTATCAAGGATTCCTGGGCCAAGCAAACAAAACAGCAAATCAGATAACTCACTCGCGACAGTTTGGTAAAAGAGCTGACAGACAGAAAGGCTCCGACACCTCACCTCTAATATCTGTGAATATATTTCTGTGTTGCTTTTCTTTATATGTGCTCTGTCAGATGCACAGTCAATATTAATATCTCTGAAGATTGTTAAAATCAAGCTAAACTTTATTACTCTACTTTATGACTGCAAAGAAGGAACATTAGCTCTTCTTGAACTAGCACCATGTTACTTTGAAAACCTCCATGATACACTTTATCATCTGCACTTATCGGAACAGGATGCATCATTAAACAAAAATAAATAGAAAATCTTTATGGCTGCAGCACATTTTCATATCCTGTCTTAACTATAAATAATATTTTATAGCTCACGCAACTTGTCAGAACACTAAATGGAAGCCTTTACAGCATTTACAGTAATTTCTTGTTAGTACTGAAACACCTTTAAATACGTGATATAAACTTACCAAAACTATGAACAAGATGTGACTGAATGCATGTACACTGCTGATTCGACATGGGCTACCATAACAGTGTATGCTGTGGTGGTTTAAGAATACTTTCTGAAAGTGATGAGGTCACCGTGTATCGAGTGTTTATGAGGTAACATTAAAAGGGAGGCAGACAACCATGTTGTATGTTCTATATCCGGTATTCAGCTGGGGCATGTTATTTCTGTCTTTCTCATAACCGCACGCCCAACCCTCCCCTCACACACACACGCAACCAACTAGTAGCTGCAAAAGCAACAGATGTCCACGGGTTTCAGTAATTAACCTGAGGGATTTAGGGACATGCACAAAAGTATACAGTAGGTACAGTTAGGAGCCGGAGCGAGAACATTTAGCAACACTAAATATATTAATGCATGTAAGAGATTTCTAAGGCTCTAGTTAGAGGTGCAACAAATCAACATTTACATAGTCAGACGAGAGAGAAAAGCAAAGAAAAAGTTACATGACACAGCAAGATATGTGCCGACATTTTGCTTCCTATATTGTCATCATTACATTTATTAGTGTAATTCAACGCACTGAAGGTTCACTTGAAGAGTATGCAGCTACAGTGGACCGCAAACATGTATTTTCCATGTAGATGGTAAACCGGTGTGCTATGATTATTAACTACAGAGTTTAAATTAGATGTTCTGTGTGTGGTTTTCATGCAGCCCGGTGTTTACGCAAACTAATAAGTTTGAGGAACTGCAGTGCAACTCTAATGCAATAACATGGGTATTTGTAAGAAGCAACATTTTAGTTCACAAACAGAATTATACAATCATGTAGACATCCAAGCCTCTGTATGAAAAATGTCACCAAACAGAATTAAAGCTGTATATTTTAATTAGCCTGCATAGTATAAAATGCAGGCTAATTTCAGTTAACGGAAATGTTTCAACACACTTAGTTTTAGATTGTTAACATAACTCACTACAAAAACCTTGGCAGCAGCTAACTGAAAAACACAATCGGGGTACTGAGTCTGCTTAGTTCTTCTTTCCATCTTTTCATCACACATTTAGAAAAATGAAGCCTTTTTAAATAAAAAACAAAACAACAGTTTCCTTGTACTCCTAAGACCAGTTGCAGGTGTTTCAAAGGTTGCAGCAGCAGAACAGAAACTGTTCTTTACAAGCTTCCTGCATCTGTGTGCTTCTGGAGTAATACCAAAAACATAGCATCCTCCTGCAGTCAGCATGTATTAGCCTGGTTACTGTGCTATTCTGTCATCTACTCTGGCAAGTTTCTATGTAGGTCTCTGTTAGATATTCTAAAATAGTTACTTCAGTGGTTTCCATGGAACTTTCCATTTAAAGAAGGAAAACTCATGGTGCCCTTCAAGACGGCTGGCGAGGGAGAGCAGGAGTTAGGATTGTTTGGTGCTGCAGGTCCTTCTGTAAACATGACCGAAGCCACACACTGAGCTTCCATACAGATGGCGAAAAGTCATACTTGACTATACGCACAGGTTTAAAAATTAAACACAGGCAGATCAAGTTTTTTTTCCTTTACTTTGCTGAATTCTGAGTTGAAAGAGTCCAAAGAAAATCTTTTTCCAGCATGTTCTCTTTTTCTCTCCCTGTGCCTCTGTAAAAGTTTCGGAATTAATATGAAGCACATTTCCAAACAGTGCTTTGGCGCGCTCTCCGTCTCACATACCTCTTCTCCCTGACTCCCAGGCTGACTTGTCTAAATAATATGCACGCTGTATTTTAGCAAACGCCAGCAAGATAAACTGAAGGCATCATGTTACAGTAAACTATTAACATCAGTGCTCTGATATAGGCGAGTATATAGTGAGGGGAAGATGTCTTTTTTAACTTAAAAAGAGGGGGGGCAGGGGCGCCTGAAACCACAACATCCTCATAGTTTCCCTGCCTGAAGTCACTGGGACAGCTGCAAAGGCCTTTGCTAATATAACTCATAAAGAATGGAAACTAAAAACACAAAGATCCTGTTTATAGGCAGACCAAGCTTCTGAGGGGAATGCACAAGAGTCAATAAACAGAGCTGGCTGGAGCTTTTGTTCTTCTGCAGAGTGATACGATATTTTCTGTGAGGTTAGACATCCAAGGCGGAGCAGAGTTTGACCAGTCCATGGTATAGGGAACATAAATACAAGTAGGGGGGGAGGTCATTAGACTCCTCCTAGCACGAATAAGGTATGAATGAATCATGCTATCTCTTGGGGAACAGCTGGATTATCACAACAATAGGCCTGAGGCTGAAAAGGATGATGCACACTCTACTGCCTTTATTTCCTGAAGGCCTAATTTGAGATAACCAAACTCAGCTGAACAACAACCTTGGACTCACTAAGTTTTAGGACAATAAAGGTCAATTCTAGAGATTGTTTTGATCAAACTCTACTCTTTTCACAAACAACCGATCAAGATAGCAAATGAAAAAATAACCCCAAACTTCCAACCAAAATACAGATGACTTCTGCTCTACTTGACCTAGAATTTTCTTATCTCATTATCAAAGAACTCAACTTTTATTTTTGATCATTCAGACTTCTATTTAGTCCATTAATCGTACTTGTTAAAAATCACTGGAAAGTTCAGCCGATGCCGTAAAACCAAACAATGCAAGGCGCCGAAACAATTAACAAAACAGTAATTAATCTAATTTGACTGATTCAAACTGAGTCTGTCTAAGAGCAGTAAATCTCACAGCCCTTCTAGCCTGGCACAGTGAATCAGGTCACAACCACTCATCAGAGGTTGAGTTAAATGGAACATTAGACCCTGCTTTGGCAAACACGACATATGCAGATCTCCTATAGGAAAGAGGTATCAGAGTCACGTAGAAGAAAGTGCTGCATCTGACTTCCAACATGTACCAAGTTGCCAGACAATAAAAAGAAGGAATTTCTCTTTACAAACTGAGAAAAAAAACTTGACTGCTGCTCTTGGAAATGCTCCACTTGGGATGAATACACTGAAAGCATTTATAAAAGAGATTTATGGCAACTAAGAGTTTCCATCCGTGGTTCTCTGCTTTTTCAGGCAAATCTGGACATGGGCTTCATTATGCTTTCTCCAGTCTTCTTCACAGTAGTTGGAGACGTTTCTATCTTTAAGAAAGCTGATAACTGCAATAATAACGTATTTCTTACTATGCAGTGTCTACAAGTAGATATGTGAGAACATCTGTACAAGTGGGAAATGTTATCTAGCACCTCTGCCATCTGTAGGACTAAGAAAACGGGCAAGTTCAAAGTGTGGAAAGTGGAGGAGGGGGATACAACTGCCATTTTCCACCCTAAGATGAAACCTTTTAAGATGCCCTAGTAATCAAGAGCCCGTCATCCCCCCTGAGTAACCCACTTCTCACAGATGTGCCTGTCAGTGTGTGTCTGTATCTCTACAGGGTGCACAGGAAGTCATCAACATTCATATGTGAGTCACACTTTTAGTAAGGTGTGAGCAGACCCTCGTGACCTTTTAGGAATGCGCCTCAGGGGATAAAATCTGCATTAGTTGTAGAGAGGAGGTACTTACGTAGGACAGCAATGAAGCTCTTGTTATCAAGCAGAACCCACAGTCCAAAGCCCAGGATAAGGGCTCCAAACACCTGTGGAGGTGACAGAGAAAAATCAGGCACAATATGTGCTCTAATGTCTTACACACGGTTTGTAGTTGGTTTGTTTTTTTCTTTTTTGCTCTCTTGGTCTGTCACATGTGGGATACATCTGATTGCATCTTGTCCCTTGTGTTTCTGTCTGCCTTTCTCTTTCTCTCATAACAACATTTGGAAAGAAACAGGATGTGGAGGCAGTCATTCCACAGGCTTTTCTCACAATTAACATCAGTATTCATAACAGAACTGGAAACTGGAACATAGTGTAATTGGTTCCTTAAAGCCTCCAAAAATGATCAGATTTACTTTATATACCCTTGTAATGAGGCTATGAAGCTGAGACTATCAATGTAATTAAGCGGGGCCTTGTTTGGAAATTGTGGGGCACTGTAGAGGGGGCAAAATTCTCAAATAAGAGGCTCTGTTGATTCCCCAGCTATCCACTTGTATCGTTGCCCCTCCCCAACCTCCCAGCAGTAATTAAAGCCTTCGTTAAGAGCCGTTCATTTAGAGAGACTCTTGTGCTCCCGGCAGCCATCATTAGCCCTCCACTTCCTGGCTTCCCCTAACCTCCCCTAGACTAATCTGTCCACATGGACAAACACTGACACAGACACACACGCTTCCTATTAGACACCAGTGGCGCATTCACATCAAAAGGTCTGCATCAGGTTTACAGCCACAGACCCACTAGAAAGGTCTGGACATCCTCGCAGAGTCAGTTTTAGGAGTCTGGGGTTGTATGAACCTCTGGACTTTATGTTGTGACCAGCCCAAGCGACTAGGAAACAAACAGAAACCATCTGTTGTAATTTAGACCTGACCGAACTTCATATCTCCTATCACAGAGAGAGTCACAGCGACATTTCCCTGTGTATCTCTACCATCCCCTGGCAGCATCTGACAGTTATTCAAATATAACCCTGAAAGACATCATGCAACTCTAAGTGCGTCATAAGTGTAGGATGCAGCATACTCGTCTGTCTAGCTTAGCTAAACAAAACTGCTGACAAGGTGAAAGTTGGGTTACTCTAACAGTGTGTGCAATGCATGTGCAGATACTTACAAAGAAGAGGAGGTTGAAGAGAAATAGAAAGTATTTGGTGACTGCAACGCATCCTTTCCCCATGGCTGTGTTTCTGGGAGACAAAAGAGAATTTATTGGCTATTAACGTCAGAGAGTTATATCACAGTAAAGCGTGGGCAAGACATTAAAAAAAAAAGAAAAAAAAGAGAGAGAGATCACAAACCGACTCAAGATGAAGAAAAGACACAACAAGGAAAGTTAGCTTTGAGTCAAGGACGTCGAGAAATCTGCACAGCTGGATTCCTGATTAAACACAGCTTCAAATCTTCAAAGCAGCGTCAGCCTAGTTCATTTTTAAACAGTCACATTTCTCCAGGCTTAAATAGCTCAACCGACCAACTTATTCCCTCTTTTGTGCGACAACTGCTGCCCTGTTGTTGGAAAATATCGTGTTTTCGCAGTAACACTTGTTAATGAATGCAGTTGCGTTCTTGACAAACAAGAAGAACCACCCTGGTTGGAAAGAGCAGCAGGAGGACCACCACAAAGTGACGAGTGGTGAAGTCACGACGGCTATGTGGAGAGGATGACGGCTCGTGTGGTTACGTGTACTACTATCTCAAATCGAGAGAGACTAGACCAACCTACCAACTGCTATAACACAACACGGAAACAACGAGTTTGGTTAGCAACAGTTTTTTTGCAGTGAATTTTATGAAGGAGCCTATATGGTATAAAACTACAACCAATAAACACACGACCGAACACTGCTGTGATCACATCCTCGAGGAAAGGCCTTCACTGTCTGATATTCTTGGTTTTAGAATAGAATATCATCAGCTGCACTGTTTTACAGTAGTTTACCTCATGCTCACATGCAGCCTGTTTGGGTTTCATACATACACAGAGTGCACTTGGTGACTTTTATCCAAGTAATTTTTCCCTTTAAATAAATAAATAAATAAATAAATAAAGAAAGAAAGAAAGAAAGAAAGAAAGAAAGAAAGAAAGAAAGAAAGAAAGAAAGAAAGAAAGAAAGAAAGAAAGAAAGAAAGAAAGAAAGAAAGAAAGAAAGAAAGAAAGAAAGAAAGAAAGAAAGAAAGAAAGAAAGAAAGAAAGAAAGAAAGAAAGAAAGAAAGAAAGAAAGAAAGAAAGAAAGAAAGAAAGAAAGAAAGAAAGAAAGAAAGAAAGAAAGAAAGAAAGAAAGAAAGAAAGAAAGAAAGAAAGAAAGAAAGAAAGAAAGAAAGAAAGAAAGAAAGAAAGAAAGAAAGAAAGAAAGAAAGAAAGAAAGAAAGAAAGAAAGAAAGAAAGAAAGAAAGAAAGAAAGAAAGAAAGAAAGAAAGAAAGAAAGAAAGAAAGAAAGAAAGAAAGAAAGAAAGAAAGAAAGAAAGAAAGAAAGAAAGAAAGAAAGAAAGAAAGAAAGAAAGAAAGAAAGAAAGAAAGAAAGAAAGAAAGAAAGAAAGAAAGAAAGAAAGAAAGAAAGAAAGAAAGAAAGAAAGAAAGAAAGAAAGAAAGAAAGAAAGAAAGAAAGAAAGAAAGAAAGAAAGAAAGAAAGAAAGAAAGAAAGAAAGAAAGAAAGAAAGAAAAGAAAAGAAAAGAAAAGAAAAGAAAAGAAAAGAAAAGAAAAAAAAGTAGGCCAGGCCAGCACTACACACTCGGTACACTTCATGAAGCCTCCCTGGTAACATGATTCAGCCTGAGCAGAACCAGTCCAACGACAATATTCACCACAGCTTTCTCATACTAAGGAAAAACAGGAAATATAACCAGCTATTGTGGTTATTCGAGGAGTCTGAGATACAACATGGAGGCACTTGTATATCTAATGACAAGCTCTCTCTTCCTGTGTCACTTATTTCATCTAAACCTTCTTCCAGTATCTGTAACAAGTAATCATGTATTTAGTTCTTTTTTCTTTTGCCTATGTTAACCAACAGTTCAAATTAACAATATGCATCTTGTAAATCCACTCAAATGACTTGCAAATGAAGACTATTTACTTTGCTGACATCTCTTAATCACATCTCGTTTCCTCTTCACTTGATAAGAAGTCTGTCTACAGATTACGCATAAAGGAAGCTGCCGTGTTTTTCCAGACAGTGTGTATGTCAAAGAAGAGAACATGAAAATTAATTATAGCCTAAAGATAATATGAAAAATAGGTTCTGCTCAACAATACTCGTTGTTAGTGAAACTTAGCCGGGTCAGATCTATGATACGTGTCACTGCCTCGCTCTCTCCTCCTCCCCCATTTCCTGTCTATCTCCTTCACTGTACAAATAAAGCCAAAAGCTACAAAACAGACTTAAAAAAAAAAAAAAAAAAAAAAAAAAAAACCAGCAAAAAACAACCAAACCCCAAAGCTTTGATGCTGTTCAGTGTAGTTCAAACTGGTTTTACCATCAAATTTCATTTGAACTGCTGGTAACTATCACATGAGTGAGTTACTTAGACTACACAAACATAAACAGACAAACAAATACTTCAGATTGCTTTCTGAAGAATACTTTCAGATTCAACATGCTTTCGTGGTTTTAAGTTGTTTGTCAGATACACAGTCTGTAGAGCAGCTCTATCAAAAGCCTTTCAATATTATTACTTATTAAATGTAGCATAAAAATACTGATAGAAATACCAACACAATTTCATATTTACAAAGCTACACACAATGCAAAGCCCAAACCACACAGCAGATACCCTTGCAAAGTAGATAATCCTTAAAGGAGATTGTTGGTCTTTATGTCTAGATGGTGAGCAGCAGCGGGGATTAAAAAAAGGCTTAGTTATGACAACCATTGTTTGCTGACTGAGCCCCCAGTCCATCTTAAAACAGTTCCCAACAATGCCTCAATGCTACTTATTATATTTCTGAAACAACAAACATAAATAAGATAACGTGCTAGCTAGGGCTGCCACGATTTGTCGACTAGTCACGATTACGTCGACTATCAAAATCGTCGACGACTGATTTAATAGTCGACGTGTCGTTTGAAGCTTTGTAAGATCGCAAAAGACGCAGGAATAATAGCAGGATTTAAGAGTGTAATAACGGACTGAAACAGAAGATGGCAGCACAGCATGTACAAGGATGCCAGCTGCCGTTAAACCCCGAAGAAGAAGAAGCAGCTGTGTCCCAGAATTCATAGCACGGCCCAGCTTAGTTTCCAACAATGGCGGTAGCTAGTTAGTTTTAATATTACTCTTATTATTCTTTCTGGGTCACAAAATAAACGTTTAACATATTTTCAGGCGAGAATGTAGCTGTGTAAACCTCAAATATCGGCTCAGTTTATCAGGACACCACATATTTTCAAAAGCGCTCCGACGTTTTCGGAGACGTCTGTTACCCACTAGCTCGATAGCTAGCCGGGGGCTAGGTCACTAGCGCCGTGAGAACACCGGACTCCCGGCAAATTGTTTTCAAACCCACCGCTGTCTTTCGCGACTCAGGTTAAATATATATGAGTCACTTAGATAAATTAAAAATGTTGTTGTTTGGCTTTTTTTTTTTTTTTGTATTTTATTTGTTCCTGAGTAAATCGGTTTGGCTGAGATTAAAGTTATAGTTTTTACACAGCTGAATAAACGTCAAGCAGACAGCTGATTATCAGAAGTGTGAGATGCTGGAGAATATACTCCGGTGTCCTGTTATATTTTAGATAGCAAGGAGCTTATTAAACTTTACCGAAACAATCTGCAAATTTCATTAAAATTGAATAAACTATCATCTTGTCTTTATTTTTAGTTAGCACCTTAAAAGCTTAAAGCTGTAAGCTAATGATAGTTATATAAGAGCAGATGCTGCTGGTGCAATAAGCTGTAGTTTTACGTCCAGTGGATGATGATCTGATTAGTCGACTAATCGCATAAATGATCGGTGACTAGTCGACTATCAAAATAATCGTTTGTGGCAGCCCTAGTGCTAGCCTAATTTATTACGAGGCAGTAACTGAGGTTATACTCTTTTGGGAGTATAGCTTTCATAGAAGCTCGCACACTGACAAGATCAAGTTGAAAATGCATTTAGAGAATTCTTATTGCGTAGCTTACACAGTCAAAGCCAATCACAGCTAACTTCCTGGAAGCATGTGAAAATAAAGGCTCGGCAGTGGAATGGGAAGTGGAGCTAAACAGCCACCCAGGAGTGGGATTTTAACCATTCATTACAAGTAGAAAATATATATATGCTGCTGCTGATGTCAAAAGGCAGTTTACTTGAAAGGTTATTTTTCATCTCTCCAATTTGAACTAGGTGAAGGCTCAGCTTGGTGTAAAAACAATGTGCAGGATAGAAAAAAGAAAAATTCCCCTGAATAAAACCGCGACAGAATTACCTGAACTTCCCGGCCCCGTGATCTCACACATTTTTTCCCCCCTCTTTACATCCTCCATCTCCCTCCCTGTGGTTTGGCGTAAGGTGCGAACACCTACTAACAGTATTTTGGGTGCAATAAAAGGTTAAAAGCATTACGCTGAAATAAGTGTTTGTACAAAGGGTCAGTTCACAAGCATGGGTTACAGAGACGAGACAGCACGAATGGCAGATGGCAGCAACTGTGTCTGAAATGGACCCAGCATTGATCAGCTATGGTCGTGTTGAACACAAAACGTCAGGCAGTGTGCCAAGCTCCCTCTACTACCTCCTCCTAACATGGGTCATATTCCCATTTTAATATGACCCACTTACGCATCTGTGAGGCCACAGTGTTGGAACGAATGAACCAGACACCATCCTGGTACTACTAAAGCTCTCAATATCGTGCCAGAATCCTGCTTTAACATTTCAAAAACTGTTGATCACCATGCATGAACAGGTTGTAGGTTGTTTACTGCTGCATTTCAGTGACAAAAGAAAACATCTTCAAAATGCATGCATTCCTAGAAACAGCCCCTGGAGTAAAATCCGCCTCTGCGGTCTGCTGGTCAGAGAATCAGGGCTGCTAGTATTGATAGCTTTCGTCAACATGTTATTTTTTATGTCTATGAAAGTTTTTAATTCGCCTGAGTCATGGGGTGTCGGTAATATAGACGATGTTTTATCAGTTCAGTTGCTTTATTAGTTGATACACCTCAGTGGGTTTTCAGGGATGGAGGGGATTTCCCATTTTGCATCTATGTAATGACAAGCTGTATGGCAAAAGAAATCAGTAAACTCCCCATCTGTGGTTGGGTGCCTGGTACCTACCCACGTAAATGAAAATGATGACACATCTGTGGCAACAAGACTAAACACAGATTTGGTCTACAGTCACTATATCATGTAATTGACAATGTTTTTATCCACCCATCCAACCATATCAAGTCACATCATTGCCAATAAATCAGAGAGATTTGTTCCCATTTCTCGGTTTCTAAGAACAGCCAAGGGGTTGAGGTTATCAGATGTGTGATCACAGAATTACGTCTTTGTTTTCTGGGGTGGGGTTCTACTGTTTCTGGTTTTCTATTCAAAGCTGAGTGTGAAGTGGTGTGGGTGAGATGTGCACCTCTAATTGTGATGTCATGGTTTTTGGCCAGAAAAGTGGTCAAATCCCTGCTCCGGTTTGAAAGTAAGCTCCTCTACTTGAGGTAGCAACTTTTAAGTATTTATACAAGTGGTGAAACAGTGGAGTCCAGCATTGTCAAATAAATGTCGATATACTGGTCAAGATTCCTACAATCTACGGGCTGTGAGCTATGAGAGAAAGGACAAAAATCATAGATACAAGCAGTAGAAAGGACTTGAAAAGTGTCTGAGCTCCCCCTTAGAAATAGGGTGAGGACTCCAGTCGCTCGGGAGAGGACAGAGTATAACCAACGTTCCTCTACATCAGAAAAGACAAAAAGGGGGGGGGGTCGGACATCTGACTAGGATGCCTCCTTGTCCCATCCTAGTCGAGGTGTTTGAGAGATTTTCTAGGGCAGATACAGGACATTCAGCAGAGATGTCGTCTCTCAGCTGGCTTAGGAACACCAAGAAGAGCTGAAGACAGTGAGGATGGACAGGAAGAGCTATATTTACACTGCTGTCCTCATGACATGGACCCTTACAGGTCATAGAAAATGGATGAATGGAATTTTGTGAGATGACAGATTTCAAATTTCCACTTATGTGACATTTAAACTGTCAGAAACCAAAAAAAAAAAAATCCCCCACTATTCAGTAGAAAAGATGAGGCATTTATGGCAACGAGACAATCATTTTGTGTATAAACGAAACAAAACAGAGTAGCAAAAAACCCCACCAAACTCTAAATTCAATGATAAATAACAGCAGCCGAATGAAAAATAATGAATGGGAAGAAAGGAATCTAATTTTAACAGAATTAAATATCAAAGTTTAATACCAGCAGAAATTCTTTTGACATCCTTAGACCAAGAAGAGTCAAAGAAAAAAAAACAAGAACAAAAACAAAACTGTAATTACTAATCTATTAACACAATGATTTGTGGTGCAACAGCAGTGGGAGAGGGTTTTTTTTTTAGAGAGACTTCTGTCTGGGAGGTATTTTGCCAGAAAGTTCTCTTTTCTAATACATCATTTTTTAGTTTTCATTGGTAGTTTGGTCCACTTTTTAGAAAGCCCTGCTGGCATATATTCTTAGTTGCTGATGACCTTTACAGCGAGTCATCAATACCTGTTATGGTGCTTCCAAAATTTGATTTTATTCTGTATAGGCTCTATAGGTCCAACAAAACCACTGAGTAACTCGATTACATCAATCTACAACTGTTCTCCAAACCCTGAAGTACAGTTTAACAAATTTAACAATTTGTCCAATCACAAATACTTCCAGAATAAGCAAACACTCAAAATAGTCCCTTACTCTACTCTACATTAAACTTTCGAGAGAGGCGTTTGAGCCCAGGCAGGCACTGAGAATTCATTTGCCTACTCAGACTTCAACTTCTTCTCGTACACCACAAAATTGCTTAAAGGCATACCACAAATGCAGAAAGACTGCAAGACTGTATTAACTGGATGTTACCTAGAATTTCAGTAGCTTACTCATTGCTTCCACTTCAAACTATCTCAGCTTACAATTAGGGCTGTTGCACTGAGAGAAATAAAACAGTTACTAGGCCTCTAACATGTGGAAGGACCACCCAAACCCTGGAATTACAGCACCATTTTTTGGATGTGTTTTTTTTTTTTCCCCCCCCCCCAGTGCTCCCACAGAGCCTCCACGGTGAAAAGTGCAAAAGGTTTAGGCCACTCCTGCTGGAGAATGGCCAAAAATGTTTCTGGTTCTTCTTGTTCTTCTTGTTCCATAGACAAGTATCAGAGCACTTAACTAGCTGGATTAATGAAGAGAAATGTATAAAATTCGAAAAACAGCCCCATCTTCTCAGATTACAGACAATATCAGACACAGACTCAATAAGTGGGTAATTAAAAGTTATTTTATATCCACCACGAATACTGGCTACTGTGTAAATAATACGTTTTAGTGTCAGTGCGTCACCTGTTTTGTTTTGTTTTTGTTTTTTTTACTTTGAATATTCAGACCACAAGTTTATTGGGATTTATTAAGATCAACATGGGAGAAGATTTTGATAGAATTGTTGGAAACTAATTTACTTTAATTACAATTCATTTTATTTAGGGATTTATTTTCTGTAATCTTTCTGTGTATGTGCCAGATGTAGAAGGCTTCCACCTGTATGTTTTGTGCTCACAGTATAACAAAGACGTGAAAACTTTGAACTCTTTTACCCTGAAGCTTCACACTGTAATTACTGCATTAAGGGGATGAACTGTGCTCAAATTTCATATTTAAAAAGACTTTGATGCTGATAATCTTGATAACTAATAACCACTTCACATCAGTTATTATAATTTTCTGATTAGTATGTGTTTTATGTGCACTTTGCTTTCAATTCAGTTTAGTTTCAGTTTAATTCTTGTTTTTTGGCAATTTGTTTACTTTTCGTTTCAATACTAGCTTTTCTCAATTTTTAAACTGTATTAATGGAAAATGTCAGAGGCAGGATTTAGCCACTACTGATCTATTAATATTTAGGGGTGGCTGTAGTTCAGAATGTAGAGCAGGTCATCTACTAATTGGAAGACTGGTGGTTCGATCTCTGGCTGCTCCAGTCTGCATGCCAAATATCCTTAGGCAAGATACTAACCCAAAGCTGATCCCCTTTTTAAATGCAGTTGAGCCTCAATAAACACATCTATCAATGTCTTTGCCAAATTTAAATAAAAACTAAACTAAAAATATTTTCCCTGTAATTCTATTTTAGTTCATTTTTGTTTTGTGTTATATTTCAGTTAACTAAAACTAGATGTGAAAATATATTTGAGTGAACTATAATAGCTTTACTTCACATGCTTTCACGTGTTTATTATACCGATCTGGCATGTGAGACCACATACGTTTGGGCCCCAGATTTCATAGGTACGTCACTGGTCTTAAACGCTTTAAACTTTGCATTACGTTGCCTCATTTTAAAAAAAAAAAAGGGGGGGGGGGAGTTGTTTTATTAGTTTTTTTTTTCATTTGCTCAAGTGTAAAGTCTAAAAAAATAATCACAAAATACCAATCATAACAATTATCCACACTCAGCCATTTTTTCAGTGTCCAGGAAGGTCGAAATAATGTAATTACACCATGTCGAAAGCAGAACCTTGAACATCTGTTTTAACGTTTGCCCAACAAACACGTACAGCTCTCACACAACATATTAAAGTCAATACACCAGCATTAAACGTGCACAAACGACAAAAAGCGAGGACTTGAATCTGGCTGAAAAAGTATTTTTACATCTGAATGACTCCTGGGACTGAAACTCTGGCTCTGCCTGACACTGAACACAGCATCTCGTGTCTTTCACGGCTAGCTGACCGTCCACTGACCAGCTCCTCAAATTTCCCCGACAAAATTAACTACTCACTCTATTAACAAGTTTCCAGCAACTTTAACAGAAAATAAACGGCCCATAAAGACCGTTGTAAACTAAACAAAAGGTCTCCAAACAAAGTACAAAAAAAGGGGGGCATTCCAACGGCGTGTTTTCACAAGCTAGCGCGGGTAACTCTGGGGTTATTACTAGCTAGATACACAAAAACATCGCAAACACTTACTTTGCGTCTCTGGAGGTGCTCAGAGCTGACAGAGGAGTCTACCGTTGAAACAGAGTCTGGTCTCGGAGTGTGAGAGAAACAAATGATGGTGTCTGTCTGACTGGTTTGTGTGTGGTTTATGTGCGTGAGGGGGCAAATTCGTTACACCCACATTTTTAACCCTCTCCTGCCTTCCTGGTGCAACACAACTGCAGGTGTGTTTTTTAGTTCTTTTATTACAATTTCACAACCTCAACCTTGTGAGTTTTTCTTTTGTGGGTGTCTCATTTACACAACGGGCACATTGTTTTCTTTTCTTCATCAGGAGAAAACAAAAAAACAAAAAAAAAAACCAAAAACCAAACCGCATTCAACTTCCTGTCAGACATTGCATTTGCGCAGTTTACAACGGCATCTAAGAAAACAGTGTAACACCTGTAACACCTTAGCAATCAGTAAAGGATTTTCGTGGCTTTTTCTGCGGTTGCAACTGCAGTTTCATTCGCAGCGGATGCCAAATGTGGGGCCCAGCATTAGACGAAGCACCGTCTTCTGATTATCATCAATCTTATTACCCTGATAGCGTCAAGACTGTGCGTTTTGCAGACATTTTGCAACTTCTCTTAAACTCTCACGAGAGAAAAAGACTTAAGCCCCAACAGAAAATATCAGTCTAGATATTTTCTCGTTTAGAGAATTGTCTGTATACAAAGACTTTATAAAGTAATGCAGATTATACCAGCACACGTGCTGATGGTTAAACTTGACGAAACATTTCACACAGCTTCTAAATGAGTCATTGTATGTCACCCCCAAGCAGTAAACCAGGGTTCAATAAATTAAATGGGAAAATGTGGGGCGAATGCATACAAAACCGGGGCAACATGGGAGCCTTTTGCCTATAAACAACCCTAACTACGCACACGTTTCCACAGCCACACAATCCCTCTTTTCAGCCTTTGCACGCTGTGCGTGTGTGTAAAGAGGTAAGAAGAGCCCGGGGAAAAGGTGAGACCTGAAATAGTATGTAGTCGAGCTGGAATTCACCGAATTATATTTGTGCAGATGATCGTGTTGTGACACGCTCGACAGAAAACACCAAACAAAGCGCGGGCTTGCGCAGCTCCTCTTAAGTTTCTTGGTTAAACACGTTAAAACAAACGCGTGGAGCTCGTCTTTTGCTGGGTGATGCGTTTGGCCAAGTTGAACGGGATGTTTTGCTGAAGGGTCTAAAAGGCGGTGTCAGACAAGTGAATGGGATGTGTAGAGACTGCACCCTAGCATTACCTGTGCGCAGAAGTCGCTCCCTATCTGCTGGGCGTTAGGTAGGCAGGTATATTTGAAGTTGATCTGCCATTAGATTTAATAACAGGAAATGTGAGGATACTTTTGTTAAATAACTGCAATAGTCCATTGCTAAGAAAACCCCCCAAACCTTTCCCTTTGTGATTTAAGACATACGGTATATTTACAGCCCTATACATATATTGCAAGGACAGCAAAAAACAAGGTGACTGGATACATTGTCAAGTCTTCAAAATAAACAATGGTGTTCTTTATTTCACACTTTGTAATGCAAAATCAATAGCAATGCATTTTTGAGGTACAATATACCACATAAATACATATAAAACAATGCTACAACTTGAAACAGAGTAAGGAATGCTATTCACAACAGTATAACGCATGATGGGTGAAGGAGGGAATAAATAGCTCAACTTGCCATGTCTTCAAACTCAAAGAACACTGGCTGCTTGTGAATGTTTTGGCTAATTTATGTCAGAGAACCAGAAGATGAAAGAGCCATGTCTTTGCCGTCCTCCTCCTGCCTGCCCATCACTTCAAAAATAACCTGCTTTGTAGAGCTTTGAACATTTTCGTAAGGCTGATGATTTGAGGCCTCGCAGTATTGAGGGAAATGGAATGGCATTTCTCTTACACGCCATAATTATCGTGCTAGCCAGGACAGAGCATTTCAGGTTGAGGAACAGAACGTCACGCGGGAGAGCTACATCTAATTAAACCCTGGCAAAAAGGATAATTACTACTTTTCAGGGGTACAGGAGACCTCACCCGTGTTTCGCGTTCCCTATCTGAACTAAAAGTTCGCCCCAAGTAACGAGCACATCTGCCTTCAGCACTGGACTGCAAACCCACAATCACGGGTCACTCCCTTCTAGGGCAGGACTCAGTGTGGTCTTTTGTAACAATACAGACCACCTTTGAAGACCTACAGTATGCTCCCTTTTTTTAAAATTCGAGCTTACAAATGAGTCGCCTGTATTTGGGAGTGTCTCTATCAGGTTTTAGGTGCTGCTGAGTCAACAAACTGGATTGCTGGCACCGCTTCAAAACCAAGCTGAGTTATGATGTACCTGAGGGCATGCTGAGGATTTGGAAGTAGAAATGTACTCAGCAACGGGTGAAAACTGTCAAATATATGATATATTTGTTTTAAAGCACATACAGTATAACTGTCTTATCAATCAGCTTTTCATTTTTAGGGTTTGTTTTTTTGCCATTTTGGTTCATTCAGCCATTTACTGCTTTGCTGTCTTCTGTTTGTGGCAACTTGCTACAAAGTTTTATGGATTATAGATCTTTCGGTGGATTACATCGCATGCATGATGTCAAAACACAAATGTCACTTAAATAGGTACAAAATAAGACACGCCATAATTAGGTGGAGGATTAGAATTGAAAATCATTTTACCCAATACTGAAAAAGTTCCCTGTTTGGTTCACAAGAACAGCACAGAATAGTAAATAATTTTATTTACATATGTACAGGGAGCAGGATGCAGTGTAGATGACTGTTCTTTTAAGTAGTTTTAAGGCAAAACTAACGATATGGTGTATATAAAAAAAGAAAACTGTGCTACATCACCAAAGTACAGCCAGCTCAGATTTGTTTACCTGCACACTGATGTGGTTGTCTTGTAACACTAGCTTTAAGGTAGTCTGAATGTTACTTGGGATAAAGAGTCCCATCTTGTAGTGCACACACAGCAAAGAGAGAACTACTCTGCTCCTCTTGTATGAGTAACTTCACGTGTTCATCAACATTGCATGTATTAATGTCAGTAGTGAAAATATAGTCCAAAATAGTCCACTCAAGGAATAATAGTAAGTCCCTGAAAAGTATTTAGATCTGAATATTATTAATGGCCATAACTGAGAGTAAACACTGAACTTTAACTGTTTTTTTCAGTGTGAAAGCTATCAGTTTAGAACAGATTTCATCGTCACTCATTTGGCTTTTTCCGAATCTTAAACCTTGGATTGTGTATTTTGAGTGTTCACTGGAAAGCCGTCAGAAAGCATGCACAAGCTCAGTTATTAGAGTACATAGTGTGATTTAACGTCAACAGCATCAAAACAACAAACAAATGACAGCACAAACTTTTGGTCCTCGAGTGTGATTCAGAAACTGCGTCGATGCAACTTCTTATCAGACACAAAATACTGAGTCGGGAAATCATGAGCTGTACATGAACAATAGATTCAGGTGTTTAGAACTACTCTGTAATGTTAATTAATATTACAAATCAAAGGAATACAGGATTGGACCTCACAGCCCCAGTGAAAGTAGTTTACTTTCACTATGAGGTTTCTTGTTCTTGTTGCAGAGTCTGGAATATGAGACTGTACCCATCTGTTAAATACTGGGGGTTACATTAGGCTAGGTCCTGTGGAAGGGGGCAGGGGGCATTGACTGGCAAAGTAATGCTCCGAGCCCCAATCAAATCATAATCCAAACCTTCTGGCCCCGCATTTGTGATCTGTGCTTAACTGTCCCCACCCTGGAAGTTATCACACAGTCAGCTCAGATCTTCTTTGGCTTACGGCCCAGGTGGTAGTAGTAAGCCATGGTGACCAGCAAGAAGAGTACTCGACTGAGGAGAAGCAGCATGGCGGCGTTGGGAAGGATGCCGATCTCCACTAAAGTGATGGACGTCACTGAAACCACAAATAGAAATTTACTTAAATTAGATATTAAATGATAATAAACAACAATAGCCTCTGAAAAAAAGCATGATCAGCACAATTATCAGTAAATTTTTGATAAAGACAGTGCGTATATGCAAACTCCCTGCTTGTTTTTCATAAAGTATTAATTACCTGAGCAGCTATGAAAGAGAGCAACATGAAAATTGACACTTATGCCAACTATGAAAAAAAACACACACAAAAACAGCACCATTTATACCCATACACACAATGCTTCATTGTACATAAGAGCTTAAAAGTACCGTTTTAAGATTTAAATAAAAATGTGTCTAAATTTGAAATACAAGGATGTGACACCTCACACTGAACACAAGAGGGCACTACCTGCACATTTTTCTTTCTGCAAACACTCCCACATGGACAAAAGTAGCCATCCTTTTTCTGCATGAGGCAGAAAAGGATGAAACAAAACAAGATGAAGATAACTTGTAATCTGTGTTGGAAAACTCACCTAAAAACTGCACAGCAAAGTAGCAAGCCTCACTGAGTAGAGTCCACTGGATGATGACCTTTTCTGCTGTGTAGAGTCCGTTCCACATGATGAGGGACAGGCCTGGAAAAGAATGCAAAAATAGGGAATTTATAGGTTCAGGGGCATGGGAATGAAAACAGAAAATAAGAGCAAGCTCGGGAAGGAAGACTCCTACATGTCCGAGAGAATTTCCACTAATAAAACTACAAGAATCTTGACACCATGTGCACATGTTGCTAACGGGGCCTGTTGATTCAGCTCTGACTCTCTGTCTGTGATGACGGGCTTGCGTGCAATCATTTCAGTGCCTGCTCTTCTTCCTGTTCATTTTCCTGAATTTCACTCCCACCTGCAGAGAACAGTGAGGCTATGGAAACAAGAAGGGGTAGGCTGAAAGGTGGGAGGGCTGATGGACTGTATCCTCTCCCTGCCTGGTTCCATCTGTGCAGCAGATGAGACCCCATCATCCGCCCCCTTACTGCACCTAGTCTGATAGGCCATCACCCTCTTTTGCTAATCCCCACAGTGTGAATGACATTTATAATGAAGAAGCCAGTTCAAGGTCAAGCTGGTTCATTCATGTGTTCTTGTAGTGGTTTAGCTGGGATTTGTTCAGATTTTACATTTTTGATTTATCAAGATATGCATAAAACATAGTATTAAGTCTTTCCCTTAGTATTCATGTTATTGAATGCCTATATGAAGTTTAGGTGCTAGCATTTTGACTGATTTAGTAAACTAAATTAAAATGACAACCTCACAAATTGTACTTAAACATTAAGCCTTCTCACTCTCTCTGTCTGTCCTTTGCATATTCTCCCATCTCCCATTACAAACCCTGTGATCACCCGACTGACAGCTCTGTCTCAAGTCAAAACCCATTAAAATAATTGCTCGCATCTCAGACACGTTGTATGCTATGCGTGAGGTGGGAGCTGAGCAAAAATGGCACTTTGTCTCGTTGATGAAGTGACATTAAAAAAAACAAACATTTTTAAGTCACTGCAAAAGAGAAAACTGCAAAATATGAATGTAGAGTAATACACTGCCTCCTCTTTTAGTTCCAGGGCACCTCATTCGCACACACAAACTTACTGTTCTGCCACCGTGTACCAACTGGATCCAAATCTTATATATAAAGCTGCAAAAAGGAGGTGACTGTGGCCGTTCTGGAGAACTAGTCTTTTACCTCATAGAGAAACAGAACTTGAATTATAGAGCCACCATTTGCAGCCTGAAGGAAGGATTTTGGAGGAAGAAGAGATCCCTTTATACAGTATCTGAATGCAAGAAGAGAGCTCTTTCTACAGTATCTGAATGAGTGCTTGAAGTGTTTGCCTCAAAATGAATACATTAGAAGCTGTAAACACAAGAGGCAGTGCAGTGAGGCAGTGTATATTTTTAGCATGTAAATAAATAAATATTAAAGCATCGTGTCTGCATCAGTGCTGCACGGTCAATGCACTTGTTCATGCAAGTATATTCACACTCAGTAGCATAAATACCTTTATGAATGAATTAGCTGCACAGCTTTCATAAAACTTTGGACTTACTGAGCAATGCTCCTCCGTAAAGGCGAACAGAGATGTTAGTAGTGGAGAGCTCCTCCTCAAAAACGACCTCATATAGTTGGTTGGGAAACACCAGAGCCTGTGTAGGGTAAAAAAAGGAAAAAGCACAACATAGCTTTGTCATATCAGAAAAACAGCACTGTGTGCTTCCCAAAGTCTCCCTATTTTTGAGCTAGTATCACAGGGAATGCCCTGGAGGATAATGTGAATGTAGATGGTGAGGTTAACAAAGGCGGAGCTGTTTCCCCAGATGTCCCTCACTGATATCTTGGAACAGAACCTACAGTAACTCAGCGCTGCGTTTGCATAACGTGGTTTTCACACTTCTAAAAAGATACATTTCTTTCTGCCTTACATTTGAAAATGAAAAGACTTTGAAATTTATCAGTGCAAAACATCTTACCATCAGAGCCATAGCTGTGAAACCCACTGCAGAGATGAGTATCCACACCCTAAAAAGAGAGAAATATGAAATGCTACACCCATCCTGTGAAAATTACAGATTGTAGACTTTGCAAGACTAGCAATGATGCACGGATGACCTTACACAGTCTGCTGTGTTAACTGTGACTGTTGTGATGTTGAGTAACTGAGCAGCTGAAATCTCACCTCAGCCCGAAAGGCTCTCGCACTGCAAACTTCATCTCATTTCCGAGCATCTGACTGATCTATCAGCAAACGAGGCAAGACAAAAGAAACAGGAAATGAGTGATGAGAAGGTAAATGCAATCACAATCATGTCATCATAACAAATACATGTTATGATCACCTTCAGCAAAACCCCACATAACCAGGAAGAAAGAGTACTCTGGAGGTGTATTTAAAGTAGTTAATGGAAAGAAGCACACAAAACAGAGTGTTCAAGAGAAAGGAACAGAGCGGCTGAGTGTTAGAGAAGCATCTCTTAATGTTAATTAGAGACTGTAAATGTTCTCGCCTTTTTAATTGCCTCCTTAAGACTCACTGTATGTCATAATATCTTTTAGGGAATTCTAGACGAATAACTGACTACCATGTCAATGCCACAAGAAAAGCATCATCTGCAACAAATGACTGCTGGCAACAGTAGCAGCACATAATAATCAATTTATAATCCTGGAAGCCTGAAATCGTTAGTGGGAAAAATGTCTGACAAACTGAAAACTAAGTGTGACGTGCCATTTCTTAATGACCAAGTGTTCATTCAAGCCGACTACAAGGACAGATAGCAGTAAATATTTCATGAAATGCCATGCAAACTGATCTTATCACACAGCAATATTCAGAAGATATACAATATCTGATAGGATAAGCATCTCTTATTACAGATGAGAGTAGACCCTGGAATCCTAATAAGCAGCAACTATATTTTCAAACTCAAAGGACCCAAGAGTTATTGGAATTTAAAACTAATTCATTAGCATGCTACACACATCTGACAATCAATTAATCACTTAAAAGGGACCCATTATGCTCATGTCCGACTTCATTTATTTTAAATTGCTGTAGTGCTGTTTTAAGAAGGCCTATTTATCTATACGGCAACATCT
Source organism: Rhamphochromis sp. 'chilingali' (assembly GCF_963969265.1). Classification (NCBI taxonomy): domain Eukaryota; kingdom Metazoa; phylum Chordata; class Actinopteri; order Cichliformes; family Cichlidae; genus Rhamphochromis; species Rhamphochromis sp. 'chilingali'. Next base: position 54,140,133 of record NC_137930.1, on the reverse strand, counting down.
CTGTTCACCCACCCCTTCTTCTGATGGGGTGTTGTATGTGCTTCTGCTCGTATGTGCCTCACAAGATCATTTTTATCATAAAGAGATCACAAAAATCTTAGAGCATAAAAAACACATCTGAAAGCATTTACAGCAGGCTGAAGCCTCATCTCATGGCTCAGAGGGATTACTTGCACATATGCTGACCTTATTATCTGAAGGCCTGACCACATTTAATATTAGCATACACCTTTGGAACAGTAACTATATGAAAAAATATGAAAGGAAGCTAATAGTTCAAATTTAATCAAAGAAAAAAGTGAAAACATGTATTTCTTTCAGGATTCATTGTAATTCTATACTGCATTGTTCAGACTGTTGGTTAGATTGAAATAAATAATTTGTGCTTTTACAAACCAAGGTAATTGCTTTTCAATGCACTACATTAGTGTTATGTGTTTACAGAATGTGGATTCGTAGTAATTTTTTTCCTGTAAGAATAAACAGGAGAAACAAGCCCAGAAATGTTGTTAACAGATTCAGGGTCAGGCTCATGAGCAGGAAGGAAAACAAACTGTCCCAGATAACCACAGAGAGTGAAAATAAATTAATAAACAAACCAAGTTTTCTGCCTGAACGGACAGGAACCCACAGAGAAATTACAACTGTTGGCTGGCTGTGAAGTTGAATTCCTTCATCTAAAACCCTTCAGGTTCCATCATATCCTTAACATGAATGATTTCCCTTCATCATAAAACATTCTCTTCCCTCAAAGGGTTCCGGTGCTGGAGCCAGATGTAGCATCACACAGAACTAAAAATACACAGAAGCAAAAGAGCTCTAAAGAAGAGAAGATGAATCATTTTCTGGCTACGAGTGTTTACAAGGAACACGGAATAGCTTTCTGTTTGATAAGCCTGTGAAAACTTAATGTGAACGAAACAATGATCGATGTCATATCAAAAAATGGGTTTTCACTGGCTTTTACCTTCTGCCATCTCCCACAAGGTGCATGGTAATAAGTGCAATATCTGGACCATTTTCAAAAGAAAGTGTATTTCAAAGAGTTGATGCATTACATCATACTTATTATGTAATATAACAATATCAGCAAGACCCAATTTCACTGCAGCTGGAGAGAGCTTTTTCCAGGATATCATTAAACATGACTTTTCCTTTTTGCCCTCGGGGCCGAGATGCAACTATAAACGTGTCTGTTGACTTTCTGTGAAATTCACATCATGACGTGAATTTCAAATGTCACCATTTTGAGCACTTCTGTCAAAAAACTATACCTGTTGTGTTTGTTTGAAGAGTTTCCTAAGTTAAATATGTAATTTGCAACCAGACATTTATTTGTAATGCACAGTAATTTGGCATATAAAAATAACCTCATCATGGCAATGACTTTAGATGCAGATAAAAAACACACCACGTTTAAACAAAATATATAAGGGTAGTGATTCATGTGTGTGCATTTGCATCAATCTTTGATGTATACACAAACAGAAGGACTGATGGCCCTGAACTTGTTAAGTATCTTTAGAGAACCCGTGTTCAAAAGCAGCAGAAAGGAAAACAAAGACTTCATGTGCTTGAAGTAAGATGGGGGAAGGGGATTTTTCTTTTTAAGATTCTTAAATTCCCAATGTCTGCTGCAGTCTTTAATTTAGGGGTAGACATGTACATCCCTCATTGCAGTGCAACTGAAGCACCTGTACACGAATCCATCTGTGCCAGCTGTGGTCACATAACCAGGTGAATCACCCTTCCTGTGCCTTTGGTTTTAGGGGCCGTTTTTGACAAGAACACATAAATATTCATGACTGGCATGAGAAATATTCATACTCTGAAAACTGAGCATCAATTGATGGTACCATGGTGGCTTAGGGCAGAATATTGCAGAAGGCAGTTGAGTGGAAAGAGGGAGAAACAGGAAAAGAAATACACAATGTTGTTTGTGCAGAGAGAAGCTATAGTGCAGCTGTTGTGGCCTTGAGTTGTCATCAATCACTCCTTCAGCTATTTAGTAAACAATGAGCAGCTTTTCAGCCATAGAGGATGAAAAATATTCAGCTAATACCAACTAGAGTAGCAGTGCTCTGAAATATCAGTATCTGTCAGTTGCAACATCCCATTACCACTTAAATACAGGATCACTGAATTAAACAAGCTGTCAGTAATGGTGCAGCCAGGTGAGGCATTATCTTTTTGCACAGTAGCACCTAGATAAAGCATTGCAGTAATGCACTACTGTCTTTCTGTCCCTTAAAGAGGAAGAGTATTCTTATCTCTAAGTAGTAGAAGAAGCAGGAAGGCACAGTGAACAGAGTGCAGGAGCACTTCCTTCCATTGTTTACTTAAACCACCGGGATGGAGTCAACTGTTTCCTCTATATATAAAAAAAAAAAAAAAAACTATGTATGGCAAGGATAAATGGAACAACAAGAGTAAGCACAATGGAGTAGAATAAGTGAACAATTATACTGTCACAGTAACAATTAAATTCTAATTTAGTTCAATGTCGAAGTTAAACAGGGAAACACATTTTTTCAAAACAGCACGTACAGTAGATTCCATTAACCAAACTGTTGTTTTACTGTGGTTTGTATACCCTGTTGTTGGTTCAGCCATTACAGTGAATATGCAACCCCAAGACTCAAGAGAGAGGAGCAACTGCCACATTCGTTTCTGTCTTTATCATACCGTCCTGGAAAGGTTTCTGAGTGGCAGATGTCAGGGTTAGGCTCCGTGCTAAAACATTGAGAGAGAAAACAAACACTCAGGAGAGCTGAGAAAAAGGGGGCTGACATCACATCACGAACTATCAGCCACCACCGTATGCCTGCTCCCTTCTGTTCTGTCCCTTTTTCACACTTGCATGTTAATGAATATTTCAGTGAGGAACAATCTGCTATGCCTATGCTCACTGTAATGAGGTCTGATAATGACAAAAATGTATAATAATAATCTGAAATCTTGAAATCTGAGCTCAGTGAAATGGAATAAATTATTGTCAGTGTGCAACTGTGGAACTTGATATTCAAATATGATACTCTGTCTCCTAACATATATCTGATTGTGTGCTGTTGTGTTTTGGTATGCACCGTCTATACTGATGTGCTAATGCATGGGAGGCAGAAAGAGAATACATATGAGATGCAAGAGGCAGGAAGTCTCTCAAGGGACCAAGCCACATCTCAGTGGAGCTGCCAGAGCTTGTTGGATTACGTGATCTAGATTTACTGATCCATAAAGAGCAAATGCAGACAATGGGACACGAAGAGAGTGATGAGCCAATTAGCAGCCCACTGTGGCTTTTAAAAAGAATCCATAGCTCTTCTCAGGGCTAGTAAACACATTTGTGGTGGAAAGTCATTTTGCTTTTCCAGTAGTTTAACTGGTGATAGTTAACAAATGCACTCATTTCTAACCAAGCTGCTTGTTGCACTAATGCACAAGCCATTTGACTGTACATTAGCGCTTAGATTGAGTCAAACTCGCTGGAATATGTTTATATGATGTAATCTGACCTTTGAGCGGTGCACTTCGCCATCGTCGTCCTCGCCACCGACTCCAAGGATCTTCCGGCTCTTCAGACGGCTTATCAAGTCCGTCTGACTGTGCTTCTTCATTAGAGGAGCAGGAGGTTTAGATGCCATGGTGCACACCTGACACGAAAATAAAAAAGGAGACACATGGATGGTGTCGTTAGAGGAGATAAAATAATATGAATTACTACTTAATAAGTAGGACTGAAAGAGGAATGAAAGAGGATGGATTTAATTTTGTTTTTCCCTAGACCATTTATATAATAAACATCAGTGGAGTTCTCCCGTCATCATTTTACGCCTCTGTCTGAAGACGACATCGCTATCACATGGGGCAGGAATAGGCATCAACCAATCTACAAATAATTCCCTTGAGGATGTGACTTATGCAACACAATTACGTAATCCGGGTGTAACAAATACAGGCAAGCCATAAAACCTTCCTCTTAAGTCAGACTGGAAGCAGGAGCCAGCTGCCCCCTGTATCTGCTGAGAGCCCAACAGACGCAGGTGGCTGCTTAGAGAATCACAGCATCTAATAGTGACACACATATAGACTCACACGCGCGCACACAGGGGCGTAGCACAGAACTCTGGGCCCTGCACATAAGCAGTCTATGTGAACCCCCTTTCTTTCTCCTTGTTTTATTTTTATTTTTTTTACATTTTAATTAATTAAGCCAACCACTGTATGCAGTAATCTGTAGGGTTCATTAGGGTAGCCCCCAATGAACTGTTCATATACGGTATATGAACAACCTATGATGCGTCCTTAGAATTCAACCTTAATATCTGGATATACTGTAGTCTTTATCACATCGTCACTGCATGTATGCTTCATCACAGAGTAAAGCATACAGGATTGATACAGGTTAATATATTAACCTGCTTTATAGCCCAATACAGTTTTCAATGTTTTTGGCACTAAAGCAAGTCACAGGCCACAGGTCAAGGCAATCGACCTATAATTAATAAATGTGAAAGTTCAATTAAATCTCCAAAAATATATGTTTATGAAGCTATAACAGTAAAATTACAGCTCTTGGTGGGAGTAGGCAGAATAACAGTATTTTAAAAAGCACTGGATTGAATTAGTTTTATAAATAGGACATAAAATGGAGATTTCGTGTTAGTGTTCCTTTGAGCTCATAAAACACAAAAGATGTCATATATGTCGGTCTGATATTCTTGCAGATACTAGATGATTAAGTATTACATAAAATTATGGTATTAAGTTGTGCTGGTCCATTTTGAGAACTATATTGTTACATCTGGCAGTGGCTCAATGTTTAACGCGTGCTTTTTTTTTTTTTTTTTTTTTTTTTAAATGTTAACAGTCTCCTCTCTTTAGTTTCTTTTTGGACACGGTGCGCATTAGCAGTCACCTAGATAGAATAAATTAGCTATGGTGTAAAGGAGAGTCAAGTGGGGGTCAATCTGTAATTTGTAACAGGTGAAAGTGGAATGAAAGCTTTTTTTTTGTCTCAATTTATTCAGGCAGTTTAGTTATTGCTAATTGTGTAGAAATAACAAAACAAAAAAATCAAACACAATCAAACTCTTCATTGCAACTCCACTTCAGCTGAAATTAACCCTTGGTAGTTAAAGTCACCACTTCCCCCACGACGCCCCTGCACACATACATGTGTTAATTATCTTGCAGACGTCACTTACTGTCCACAAGAGTGGATGTAAATGCCAGTGGCAAAAAACAAACAAACATGTAATTCATTTCTTGCCCTTGCTGGCTATGGACTGTGACAGGAGGTTACACTGCAGCAGTCCTACTGATCAGCATTAATGAGAAGTGGCTGCAGACTCAATGGGCAACCAGTAGGCAAATCAAAAGTCATCATCACGGACTCAATAACGTAACCTCCACAGTGATTAAACTGGAAGCAAAGAGATATGCACACATGTACACGATGGAACGGCCCGTCCGAAAATTGATGGCTTCTCTACAGGGCAGCTCTCTGGAGAAGTCCGATGAGAGCAATTACAAAGACAGAATCTTTAACAGAGAGCCTTGTCCACAGGAAAGGAAAACAATTTGTACCAACAGGAGACAGCTCAAAGTATTCAGCTTTCCACCCACTGGGAAGTATATCATCACAGTTAAGCTGACAAGGCAGAATCTGAGTTATAAAACTACTACAGTTGGTTTTTTCAAGGTCACACTGGCAAGCTAAGCTGCACAGAACCACTTACAACGTACAAACACATTGTTAACACTCACACATGCCAAAGCACTTCAACACACCTCAGCAATAAAATATAGAACAACTGTATGACACAAATCAGGAAGCATACCAACCTTTTAATTTATGAAGCTTTGTAGTTTTGTAAAAAACTTGTGTCTTAGACAGACACATAATAGCAATAAATGTATCTAATATATATTTTAGGCAAAGGAGAAAACTTTAATTTACCAGTAGCTGCAGTGTGTGACTAAAGAATCAGTTTTTCCACATTTCTACCATGAGAAATTTTTGTTCCGCTTCCCAAATTGTCATCTTAAAAATAATACTTTTTATTCAGTTTTACTTTCCTTTCCATCATCTCAAAAATGAAATAAAATAAAAAAAGCAACACGGCAAATCACACATGTAATCACTTTAACTTGTCTTGATTCATTACATGCAATTCGTATTCCTTTGTATTTTGTCAATTCATATAATTCTGATATTTAGTTTTGTGTGGCATACCCAGAACAGTTATATGCTAAGGTGTTGGTCTAAGTGCATTCCTGTGTCAGATATGTGTAGTAGGGCATGGCAGCAATCCCTTGTATTGGTATGCACACACAGAATAGGATTGCAAAGGTCAGTAAAGGTTACACAGCATGTTTACAGGCTTCTGTTGTCCATTTTGTCCCCCACACAGTGAGCGAAGTACAAGACTTTCCCCTTTTTCTGTAACAATCAACAGGAGGAGGCGCAAGAAAGAAAGAACGGGGAATGGAAAGTAATCAGTGCAGGTAAATCTATTTTCACAATGGAGAGGGGTAATCTTTCTGATAAAAGGGCCTCCCCAAACCCTGTATACAATGGCTGGAACTTGAAGCAAAAGAAGTATGCAGGCTTTAATTCCAGCCGTTCCACACACCGATAATCACAACACTTCACGAGAACAGAGGAATATTTTTTCCTCAGTTCTCTTTCAAATCTTTCCTTTTTGCCAGTTGTAAAGTCTGATGCAAAAATCCATTAGTGCTTTCACACATTTGCTTTTTATGCTTAAAGGAACTGGTGCCCACTCAGAATAATTGCAGTGAGACATTTGCCTCAGGCTTAATTATATTTTCTGGGGAAATACACAATTAGATTACTTACACCCCCCCTGAAAAAAACAAAACAACTTTTCTACTTTCCAAGTAGCAAAGTTAAACTGTTGGTGTATGATGATGGTCCCAGTGTGCCAAATTACAGTGCAGCTACTGTAACATGATTACTAGATTACTGCACAGCCACAAGTTGTTAAATTATAGTTTAGTTAATATATTGTTCAGGCTATTCTACCCTTATGCCCTATTCTCATTCAGTACAGAAATACGACCACTTCTGTTGTGTACTTCTCACTCACAGAAAAAGTAACCGGGCAAATCATTTGCTCAACTTTCATGTGGACTCGACTGAGCCACAAAGAGAAAGCAGACCTTGCATCATGTCCCTGTAAATGATGGAAAACCTAAGCAATGGCTCTAAAGCCCCTCGACTGTTGATTTGCTCCACTATCGTGACCCTATCAATATCTGTAATAAAGCAGTAAATGAAGCGCATTTCACTGCATACATTAGTAAATCCCACATTTCTCCCACATGCAATAATGTCCCTGCATGTCTCTCCCTTTGGATCTCCCTACAGGCGCTCCTTGACTTACAAGTGTAATGCCAATGCAGTTGCTTAGCAACTGCCAATGGACCAATTGCTTCTTCATTATTGAAAGCACCTTTCATGACTGAAGACACCTTTGATGACAACGTCTCTGCCGTCATTCTCCTTGATGTAGGAAGTGACATTTTAGGAATTTTTAAAGAGACTTTGATCCGAATCCCATTAACTGCATTGGAGGCATGATGTCCTGATGAGTGGCTTCTTGTGACAACCAAAAACCTTAAAGTGGAAATACTTGCTCTTTAAATCTCAAAAGTTGAAACAAGACTGAATAAATTAGGTACTTTGTAACAGCTAAAATTAAATATAATATTTAACAGTTCACATGTAATCTCAGTTACTCAGCAGGACACCAAGATAAGAGAAGTATGAAAAGTAAAGACGAAGGAAGGGTCATGTAAAAATAATCAATTATTAAGCAAGCTGGGAAGCACAAATAAAGAAAACAGATACAAGTTTATTATTTTGGCACCTAACAGTGAAACAATGGACCCAAACACAAGAAGAGCTCATGAAACTGTGATATTATATTTTTACAATACTTATAGGCATGTGAATTTAATACACAACAGGTGTGTGTCAGGAGAAAGACCAGATTAGTCTACCAGAAGTCAAGAATGAACCAAATCTCCCATAGTCTGGGACTAGCAATATTAGAAACAAACAAAACCCTCTCATTTGCAGGCTTTGTGACAGAACATGTGCCGTAGAAACGAAAAGCTGCTAAACACACGGAGGAAGATATTGTGGAAAAGGTGTGAACTCCGGACAAATCTCTGGTTAGCAACTAAAAAGATGCTCTGTAAAATATAATTGTATCATAGGAACAAAGCAATGTGTGGGTGTGAAGGAGCAACTGTGAACAAATGTGCTACTCAAAATAAGAAAGCAGATCTTACAGCCTGCTCTTCTTCTCTTTTTCCACAAATAACAGAAGATACAGTTGCTCAGTAGCCTCCAAATCCCCTCACCACCACATTTTGAATATCGACAGCACCATATAGTGCCAACAGCAGACAGCACACAAATTAAAGCCTCCACTAAACAGACTCTAGAAACAAGAGTGAGTAGTTTTTCCCCTCAATGAAATGTCCATCTCTTATAACCACCAATAATCATTTACAGATCTTCATAAACATATTACTGCATTGATTTCTCATTGCTCTGATGAAAACTGCTGCTTCCACAAAGGTAAGGACAGTCTTTTTCTCGCCAACTAAGATAAAGCTTCCTAGACTCTTATTGGACTTCAAATCTTCTAAGCCTAGAGTTACATGTCTTTTTTTGAATTTGGAGCCGCAAAGTGGTGACTAAAATCAGAAGCGGGGGTTGTAACAGTGGAACGCAAAGATTTGAAAGTAGGATACTGCTTCAGCCCTAATCGGTGTATGTCAGTCGCATGGTTCACACTTTAGGACGACTGCTATTAGTTACCAGAAGATGAACAACAGATATTCAGAAATTTTTTCCAGACTAAGAATGTCACAGTCACAACTTTATTGTGCTATTTTTCTTTTGTTAGTGAAATATCACGATGACTCCTGAATGAACTGGCAGATAATTTGTCAGAGATATTCAAACCTGGAACGTGTTAATTCTGAGACATTTTTGCAAATGAACTCCAGACCATTTATGGAGAATTAGATCCAGAACAAAGCATAGTTCATTTTAGCGCTGTTCGATATCGGATGACAATATAAAAACATCTATCGTTTCATTTTCTGCTAACGTTTGTTTCGTGGTGTCGCAAAATAAACTGTTTACAGCAATATTTTTTCATCATTTTGATGGTCACTGTAGTGGTTACATTAATTTCTTAAAGTTCTCTCTTTCTCTTATATTTAATATAACCACACTACCAACGGACAAGCGCCTGTTTTTATGCGTTGTGTTAGCAACAAAGACGGTAAAACCACCGCGTGTCCGCTTGTTTATGTTCCACATAAACCTTTCACAATAAAGCTCAAGATCCTGTTGAGACTTTTCAAAATAAAATGAATCACGTGAAAGATTATGCAGAATATTTACCGATGAATAGCAAAAAAGAGCCGTCAGGTGCTAAAAAATAAACCTTAGACTCAAAGGTTAGAACAGGCTTTTCCCCGCAGCACCCTGTGTAATAAATACAAAGAAACGGCGGCCTTTACAACGTGTGTCTAAAAATGTTTCGTTTCATGCATCGGTTAAAACACTTGACTCCAGGTACACGACGCCCAGCTGGAAACATTTCACGCAAGTCGAGCTGCCCGAGATTCACAGAATTTACAGAAAATGTAAAATTTTGGTGATTTATATCATTATCGGGACGATAGAAGTCTTATATCGGGATATGAGATTTTGGTCATATCGCACAGCCCTAGTTCATTTTACATACTTAGTAACAGGTGGAAATCCTCTGGTTTAGGCTATAGGAGTGACATTAGGAAGCAGAAGACATAACTCCCGCTCACTCACTAGACCTTTTACTATAGCACTGACTATTTTATCAATTGGTTCTCACATACAGCTCTGTCAAGAAAGAGCCGACACTGAAAATAACGGCACCGACTTTCTCTGGTAGCATCGGCAGGTCAAAGTTGTCATGTAATCGGCACCATTACACCATTACAAAACTTTATACAAATTCAGGTATCAGGTATCCCCTAGTGACTTGTCATTCACTGACATTTGTGCAGACGTTAATGTTTTTGAACTTTAGAGCCTGATCCACAGTCCTAGTTTTATTTATTCTACTTCCTTGCAAAAAAGACTCAAAAGGCCAACTTAAAAGCCACAGGCAACACACAATATGCTTGAATATGGGAATAACTCATATTTTGAGACAGATTCAGAATCCATTTATATTACTTACATAAGAAGAGATAGACTGTGTCAGGAATCAAAGAAAGCCTCTCTCTCCTCACTTGTGTACATCACACAGATGGCCCTGAGGGATTCAAAGCTATTCCACTATCTGACCCTCATTTCTGTCAGAGTATAGTGGCTCCTTTCTTATTACATTTTTTTTTATATTTTACAGTGAGCATTATAACCTCACAGAGCCTCACTCTTCATCTTGCCCACTCATTGATGAAATAGTTTACATCAAAATGACATCTGGCGCTTTCATGTCTTACTATTAACATGCATTATCACCTCTTAGTGACTAAAAAGACAAATTAAAAATGTGCTGATTTGCTTGTTGAAGGACAAAGTAAGTGGAAAATTATTCTGACAACAATTTGTAACTGCATTACCGCATCATGGTATCTCTGATTATGTGTGACCACATCCAATTTCTGGGGAAGACAAAGGGCAAAAAGGTTTTCCTTCATGCAGACTAGTGCTCCAGTCTCTCGTCTTTAAGTGTTCAGTATTTCCCAAACACTCTAAGATAGTTACTTAATGGTAATGAGATAATTCACTCCAGCAAACTCCCAGAAACATTCACAAGATCTGTGGACAGATCTACTTATGGTTTGACTACGAGTTGGATATTCAAGGTTTATTCCAGGGAGACTAGCTCTACTGGCTTTTGTGTTTTGACATAACCCATAGCTGAACTGCAAACTGCCTTCAGAGTACATTAATCCAGGGTTCAGTAAACGCCTGCAGTTTGGTTCCAACTATTCATACAAAGCAGATAAAAGCCTTACTGTTTTCTGATCTGCTCCCTTTTTAGCTGATCTCTATCAGAGAAGCTATTTAGTCAATTTCTCCCTTGTAAAGATTTATTTTTGGGGAAAAAATAACTAAGGAATATAATACACTTACTTTTAAGTACTGGCTTTCTGTGATATAAAACAAAAAAAAAGTGGCGAAAAACTCAGTAATTCTGAGTTTTAACTGCTTTAAAAACGCTCCATTTAATTTTGTTGATAAATCAACACAATCCTGACACATTCAGAACTAAAATGGATCTAGTTGGATTTACTAATACTATTTACACATTATCAGTACTCTTACCTGTAACCATTTTCTTAGGATGGTAGCTTCCTGTTAGCAGTCACTCAGTTTTATAGCTAGCTCCTTTAGCATTTTTAACTGCTCAATAAAACTATACCTGACTACAATTAATTACAGCACACTAATGATTCCATCATCAGTGGTAGAGCTAAGTGATTTCAAAAAAATTTGCGATTACAATATTTCTGTTGATATTGAGGAAAAAATTACAGACTCACCGTTTCATTGACGCGTGCAGCCAACAGCATTTATAAGTTCAAAGAAAATAAGGGAATTTTCTATCACCTCCCCATCCAATGAGCTATCATCACTGATGACACTACCAGATAAACTCTTAGGTTGATAAGTGGAGGGACATGGATCCCAACTATATGTCTATAATATCCAGCGGTAAGGGTTGGAAAATAAGGACCAGTTCCAGTTAAGAGCCGCCACCAAATTGCCCAATTCCTTGAATCCGTGCTGACATGTTTTCCTGAAAGTTAAGCACTGCTAAACAATGACGTCAAACTCATGTGAGTGGAGCCACTGCACACCTGACTCTCTCTCTCTCTCACACACACACACACACACACACACACACACACACACACACACACACACACACACACACGCCTGTCTGCTCTTTTTCCTACAACATGTTCGCACAGTTGAGTTAAACCAGAAATCTTTGAGGGACTACTCCCCAATATCCACCAAACACAAACCGGTAACCAGAATCTATAATCTATAATGACAAAGGTATGAAGAAAAGCTTCAACATCCAAGTACATTAAAACTCAGACTTCTTCAAAGTAATTATTCCCTTTCTTGACCAATGCTGGCTCTGATGTAGATGAAATTGCAAATGAGATTCAGTTGTGTGGCAAAAGGGCAGAGAAAAGAAGATGGGCAAGGAAGCAACAAAACTGATAGCTGGTGATACACAAAGGACAATCGAGAAGGCCAAAAATTCCTGTCTTGAGTCAAAACAGACCACCAACACAGGCCCTGGATACTTTACTCTTTATAGCACAGGCAAGATCTGTACACAGTTGGTCTGAGAACAGAAAAGCTCCTCGGTTACTATCAATGGATTATTGTGCTGACTCAAACAGATGATTACTGTCAGATCATCTGAGGACAGTTACCATGGAATGAACTTGCCCTAATGATTTCTGGGATTTGGAGTTTCCCTGTCCAATATTCAGTTATTACATAACCTAGCGGAGGGGGGAGTATATTCTTTTATAGGATGACCTACTCCATCCCAATTACGTAAGGGAAGCTTATTGTCCCAGTCATCATTGTTATTGTAAGATGTTACCACAAAATCTTTTTTTAAACAGTATAAATCTGTTGTAAAACCTGGTCTCACATATTGTGATATATCAAAGAGTGCATCAATAAATTTTGGCTTCCAGTGGTTATGAAACCAAAATATTTGGGACAAAAATAATTATTGTTCAAACTCTCTCTCTGTTTTCAGTTTGAGCTAATATGACCCCCCTGGTCATAAAAAAAAAGTAAAAGTCTTTGATCAAGAAGATCCATCTAAAGGAAATAAAACTAAAGATTGTAACAATGAACCATTAGAAAGTTCATTAAGAGTTCCCTGTAGCTGCCTTTGTCTCTGGAGCATTCAATCTCTCAGTCCATTTTTGGTGGCACGAAACAGTCTGTTGTGATCTTTGTCTCTTATGTGGCTACTGTGCAGGTCTCCTGAAGTAAACAGGTCTGATGGTGCCTGAGGCTCTCTTCGCTCCCATCTGCATCCATGGATATCCCGCAGTGAAGGCAGGGACTGAACTTGGCCTTGATAGGTTGGTTATATTTTAAGAAACACCCCTTAGCCAAAGCCTAATTTTTTTTTTAAACCCCCAAATGTATGTATTTGCATGTCATTCACATGATCTCTAAAGTTAAAGAAAATCCCCTATAAAAATATGTTAATACGTTAATGAATACCTGATTTAAACCAATAACATCTGTTGCTACATTTGCTGTTTGATTCAATTGGTCTTGCTGTTACTCTCCTCACCACTGGCTCATGCCCATGTATACGGCAGATAATGCATGCATATTATTTAATAAATGTGGCAATCAATTTTGAACATTCTGCCTCATCAGCCCTGGACTTGAGAGCACAGGCTGTAAACACAAAGCAATATCAAATGTGATCTCTCAACACCAGCAGCTTCATTACTGGGAGAAGAACATCAGCTATGTTAGAATAAATTTACTTTGCATTAATTCTAATTGCGGCACAGTTTGTCAAGGCCCTTATTTATACTCCAGTACTGAACAGTCTGGAACCAGTACCAAATTAATGCCTGCTCTCAAATGATAGGAGATGCACCGACTACAATTTGTGTTTTGTTTTTTAATAAAGGCTAACCTGCAACTTTCACCATGATTTTCTAAGAACCATTACTGTCAGCGTGCACTCAAAATTTTTTAAACTTCTTCTCTAATTTGATTCTCTAATTAGAATAACACATTGCTCAGTTAATATTTTCTGTACAGTGACTTAGAGTAACCTCTACCTCTTTTACTCAAACAAGTTGCAATGTTATATAGTTAAACACTTTTTTAACAAATAAAATCCAACTGAGAATGCACTATTTTACACTTAAGGTTTGTGAAGCAGCTCAGCACCTACAGCCCTAGCATGAAGTGGAGCTTATACTTAGAGACACCATCAGTCCATGCTTCTTTGAAGTTTGATTGAAGTCCAACTAAAGGGTTCATGCATAGCTTGTGTACTATAATGTTTTCTCTCCATGTATGACAAATAAATGCAGACATCACAAAAGTGAGGATTCACATCACTCAGAGCCAAGCAGACTCATCAATCTGTAACATATGCATTTGCATTATGAGTAAAATAGATATATTTATCATATTATGTATTCTATTTAGCCCCCCCCCCCCTTAGACAGGGACACAGGTAAACACAGTTAACCAAAGTTACACTACCATGAAAAATGCCGTGAACAGGGATGGGTATCGAAAACCGGTTCTTGTTGAGAACCGGTTCCCACTGTTTCAATTCCTTGGAATTGTTTGCCATTTTTGCAAACAATTCCCTTATCGATTCCAGTCACCCCGAATGACGTCACCACGTTGCGGAGCGTCAACTTGCAATACTTGCAAAGTAGATATTTCATTTAAGGGAGGAAACACTACGAATATGCAAAAGCATTTGCTCACAAAACACGTGATAACCTTAAATGAATGTCGTGTTTTTAATTCCGCTCCGGACTCGTGAATCTCAACCCAGCAGCAGCGGTAACGTTTGCACGTCCTCTCCCGTTAATGCAGCAGGTAACTAATCAACTAACAGTGCATATTATGTTAGCGCGATCTGCCTTATTACAAAACCTGCCATTGCTGTGCATTTAGGTGACCATGATGAGAGAGACAGAGTCTGGCTGGCTCTGATGCTGGCAGTTCTCGCTGCAGTCTACCGGTAGCGTCTCCTTTCAGGCCAGGATAGACGAATGTCACCGAGCAGTGACTAAGTTTGTGGTAAAAGGCTTGCACCTGTTTGCCACAGCAGATGCCCCGATTTTCGGTAAGTAGAGCTGGGCGATATGAGATTTTTTCATATCACGATATGTTTTTTTCATTTCAGGCGATAACGATATCTATCACGATATAAGCCAAATAACTATATTTGTAAGATTTAAATGTGCCGTTGCTCACAAGTAAAATGTGAAATAATCAGCAGCTTGTTTTTAAATATTTATTTCCCATAATAAGTTCAACAGGGTAGATGTACTTAAGGAACATGAGACTTTTTCAGATAAATAAAGGCAAATATTGCAAACTACACAAAAGGCAGCCGCTAAAGCGTTTAAGTTTCAAAATAGAACAAATGAAACAGACTAAATTGTCAATTCCACTTAGAAACAAAATATTAATTCTAAAAATAAATCTTAGTTTGTTTTACAGAAGAACAGACAAAACTGACTAACTTTTGTCAATATCAAATAAACTGAGAACTAAAAGGAAATTCTCAATCTCTCCTTGTTGTATAGCTGAGCTTTTCAAACAGTTTTAACAGTTACTTTAGTCTGACAAAAGCCGAATGACGAATTAGCGCTTCCAGTCAGAGACTGAGGCTACGTCCACACGTACACGGGTATTTTTGAAAACTGAGATTTTCTGTTTTCGTTTTAAAAAATAATCCCGTCCACACATAAAGGCAGAAATGAAGGAAAACGCTGCTATGAACATGCCAAAGCAGCAGGTGGCGCTAGATTCCTAACCGTGCAGAAATGTTGGCCAATCAGAAGTCTAGAAGCCTCGGAGGGAAAAAGTAAACAAAGCTGCGGCATAGAAGCAGAACCGAGTCGTATGTGTGGAGGGACAGTAACTGTGTGTATATGTAAGCATTTAAACACTGCAGAGAGTAGAATTAACAGTAACAGTATTGTAGAAATTAATTTCACCGAAACAATAACGCGGCGCACAGTGTGACGCATGCACCAGTTCATTGTATTTCCAGACTTGCTTTTGGCACAATTTACAGTGCACGCTACTCTGTTTTTTGTCAGACTTGAAATAGCCGAAATACCTTCACACTACGGAACTTCTTTGGCTCTTCCGTTCGACAATCTCTCCGGCATTGGAACCATCATCTGTTTTCTCTTCGGTCACGCTCGGTTGATTTTTCTAGTCGGCACACTCATTTCCTCCATTATGCGCTGGCTCCATTACCCGCTGGCTGCTTCCCAAACAAACACACGTGCGGCTTGGCACTTGTGCTGTGCGTAGCAAGTCACGCGACGTGACGCTGCGGCTGTGATTGGTTCAGCTCTGCGCTACTGAATTTGGATCGGCTGACCTTTTTTTTTTTTTTTTTTTAAGGAGGACAAGAGCGGCGAGGTCTATCGCGATAGCTTAATTTCTCTATCGAGTAAAAGTTATATCGCGATACATATCGTTATCGTTCTATCGCCCAGCTCTATCGGTAAGTGAATGTGTTTAATTGTAGGCAGGGACATTACTGAATATTCTTGTGTAATTGCTACAGAATAATTTATGTTATACTTTGTTATTGCTACAGAAGAATATTTATTTTATTATTTTACATTTACAATTTCTTTGCCCGGGGACCCTGTGACACCCCATTGAAGAGCCATAGGCTGTGGATCTCTTAAGATCTCACTGCTGGGTTTGTAAGGCCATGTTACTCCGAAATTTCTATCTTGTTCAAAGAGAAGATATAAAACAAAGTTCTAAGCTAATCGACCTTAGTGTTCTCTTTTTTAAAAAGAATTGATAAAGAATCGAATCGTTAAACAGAATCAAAAATGGAATCGGAATCGTGAAAATCTTATCAATACCCATCCCTAGCCATGAAGCTATTCTTCCTTTTCTCTCTGTCTTATGACTAGGGCTGCCACAAACGATTATTTTGATAGTCGACTAGTCACCGATTATTTTTGCGAATATTCGACTAATCAGATCATGCGTCCATTGGACGTAAAACGTACAGCTTATTGCACCACCACCCGAGCATCTCACACTTCTGATAATCAGTTGTTTGCTTGACGTTTATTCAGCTGTGTAAAAACTATAACTTTAATCTCAGCCAAACCGATTTACTCAGGAACAAATAAAATACTGAAAAAAGCCAAACAATAACAGTTTTAAGTTATCTAAGTGACTTATACATCACGTTTAACCTGAGTAGCGAAAGATGGCGGTGGGTTTGAAAATGATTTGCCGGGAGTCCGGTGTTCTCGCCGGCTCTAGTGAGCCTTGAACCCCGGCTCACTATCGAGCTGGTGGGTAACAGACGTCTCAGAAAGCGTTGGAGCGCTTTTCAAAATATGTGGTGTCTTGATAAACTGAGCAGATATCTGAGGTTTACACAGCTACATTCTTGCCTGAAAATATATTAAACGTTTATTTTGTGACCCAGAAAGAATAATAAGAGTAATATTAAACCTAACTAGTTGCCACCGTTGTTGGAAACTGAGCAGGGCCACGCTATGAATTCTGGGATAGGTTGGGCCACGAAGCGACCCATCCTTCAAATCTGAGGAAATGAAGGGCGCGTTTGTCGGCCGCATTTGTCGGAGTCTTCGAATTTGTCGTGTCGCTGTAAAGTAATCTGCCTGCGGGCACACGAGTTTGCGGTTCCTGAATTTGGACACAGCTACGATACCGGACACAGCTTCTTCTTCTTCGAGGTTTAACGGCCGCTTGCATCCTCGTACATGCAGTGCTGCCATCTTCTGTTTCAGTCCGTTATTACACTCTTAAATCCTACTACTTATTCCTGCGTCTTTTGGGATCTTACAAAGCTTCAAACGACGCTTCGACTATTAAATTAGTCGTCAAAGATTTTAATAGTCGACGTAATCGTGACTAGTCGACGTGGCAGCCCTACTTATGACGCACATGAATCTGTGTTTACATTCACGCACAGAGTTGCTGTAGTTTGCTTTTGCAACATCCATATGCATAAATAGATAGATGTATAATATATGAATGTATCACAGTTGAATATTACACACCCGCTCTTTTTTCAAAAATAATTTCTGCCAGATATTTTCATCTAATCAGCCCAATTTACTAGTTGCATGCCGCAAAAAAAAGAACAGTGAGGGACAGCAGTACAAGTGAAAAAGCTTTGTTATTTATCAAATAATGTGCAACACAGCGGTGTGCAAGTAAGGTAGGTGGCTTATGTTTACCATCTGTTACACTGGGGCAATGTGGGGGATGAAATTGAGAGGGAGAGACTCTTCTAATATGAAGCCACAGAGGGCTGCCAGGCATTGTTGGGGTTTCTATCTCTGGAATCACTCTTTACACAGCAGGCTAACTGTGAAGCTATCGCAGAAGCTGCAGAATAGAGTGCCGACACTTGGCGTACACGCACACCTGGGAGAGGGGGGGGGGGGTCAGCACACACGGAAAAAGGATGAAATGAACGAGCTCCCGCCTTTAAATGTACACACGACAAAAATAACACAATGCTCTATGACGCCGTCTCTGCTGTAAGACACCAACCAGTAATTATTACTACTTACACATAATTATTATTTTTGCTGTTTAATTTGCTCATCTGTGCAGCAGCAGCATATTATTACACTGACACTATGATTTTTGGACTGTACTACATTAGTTTTAAACAGGCGTACCAAATAAACAGGCAACTCTGAAATCTGGAGAGTTTACTCAGGAGAACTGAAGGCCCTGGTGGTGTAGCACAACCACAGGTAGCTTGAAATACCAGATGTCAAATGCTTGTTGTCCAGAGTAACTGTTAGCCAACCATAATTAAACGAGCTAATGAGGCAAGCTTTAATGACGCACTACAAATGGTTATTAGTGGCTAAAACTCTGCATGCCCAATTTTCCCCAAGAGACTACTGCCACATTACAGGAGAATTTTGAGTATTTCATGGGAAACTCCAAATGATTCAGCATTAAAGCACTAAAGTAAAAAAAGGGTTGAGTTAAATCACTTCATCCATAATGATAACAGTTTACTAACTACAATCCTGTACGCTTTACTTTTTTTCTTTCGCTTGTTTGAAGACAGCTTAAGATAAGATAAGATAGAACTTTATTAATCCCTCGGGTGGGTTCCTCTGGGAAATTCGATTTCCAAAAAAGCACAGCACCGACAGAAGTTACAGTTACAGAATGTTATTTTATTTATTTATATTTATATATATATATATATATATATATATATATATATATATATATATATATTAGGGGTGCAACGATACACAAAATTCACGGTTCGGTTCGATATTTTTTCGATACAAAAAAAATGTTCATGCCTTTTTAATTTGTCATTTATTAAAATTATAAATATATATTTTAACTCAAAAGTACAGTTTTTAAATTTAACCCTAACCCTTGTGCGCGTTTTTTATTTTGACAGCGAATGCGCACCTGCGGACCACTTATGTGCAGCCCTGGTTATTTAGCTCGTCATATCGCAGCCACAGAAATTATTTTGTCCATGAAACCATGAAGCTGCACTTTCTTTTTGCCTTATAGTCTGATTTGTCATAACTTCTCCGTTTTGTGGTAAGCTTTTCTTTGGCTGTCACTTCTTCACCCTGACCTGTCTTATTTGGCTCAGAAGAAATGAAATATATATCCTCCTGCTTTTACACACGCACTCACATAAGCTCAGCGATTCTCTGCGCGATCAACCTCTCACATGTTTAAGCTTGCTGCGGGAGATTTCACTTGTCATGTTTGCATAGTAAGCTAACGATTAATAAGACGATGTCAGAGGAATTGGTGCACAAATTATCATCACTCACAGATCAGTGCTGTCATTGCAAAGTGAAAGCAAAAAAACAAGCGCAAATTCAAACGCGATTTCAATATGTCACATATTGACAGTGGCTCACCGATGCCAATGACATAATTACCCAGCTACATTTCTGAAAGAATGCAAAAGCATTGACATATATTTTTCTTCCTACAATAGCCCGACGGGCAGGGAAGAGATAGATTTTGGTAGCCCGACTGAAAAAAATCGCTAGCTCCGGGACGTCGGGCTAGCGATATTGCAAGCCCTGTATCTGATTGAGGAATCACTCATCTTTGGAAAAGAGAGTTTATTACAGAGAAATGTCTCTTTCCAAAATAAAAGCTATACTATCCGCTTCTTCTGGGCTATATTCTCAGCAGCATAAGGAGAATCATGTGCTAACAGCTGTCTAAATGACTCGGCTAAAGTTAGTAGCATGCTTGTTGTTTTTGTCTTTGCACTAGGATGATGTCGGCGTAAATGTGCAGTCATATTCGTTGTGTTCCCACTAGTGATTTCAGGTTAATCTCGTTGAAATGACCTTAACGCCACAACACGGCAAATCTCCGTTAACGAGCTACCGCCGATCGCCCGTGCATGGGGCTAGACGGCCAACACGTTAATGAGCTAACTGCGCTAACACACTAGTTCCCACCCATGTAATTGAGCATTGCACCGCACATCCAACATACTGTTTTACTTTAGTCCATGACTCGCTTACCTTCAGGGTCATACGTCACATGAAAACCAAAATAATTCCAAACGCCAGATCTGAATGAGGTTCAATTTGCCTGTTGCAAGTAGAGCTTAACTTCTGTCTCGCTAGCTTGCCCTGCGCTCTTCCTCCTGACTATGCTGTCTGTGTTGAGTGCTCAGTGGATCTGCGCTCGACAGTGCAGCCTAGGCGGAGTAGTCGAACGCAGATTCACTGAGCGCTCAACACAGACAGCATCGTCAGAAGGAAAGTTGATAAAATAAATTACAAATGTTGTATTGTTCGATACATATGCGTACCGAACCGAAAGCACTGTATCGAACGGTTCAATATCGATACGAATATCGTTGCACCCCTAATAAATATATATACATATACATACATATATACATACATACACACACACACACACACATACATATATATACACATATATATATGTGTGTGTGTGTGTATGTATGTGTGTGTGTGTGTGTGTGTGTATATATATACATACACACACATACACATATATATATATATATATATATATATATATATATATATATATATATATATATATATATATATATATATATATATATATATATATATATATATATATATATATATATATATATATATATATATATATATATATATATATATACACACATACATACATACATACATATATATATATATATATACACACACATATATATATATATACACACACACACACACACACACACACACACACACTCACACATACACATAATATAAACAAATATAAAATAAAATATACAAAGGGGATAAATAGAATAAATAGGAATAAAAAATAAAAATACAAGTGAATTGCACATTTCAAGTATTGAGTCTATTGCACTGTTGACTATTTACAAAAAGTATTGCACAAGGTATTGTACAGTGAGGTGAAGAGGCACTACAGCTTAGTTGTTCCCCCCTCCTTTGTCCTCCTGTTTCCCCTCCCTCTCCCCTCCAGAGAGGAGTTAAACAGTCTGATGGCGTGTGGGACAAAGGAGTTTTTAAGTCTGTTAGTTCTTGTCTTGGGGAGAAGCAACCTGTCACTGAACAGACTCTTCTGGTTGTTTATGGCCGTGTGCAGAGGATGCCCAGCATTGTTCATAATGTCCAGCAGTTTTTTTAGTGTCCTTTTCTCTGCCACTGTCACCAGAGTGTCCAGCTTCATGCCGACCACAGAGCTAGCCTTCCTGATCAGTTTCTCCAGCCTGGATGAGTCCTCCTTTGCTGTGCTGCTCCCCCAGCACACCACAGCATAGAAAAGTACTCCAGCAACCACCGACTGGTAAAACATCCTCAGGAGCTTCCTGCAGATGTTAAAAGACCTCAGCCTCCTGAGGAAGTACAGTCGGCTTTGGGCTTTTTTATACAGGTGCTCTGTGTTGCATGACCAGTCCAGTTTATTGTCCACCCACAGCCCGAGGTACTTGTACTTGTTGACCACCTCCTCCCCCTCTATCTGAACCGGCAGTGGACCTTCTCTGGACCTCCCGAAGTCCACAACCAGTTCCTTAGTCTTTGAGGTGTTGAGTTGCAGGTGGTTTGTGTGACTCCATGCAACAAAGTTCCTCACCAGACTTCTGTACTCCTCTTCCTGATCATCCCAGATACACCCCATGATGGTCGTGTCATCTGCAAACTTCTGAATATGGCATAATTCAGAGTTGTAGCAGAAGTCAGAGGTGTACAGGGTGAAGAGAAGAGGGGACAGCACAGTTCCCTGTGGTGCTCCTGTGCTGCTGACCACAGTGTCAGACGTGATGTCCTTCAGCCTGACGTACTGTGGTCTGTCGGTGAGGTAGTCGGAGATCCAAGCCACCAGGCAGGGGTCCACCTCCATCCTGTTCAGTTTTTCCTGAAGCATACAGGGCCGGATGGTATTAAAGGCACTGGAAAAGTCAAGAAACAGGATCCTGACCGTGCCTTTTCCCCCATCCAGGTGTGAGTGGGCTCTGTGTAGGAGGTACAGGATGGCATCCTCCACTCCGACACCCGCCTTGTATGCAAACTGTAGTGGGTCCTGGGCATGTTGTACCTGTGGTCGGAGGAGGTTGAGGAAGAGCCGCTCTAGAGTCTTCATAAGATGTGACGTCAGTGCCACCGGTCGGAAGTCATTCAGCTTGGGGAGGGAGCAGGCTAAATAGGGTATTAAAGACTCTCTCCCCCCCCCCAAACAACACGTTATAGTTCCTCCTGGAGGATTTTAAAACACTCCCAGGCCAGACAAGATATCTAATCTCTACAGTGAGTTCTGGGTCATCCACTGGGTCTCCTGTGAGCTGGGTGTGGCAGGAAACTGCCAAAGGGTCAAATACCTGAACCAGCTCAGCTGGCTGCTTTCAATGCCGTGTCCTACATTGGTGTCCCTATGGCACAACTGAATATTGCAGCCCCTTCTTTTAGCCACTACTCAGAGTTCATGACCTCCGAGTGGTAAGTGGTGGAGAGTAGGTTGGCTGGTTAAGCAGAAACATCGCCTTCTAGCTCCGTTCTCTCGTCTCCACAGAGTTAAAGGAAGCACCAATCAGATGGCCAATCTCTAGCTCCATCTCCATCACTTGAGAAAAAGATCCTGGGATACTTTATTGAACTCCTTTATTAAAACTTTGTGTTACCAGTGAAACATAAGCAGTAAGTAAACTGGAAGTTCTTTCATTTTATTCTCCACCACTGAGAGAAACAAACTAAAGAAAACAAACCACACAGGTCCAGGGGACACAGCAGCTATTTTAGTAGTTTGATGTGGAACAATGTATGATCTACATTGATACTCCAATATTATACTTGCACAGCATATTTAGGAAACCTAAGGAAGACCCACACAGGCTGTCTAACAATTTAATCTTAAATAAAGTCCTGCTAGTCCAACTTTCCTGTTGACATTTTCTGTGTTTCTTTGATCTTGCTTTTGTGCAGAGAAGCTAAAAATGGAGTATGATAATCTGCAGTTTCTAGAAGTGAAGCAGATGTTACCGCCCTCACAGGAAAAACACAGGGTTGAGAACATTTACTTTGTCCAGATGAGAACAAGGTCCAAAATCAACACCTGGTAAATGCCAAATGTGGGTAGAATTTTCATTTGGTATGTAAATGTGCTACACTGGCTATTAAATATTAACAAAATTAATATTCAAGGTTTAAAGCACAACGTACAAAAATCTCTATCACATTTTGGCATTCTCCTTTTCTCAGTCATCCTCAAGTTCAACAAACAACGAGCAAATACTCACCAATCAGACGCGGAGTAAACTAAGAGGTTGATTTCTATAGACGAAGAGTTTAAGCCGATTAAAACATCAAAAAATTTAAAACCTTACTATTCCCTTTTGTACTGACCACTGATAAATAAACGGTATGTCAAAGTTTTAGTTTTAAAGTATTTCAGTTAATCAATTGTTCTGAGGACAGATCCCTCAGCTGGCACAGTATTTCAAGACTTCGACTTGATCCTTGCTTTCTCAGCACGTCTTGCTTTCTGAAGCGTTACCTGGTTGCTAAGCAGCACTGCTGGATGACGAAGTGTACTCATTTGAGGTTTCAACTTGCGTCACTAAAACCATGTCCACGTGGAATTAATGGCTCAATAAAGATAAAAATAGAAATTCTTTAAGTACCCAACACGTTGGTGTTATTTCAACATCTATTAATATGTATTTTAGTACATCAAAGGTGTGCATTTATGTTCTCTGTGGTCTCATTTAGCATCCTGAGCGAAAGCAGTAGTTCTAGTAATGACTGTAAACACACATAAGCTGGTTTCCACAGAAATGTGTCCACTTTTATCGGCTATAAAGGTAAATCAGGATTTACCAAGCTATTAAGGTTCCCATGATAATTTTGTTATGATGATAGTGATTCTATCACACTTAATACACTGCAAGGCAATTATCAGTGATACCTCACGATATCTGTAAAGTGACTAAGGAAAAATAGGCCTAGAAAAGCCAACAAGCACTGCATTTTATATGCATTACATTCGTGCATCATTATTATTCCATTTTGATAATAGTTTGATAAGAGTTTCCTCTTCACAACAACAAGGTGGATACCTTTCATTTAGTTTAGCTTCACTTAACTGACATGCATGAGTGATGCAGGGCGCCATAAAGCAGCAGCTCTAAGACAAGTGGCTGCAAAATATCTATTCAGTGTACAGCCATACTGAAAGAGGAAGTCAGAATGTATTGCCATATCAATATTTTGTTCCATCTCTAAGTACTACCCTGCAACACATTCGAGTATGTATAGGTGAGTGAAACCAAGCACAACTTCCTTGTTGTGCCATAAACTGGGAAGCAGTCTTTTGAAGCACAAGATGATGTTGACGTTACCATTATTACCTGGCAGCATGACAATCACCATGTTCTGGGGCTCACACTAAACAAGCAATGAAGAAAATGTCAAACAAAACAAGTGAAATGGTCTGCAGTTATACAGCACATTTAAATCTTAGCAGACTCAGTGCACATCTTAGGTGTTATCCAAACTATTCAAGCAAGAAAGCATTACTTTGGCTGGCTCACAAAAAAAAAATAAAAAAATACAAATACATAAATAAAATCACACAGTATTTAAAAATGTCTTTAGAGACATAAGAGTTCAGAACACAGAGAAACAACCCTGAAACTGAAAAGCTGACTACCATTTTGTTCCATATGGGAGAGCAGCGTCACACACTGCTACCTTTCTCACGTTCACATCTTTTGTTAATCCTGGTTCTAACGTCATATACTGGGCTTAAAGGGCACATCAACCAGGTAGGTCCACTAATTGATGGAATGGACTGGGATCCTTGCCAATCTCAGCGAGTGCAACCAGAAAGCAGAGTGACTGGCACTATTGTCACAGATGAGGGACTGTACAGCATGCCCACATGTGCTTAACTAAATCAAGTTAAGCGCATGTGGACAACAATGGTCACGGCTGTAACAAACCATTTCATTATTTTGAGCTGCTTGTCTTATTCTTTTATGTATGCTGACAATCTTCTGCAGCTTTCTTTAGTCTGAAGAACTGCTATGATTATTGCTTCTACAGTGATCATCAAAATTAACCGTTTCACACTATAAACACTATAAACCACTGTGTATTATTAGCAAACCTAAAATGTCGAAAGTAAAGTACGTCCTGCAGAGAAGTGATCCATGGCAGTTTCATAAAGATTAATGTTGCTGATAAAAATCTTAAAGGTTAATTTTAAATACACTGCTGTTTAATCTACAGTAGGGCCAGTGACCGTAACGATGCTCATTAAAACAGGGTTTAATGAGCACAGAAAGAGGCCTACACCCTGATTATTAAAATACACCGACATAAACAACCAGAATGTCATTGATGCAGTGGTTCATCCACCTAAAGATCCATCACATGTCACAAGTTACTTCCCATTAATTAACAAACACGACCTTGGATTAACACAATTTGGATGAATCCCCTGAGGTAATCACTGTGTCCAACTTTCACTCAAATCTGACCATTATTCTAAGACGAGGAGTGATTCTTCTGAAAACGGGGAGAAAAGTGCCCATGAAGCAACACATGACCCTGAGCACAATTTGGATGAAGTAAATAGACTAAATTCCATTCATTATGTGATAATTTTGTATATGTTTGCCTAAATTCTGCACTGCTGAAAACTGCTTGTCCCACAAGCATGGCTAATGTATACTACTGTTCTTTTTGTATGGGCTATATGAATAAATTACTTTTTACTAAACCTGCTTGATAAATCTGACAGAAATAATACTTGTGAAATGTCTGTTTTTACGCTGATAATGAAAATTTTTCCGAACCCAAATTTCACTATTACATGGATGTTTCTTTACTTACAGTGTGCTTTTCAGTACTCTTGTGCTTTCACAAGCAGGTTTTCAGCTACTTTTGTCTTACTGTTCCTGCCCACAGCTCCTCTTCAGCCCTGGCGGCTACTAAAACAGGGAAGGCACAATTAGTAAGGCTTTCCAGCTGTGATGACCAGCCTCCCTCGACTGCTGCTCTTCCCCTCCCTTGCAGCTGAGCCACCAACCACACCTCACCGCATTAATAACAACAACAATAATAATAACTTAAACATTTCATCAAATTATGAATGGTTCTACATAACCAAGCTCTGACTCATTGTCAGAAATACTTGAATCAATTTCCCCTGTCAGTAAGAAAGCCATCTTCCAATGATAGAGCAATACACATTAGCGGTCCATGCCAACAGACTCACACACCATTCTTGTTAATATTCAGACTCTGCGACTGGTTTGTCGATCTTGCTCCCACACAGCAGACTCAGTGCAAATGATAAAGGTTCTCTGTGGCAGAAAATCAATACTTCGAACAATGCATTTTACAAATAGCCTTCAACTTTCCTCTCAATTCTATGCAGAAAGTACAAATCAGTCTTTACAAATGCAGTGATAAGGCGAACATTACTCTAACTTCTTAATTACACAGACAACTATATAAATAAACTTTGTTAGCAGACAGCAATAAATTGGACATAAATGGTAAATGGCCTGTATTTATATAGCGCTTTACTAGTCACTAAGGACCCCAAAGCGCTTTACATATCCAGTCATCCACCCATTCACACACTGGTGATGGCAGCTACATTGTAGCCACAGCCACCCTGGGGCGCACTGACAGAGGCGAGGCTGCCGGACACTGGCGCCACCGGGCCCTCTGACCACCACCAGTAGGCAACAGGTGAAGTGTCTTGCCCAAGGACACAACGACCGAGACTGTCCAAGCCGGGGCTCGAACCGGCAACCTTCCGATTACAAGGCGAACTCCCAACTCTTGAGCCACGATCGCCATAATTATGAGATGACAGATCAGAGATTATAATTTTGAGAAATCTAAAGCAGCCTACAGTCAAAATGACTATATGCTGCCAATTTAACAAATGGCACTAACAGGAATTAACTTTTTTCTCAAAGGCTACTGGTTTCATCTGACTGAAGCTTTGCTCTAAGTCGTCAGAATGTCCCCAAACTCCGTGTGTGTGAGGCCTTTGATGTGTGGATATCACCCTTTTATCCCAGATGCTTTTAAGCTTTATTAAAGTGCCAGAAAAATCAAAGCCACTTACTTAAATCGTGTTCAATAAACTTCACCAGTAGCAGAAATCTGTGTAGACCAACAGCTAATTAAATTGATTTTTACTTTCAGGTTGGGGGGAATATAAACAGTAAAACCAATGGGCAATGAACAATGCTGTCACTGTCTATGCTCAGGTATATGATGTTGGCACTTAATGGCAAGACCATGCAGCCAAATGTTTAGCACATGTGGAAGCAACAAGTGGCTCTATACCCTTTGCCATAGCCTACACTGTAGCTTAAGGTACACTTTCCCAGAGAAGTAAACAATGTATAGTGACTAGCAAGCAATACAAATCAAAAGGGATTTCAG
Source organism: Rhamphochromis sp. 'chilingali' (assembly GCF_963969265.1). Taxonomy (NCBI): domain Eukaryota; kingdom Metazoa; phylum Chordata; class Actinopteri; order Cichliformes; family Cichlidae; genus Rhamphochromis; species Rhamphochromis sp. 'chilingali'. The sequence continues at coordinate 54,112,341 of NC_137930.1, read as the reverse complement.
TAAAAGCAACTGTTGTTTAACATTTATAAGCTCCAAGTCCAAGATGAACATTTCACTGCAGAGTAGGTATGTCACTAGAAGAGATGCTTACGATACTTTTCTATACAAAAATTATATTAAAGAAAAAAGTGACTGTACTTGTTTTTTTCCTTCTTCCAGAACTGAGAGGGGCACTGTAAGCCTATGACTTTTGTTTCTTTACATGCTGAAGATGGACAACCACAACAAGAGGAAATACTACACACAGAGATAGCAAGTAGTGCAACTGCCACCCTGACTCACTGATAAAGAAGGCAGTAAGTAGAACATAAAAGTACTTTCTGTTATTATTCCTTACTTGTCAGTGTAATATCAATTACGCTCCATAAGAATTTATATAATGCTAATGTATTATAAATGCTTAAGCTAATGTAATGCAACGTTGTAACTCGTAGTAACATTAGTAGGCTACCTAGCAACAATCCTAATATTTCAGTCTTTATTCCATTAGGCCTAAAACATTACATTTTAACTTTTTTCTCTGTCAGTAAATTCCTACACATAAAACTTCTGATCCAATTTCTGTATAGTAAGCCATTTATACAGTTTTTCCAGAGTTTTTTTGTCCCCATTCCTATCTCTACATTGCAATCTTTGTATACACCAAAACCACTTCCTAATAAATGTAAGCACATCTGAGCAACTCGCTAATCAGGTTTTTACTGAACACCACAAAGACCATGTGGGCTCAGCTGAGTTTACGCAGAAACAAATGAGGGAATCAACCTTAGCCAGTGGCAAATCAATGCTTGCATAAGATGGTTGATGTCCAAGCACAATGAGGTAGACATCTAATCATGAAGAAGGTTGCATTTATCTCCTAGTCCTTACTTCAATTATTCCCCTGGCAAAAGTCTAGTTGTGATTGCACTGCCTTAAACCATTTAGAAGAAAATTAAACCTTTCAATAGAAAGAAGAGTCTTGTCATTTTGCCTCACCAATGTCAGCAAACCACATCAGGTATAGTGCAGACAGAAGTATAACACCATTATAGCTGGACAACATGATTAAGAAATGTTTATGATACCCTTTAGATTTAATCACAGCAGGTCAAATAGTGAAAGAAATTCAAAATGATGAATGTACATTTTGGTAATACAAAAATAATATCTGATGGCCCATACAATCACCAAAAAAAAACAAAAAAAAAAAAAACCAACTCTTCCCCGTCACATCATGTCACGCTGCACTGATTGCATAATTTGTAATGTAATCAACCAATAACCATCCTGTAGAGCTTAATCACACAAATTGGAGACATATCTCACTCAATTTGGATTCTCATTTTCAACTGTGTTTCTACTTTTTACTTTAACATACAGAAGAATTATTCCTGGTGATTTCATCTCTAAACAAACTTATGAAGTGCTATTCAAAGTAAGCACTTTAAATTGGGTGATTTTATGCAACTTCGTGCACACATCAGGGTTTTAATGGCTGCTATCAAAACAATCGATGATATTTAAACGAAATCAACATGAACTCAAAAATATCTGAGAACAAGTGAAAAAAAACCCAAAAACTGTGGTTGTCCTACTGCTTTGCAACGGTGCCTTGCTCTCCTTCTTTCTCTACTGTGCTTCTTGGGTGAGGATTCAGAGGGAAAAGAAATGAGAGGTCTAACTTTCTCTCTGAGCAATCACAAGCAATTTACAAGTAAATACAGCCAAAATCACAGCACAGTCATTGTCTGAACTGTCACACTCAGACCCTAACAGAATGGAGTTATTTGCCTATTTTAGACAAAATAGGGGAATGACATCAATAAGCAGGGTGACAAGCCTGAGCTTTAATATGCAGGATGACAAAGACTACCCTCAGCTTGACATTTTATCAGCAGTCATCTGAGAAGAATTCTTAATAGAGCCACTAGCCAGACCAAATGAGCAATGTCGATCTGAGGAGCGAGACACAACAAGTGTCAGTAGAAAAAGAAACTGGAACAAGGTGGTAAGGATGAATTGGGAACATGGTACTAAAACTAGCCATGCATGCCCTGACATAGAACACCCCCAAGCCATGAGCAGGGCCAGCCATCCAAGAAGCACGTGGTAAAGACACCTTTGGCAGGGATAGCTCAGTAGGTAGAGTGGTTGCCCCATGATCGGAAGGTCGGGGATTTGACTCCACTGTACGGCTACCCTGCAGTACCCCTGAGCAAGGTACCGACCCTACACACTGCTCCCCGGGTGCTGCATTGGTGGCTGCCCACTGCGTCACTGGGCGAATAGGTTAAATGCAGAGTAGCACATGGGGTATGTTAGTCCACTACAGGGACTAACACATTTACATTATTCTTATTATTATTATTATTATTATTTAGCAGACACCAAGAAAATAGATCTTCCTTGGAGCCAGCTAGAGGCAAAGGCACAAAGGCCTCTTGCTGATGGCGCCTACTTCCACAGGCACAAATGGCTAAAGAAGAAGAAAATGAGCCTTCGTCTTTAACCAATTTAAATAGTGACCTGCTGTGACCACTGTGATATGAGCTGCATGTGCATTATGCAGTCGAAAAACAAAGTGGTCAATGCTCACTTGATACTTGTCTTTATGCTTGTGCTCTGATCTAATTAATAAAAATAACAATAATCTAAATATGATATGCTAGCTCATTACACATTTAAAGTTTAAGGCAGAATTAATAATCAAGTAACTAATAAATGTATTTAGACTGGTCAAGAGAGCACTGGCTGTAGCCTGGACAGTTATATAAACACACAATTTGCGTTTGAAAGAGTCTGTGTGATTACACCAACTTGCAAACTCAAAGTTTGTGAATCGCGTCATAGGAAATGAGACTCCCATCCTTATCTAAACCATCACAGCAGGAAAAGTCACTCACTGCTGAACAAAGGTTGGCCAACTTGGACCAGGGACATCTTTTCTGCTGACAAACACAGTCGCTACCAGATGTGTTTGCCTAAAAGTAATAGGCAGCTTAGGAAAACTGGATGATAAACATTTTTATAAGCAATAATTCCAGCCTTTTAGGCTTACTTTGTCCCTTTTAATTAACAACTGCTTAATTATTTGTAACAATTATTTGAAACAATATAAACATAACAACTTTGAAAAAAGGTATAAAGACATGTTTTACTCTTTGGCTACTGTCCAGAAAAATCAAGTAAACAAGAAAAGAAGCAATTGATTAATGAAAACTTTATCTTAAATGTTGCTCAACAATACTTAAATTAATCATCCAAGTTTGCTATTGGAATAGAAATCTAGTGACTTTGGTAGAAGACCTGTTTCAGTGAAAAGACCTTTAGATGAACCTGGAACGTGAAAGTAATGCATAATGAAGTAAAAGAGTAACAGTTGTGAGTTTAGCAGAATCCAAATGTTCAGTGGTGAACTTATGATGAGGAATCTGTGAGTGAATAAAGAAACCAAACCATACCATAGGGATTACTGAACCTCCACAGGGGTGGCATGGATGTGACACTGATCCTACAGGGAGATGAAGCTGCTGCCTTAATTCTCAACATTTAGCAGAGGAGATCCTTTCTTTTCTTTCATCACACTGTAGGTTTGAATCCTAGCAGTAAAAGGGTGCCAGGAAGTCAGCTAACCAGCCATACAGTGGGGCAAAAAAGTATTTAGTCAGCCACCGATTGTGCAAGTTCCCCCACCTAAAATGATGACAGAGGTCAGTAATTTGCACCAGAGGTACACTTCAACTGTGAGAGACAGAATGTGAAAAAAGAAAAAACCATGAATTCACATGGTAGGATTTGTAAAGAATTTATTCGTAAATTAGGGTGGAAAATAAGTATTTGGTCACCTCAAACAAGGAAAATCTCTGGCTCTCACAGACCTGTAACGTCTTCTGTAAGAAGCTTTTCTGTCCCCCACTCGTTACCTGTATGAATGGCACCTGTTTGAACTCATCATCTGTATAAAAGACACCTGTCCACAGCCTCAAACAGTCAGATTCCAAACTCCGCCATGGCCAAGACCAAAGAGCTTTCGAAGGACACCAGGAAAAGTATTGTAGACCTGCACCAGACTGGGAAGAGTGAATCTACAATAGGCAAGCAGCTTGGTGTGAAAAAAATCAACTGTGGGAGCAATCATCAGAAAATGGAAGACATACAAGACCACTGATAATCTCCCACGATCTGGGGCTCCACGCAAGATCTCATCCCGTGGGGTCAAAATGATCATGAGAACGGTGAGCAAAGATCCCAGAACCACACGGGGGGACCTGGTGAATGACCTGCAGAGAGCTGGGACCAAAGTAACAAAGGTCACCATCAGTAACACACTACAACGGCAGGGAATCAAATCCCGCAGTGCCAGACGTGTTCCGCTGCTGAAGCCAGTGCATGTCCAGGCCCGTCTGAAGTTTGCCAGAGAGCACATGGATGATACAGCAGAGGATTGGGAGAATGTCATGTGGTCAGATGAAACCAAAGTAGAACTTAGAGCTGGGCGATAGAACGATAACGATACGTATCGCGATATAACTTTTACTCGATAGAGAAATTAAGCTATCGCGATAGACCTCGCCGCTCTTGTCCTCAAAAAAAAAAAAAAAAAAAAAAAAAAAAAGGTCAGCCAATCCAAACTAAGTAGCGCAGAGCCGAACCAATCACAGCCGCAGCGTCACGTCGCGTGACTTGTTACGTACAGCACAAGTGCCAAGCCGCACGTGTGTTTGTTTGGGAAGCAGCCAGCGGGTAATGGAGGAAATGAGTGTGCCGACTAGAAAAATCAACCGAGCGTGACCGAAGAGAAAACAGATGATGGTTCCAACGCCGGAGAGATTGTCAAACGGAAGAGCCATAGAAGTTCCGTAGTGTGAAGGTATTTCGGCTATTTCAAGTCTGACAAAAAACAGAGTAGCGTGCACTGTAAATTGTGCCGAAAGCAAGTCTGGAAATACAATGAACTGGTGCATGCGTCACACTGCGCCACGTTATTGTTTCGGTGAAATGAATTTCTACAATACTGTTACTGTTAATTGTACTCTCTGCAGTGTTTAAATGCTTACATATACACACAGTTACTGTCCGTCCACACATACGACTCGGTTCTGCTTCTATGCCCCAGCTTTGTTTACTTTTTCCCACCGAGGCTTCTAGACTTCTGATTGGCCAACATTTCTGCACGGTTAGGAATCTAGCGCCACCTGCTGCTTTGGCATGTTCATAGCAGCGTTTTCCTTCATTTCTGCCTTTACGTGTGGACGGGATTATTTTTTAAAACGAAAACGGAAAATCTCCGTTTTCAAAAATACCCGTGTACGTGTCTCTGACTGGAAGCGCTAATTCGTCATTCGGCTTTTGTCAGACTAAAGTAACTGTTAAAACTGTTTGAAAAGCTCAGCTATACAACAAGGAGAGATTGAGAATTTCCTTTTAGTTCTCAGTTTATTTGATATTGACAAAAGTTAGTCAGTTTTGTCTGTTCTTCTGTAAAACAAACTAAGATTTATTTTTAGAATTAATATTTTGTTTCTAAGTGGAATTGACAATTTAGTCTGTTTTGTTTGTTCTATTTTGAAACTTAAACGCTTTAGCGGCTGCCTTTTGTGTAGTTTGCAATATTTGCCTTTATTTATCTGAAAAAGTCTCATGTTCCTTAAGTACATCTACCCTGTTGAACTTATTATGGGAAATAAATATTTAAATAAAAACAAGCTGCTGATTATTTCACATTTTACTTGTGAGCAACGGCACATTTAAATCTTACAAATATAGTTATTTGGCTTATATCGTGATAGATATCGTTATCGCCTGAAATGAAAAAAACATATCGTGATATGAAAAAATCTCATATCGCCCAGCTCTAGTAGAACTTTTTGGTATAAACTCAACTCGTCGTGTTTGGAGGAAGAAGAATACTGAGTTGCATCCCAAGAACACCATACCTACTGTGAAGCATGGGGGTGGAAACATCATGCTATGGGGCTGTTTTTCTGCCAAGGGGTCAGGACGACTGATCCGTGTTAAGGACAGAATGAATGGGGCCATGTATCGTGAGATTTTGAGCCAAAACCTCCTTCCATCAGTGAGAACTTTGAAGATGAAACGAGGCTGGGTCTTCCAACATGACAATGATCCAAAACACACCGCCCGGGCAACAAAGGAGTGGCTCCGTAAGAAGCATTTGAAAGTCCTGGAGTGGCCTAGCCAGTCTCCAGACCTCAACCCCATAGAAAATCTGTGGCGGGAGTTGAAAGTCCGTGTTGCTCGGCGACAGCCCCAAAACATCACTGCTCTCGAGAAGATCTGCATGGAGGAATGGGCCAAAATACCAGCTACTGTGTGTGCAAACCTGGTAAAGACCTATAGTAAACGTTTGACCTCTGTTATTGCCAACAAAGGTTATGTTACAAAGTATTGAGTTGTATTTTTGTTATTGGCCAAATACTTATTTTCCACCCTGATTTACGAATAAATTCTTTACAAATCCTACCATGTGGATTCATGGATTTTTTTTTCACATTCTGTCTCTCACAGTTGAAGTGTACCTCTGGTGCAAATTACTGACCTCTGTCATCATTTTAGGTGGGGGAACTTGCACAATCGGTGGCTGACTAAATACTTTTTTGCCCCACTGTACGAGGGTGTTGAAAACGTCAGACGTAATGTCTGTGTGCTCCTGAGGATAAATGAATGGAGACTTTGTTTAAATGGCAAAGGTGAAACCATGGGGGGGAATGTCTCAATGCAGGAGCGCATACGAGCAGCCAAAACAATCACAATGTTCCACTGTGAGCACGAATACGCACAGACTCAATTAACCCAACTCCACAGCATAGCTCTGTGAGCAGCTAACCAGCACAGCATGAATTATTTCTTATTGTGAAAGGCAGCAGGTCTTTTACCAGACATACTCATTTCTGTTTCATTTCACTGCTGACTTCTTTCACTCCTGTGCTATTGTACAGGAGTGAAACAAACCAGCTGTAGTGCTTAACACAGATTTAGATTCTATTGGTTATTTATTCTATGAGCATATGCACACCCATGGGTGCATACTGTTCTGTTACAGCTGTGCATGCTTGCACGTGTACACTTGCTCACTGTTTATCACAGATTCAACCAAGATGACTAAAAGAGAAATCTCAGTCAACAAGCTATTTCTAAAGGAAGTAAAACTCACAAGGTTTCCATTATTAACTTGTTGTCCCCAGATCGCTCAGGGTCTCTCACATGGTCTGCTTTCTGTACTCTGTCGCTCACCCCTGCGCTGCTATGCAAGCCAGTCTGCTGCTGCAGGGGGCCCTTTATAACCACATTTGTACCCTAGGGATTCCCACAGTGGAGGCTGTGGACCGACAGGCACCACTGGTTGGGGTGAAGGGGCTTTAGAGTCAGAAGTCCCAGTCAGATAACCCTGTGTCCCCTGGAGCCCACATGTGTTTTGTTTTTTCTGGGGGGTTTTTCACATACGAATTATATTTAAAGTATAAGGAAATCCCCCATATATAGGGATGGGTACCGGTATCCGGTGCCATCATGGCACTGGTTCTGACATAAACGGTAGTAACCAGACCGAAAAGCAGCGCACATTTCGGTGCTTTTTTTCGGTGCTTTTTTTTCCTGAGCTGTGATACACTTTAGATTCTAGCCAATCATTTTACATTTCCAAGGATAGTAGGCGGGTCCAGGTACGTACATTCTTTTAGAGCAGAGCTACAGATTAAAAACGCCCAGGGCAAAGTGGTCAAAAGTCTGGCTGTACTTCACAGCAAAAGATGCAAACTCAGCAGCCTGCAACAAGTGCTTTAAGCTGATACTGTGATACTGTCAAAGGAGGTAACACCTCAAATCTGATGAAACACCTGGCGACGCATAGCGTTTTTTTTTTTTAAAAGCCGAGAAATGTGCCGTATTTGATAGCTTGCTGCGAGACCTCACACCGAGCACATCTACTGCGGATGTGGTGCCTGTTATCAGACCCGGAGTTTGCAACATCCCCAAAAACCCGAAAAGGAGAGTCCTGGCCCCTAGCCCTGCCAGTGTAGCAGAAATGATGACGGATGATGATGGCAGCAGCAGCCGTTCTTCTCTGCATGAGTAGCTTAATGTTGTTCGTGTGTAATTTACGTTGAGTAGGCTAACCACGTTAATAAATTAATGCATGTAAGGTGAACTAGCAAACGTCATCATAGTTACATGTGGCTGTCTTCTTGTTTGATGGCAGATACTCCCTTCACCCTGGCCAAAACAAAAAGGCTAAAATGACCAAAGAAAGAGTGGAAAACAGTTAAACATGAGAGGTTTTTGGACAAAGTTTGTGTTTTTTCCATTGTTTAAGCAGTGCTTCCAGCCAAGAGTGATACCATATATGCCCTATAGCTGCAGAAAAGGCTAACATTGTTATCTTTTTACAAAAAAATAAACAGCTGAACATGAGAGGTTTTTGGACCAATTTTGTGTTCTCCATTCTTTAAGCACCGGTTTGAGCACCGTTTGAGCACCGGCACCGTTTCAAAAGTACCGGTATCGGATAAAACCTAAACGATACCCATCCCTACCCATATATAGTGCAAAACTTTTAAGTTTATGAATAATCAAGATGACTGACCAAAATAGTTGTGATTATGATTTTTGCTGTAATCAAACAGGCTTAAAGCTTTTAAAAAAACAAAAAAACAAAAACAGAGCAATATAATCAAGGGTCTCTTCTGTAAGCCTCTAATCTTGCTGATGAATTCAATCTTCACCGTCTCTGACTGCAGTTGCCGATGGCAGTCTTTGTTCTGCTCAGCAGTCTTGCTAAGCTTGGCATAGCAGCACACGAACCAGCTCTCCACCTGCTGCCAGTTCTGATTAGAGTGGCCTCCTAGCTCCCTGTGGAGCTCCGAGCAGAACAAGGACTACCACCACCAGCTGCAGTCCAAGATAATAGATAGATGAGATCCTCTCTTAAAACGCCTAAAGGATAACTGGAGGTGTTTGAATCAAACTGTCCAGTAAGCCACTCCGTAGGCATAACAAAGGGCAGAGGAGAGCAGGTTAGCAGCAAAAATGAGACAGGAGTTGTGGACAATTAAACTGATTATGAATGGCATCGCTGTTTCAGAAAAAACAAAAACAAACAAACAAACAAACAAACCAAAAAAGAAAAAAAAAAAACGTAGCCTGTGTGTAAGAGGCTTTACTCTACTTCCTGATTATAAATACTATTAGCTGTGGTCACACCTTGAGCATAAGGATGCAAGTGAGTCTGACAAAAGATTACAGTAATATTGCAGAAGGAATTACAGTGCTCATCAAGGAAATGGACCCAGGATGAGATTTTGTAGAGTCTGTGTGGAATTCTCAAAATGAAAGGCCTTGCCAAATATTCACTAAAATTGTCCAGTCTTTTGCCAACATTCAACCACAGAACCACTTTTCTGCATTTCCTAGATCAATAAGTCTACAACCTCCATAAAACGACAAAATCTAAAAAGCAACATGGAGTCTTAGCTTCTCTAATCTTGTCCACTAGGAATAAACAGGGACTCATCTGCTGAGTCTGCTAACCTAGAGTCACAGCAGACAGAAGGAAATTAAAAGCAAAGACACCAGGAAGAAAGCCATCTTCACTGGCATGACAATATTGCTGGTGCACAGTAAGCCCTGGAGACAGACCAGAAGTCAGTAGAAAAAGATTAAACTAAATATAGCTTACCACAGTTTCGCTCAAGTAAATCATATTTGTTGCTATTTTGAGGATAGCCTACATCTAAAGAGACGATTATGAAAGGAGCACAGTAGAAGATGCCTTTATTCAGGGATGTGGTTTGAACAAAATTCTTACTCTAACCATTTACATAACACTTAAAAACAAGGCTTAAGGCAAAACTCTGATTTTTCCCCTACAGCAACAACGTGTGCTACATTTTCATTTTTAAAGGATAATGCAATAGAAACAAATGTTCTCTGTGTTAAAAATGGAATAGCTAGTTTGGGTCCATGCTGGTGCACAGTGTTGTGAACTGAAATATTTTTAAAATCACTGAGAGGTTAATACAAAAAAATGTTACCATGTGCTTTTCTTACCCATCAGACAGTAAAACAAGAATGTTTATGTGCCTGTGGGACTGCCCAGAGCTGTACTCTGTGCTGCTGCTTGTCTCAGTGCGCTCTGATATAAGACTACACAGACACATAAACACATCTACATATGCTTCTGCTTAACTCTCACAGGATGATGTTGGCCTCGCAGCCCAACTCCACTGAGACCAGCCCAACTCCCTATCCAGCCTGGTGGAGTGCACAGGGACACAATCAAAACCTGCAGTTCTGCACTGCAGGCACCCCTCTCAGGATTTCATTGGTCAGACAGATAATAAACACAGTTGCATGACAGTGTGTGCTACTTCTGTGTGACACAGTGAACCGTGATATTGTTCTGCATGAGAGCCATTAGTGAGAAGGGCTTGCAACAAAAGCCAAAACAGTCTTTGAGGGTTAGCTAAGGTGACAGTATCCTGCAGGCAGAAGCGTTCACAGGAAAGGCAAATTGCCCAAAAGGTCAACATCGAGCCACATCTGACCTCTTTACTAGAGCCACTACTTCATTCAGAGTGCTACTATGTTAACAATAAAAATACCTGATGGTTAGATTATCCTCACTTAGCTTAAAAGATTGGCTAATTCTGAGCAAGTACCTCAGCTGGAAAACATGTTTACATCAATACAGCCACAGTATCACAAAAAGGCATCCAGTGCTGCCCACTCAACATCAGGTTTTTGTTGCGGGTTTTTTTGTTTGTTTTTTTAAATTTCACAAAGGTGGGAACTTTGTCGCCATGACCACTAAGAATAAAGATCGAAGCGCAGTTTACCATTTCCCATTTCCTTGACCAATAAGAAACCACTGCCCACACAGAGAGCCTGGATGAGATGTCCAAGTGCAAGATGATTAGGGGGAAAACAGTGCGACTCAAATGCATGCAAAAAGGGATGGGGGGGGGGAGCTCCATTCATGAGAACAGCAATCCAGTGATGCAATTTTAAAGGCTTCAAGCTGAGAGGAAAAGCCCTCATTTGTCTCCTCGTGTGACATTTTGAAATATTAGATTTTTTGCAAAAGCTTCTGAGGCGCTTTCATCATGCTGCTTTTTGTCTGACTCATACCAGCATCATGAGTTAGGTGTTCAATCGCTTGTTGCCTTGCAAACAAGGGCGTGTCAATAAGCACGCATGAACCGAGTAGCGGTATCACTGAGGGAGGGGAAGGGGGGAAAAAAAAAAACCAAACAAACAAAAGAAACCCCACACACACACACACACACACACAACTCTTCACCATCTACCCTTCCAGCTCAACATGTTCAGCAAATTCAGCAGGCAGAAAGTGGAAAACGCACTTTTAGTTTAGATTTCAATCAGCAACTCTCAGGAGAAAAAGAAGCGAGACTTTCCCCTCAGACAACTAAACACTCACAGCATGACTGTTTATTCAGCATCTACTGAGGGATTGCTGAACTCTGCTTGGGACAAGTCTTGACACACCAATTACTAATGTGACCCGCAGGCGTTAAGCAGGCTCCCACACACTGAGGGATTTTTAATTTCCTACAATGAGGGGAAGCTCTTTAAACACACGTCAAATCAGTAGCCATGCTTCATCTTAATTCATCTTAATTACAATTTCAAAAGAAAGCATAAATGTGGACAGTGTACACTTGCAGAAATTCCTTTCATTTTTATATTACAAACACTGCAGCACACTGAGGCATGCATGCATGTGTCCTCTCTTCTCTTTATAATAAACACAGCTGCTTCTGAGGCATTTCTCAAGAAAACACATTTAGATGTCATTCTAATCTGCCAGTATAGGAAGATATTAGTTTGTTGTGGCTTTCAATGCCCAACCACTCTAGTTAAAATGAGTTTCCACCTCTGTCATTAAGCCAATGCCTTAACTTGTTTAAAAATAATAATAAATGTATAACGAAATCCATAAACTTGGAAGACTGCTATTTAAAACCAAGCCAAAAGAAATACAGTATAGACTGTGTCGTGTTGAATAACGACAGTAAAATGCTTTTAAGCCGGATAACCAAACAATTATTAGCTGCTCCCAAACATGTACTGGGTGGGGTGCAGCAGCTCAGACGTTGCCACAGATAGTTAGGAAGCTAATGTATAGCTAAAAATTAAATACTAACACAGCCTTTTATCCTTATAGCTTCAACGCTACGCTAGGAATAGCGTTAAACTTAATGAGGTGGGGTTTGACAGAACTGTTCACCACTTCATTGTCCCCCGGCTGTGGTAGCATACTATTAAAGCTTTTAAGAAAGTTGAAATAAACGACTCATACAACAGGGGGAAAAAAACTAACGGGTGCGAACAAAATTTAAAAAAAAATAAAAAAATAAACCTCTTTCAGGAAGGAAAAAAAAGCTTTCCGAGTCATGCAGCGCGTAATGACTTCTATTTTATCTGACAGTTAACAATTAACTCTCCGAGACGAAAACAAAGCGTGAAGCATCTTAAAGTAAAACTGTAGTTCGTTAAAAAGGAAGAGGAAAGACGGGAAATGTGCCCAAAACACGAGGACGTGTGTGTAACTTACAGCTGGAAGCGGAGCGGTATCCAAAGTTTGCCTCAGAGGGAGACGTAAGCTGCGGTTACAGCGGGAGAGCAGAGCGGGCTTTGTGGAGGTTCATCGCAGCGCTCGGCGCTTTCACAGACCCCGGAGCAGCAAACAATCGTCAACCGCGCTACCGTAATAACCGGCGCTCACACCAGGGCGCACACGCACATTCTTCTACCGTAATACACAGAGTAGCAAAAGCCCGCCAGAGTGATCCACAGGCCAAAAATTTTAAAAGCAAAATAAAGAATGGTTTAATGAGTGTGCTGATCTGTTATTCGCGGTAAGTAAAAACATAAAAAACCTTGAAAGTATTTTTACTTCATTTGTTTGTGTTTCTTTCCTAAGTTAGTCTTTAACTTAGAAAAGTTAAGTCTAGTAGATGACCAGTGGCTCCCTGTGACTTTGGGGAAAAAAGAGAAATGTGGCATTAACGTAGTTAAAGTACAAAAAAATCACATAAAACCCACTGCAGGGTAGTCATATGCGATTAAAGATTATAAGTGCCACCTACAAGTAATTCTGTAAGGCTAAATGTGCTTATAAGACATTTAGCAGCCTTAATTCTGTAAGGCTAAGCAGCTTGAAAAGAAAGCTGCTGGACTTCAGTTTTTTGAAGACATTTCCACCTCCCATCAAAGAAACTTCTCAAGTTCAAGGTCATTGAACTACCATGGCGAGTACACAAACACATGCTTAATAGACTGCTTCAACTTCATTATAAGGCTCATATATTTTGAAGCTCCATAAAAATCTTGGGGATGGAGGAAAATCTCCCAAAAGGCCTATTATGTATAGAAATAAAAAATAAAATTAAAGTCATTACAGGCCTTAAATCTTTCACAGTAAGAGGTAAAGTGTCAGGTAAACGCACATCAGAGCTGTTGCCATTTTAATATTACTGTTTTTCAGAATCACAGAGCAATAGCAAATGCTATAAACTAACTATGCAGCCCTTCACTTTCATGCTGTTTACTGGAATTAAGCTAAACTGCCTCATCGCCAAAATAGATACCCAAGTAGAGAAAATAGAGTAAAAATGAATGCATGCTCCAGAATAAATTACGCACAAAAACTAGGCACATAGAGAGAAAGCATATATGGAGATAAACTATTATTATTATTAGCTCGTCTGAATAAACAGTTTGCACAACTATTTGATCAGAGAACCTTCCTCTCAAAGAAAGGCTCACATTGATTAGCCTGCCCAAAGAATATGCTAGATAAATGGATTTTTTCCAGTTGCTGAAGACTTTGTGTAAACTCCGAATGTTATTTAAGTGAAAAAAAAATCAACACTAAGAAACATAAATAGGCTATACTGTATAGAGCCTATGATACGAAAGAAATCAGAGAGAAAGCGAGTTGCTTCCTTTGCCTCAAAGTTTTCCCCCATATTTATGTTGTGATTCAAAGCTTTTCCCCTAGGTTGGGAAATAAAGTAAACACCCCAATCCCAAAAAACACCCTGCGCACTCACTGATGGCATGCTTCTGCAGAACTATGAACACTTTCATTTTGGTAATAACATTTCTCTGCTCGTACTTTACTCATACTTTACAAGCTATATGTGTACACATATTGTAACGTTCACAAGAACCAGACGGTTGGGTCTCAGTTCGTCCGTTTATTCGGCACATAAGCAAGCGGGTTGCTAACTCAGGGGAGAGCGCCCTCGTGCTACACCTCTCTTCAGCCTGGCACCCACACAACACAGAACCCAGGTCCCCCCTCCCCTTCCTCCACACCACCCTCCCTACTTCCTGCAGCACAACCAAACATGAATCTTAAAAGAACAACAACAGTGTGCAAAGATAACCAACACGTGCAATAACACTTAACCATCGTTACACTGCCCCCCCAGCAATAAGTTCCTCGTCCCCGAGGGAACGACACAGTCTCTGAGGCGGGGTGGTAGCCTACGTTCCCTCCTTGACCTCCTGAGCCCCTGAGGTGGGCGCGGAGCGTCGGGGCTTTGGGGTGAAGAGTCCGAGGGAGGGGAACGCAGCCCCGGTCGGGGGCCCCTCTGAGCAGGGTCACGGACGCTCTGTACACGTCCCTCTGGAAAGGAGGGGAGGGACTGCCCTCTGTAGGGGGCCATCCGGTCTCTGTGCAGCGCTACTATCCTCCCCCTAGGAGGCAACTGCACCCTGTAAACAACCTCCCCCACTCGCTCTAGGACGCTGCAAGGCCCCACCCAGCTGCTATCCAGTTTAGGACACCGTCCCTTCTTTCTCTTTGGGCTGTAGACCCACACCAGCTCCCCAGCACGGAAGTGCCTCCCCTTAGTGGTGATGTCATAATTCCTCTTTTGGCGCAGGCCTGCCTTCGCCAGCTGCTCCCGGGCGTAGGAATGTGCAGAATCCAGCCGGTCCTGCAGCTTCCTTGCGTAGTCCCGGCCTGGTGGTGCTTCTGGCGCGTCCGGGGGCTTCCCAAAAGCCAACTCTGCAGGAGTTCTCAGCTCTCTCCCTAACATGAGCAGGGCAGGCGTACATTGGGTGGAGTCTTGCACTGCCGACCTGTAGGCCATGAGGATAAGGGGAAGATGGTAGTCCCAGTCCCGTTGGTGTTCTGAGGTAAGGATGGCTAGCTGCTGGGCCAGCGTCCTGTTAAACCTTTCCACCAGTCCATCGCTTTGGGGGTGAAGTGGGGTGGTGCGGGTCTTCTTAATCCCAAGGCGGTCACACATGGCAGCAAATACCTTGGACTCAAAGTTACGCCCCTGGTCACTGTGGAGGGTCTCTGCTGTTCCAAAGCGGCTGAACATCCCCTCCACTAATACATCAGCGACAGTCTCAGCCTCCTGATCTGGGATGGCGTATGCTTCCGGCCACTTGGTAAAATAGTCCATGGCCACAAGAACATAGCGGTTTCCTCTGTCTGTGCGAGGAAATGGGCCCATGACGTCCACAGCTACTCGCTCCATTGGAGCCCCTGCTGGTTGCTGCTGAAGCTGAGCCCGGGACTGGTCCTGTGGCCCTTTGTGTGAGGAACATGCATCACAGCTGCGGCAAAAGTCCTCCACATCCCTCCGCTGTTGACCCCAGTAATAGCCCTGGCGGAGGCGGCGGAGAGTCTTAGAGACCCCAAAGTGGCCGGAGCCAGTGCTCCCATGGCAGGCTTCCAGCACCGCTGACCTCAGCGACCTTGGCACCACAACCTGCCACCTCTCCTCCCCCGTGGCAGGATCCTTCCAGGCACGCTCCAACACCCCCTCCTTCAGCCTGAGAGCTGCAAACTTGGCCCATAGCCCCCTGGTACAGATGGAAAACCCAGTGACCTCATCCCAAAGGGGTTGCTCCCCCTTCTCCAGCCACTGCAGGACCGGCAGCAGGTCTGTGTCTTGTTCCTGCCGTGCCCTCCACTCCGCTGCATCCACCACCAGAAGAGCCCTGCAGGCGAGCTGTGCTGCTCCGTCTATTGTCGTGAGTTCCCGCTCTATTTCCTCTCGCTTCTCACAGTAACGGCAGCCAGCTGCAGCACATGGGCGGCGAGAGAGGGCGTCTGCGTTAGAATGGTGCGTCCCTGCTCTGTGCTCCACAGTGAAATTGAAGGCTTGGAGCTCCTCCAGCCAGCGAGCCACCTGCCCCTCTGGCTCCCTGAAAGACATCAGCCACTGAAGGGCAGCATGATCAGTTCTGATAACAAATGCTGTGCCGCACAGGTAGTACTTAAAGTGTCTCACCCCTGCCACCACAGCCAGCAGCTCTCGTCGTGTGACACAGTAGCGCCGCTCACTCCTGTTCAGGACCCGACTGAAGTACGCCACCACCTTCTCACCTTCCGGCCCAACCTGCGACAACACAGCTCCCAGCCCCACATTACTTGCGTCAGTGTCCAGGACAAAAGGCAGGGTGGGGTCAGGGGGGGCGAGGACTGGGGACTCTGTCAGCGATTTGCGGAGGGTGTTGAACGCCTGCTGACAGTCCTGGGTCCAGATGAAGTCACGGTCCTTCTGCAGCAGGTGGAAGAGTGGTGCGGCTATGGAGGAAAAGCCCTTCACAAACCTCCTGTAATAAGACGCCAGTCCTAGGAAGCTTTTGAGCTGTTTCTGGTCTGCTGGTGTGGGCCACTCGGTAATGGTGTGAATTTTTTCCTCCAAAGTGCTGATGCCCTCACGACCCAGCTTGTGGCCCAGAAACTCCACCTCCCTCCTCATGAAGTGGCACTTGTCGGGATGCAGCTTCAGGCCTGCAGCCGCCACCCTCTCCAACACTTGTCTCAGGGCATCCAGGGCAGCATCAAAGGAGCTCCCGTGCACTAGAAGATCATCCAGGTAAACCAGACACCGTTGCCGTGGGACGCCAGCCAGCACACTGTCCATAAGCCTCTCGAAGGTCGCAGGAGCGTTGCAAAGACCAAAGCTCAGGACTTTGAACTGCCATAGTCCCCTGTTAGTGCAGAAGGCTGTCTTCGGTCTGGATTCCGGGGACAGTGGCACCTGCCAGTAGCCACTCCGCAGGTCCAGGGTGGAGAACCAGGAGGACCCGGCTACTAAGTCGAGAGACTCATCAATCCTGGGAAGGGGGTAAGAGTCCTTCTTCGTCACTTTGTTGAGTGGTCTGTAGTCCACACAGAAACGCATCCTAGGACTTTTTTTCTTAGGCACCATCACCACCGCGGAGGCCCACGGGCTATCAGATGGCTCTATGATGCCCGCCTTCATCATTTCACACAACTCTCTGTCTGCAGCCTCCTGATGAGCCAGGGGCAGGCGGCGGGGGCGCACTTTAATAGGCTGGGCATCCCCGGTCTCAATGACGTGCTCTACCAAGTGTGTCAAGCCAACATCACTTTCTTTCAGGGCAAAAATGTCACTAAACTCTTTTAGTACCTGCCATAGACTCTCTTGCTGCTGTGGAGTCAGCCCCTCACAGTTCTTTGACCAGATACTCCTCACTGCTGAGAGCCTCTCCTCCTCCTCCGCTCGCTGTTCTGCTGGCGGGTCTGCAGGGGTCTCTGCGGTGGAGGTGGACGCCGCGGCAGATGCTGTGCAGACCGGGGGGGGAATAAGCGGCACCTTCTTCCCATCAGGGAGTGCGAGGAAGCCTTTGCCTAAGTCCAGTACACCACCAATGGCTCGTAAAAAATCCAGCCCAAGGATGCAGGCGTCCTGCACGTCAGCCACCCAGGCAGCATAAGACACACCGAGGTCCCCCACCTTGAACTGGAACACTCCCCTCCCTCTCATTGGGGCCAGATCACCGGTCACAGTCTTAAGTTGCACATTAGTCGGTTGCACAGCAGCTCCGGGTGGGACAACATCGGGTCGGACCAGCGTTGCATTGGACCCCGTGTCCAGCAGGGCCGTACAGGACACCCCCGCAATCGTCACTGGAACATGGCAAAAGCCGCCAACCTGGGTCCAGCCCACAGCGATGGCCGCACCAGGTGGGGGTGGCGGTGGAGTGGGGATGTCATTCTCCCAGGCCCGTGTACTCCCGCCTACACGGGCCCATGGGCGTTTCCCTGAACCGCTGCAAGCTTGGGGCACTGCCTGATGAGGTGTCCGACTTGTCCACATCCCCAGCAGCTCTGCGGTCGGCGGTGTGGGCCAGCCCGAGGGGAAGGCGACTGCAGCGAAGCCGCCTGCACCAAACTGCACAGGCCCGCTGGCGTCTCCGTCTGTTCCACAGGTGCTGACACAGCCCTCACCACGTGTGCGTCATCAGCGCCCCCAGAGGATCCCGCAAGAATCTCCCTCTCCAACGCTAGCTCCAGGGCTGCACTGAGTGTGGCCGGCCGAGCAAGCTGAGTTTGCATACGGAGCTCTTTAGGGCTCAGGGCCTGCAGGAACTGGTCCCGAGCTAACTCCGCCTGCACTGATGGTGGCATGCTGTCATACGCCCTCCGGCAAAGGCACTCGACTTCATGGGCCAAAATGCGGAGGGGCTCACCTGGCAATCTGCGTCTGTTGTGGAACTCCGACCTCAGCAGCACTGGTTGGTTATACTGCCCGAAGCGCCTCTGAAGTGCTCCGACCAGAGCATTATAATCTCCCCTCTGCTCCTCGGTTAGCAGCAGCAGGCATGCAGCTGCATCCTCACACAGGCACAAAGCCAACTGGAGAGCTTTATGTTCCTCAGACCAGCCAGCTGCAACAGCTAACAGCTCGAACTGTGCGATAAACACTTCCCATGGCGTCTTGCCGCTGAACTTAGGCGTTTTTATATGCGCTGCAGCTTGCTGGGCGCCGCCATGTTTGTTTACATCACGTGACGGCGCGCCAAGCGAGGTCGACTCCTTCCCGCCGGAATCGCGGCCGCTGTGCGAACAGTTCCCGAGCCTAGTCAAACCTGGAGAAAATCCAGCCTCGGCAGACAGCCGCAGCGCCGTTTCCCTCACTCCATGGGCGGGCGAGCGCGGACGAACCTCCCTCTCCTCCGTCTCCTTCTTAATCCTGCCCGGCAACATCCTCGTCTCGTAACGGCAAGCGTCGCCAGCAACAGGGTGTCGGGCGTTCTGGGGTTCTTTTTTCTTTCTTCACTTCTGACACCAATGTAACGTTCACAAGAACCAGACGGTTGGGTCTCAGTTCGTCCGTTTATTCGGCACATAAGCAAGCGGGTTGCTAACTCAGGGGAGAGCGCCCTCGTGCTACACCTCTCTTCAGCCTGGCACCCACACAACACAGAACCCAGGTCCCCCCTCCCCTTCCTCCACACCACCCTCCCTACTTCCTGCAGCACAACCAAACATGAATCTTAAAAGAACAACAACAGTGTGCAAAGATAACCAACATGTGCAATAACACTTAACCATCGTTACAATATGTACAATTTTGCAACCTCCTATTTCCTCATACTATTTTCACAGCTTACAAGGAAAAGGGCAGGTTTATTTGTTTTTATCTTCTGCCTTTGTAACAGCTTCAACAATACTCATCCAGGTGCTAATAAAACACGCTGCGAGCTTTGAGGTGCTGAATTAGTGTTGGAGGAAGTATCTCTGAGGATTTGCCTGATGTAGCTGCCAGAAGTGAAGTAGCACACATTAATCAGAGCGGCTTCACGTTGCAACGTAGCCCACACAGATTTCTCTCACATACAGCACAGGAAACACAGGTTTCTGTACATTTTATTGCAACACCACAGAAAGACGAAATTAACTGGATGTGTCACTTTTGGTGCATATTCCCCCCCCCCCCCCTTCATGTTTCCATGAAAAATGCCAAGCATCACATTTCTGATTTGTGACTGCTCGCGTAAACTCCAGTTAAACACTGAAAACAGACTCGAAGCCGACGTGAGACAGATATCGTCTTCCATTAATAGCAAAAAATGTTCGCTTAAACACAGCAGGGTGTTTACGTTAACTAGTAATCGCAGTCATGGAAAACATCTCTGCAGATCAGATTTATTTCTGTGGCATTTTTGCTCGCCTGATTATTGCACACACACACACACATGCAGTTCCACGGTTCAGCCGGATATTGGTTACTCAAGGGAAACAGTCACATTTGACACTGAGCAGTGACAGGACTGGTTGTTACAGGTAAATGGAAGAAGATGGTAGGTGTTGGAGTGAGCAGATTGGTGTGAGAGGACTGAAGATATGGGCACATAATGAGGGAGAAGACACTGATGGAAAGCCACAATGGATTGAAATAGAGATTTTTCTCTTTTATCCTGTCCATTTTTCAGTGCGTGCCTTTTTTAGACTGCAGACACAGGAATGCAAGCATGTTCTGTGTGCAATTTGAGCAATGAACAAGAGAATATGGGCTCTAAGAAAAGGGGCTGGTATGGGGGAGGCATGTGTGCTTTGTCTTCACCCACACTCAAACCTGTCAAACAAACAACACTCTTCTTACACCCCCAATGTGTAGCGAACCAATCAGGTTCCAGTATCACAAAACTCAATGTTTCTGCCTCCTGCCAACTCTTTTCCATATGGGATTGACTGGAACAAGGTGTTTGATGAATGTGGATAAAGGCACGGGGCTTTAAAACCTATCTTGTTTTCTCTCACTGATTTTAAAAGGTAGGGTCAACAAAGCAATTGGGATGGCAACGGGAAGAGAAACAGTTTTCTGTTTTCACTGAAGATAAAAAGATTAAAATAAAACATATATCATGTAATCCTGGAAAATCAGGGTTTGTAGCCAAGACAGCTCGATTTCTTTACTAAACAAGAGGATACAAGGCTAACAAGATTCATTAACAATGATGGGGCACACATGGTCCAGATAACAAATCCTTAAAGACTAGACTTAGGCCATAAGCATCATATACTAAACACCTCAACAGCCCCAGGTAACATTGGGGTCTTGTTATCAGCTCTCTTCCAGGCACCCTACGTCCTCATCTAATCAAGTCTGACAGCCTCTCAGGCATTAGTCCTAAATTCTCCTGCTGTGCTTCATCTCACTTCATGTCCTACGATTCCAGGGTGTTTTAAAAAGCACGATGACTCCTCGCATATGGTAATCCTGTTCCCTTAAAAATGTATGAAGAGATTCCAAAAAAATAAAAAAAATCTTCCTTTCCCCTTAATCCTTCCCTTTTTCTATAGCGAGCAGGATATGCTGTTAAGGAGCAATGCTGTGATGGGCTATTTGCTTTATTTTGAGGCAAGCATCGCAACAGGAAAACTGTGCAAAATCGATGAGAACAGTCACTTCCTGAAAAGGAGCCAATACTGTCCACAGCCAATAATGAAAGCTGAAAGATATGATGAAGAAGACAATGAAAAAAGGAAGAGGTGATTTGATATGTGAACTTTTTGAGCAAATGTACTGGAAGTTATTGATTCTGGTGGATAAACCTCCTTGTTTTTAGAAGCAATACCCGATATTTCTAATTATTAATACAACTGTCCCGGTCTCCTCTTTCTTGTATAACAAATAAGAGGGTTGGAGAGGTTTCTGCTGGTTTGGATGTTTATCAGAGAGACTCGCTCACGAGGCTCGACTTCGGTCCAATAGCTGCTCAAAAGTGAAAAGAGGCAAAGGTCAAGTATTAGTTAAATGCAGTTTTGAGCTACAGTGCCTCTTCCCCACCCATTCTCTCTGCTTACAAGCTTGTTGACCCCTCTCCCACCAGGTTGGACCAGCGCACAGCGAGTTAATCATTTCCTTGGCTCATTCTTTGCTTTCAGATTAATCATTATTTTCTCTATCTGATCCTGGCGTGAATTGGAAGAACCTATAAATTCAATAATAATCAGGTCATAAGCTGAATTACTGCTCCACTGAATAGTGTCCACACAAAAGGTGACAGAGAAGAAAAAGAGAAATGCTGGAGCAGTTATCATTGGAGTACACAGATGAGGTATTCCAAAAAGCCAGAGATCTGCAGCCAATGAGATTACACAACAGAGTTCATTTAAAAAGACTTCAAGCACATGGAAATAATGTTTCGATACAAAAATGAACGCTCGGTGTGCCGTATTGTGCTGCTGCTGGGGGGGAATCCAACTAAATATTTAAGCTTCACTTCTTATGGAAACAATAGGGTTCCCTCTTTCAAGTGTAATTAAATTTCCTCTTTACTCCAGCCAAGAGCTATTTTGAGACTCGTGTGCCTATTTGTTCCAAGAAGGATAAAATATTAGCAAAAACATAGGTCTACTTTAGATTTAATGTGATGATGAATCACATTTTATATGATGTATGAAACGAGCTGAGCAATTTCCCAAGAGCGTTAGGAAAAAAATTGAAAATAACAAACAAACAAGAAAAATGGGTTCTTTCATTTTAGGTGCCTACACATCTCACCGGTAAGAAATGCTAACAACTTAATTAAAAACAGATTAATTCTAATTAATTCCAGTTTGAAATGAAAAGACTGTGCCAGCTGAATGGCTGGACTCAAAGCTTACAAAAACCAACAGTGTTCGAACCTTTTTAAAGCAATGAATGCAGGTATAAAAGATATTTTTAAGTCTTAAAATACCAATATTTGTTCAGTTTAGGGGGAATAAAGCCAGGGCTGTGCAGTGTTTTCTAATGGATCAACACGCTCATCGCCTTCTAGGATGAGTATATGACTTCCTGCACACAGCTACATGCGTTGTTTACTTAATATTTCATCATTAAGGTAGAAAACTGCTTGGTGGATCATTTCACAGGCAATGTCGGTAAATTTCTCCACTCCTTCCAAAAGCACAGAGGATAAATGAACACCAATGCAGCATGCACGGAAACGGAGAGCCGTTTAAATATTTTATTAGGCCACTTTTGTTTTGCTGGTAGGCTACAACACAGTGTTTAACGAGATACCACTTTGTTGAGACTAGACCAAAATACTTTGGAAAATACTGCACGGATAGACAGGCAAGCCACCCCCTTCCTGCTCACTTTGATGACTGCTTCACGTTTCATGTCAGCCCACCACGATAACTCCGCTGTTTAGAAAAATGTCTCCACAGCTCTTAGCCACCTACGTGCTTGTCCTAAAGTTTACACATAGCCAAAGTTGAGCAACATATTTTAGGAATATTTAATTTTTTCTAAAAAAGCATAACAAAAACTAACAATGTTTAGTGTCAAGTAAGATCAGGTATTTAAATATACCTGTTGAAAATGTGCATCTTTCAGCAAAACATTAAAACTGACAGGTCATTCGATAACCTGGGTTATCTCCTCTCAGTGCAATGTTCTGTTGGGAAACCTTGGATCCTGGCACTCATATGGATGTGACCACCCATGGAAGGGAAAACTACACAAAAACAGTTTGAAAACTTCA
Organism: Rhamphochromis sp. 'chilingali'; assembly: GCF_963969265.1. Classification (NCBI taxonomy): domain Eukaryota; kingdom Metazoa; phylum Chordata; class Actinopteri; order Cichliformes; family Cichlidae; genus Rhamphochromis; species Rhamphochromis sp. 'chilingali'. The sequence continues at coordinate 54,089,058 of NC_137930.1, read as the reverse complement.
GTGGTTCATGGATGTAGTGAAGGAAGATGCTACGGATCAGGTGAGATGAAGGCAGAGGATCTGCCTGATGACCCCCCTAAAGAAATCAGCCAAAATAAGAGAAGGGGATCAAGTTGTTGACTTTGCCTCAGAACTACCTGACCTGTCTACAGAGGTCACATCCAGCTCAGAGGATCAGCTACCAATGTCAGGCTATTCCAACAGGGGTTATAAGTGCTTTGAGGACATGTGAGCTACTTGGGTAATATGACAAAATGAATGGTTTTAATGTTATCGCCGATTGGTGCATGGTCACCGCATAATCCATGTATTATTTCACCAATATCACTGGGAGATGGTTAATGGTTCATGTTATTATTTAGTTCAAAGCACCGCGGAGCCACTAATGTAGCCATAGAGTAACTCGCCTGCATGAGCACACACAACATTAATGTGTCATTTCAATATCAAACAGCTGTTAGCAGCTAATAGGTTGAATTGTCAACAAGTGAAAGTGCTTGGATGATAAATGTATGCAGGAAAGAAGGAAATAATGTAGCCCTCCATCAGCAATCAGTGAGCATTTGATTAAGACCAAATAAAGGTATAAAATATGTGTCAGTGAGACACCAGTGAGGCAAGAAGATAAGAGCGAGCAGCAGAATATAGCAGATTTAAAACTTTTTTTTTTTAAAAAGTCCAGCCTGGCGCCCACGATGAACTTTTAAAGTTGGGGGGATGAATAGGAACAGACCTGCAAGCTTCGATCTGGTGCCGTGAGTGTCTGAACAAGGTTTTCTTTGTCAGAGTTCACACCTCAGCAAACACTTCACAGTTCAGTTCAGTCCTGTTTGCATCAGTAGGAAAGTGGCATTTTGCCTCGGTCCACAAACAAACGTGTAAAGTTGCATTTCATCTTACTTAAGCTCAGAAAGTAAACGCTTTCAAAAAAATCTGCATTTCAGGAACACAATAGTCAGTAGAACCTTTAAGTCTCCACCAGGCCCAAATTGGGCCTTGAAATACAGCTGAGCAGGGTTCAGACAACCTCTACTCATCAAAGATGTTCTCATGTAAAGGCACACATTGATTTGTTCTGTACCCTGCTGACGGGGCGGGCGTTTTATTGATGAGGATACGAAGACTCGGGGAACTGTATCTTTCTTTCCTCTCCAACAGGAGGTGAAATAAGATCCAGGCTGACACTCTGCAGGTCCCTTTGCTTCCTGGTGGAATATATGACAGCTCTACAAGGATAAAGAGGGACAGGAGTCTTATCATATACTTCAGTTCGCTCCCTGCAGTTCTTTATGCGCAGGTCAAGATGCTCCTTTGGAGCAGAGTAAAAACTAAAGGCAAAGTCCATGCAGGCTGCTGCTGCTGGGTCGAACCATATTTGGAAATAGTTCTGAGTCTGTATAAACCTCAACAGAATGGAATATTTTTCATTTTTTTCCCCAGTAAAAGCATGTCAAATCAAATTTCGAGCGCTTTAAAACTACAGAAGCTGGCAGGGAAACAATAACTGTCTTGATATCAAGAAACAATGCTGCATGAATAATAGAAAAATACACAAAAACATGAATGTTTACTCGTGGCTTGGTTCTGTGGGTTGTAGTGTAAATATGTGCTTTGTCCTTCAGAGTGAAATATCTCAGCAAATATTGCACAGACATTTGTGGTGTCTCCCTCTCTAGGTTTAGATCCACACATAAAAAACATCCCACTGTGATCAGCCTGAGCACTTTATGTTTTACTACAACCGTCCAATGTCTTCATGCTAACGTGCTAAACTTAGATGGTGCTTGGAACAAAAAAAGGACTAGCTGCAGAACATCAACACGTTCAGATTATGACCGTGAGCTTTTTAAGCTTAGAATCTTATCCTCCAGGAGCAGCTATTGAGACTTTCTTATATGCAGAAACATTAAATGTGAAAATACTGAGTCAAATCAACAAAATACTTCACTGCTCTACCTTTCTGACAGCATCCATATCTACGTCTGCAACCCGATGCTCCAACACTTGCCTCTTTCACTGCCCTACTTTGTGATTTAGGTTGTTAAGATGAGTGCTGTTTGAGTGCTTTGTTAAGTATATTACTTTTACATAAAATCTGTCGCCTAATGCATTGGTAAGGCACTCAGGGCACTCCAATGTGCCATACTGTGTGGCAAACACCACCTACACATTTGTGATAAAGTCAGTTGAAATAAAAAGATATTTTGTGCAGCTGCTGAAGTGCAATAAAATCTACCCATGCAGTTTGATGCTGCCACGCTGGTCCTGGCCAGCTCGTTCTCCTTTGTAGAGGTGATTTTTATTCATTCTCAGGTATATAAATGACAGGCAGGGATGGAAGAACGTGGGCTAAGAATGTATTCAGCTGTGACCAGCCAGCTGCCCTCGGGGACACAGACATTATTCACATTTCACCAAGAGGCTAAATTTGAGATGTGAATAAATCACTCAAGTCAGCAAAAGCTCGGAGGAGATAAATGAGAGTGTGAAGAGGAAGCAAGAGCGAGCGAACTGTGAGAATTCATAATGGGCCAAAAGATATTTGAAGGGGGAGAAATAGCAGGAGAGGTGAAGATTTCATTCTAATGAGCTTGCTTCATTTTAAGAATTGATTATACATCTGCGTATTACAAAGACAAATACTCCACAGTCCACTGAATGGTAGCTGTTGAAAGGCCGGACTTAACGTGATCTGTTTGCAATATGTGAATTATTGCTTTTCATATAGACAGCCATAATGTCATGATTCATATCGAATATTTCCGTCTGCAGGCTCACTAAGCAACATGCCAATTACCTAGAAAACTGGAAGCTGTTCGCCTCCATCAGCAATAGAAAAACATCCCGGCTAGTTGAAAGAAGGCTCCGGAGGCAGGCAGGAGGAAATAAAAATGGTGATTGAGGATGTATTGCTTTTACACCTCCCAAAAAAAAGAGGCCTGATTGCAATGGGCAGAGCTGATGGCTTCATCTCCCGGTCACAATGCTGCTGTGTGTAGAAATGTCAAACATTTTTTCATCCACAGCATCTCTTACCGCTTGTCAATCTGCTTCGAGTGAAGAGGTCTCATCACTGACATTTTGATGGTGTAGGTGTGAGATAAATGTGATAATACTTCTCCCAGATTTCCCATTAAGAGTTATGTTCGTGTAATCAACGAGCGTTTGCGTGTATTGATTGTTTCGTTTACTGTAATTGATTTATCATAGCTGATATAACCCTGCATGTTGTTCCCCAAAGTACTTTAAAACATTATTAGACCAAATGCAAAGCATCCAGCGGGTGAGCGCCAGACTGCAGAAACCAGTACCTAAAATGTCTACAGACACACTGGCCTGTCTGCCTTTTAATAACATGCTTTTGTCCAGCTGTAACATGTTTGGAATATGCTGAATTCCTCGCCAGGAGTTAGAGGGGATTCAGACTGAAATAGCCCTGCAAGGATGGTTTGTTGCTTAAAGATGATTTGTGTGGTAGTAGAGTCAAAGTAATGTGCTTAATAGCTTGAAATGAGCATAATAAGGGATCTATTATGCTCAGTTCAGCCTTCACATTTTAATTCTTGAACTCTACAGCTGTAACTTTTCTTGTGTCGCAGTTCAACATCATCTGTACCATGTTTCACTGGATCTTGGTGAAAGCGCACAGTTTAATCACTCTCAGAAACACGCAGGATTTTTCTGTTTGTTTGTTTTATTCTTCTCCCTTTAAGTCAATTTTCCCCTAATTGGTTGCCTCTGGGAAATAGGAGGTTTGTACAGAGGGTGGGTGGAGCTTAGCTGTGTGACAGAGATTACTTTTTCTGCTCTGTTTGACATCAAAAAGAACCGAGAGCTACATCTCAAACTCTAAACGCCTCTGTTGGCATATTAAATGTTAAAGTTCAGAACCGTACAATATCTTTTTCTTTAGAAAAATATTGAATAAGTATAGTTTGTTTTGAATGGCTACCAGGAAAAAGCCTCTTCTCTCTATAACAAAAAAAAAAAAGATGGCAGCATGACTTAGGTTTGCAAAGCTGCGTCTAAACAAACCACTAGACCTCTGACACAATGTCCTTTGGACAGACGAGACAGAGTGGAGATGTTTGGATATAATGCACAGCACCATGTTTGGCAAAAACCAAGCATAGCACAAAGATTTCATACCATCTGTTGAACACTGTGGTAGAGGGGTGATGATTTGGGCTTGTTTTGCAGTGACTGGACTTGGGTACCATGCAGTCTTTGAGCTGACCATGAACTCCTTTGTATGCCAAAGTATCCTAGAGCCAATGTGAGGCCACCTGCCCGGCAGCTAAAGCTTGGTAGAATTTGGATCCTGCAACAAGACAATGATCCTGAGGACGGCAGCAGAATGACTAAAAAAAGAGAAAAGAATCAAACTGTTACAATGGCACAAAATCCAAACATCAACCTGAGCTGTGCATAAAGGAATGCCTGCAAATCTCACGAAACATAATCATCAAAAAATACCTCCACATGTAAGATACTGATAACATTTTCCAGTTTTAAGTCCTGTGAAAACTTTCTGAAATGATCTGAAAGTCTGGCCTATGTCTAATATCAGCATGTACCACTACATAGCTGTACAATACAAAGGCGTAATCAGTCCAGTAGGTTTTTGCAGCTCTGGAAAGTGACTCCTGTTGTATTGTTCATCACAAAAGTTGTCACATAAAGAATAGAAACACGACATTCCAGGAGGTATGAATGGGCACAGGTATAATCCAAGCACCTGGAAGCACATTGCTGCACAGCCCACATTGCAATTAGCTGCAGCAAAAGTTAGCAAAGTTACACTTGTTGCCTGATGACGCTGCATTATTTCATCAAAGGCTTTCGTACACTGCTGTGTCAACAGACTGGGTCCTATTCTAATGAATAAATGCATTTTTATGCAGGGCTTGAGTCAGTCTGCAAATCAATGCAGTCTCATTTGTTCACTACAGCCAGTGACCAGACTGCTTAGCAAAGCAAATAAACTGGAAGTAGTGGGCTGCAGCTTGCCTCTTCCACAAAATAGCAAAATACACAAATGTATACAATCTCTGAAGTATGAATTTTATAAATTTGTTATAAAGTTCTTTTTAAAGTTGAAAGCAGTCAATGCCAATACCTTCCAGGCCCTCTTCCTTCTAAAGTTATATACTCAAACACATCATTGCCAGATTTTAAATGTTAAAAATCAATCACATGGAAATATCCATAAAGTTAGAATAAGATTAGGTGCCAAAGGTTAGACTCATGAAGTGAAATCTGCCTTTTAAACTCTCTTATATCCAGGGTCTGGTTTTCTGTTTGCTCTGAAGTATGTGGTGCCATCACGCCAAGATCTAAAGAGCTCTCCAAGGATACTTGAGTCTGGCAAAGACTTTTAAAAGATCGCCAAATTATTTCAAATAAATCAATATGGATTTCAGTCATCATGCAAAATTAGCCCAAGACCAGACTGATGGAAAAAGAAGTTTCCAGGAACCTCAAAATTTCACAAGACTAGAGGTAACTCTTACAATGTTTGGTGTCAAAGTACATTTTTGTTTAACAAGAAAGAAACTGGATGAGTCTAAACTGTTTGGGAGGTGCGCCAGGGCAAAAAATAACTGCTGTCAAAACATGAAGATTAGAAGAAAAAGAAGAAAAATATGTTAAAAACCCAACGTTTTAGAAAACTTCTTTGGACAGACAAATTTTAAAAGTGTTTAGGCACAGTGACAGGAAATAAACTAATATAATTTGAGGCCAGTTTGGTGCTGCTTCTTTGCCTCAGGGACTGGACAGCCTGCAGTCATTTATTCATCTGTGAATTTTGTCATATCAAGTCGTGCTTAAAAATAACGAGGCTGTCTGTCTGAAAGATGAAGCTGAAGCAGAAGTGGAGCTTTCAACAGGATTATAAGCACACTAGAAAATCCACCAAGAAAAGCATCAAAAAGAATAAATGGAGGGTCATGAAATTGTGTTGAAATGTTTTGTTGGGAATTAAAATGCAAGAATACAACACCCTTAAAACATCAAACTTGCAGGTGAGGGGATCTTTAAAGCAGGATTGGTCAAAATGTCCAGTTAACTGATGTCACAGAGCCATTAAAAAGGCAAGAAGTACAAGAAGTAAGGATAAAAGGTATAAACCTGCTTCCAATTTCCATGGATGATCTTACTTTTCACATGACTTCATGATGCAGGTCATAGGAGTCCATGTCTGTGATTGAAATAGCAAATTATAAAAGGTCACTCATCTAAGACACTCTGTCTTTGACTGTCATATTAATGAATTAACAGTAGTGGAGACATTTTTATTTGTGAATGTAGTCGTAGACAGTCAACAATTAACCCAATACAGGAAACATAAAACAGTAGAAAGACACAGAAGGTCTGTTTCTCTGTATCTGAGTATGGAACAGCCAGCTTTGGTCAGAACAAGACACACTTCTAGAGGTTAAAGCAGAGACATCAAGAGCCACTCCTGTTTCTGCTGCTGGAAATGAAGTTGATTAAGATTAAGTGCCAAGAACAGCCTCATCTCTGCAAATACTGTTTAATTAAATGCTAATAAGGTCAGTGCAGTGTGCCAAAGGACAACAGATGGACAAAAAGAGCCAAAAAGTTTATAAAGGAGCACAGATGGTTGGAAAGAAAATCTGTCCAACTCTTCGCTGACTGACAGTTCAATGAAGTGTAATTATCATCATGGATTAAACCCAGCACATTTGGCACGCCATATGAAGACAATATTCTTCTTCTTAGCATAATATAGGGATTATCTTTCAATAAAGCCAACGATGAACGGGAGTAAAATGTAACATGAGACACAATGCTGTATCACAACAGAAAGCAATAATAAATAAATATGTATAAGGGACAGCATGTATACACAGTTTTGGGGAGAGTTTTCATACATGCACTTTGGGATTTGTTTTGTTTTGCTCCAGGACAGTTGGACATGAAAAGTGGAGAAGGCAGAAATACAGGTTGAGGTCAGGCCAGTCAAGTTCTTCCACACCAAACTCACTCATCTATATCTTTATGGACCTTGCTTCATCCACTGGTTAGATCATGTTATATTGGAACAGGAAAGGGCCGTCCCCAAACTGTTCCCACAAAGTTGGGAGCGTGAAATTATCCAAAATGTCTTGGTATGTTGAAGGATTAGGAGTTCCTCTCACTTGAACTAAGGGGTCAAGCCGGAAAAACAAACCCACATCTTAATCCACCCTCCACCAGATTTATACTTATATTTAATGCAGTCAGACAAGGAAACCGCCAAACCCAGACTCATCTGTTAGATTGCAGGAGTAGAGAAGCATGATTGGTCACTCCAGAGAACACGTCTCGACTGCTCTACAGTCCAGTGTTAGCGTACGTTACAGCACTGCGTTGACTCTTGACATTCTGCTTGGTGATATGAGGCTGCGATGGAGCTGCTTGGCCATGGAAACCCAGTCCACGAAGCTCTCTACGCACTGTTCTTGAGCTAATAAACAAAGTGGAAGCTAATTCCCAATCGTTTCCAATTAACAGCTGAAGGGTATGAGAGCAATTGTGTGACTTGCAAATGTGACAAAACAACCAAAAACTAAGAATTTTTAATCTCAGAGTTAGAAACTATAACAGGCAGCAACATGTAACTAAATAAAACATCAAGCATACTGAACGTCAACCTCTCGAGACAGCCTGAATCCCTTCTACTAACACGTCCTTGAACGAGACACTGAATCCCAGTCACTTCCTGAGGCTCAGTCTGAGCCTCTGACCTGTATTCTGACCTTCCTGCTGAGGGGCAAAGTGAAAGAGCAGCAGGACACATATATAAATAAACTATGTGAAAGATACTGCTGATATTCTGAGTGATCATAGACTGGGAGAGTGGGACGGTAGGTCGGATGAGGAGACAAACTGGCACCGCAGCTGACAACAAAAAGAGGGTAACTAATGGTGCTGCTGTTTCTTTGTAATCTGCTACCATGTCAATCGTTGAAGACAGAAATAAATTTACATTATAAAGAATCTTATTGTTTGCCATTCGAGTGTCTGCACTGTGCGTGATTCTTAATTCTCCACAGAATACAGAATAAAAACGTTCTTTGTACATTTCCATCATAGCGACCAGCCATGCAAACAGATGTGAGATTTGGATTTTTATCACTCGCCCAGCCCTGCCTGTCGGACAGATGCAGCGATAGACTTTCTCATGAAAGTCGTAAGGCGTTCATTCTGTAGAAAGTAAATTGATTTGCCTGGGGAAAGGTGAAGGAAGAAAATAGGCACGCCACTCAACAATAGGCTCAGCATTTCTTGTGTCTCAGATTTCCATGAACTGTTCCAAGCCTGGCAGATGACCAAGTCAGACACGTGAGTCTCCCAGCTCACCTGAGCTCACCAAGTGTTGCCATGCCAACAGAAGACATGGCCACATGGGTAATGTACAGACTGCACCAACCACTGGTCATACTTCACATTAAGTTTTTATAGTTCCAAAAATTCTATGGTTAAAATTCACACAGAAAAACACAACACAGAAAAAATGTTTTTGGGGAATGTGTGTAACTCTAACATTAAAGAGTTATGTGACCAGTATTCTGCCTATGATATTTCCTTAGCAGGTACTAAATTTATATCCTGAGATAAAGAGCTCATAACATATCAAACCATGATTTATTTGATAGTCACACCCTGACTTTTTTCATGGGAATTAAAAAGGTAAGTGCATTCATTCATTAACTGATCATTAGCAGGAAAGACATCAGCAATAATCTGAGAAACAATTGTTGCTGCCCACCAATTTGGGAATCCACAAGTGGGGGACATTCAAGACAACTGCCAATCTTTGTAAGAGTTTCAGACTTCCCAGCAAAATCACCCCAAGGTCAGACTGTACAATCCTTCAAAAAACCCAGCAGCTACATCTCAGACTCTATGGGCTCAATTTACCTTGCTGAATGTTGAGGTTCATGGCAGTAAAAGATTGAACAAGCAGTCTTTTTCTAATTGTACTAGAGAAAGACTTGCCTCTCAAAAAAGAAGCTGCATCTGAACAAAGCACTTCTGGAAGAATGTCTTTTGGACATCTCATCTACATCTCATACCAACTGTAAAGCACGGTGGTGAACGGGTGATGTTTTGCGGCAACAGGGTCTGGCCACCTTGAGATCACTGAGTTGACCATTAACTCCTGTGTTTAGTACTCTAGAGTCAATGTGAGGTCATCTGACTGACAGTTAAAGCTTTGCCTAAAGTAGGTCAAGGAACAGAAGAAAGGACAGAAATGAAGCAGCAAATATACAACAGATTGGCGGAAAAGAAAATAATCAAGGTCTTGCAATGGTCCAGTAAAGGGAGACTCAGAATATAATTACTTCAAGTTATTGCTGCTAAAGGTGGTTACACAAGTTACTGAATTGTGGGGTGCACTTGTATTATGACTGCACATCTAGTTCAAAGTAGTTGGACCATTTTGTTAAAATAAAAATGATTTAAAGGTGACTTATTATAGTCATTTACATCGTGATATTTATTTAGAGTAGCTTTGCATGATGGACAGATCAAAACCTTTAGAGGGGTCACAATAACTACCTCCTGTCTGAAAATTTGGTCACATAATATGAAGTTTTCATTGTAACAGAACAAAAACAGTAGCAGAGCAGAATTAAATACAATTTTAAACACAAGAATGAGTTCTTTAAGGTTAGCTTGATTCTTAGGATAAGACTATTTTTTGTAGTTATGCTCTAGTCTTTTCACATCACTGGCAGGCACTACAGTAGCCAGTAATGCATTCAATTAAAAAGACGTTTATTCAGCCTGTTTGAAGGAAAACATCAGATCAAAGACTTTTTTTAACGAGCACCCCATGACACACGTGTCTTCTTTACACCAAAACTGAAATTTAGTATCTTTGGCTACAGTAGCTAAGTTTTCTTAAATATAAAATAATCAGAGTATTTGATAGATGGATTAGAAAGCACAGCTGCACCATGAGAACGTTTCTGTTGCAGAGAATACTTTTTGCATCCAGATTGTTAGAAAAGTGTTTGATAATTGAGGAAAAACCTTGAGGACAACAGTGAGTGCTGTTTCTCTGTGATTCATACTGAAAGGTTATACATAGGAAGTGTAAAGAAAAACCATAGAGACACCTAATTATGCCATGTTACTGTACCATAGATGTAGATTTTCATATGCTCCAGGGAGCTACAGTATCCCCATCAGTATAATGAGAGTGTTTGACTTATCTTGAGCCAAGAGGTAAAGGTCGACTCAGGCACATTGCCCCATGAAAAATGCAAATTGAAGTGGTTACTGGTCCTAGCTCAGTAAATGAGGCAATTTGTGCTGCACGGTCCTATTATTTCCAGTTCCACAAAGAACAACCTTTGATGTGACCTAGAACAAATTTAAATGTTACCAAATATCAAACTTTGAAAGCGAGCTTGTTTAACTTTTAAGGGGGCTAGCACAAGGTCACCAGCAAATAGAAAACAAAAAAGGAGCGAGAGACACAGCGGAGGAGGAGTGACATTCTGTGGCATTAAGAAGACAGTTTAAGTGGAAGTCTTGCTGCCTTCCATCTGTTTGACCATCTCTGACCCTCAATAATTTCATGCCATTCCACTTTCTTCCCTGATAATGATGATAGATAAAAGCTTGCCATAAAAAGGGAGAGTGCCGAGTCAGAAGTCGGAGGTCTTGCAAATAAGACCTGTTTTGACCCACTTATGGTGCTACTTTACTATGAACGAGCAGAACAGAAGAAGCATGTTCCTACATTTGCACAGGAGATTATTGCAAAAGACTTTTCTTAATACTTCCCCAGGTCTAGAGCTCTTCGAATTAAGTATTGATTTTAAAAGCTGATTTGAAATTGAATGTAAATAGCCATGCGAATGGCTTTCTTTACTTTGTAGGTAATCTGTTTAAGTCAAAAAACTATTGGATACAAACAATGCATTTCCCAAAGTAAGCTCATTACTTTCCAAGTGCTTATAGTCATTTCTGTGCCTTTTCAGTCATATCGACGGAATTAAGTAATTACCGTGCACTGACATGCCACTGACATGGTAATTAAGGGATTTGATTCTATTCCCATAGATACAGCAGCCAGATATAGAAGAGGGGATCTTAATATGAAGACATTTTGACAAGTAGACACTTTGGCTGTTATGTTTTAGATGTGGGAAACAATGGGGATCATTAATGAAGACCCCGTCCCTTTATTTAGCCACACAGAGATTTTTAGGGCTTCACATCACATTCATTTTATTTCTTAAAGAAGATGTGCCACGTTGTTCTACACCAACACACTATGTGCTCTCAGCTTATCTTATTGAGGGATAACAATTCCAGAAAAGCTTGCTGAGCGTGGCTGACAGACCACTAGATGGACAGGGAGAGGAGAATTTAATTATCCCGACTGTTTAAGCCTCCTCCTCCTCTTGATCTCTCACAGAAATGTCTCGCATCCTGCCTCCGTGTGCAGGCTAGAAACGACGAGAAATAAAGCAAAACCCACGTAGGGTTTGTGATTACCTTTGGATCGTGTGTCTGCAAGTGTGAAATTGCTGTCATGCTTGGCTGGAGCACCTGCTCAGATTCAGGTTTCTTAAATGTTTGAAATTACATCAATAAAAGTCAGAAGAAGCTGTTGACATTGTGGGGAAATGTTTTTGTTCAACTATGTAAAAAGAACTGTAGCAGTTTTCCCCAGGCCCCATTTAGACTTTGATTCGTTTTCAGTTATATTACATTTACTACTTTAATAAGTTTGTATCCACTGTGATCCACAGACAGCTGTCCCTGAACCACTGGCATTCAGTCGCTCGACCAATCATCCAGAAGGAGTTTATGTAAATACCACTTTGATCCCACTCAATGACGTCAACTGCGCAGACCCCTAGTCAGAATAAATGAGCCACAGACTTTGCAAAGAAAAGGACAATTTAGCATCTGCTTCGGTCTGCCATCCTATCAGGGGTTTGTGTCAAAGGCAGTGTTTGTTGTCAGTAAAGCTCCCATGCTGTGGGAGCAGTGAAATTTAAAAGTTAACACGCCAACTGTCACCTGTTGTGGGGAAACACATCACCCACTCGCACACCTGTGTTTCTATTTAAAGGCCCATGGGAAGAATCATGGCACGCAGTAACGCAGCTTTGGAAACTCTGACAGTTTATTCCAGTAGAAAGACAAATGAGTCACAACAGGAGCAATAAGGATGACAAAGACGAGATATGTAAAGTACAATCTGAAGATTTTAAAAAAAAACAAATATTCAAAATAGAAACACTATCCAAAATATTTGTGTATTGATCATCATTGATAACTTGCCTACCACTTAAAAACGTTCTCATTTGTTGATACATCATCTCAAAAAAAAAAAAAAAAAAAAAAAAAAAAAAAAAGATTAAAAAAGTGTGGTCTTTCTATTAAAAATAAATAAATACTACCAGTGATTGGCTGTTACATGTAAGGTATATTGAATAGGATTTCTATTTATTCCAGTTCTTTCAAATGATGTAAAAATCACATTTACAGATCTTTGCAGAAGTCAGGGATTGTATGCAGTGTAGGACAGATCTATCATCCATGAGAAAGTTACACAACAGCACATTTTACTAAAATAGATTAACACTTAAAAAAGGCACCACAGATTGATGAAGTTTGTAAATCAATCAGCAGAACTGATATGGTGCTTCTGTGCAGTTTAAGACTCGAACAAATCACAGATAGACAAGTGTGTTTTAGACACAGAAAAGGCTGGGTAAAGAGGATTAGTAAACCTCTGCTTGTAGGAATGCATTAAAGCTAGACTGCCCCCTGGTGTCACATTAAAGAATGATAAAATACCATCTTCAAAGTCAAGGAACACTCCTACCCTTTGCAGTCCATCTGAATCCACAGGAACTGATACTTTATTATGGAGGGCCTCTACCTTCCTTTTGTCACAGGCCAGGCACCAGGAGTAACTGTTGAACCCCAGACGAGAGTTGTCTTTTTGGCCTTTCCTCTCCATCTGAGCCTCACACAGCCCCACCTTCCATCGACCATCATCCACGGACACGCTCACCTCCCAGTACCAACGCCCCCCCTCCAGTGCTAATGAGGAAAGGACCTGTGGGAAGGAACTGAAGCGAGCCTCGTGCTCCATGTAAGCCTGCTGAGCATCGCTGTAGGTCACCGTTCTGCTGTTATCAGACAGCTGCAGCTTAGGATGGGCCGTATCTGAATCCAAGAGGGGTATGGTGCCATCTGTGTACACGATTAAAGAGGAAGAATTTAGATGAGAAAATTAAGACTAACTGAATATCCTAACACATGTATTTAGTGCTGTGGCGTAATTAGCTGTGTGAGCTGTATAAACAGTAGTATAAACAAGACATGACTTACAGAGGAGCCTGTTAAGATCTCTATCTTTGCTTTGTGTATTGATGACAACTGTGTCCAGTCGCTTCTCTGTCCACTGCTGCAGACACCTCAGCCGGGGACGATTCACTTCCTCCGTGGCCTCAAACTGCTCCACATAGCTCCCCATCTCACCACTCCTGATGAAGGAGAACTGAGTCAGTAATGAGCCCTAAGACTATCGTGCAGCAAATTGCACATATAAATCCAATCTCCATTTCTTAGATGTGTGTACTTAGTGTGTGGGATTTGTACCCACAGCACAAAAGTGTCACATCGCTTTCCAAATCACCATCCCTGCTGATTGCATTGCAAAAGAACTTTTAAAGTCAGCTTTTACCAACTAGGGTGAGCTAACTAGTACTTTCATTAAAATAAAATAAACGACTATGCAGCATGTTTACAAAACTGATTTTCTGGGAGCACATTCAGCTAGTGAAATGTTCAACAAGCGGACAATTTTACTGCTGCAAAGCAGAAGTTAAAAGCATATTACTTACAGCTGGGCAATCTTGCTGTATTCCTGCAATGTCAGAAAAAAGAAAAGGCATTTTACTATGCAAACATTAATAATTCAGCAGTAAATATATGCATATATTTTTTAAGCCAACAAAAATGATCTGACCATGATGAAGGCCTGGTCCTTAAAAGAGTTGTCGCCTCTGGTGTCAGCCAGATTCTCCAGCGTGTGAAGGCCTTGTTGGATGGATTGAAGGGAGCTATGGAGGTGGCAGAGTTTCTCCTCTAGTCCCCCCAAAACTCGGTTCTCTTCCTTCTTCACACACTGAAGAGCCAGTTGCTCCTCCTGCTCCAAGGCCTCTTTGATGGTACTGTACTGCTGCTTCACTCCTGCTTGTGCTTCACGCAAAACCTCCTAGACAGACACAGTATAAATATATGTAGTAGTATTGCGGTAGTATTGCATTTCTTTGCTGTTAGTTATTACTCATTTCCGATTACTAGTACACCGTACAACACTTCAGAAATGCAAAGATTTCAACGTAAGATGCTTTTCCAGTCTATTTAAATTTCAAACATGGCATTTTTATGTTTTCCTTTTTTGTATTAACTGGTTTCCTCAGCTCAAAATAAAATCCAGATTGAGCAACAGAAATGACTCAAGGCTGCCTCCTAAGAGTCGGAAGGAAGTGGCAACACTCGGTAAGTCGTAAACAGAATGGTCTCTGCAGAAGAGTTTGCACGGTCAAAATAACAGGCAGGGAGACGGACATCTGCATGGACCCTCACAGTCATGGTAACATTTATCCCACTTGGACTTTAGCATACTTGCAGATGGGAAAAAGAATTACTTTAGTACGGCCACTCACTTCAGTGTTAGATTCTATTTAAGAGTTGCTGCAACTTAATAAAGCTTTGTGCTGCAATGTAGCACCCTGGGACTAATGCCCTAAAAATACAAAAAAAAAAAAACAGCTCGTCAATTAATCACTTGAATGAATGAATGACTATTACTCAAGGAGAAGTATTTAGTTGGGGGCAGCAATCAACCATGTAACCCTAACCTAAAAACCTTAAGCTTAATTTCTTTACATTCTCAAACAAAGCCGCCTAATATTTGTATTACTTGTATAAAGTCTTCCTATTCTGACATGAAACAAAGAACTGGAGAAGTTTATTAACTAATTTTAGCCAATTATATGCACTTCTATAAAAACCCCTTAAATTTCAATGCAATGGGTGTGAAAGAAAATCTCTTGTAATTCTTAGCGGCTAAGCAGAACGAACATATGTATATTTAACAACATACTTAGCCAACTCACTTTGAAAGTCTCTTTCTTCTGAGCGAGCTCAGTCACTCGGTCCTTCACTTGCTGCTCAGCCTCTTGCAGTTGTTTGATCTCTTCTTTCAGGTTTCCCTGAGGAAAAATGTCCACAAAGATTTAAAAACAAGTCACGAGTCTATGGCTTTGATTATATCTATATTTAGCCACAAGTGCTGTATGCTCACAGCTGGACAGTTACATGTTTTTTGTTCTTCAGGCTATGTTCTTCGCCACTTTGAATTTGAAGCAAAGTAGTTTGAGCAGATTCTCCAAAATATAAAGTCCCAAGACGTATTTTGAGAAAAGCCTAAAATGATGAGGGTTATTTTTAATAAGCTGGTAGCTTAGATCAACTGAAAAACATTATTTTGTACTAAATTAGATACAAATGGCTGTTGCTTGTAAAACCATTAAGGTATCCCTCTAAATCTCTGATTGTCATGTTCTCAACTTTGTGAACCATATACATTTTCCATGTGAATAAACAGACCTGTGTTTTATCTGCTAGGGGCAACAGTGTAAATTGGAAGATAACAGACTTCCTACAATACATCTAGAAGTTACATGACGAATGATTAGTTAAAAATGGCTGTCAAAATAGCAAGTAAACTCATAGGAACGGTCATTCTATATTCAAATAATCCGCTATCATAAATGGTCAAACAAAAGACTGAAGATACATGACCACACAGAAAGACGAGAGACAACTAGATAATTTTGAATAAAATTAAGAAACCAAATATCAGGAAACAGAAGCAAAGATTACTTTAGAGACCGGCTCACCATTGCCAAATATAACCCTGCTTACAGATCATTATGGGCACAAAAAGTGATTACAGTGGTAATGATTTTGTTTGTTGCCTATCTGCCTTGTGTTTGTGTGTTAGACTGCGTTATTCTTGCAGTGTTTGTTTTAACGTTATGCTTGTCGGAACAAGCAGATGAGTTGAAATATTTTTGGATGTGTGCTTCTTTTATACTCCAGGGGCGCATTAACGCAACCAGTCCAAAGTTAACCCAGCTCAGCACCTCATCTTCTGATATCTATCAGATCAAATATTTCAGATGCTCGGTCACTGCAAGGGATTTCCCACAAAACACTATATTTTTGTTTTTACCCCATGTGTATCTGTGTAAGTATTCCTCATCCGATTATCTTCAGGTACTATGCATTGAAATCAGATCTCACGTGCATTAAGTCAGCAGCACTCACCCTGAGCTCTCTCTCTGCCTCCCTGATGCTGATGCATTCGTGGTCACGATGGGAACCTATGACGGTACACACAGTGCACACACACACTGCACACTGCCGACAGTAGATACGGTTTATCTCGTGGTGATCCTGACACCTCCAGAGGGAAATGTCTTCCACTGGAGAAACCAGGGTGTGATTTTGGAAAACTGGGGTGTCCAGGTGGGGCCGCAGGTGCTCTGAACACATGGAGGCCCCGCACACCAGACAAGTCTTCACTGCAGACTGACACCGAGTTTTAGGACAATAATGACAGGGCACAGGGCTGGCGCTTTTGTTTTCTGCCCTGGAGAAGATGCCAACATGACTTGAGGATCCTGAAGCAGGTAAATTAATTTTGCTTGGAATCGGAGATGACTTGCCAGCATGGTGCACAGGAGGCTTATCTTTTCCTGGAGTTGAGGTTGCAGGAAAGGTGGGAGTTGACAAAGGCTTCTTTGGTGTCACACATACCCCAGTTACTTGCGGGTCTTTCTTGGGGGTTGCAGGAGGAGGTGCATCACATATGTCGACTTCATTGTCAGAGTCATCCAGTATGATGGCCTTTTCTGATTTATGCTGGACTGAGATGGCTTGTGGCCCACCGCTTGCAGATGCTCCATTGCTGTCAGAGTTCTCCTCGGAAGTTGAGCCATCACCCTCTTTAGATTGGGAAGATTCTGGTTCTACTACTTTCTTAGATGTTTCCACGGCAGTTGACTTCCCAGTGTTATTTGACAAGGAAGTGGTGGGAATCTCTGTGTCACTGGGCCATGCACGGGGGCTCTCGACAGTTGTTCTCTTTGCTTCAGGCTGTTCAGGTACAGGTGCGCTGGCCTTCCTCTTTCCGAGGAGTCGGCTGGTGAGCGATGGCCTCCTTAAACTCGAGTCAGATGTACTTTCTTCATTGTTACTGGTGGATGAACCTTAAAAAATAAATAAAATATAAGTAAAACTGTTTTTAAAGAAGGCTGAGTTTGTACTAACTACTTAGGAGTTCTGTGATGATGTTGCCTTGTAAGGAAGGAAGGTAAGCAACACAGATGTAACTGTTCAGTGCATTAAAGGTTTAAAGGTGCTGCTTACACTCATGATCACACGTCAGAAACAGACTTTTAACCCTGCTGTCTATTTGCTTTAAAAGAGTTCAAACTTTGATCTCAGAGTTTTAATTGGACTTTCATCTGTGACACTGTAAACAAATGCCGAACACTGCTCCCATTAAATTACACAAGAGCTAATGCTTTGTTTAAAATATTCTGTTTTAAACCTTGTGACAGCAAGAAACAAAGGAAATTTGCTCAAGAACTGTAATACAATCAAATTCTGAGGTACCTGTATTTCACTTGAGTGTTAAATGTTATACTACTTCAATTAGACTTTATTTAAGAATGCATTATGGGTTTTTACTCCCCCAACTTTTATATGAAAGGCATTTTACTGGTGATTACTAGGTGAATAAGTTATTTAACTATTTACAGCTTTCTCGCTCTGTGTTAGTCCTGGCAACCAGGATGTACCTCGTCTTTCACTCGTTGTCAGAAGGGTTAAGGATAAGCTCTAACACTCCCGTAGGCCTATGTCGGATAAGTAGTTAAGAAAATGGATGGACATTGAAATGCTGAAAATTGTTGCTTAGTACTCAAATCTAAATCTAACAGTCTCACAAAAACAGTTAAATATGAATATTTCTAACTACGACAGATTAGAAGATTAGAGCCCAAATGGTATAGCAGTTGGCAATGATGTATAATGTATCATAGATAGAGTGGTAGTCCTCTGTCTGTTGTCCTTTTTAACAACATAATATAACACCAAAGAAATGCTAGAAATAGTATTATTGATTTTCTTTCCTGCAGGCTCCATCCACTGTTAAGCACATGTATTTGTTTACCTTTATTTACCAGCACATCCCATTGAGATCAGATTTGTTTTACAGATGAGACCTGGCCAAACAACATGACACAAAACGCAACAACTTAGCACTGTTTGCAGTAGGGATGTGCATGCCTACTCGACTACATGACCAACAGACAAGTGGTGCGTTCACCTGAAGCTGCCACTGGTACAATTGGGCTCTAAAAAAAAAAGACACCAAAAATATAGTCTTTTAACCTAAACTGTGAGTTCTTCATTTCACATAATCCATCAATAAATGAATACAATCGAAAAATATGTTACTTTATCTGTCACTGGTCATACATGCACATAACAAAGTTCTGGTTTGCTAAAACCTTTTTTCCCGCAAATTAAAGATTAGACCATCATGTGCTACTAGTTTTATAGTACTTTTACGTCCCCTAAGGTTGATCAAATGGTATCTTCCATTTAGAAAGCGCAACCTATTTGCTATTTATTAAGGTCTTTGGATTAGAAGTAAACTAGTGAACATTTACTAGCTACAGCTAGAATGCGATTATAAGTATGCAGTAGTCTGTCTAGTTGTCTAGTTTACAGTACTGAACATATGCGTAACGCCCATTTTGCTTGTGAGCGGGAGACCTCTGACGTTAGCAGCTAGCTAGCATTAGTTTATAATCCCGCTTTCACGTTTGTAGTTTTAAGGGCCGTTATTTCACTCGTCCGGTTACAATTTAAATGTTAACCTAATCACCTTAACAGTACCTGCAGTGCTGCGAGGCTGTGCTTGTCCTCGGGGAGTTGGTGACCGTATCAAACTGCTATGAAACGGCAAAGTCTGGTACTCGGTTTTACACCTCCACTCCGGACAATGGTACGGCCCGTTCGGGTAAATGCTCCACAAGTCTCCAATGCATCGCTGGCAGAAACTGTGGTTACACATCAGAGTAACCGGGTCCCGGGTCAGCTCGTTGCAGAGAGGGCACCTCGCTGGAGTATCCAACGATGCTCCCATTTTGTTTTGCCCTGTTTACTTTCTATTTCCGCGACGACATGCAGCAGAGGCGGAGCCAGATATTTGAATCTCGCTTTCCCCCTTTGGCAGGGAGTTAAAGGTACAGTCTGTCGAATGCAGATGCATGCAGATGTGATATCTGCTCTGAAGTTTGATCTTAATTTAATTAGCACTTTTTTACTCTACTTAAACACTGAAGCGCTTAATACAACATGCCTCATTCACCAAGTCATCAACCTTCTTAGATGGCCTGCTCTCCATCCGGTGCTACACCACCCAATTTAATATCTCAGAAGATGAATATGAATACAGCCTTTTTATGCCAAGCTCATTCTGTGGGATATCTTTTCCACAGTGTGCTCTCTGTCCCGCATCTCTCCTCTCAGCCCCAACCTTCCCCCCAAAAACAGACGGCTACACCTTCCAGAGCCTGGTTCCACCAGAGGTTTCTTCCTGGTAAAAGGGAGTTTTTTTTAATTCCCACTGCTGCCAAGTGCTCACTCTTAAGGGTTTATCTGAATTTTGGTGTTTTTTCATTATTGTTGTAGAGTCTTTACCTTGCAACATAAAGCGCTTTAAGGCAACTGGGTCTTTTATGTTGTGCGATATTTTAAAAAACTAAAATGAAGTAAGCAGCACTTTTTATCTTTGTCTAGAATATCTCAGATAGGATGCCGAGGTATAGGACTGTATTGGAGTTTTGTCCCTCATCTCCCTGTTCCACAATTTAAGACCTTTATCATGGTTTAAGTCCATGAGTCCAATTCTCTGTCCAGTGAGTGAACTTGCAAGTCACCACAAGGTCATAAGCTGTACTTGAGCAAATATGATGAAAACTACCCCAAAGAAAAACCACTGAGGTGACAACAGATACCCAGGTACTGGTTTTAACTGACTTAAGTTAGTGGAAAGAAATTCTCAGAGTATTTGGGGTTTTTTGCTAGTTATTTTTTTTGATTTCGCACAAGGGTAGGTATGTCGAAAAGAAACACACTATGTGTGAGTTTCATAATATGCTCTAAATTGTTAGAACTGACAAATGTGTTGAAAAGAGATGCAGAAAAAAAAGTTGATTATCAGACAGAACAGCCACTGGAAATAAGTTACCAGAATTCAAAACAGTAAGAGCATAAGAAAAATAAGACTATATGAAGAGCTCCTGTTATCCTTATTTACTTAGCAAGGGTGTTGGAAAAGTTGAATTTAAATGACCTATACATGTCTTTGGCATACTAATGCAAAAGCTGTACACACATACTTTGTTGTGTGTTTATTTTTCTGATGTATCCCACATTGTCCCACACAAACACACGCTTGCCCTACTTTTAGTTTGTTGGGAAATTGCCGCCCTAGTTCCTGTGCAACTTCCTTCCAGTTTTTCTCTTCGTTTCCTTCATGACTCATCCTGTTGCAGCGAGTTTGACAGAAACTATATTTTACATTAAATGATCTGTGTTTAAAAAGAAAAAGAAAAGAAAAGAAATGTACAGTGACAGAAAAGCTCAACATAACACTTGATCATTCAGTTAAAATAAGAATTACTGCAGTGATTTTATGCCCTCACACACTGAGCTGCACTGGAATATAATTAAATCTAAATGAAGCTATTCTTCATCTCACCCCCGTATACCCCACAGATTCCCATAAGGCACATAAGCCATACACAGCACAACTCCTGAGTTGAAAATCTGGCAGTACTGAGTGCTTGAAGTCTGAGCTGCCATAAGGGGGTTGTTGGTGTTACTCCTTAAAACACTAGATGGGAACAATAATTCTCTTCTTTCTTTCTTTCTGCGTGGAATTTCTTTTGCTTTTGCGCTCAAAACATGTGAGACGGATAAAAACGGACTATTGTGAGTGAGAGGTTAATCTTTCATAATCTCATAGTGGTTGTAGCTCTCAAACATAACTGCATTTTTCATTTGGGTTGCCTACAACATGAAGTGAGACGTGGCCTTTTATGGCAGCTGAATTATTAAGGAAAGTATTTAGGAAAAAACTATTACCCTTTTACATTTATAAATAAATAAATAAACATAAATATAAATAAAGAAATACATACATACATTTATTTTCAAATACTAATGCAACCGCTAAACACTCTATAATTTTCCTTCTTTTAAATCTAAATTTGTTCTTTCAAAGCTTTTATTTTGTAGTAGCAGCTTTATCTCATTCAGTGATAAAGAGTTCAGTGTACTGGCTCCTTAACTTCTATTTGCATTTAGTTTTTTTTAGAGTGTAGCTGTCGCAAAGAAAATTTCCAGAAACAAGACCTGACCCAAGTGTACCCCGTGCACTTGCAGATGTGACCATATCACTGATGTAATTCTGTTTCTTTTCAAAAGAAAAATTATAATTATGAAAGAGAACCCTATTGAAAAATGCAGTCCCTTAAAACTATGACACTGGTTCGATATTAGTTCCTTGTAAGTCCCAATCCTTCAAACAGCAATTCTTTCTGCCACTCTGTGCTCCTGGAAAATGAAGGAATGATTGCAAAACCAAAACAGGAAGATGGTGATTGTTTGTTTTGTTAGTAGCTATTGAAAGCTTACCATAGATTGGTTGGATTGTAAAACAACTGGAATAAGTGTGGAAATTCTACCTGCAAAGGAAGAGCAGCTCCAATATGGAGTCAATTAAGAAGTTTAAAGCAAGTGTTACATTTTTAGTGTCACTGAGTTGAGCGAGTCCACTTGGGTTTGAGTAAATTTCATCACTAGAGCCTGAAAGTGAAACTCTGCATAGATGTCCATGTACCCATTAATCTTTTGTGACCACACTGACTTTTCTGCAACACTGTACATTACAATGCACCCATTATGCATTCATCCATACCATATCCCTCCAATAGAGCTCTTTGATCCTAGCTTACTGGCTGACTTGTACTTCTGAGTTTGTCTAGTAGTAGAATTAAGGCCTGTCTTCTGTTTAACCAGCTCCTAGTTTGGATTCCTACTCTTCCACAAAATGTCTTCTGTCCTACATCTCTCCCCTCACCCCCTGCTGGTCACTGCAGATGGCTGTCTCATTGTAAGGTCTTTACCTTAAAATATAAAGTGCCTTGAGGTGACTGCTGTTGTGATCTGGTGCTATATAAATAAAATACAGTTTAATTGAATCCTTCTTCCAAACTCCAAGCAGATTTGAACAAGTAATAATGAGACTTACTAACCATCTAAATGTATACAATGCAACAGAGAAGCCCAAGTCCCAGGAGAAAAGATGCTCAAAAGTGAGCTAGTTTTAGTTTTATTAGTAACTAAATCTGCATAACCTAAATGATACAGTGGGTAAATGAACGGACAGGGGGGAGGGTGCAAGGCTGCTTTAGCCATTTAAACAGCAGAGAATAAACCATAATGTGTATTTTTTATTATTATATATACTGTCACATGTCTCATCCATTTACATGGTTTGCCCTTTAAAAACTTCATAGCTTTGGTTAAAATAATAAATTTTAAAAAGCACAACAGAGATTTACAGTGAAAACCTTTATTAAGTGTTAATATTATTTTTTAAGGAACCTCTTCCAATGCTGTAAGTTAATCATCTTTTCCATATTTGCTAATTGGCATCTACAGAATATCTATTTACACAAGAACACACCCACAGGTGAGGCTGGGACAGGCCTTACTAATTCATTATTACTTGAGTTCAATACTCAGGCACACCAGTCACCCCACGTTATACTCCCACCCCCTTTATGTTACCCTGTATGTCCCAACAAAGCAAAGAGACAAAAGGAGTCAAAGAGGGAGAAACAGAAAGAGACCTGGACTAAGACATAGACCCACAGATTTAGATTAACAACAGGACAACTGTGTGTGAGGCTGGCATATTGGTTCACTAGACCAACAAACTATTGCACACACCACATTCACACCAGCACTCACATACGTGCATGCACTCCCTCAAATACCCACTGACCTCCTTACGGTATGCACTCATACAGAACCACACAGTCATACAGTAGCTAGGAGTCCTGCAGCAGTCCTAATAGCCACCATCACAGTGTAGATACACAAACTATAAAATATTAGATTTCTTCTTAAACTGAAGCGCTGTGCAAAGTTAGCTAGCGGGGCATTAAATGGACTTAGTTAAAATACCTATAACATCTTAAATATTTACTGTACATACTTTGTAATACAAGTTGTGTCTGTTTTAGGTGACAATATTCTTATAAAAGAGTCTTAAATATCCTTTTCTCTAGTAAAGTGAGGGGGAACAAGGGGGGTGGGGGCACATAAGCAAATAAAACTCTCTTTTAAGTGTCAAACCTAAACACAACAGATTTACATAAACCCGATATTATCTGAAAATGAGAAGTTTCTTCTTTTCACAAATAAAACATGATAGGCATTCTGACGTTGACACACACAGCTAAGTGTTAACATACTTTAATACTTGTAATTACAGAATTTTGTTTATTTTTTGTTTGAATGTAAAATCTTGTGTATGAGTTGTAGTCAATGTTCCCTCTAAGCTGCGCGGGTGCGCAATTGCGCACTGCTGGCACGGTCTCTGCGCACAGAAAATCTGCGTTGCACACAGAAAAAAAATCTAACCTGAATGAAATTAAAATGAATACTTTAACAATTCTGTTTTGCCGTGTTAGTCAGTAAGTACTGGCTGCTCCCGTATGGGATTACAACGATGCCACCTTATCCCATAGTCCAGCCAATAATGTGATTCACATTTGTATATACAAAGCTAATCAACGTCGCTGACAGGCTATGACAGCGTCCTTATGTGCCGACACCGGTGTTTTAGCTAGCAAAGCGGCATGGCGTCAATGACAACGTGTACAACCATTGGAGATGTGAGCAGGACAAACGGAACAATTGACGGAAAAAGTGTTGACTTTATACCAGTTTTTAAATTGTGTTGATAGGCCATGTAAAACCAGAGTTCTGATAAAAATATCTGCAATGTTTGGTTTTCTTCCTGAATACTATCGTTGTTTATATTTAGTGTAGGAAGAAAGGTAAAAACTGCGTTTTATAAGGAAAACGCTCGAAAGCCCTCTCCACCTGTGAGCAAAAACAAAACCAAAAAAACCCCACTCCTTCCTATTGGTGGAAAAATGTACCATGTCGACCAATCAAAAAATGATATGGCAACATGGCATTTAGTTGTTTAGGAAGAGGGAAGTTTTAGGAGTGACGGCGGTGTTTTGAGATGTGAGAGATTTGCGACATTTAGCGCAAATCTTGTGCAGTTAGTGTGTAGTGTAGTCAATAGTTTTGTTGTGTGCGTCAGAACAATGAGGTGACTGCTGAATGTTACAGGTGTTACAGGAGTGATACATCTCCTGTTGTCAGGCCTGCAGCTATCAGGCTGTTGTTCTCCTTTATCTCATAGTGGACAGAAATTATTTGTTGGAGTGGCACAAATGATTTGTGTGGCATCAGATTTGATGCAGAACAGCTGATTGTTCTGTAAATAGTTTGTTTATTTAAAAAACCGCCTTGGCTGCATTTTGGGTAAACAGCTGCAAAAAATGTTGTTGTTTGCATAACTCTGTTACTTTTTTAAAGAAGTAACTATATAATTAATTGCCCAACATTGGTCATTATATACTGTATTTTGCAGACAGAGACTTACAGGACTCTCTCCCAGACCACAGACTCATACTCATAATACAAGTCAGAGCTTTATAAAAAAAAAGAAAGAAAAAAAAAGAAAGTTGTGTTTTCAAAATTGGAGTTCAAGTTATTTTTACTTCCAATAGTGTTAACATGCTACACAGGTCATGAACAAGATTTCTTTTTAATTTTCATTGTAAGTGGGCTAAAGCAGTTAATTAAAAGTAGTCTAACATAAATGCTGTAATTTGATTATTTTAATAAACCGTGTAACTTGGATGGATTCAATGCTGCCGTGACCACAGTGCACACGTCTGCTGTTGCTCACAGAGGTCCAAGGGACCGCTCAGGGAGTTTGTGCGTTCGCTCAGACACGTGAAAAATTAGAGGGAACATTGGTTGTAGTGTGTGTGTGTGTGTGTGTGTGTGTGTGTGTGTGAGTGTGAGTGTGTGTTTGTGTTTTGTCTGTGCTCACAATGCAAGTGTACAATGTCAACCCTGTGTCTTTGCAGGTAGGTAGTGGGTAGTCCATATACTTGTCGACAGATTAACAGTCTCTGCCCCTTGCCATGGTCTATGAAATGTTGTGCAAGGCTCGGACACATTAGGATAGAAGTGCTTTGGGCTCCATCTAAATGCTGGGGATGACGTTAGGACTGTGAGCACAACGGTGAGCACAACATCAAAGGTAGGTTACATTGGGGGTTTTTGGCAGGTAGTTGCAAAAGGCAGGCTGGCTGGTTCAACAGAATTCCTTTCCACCACACACTCGGACCGCCTCCCTCCTTTTTAAGCTGATGTTGATCGACTGGTACTTTATGAAAACAGACACGTGGATCTTCGGGAACCTGCAACAAAGAAAGTGAAAGACAAAGTGTATTTCGCAAGCTATTCCAATTTTTACAATTGTTATTCAAGAGTTATGCTTACACATACGTACACCATGACCTTGTTAAGATGAATAATTCTGGATAGGGAAAAAGCATTTTATCTATACTTCATTGCCTTGCAGAGCAAATGTGTGCAAATTATGCTTAATCAGCAGTGTTGCTCATTTGTCTTTGTTCTGTTTTGCATGGCTGCATGTAGAGTATTGTGAAAATAATCACTGAGCTGTTTGTTGCTTTTAATTGTTACTCTGCATGCTTTGTGAACTGTTGCTTGCATGCTTCTTTTTAATCCTTTCAGTAAGGTATTACTCATTTTTGAATAGCTTAAACACTGTACATCGGTAGGACTTTATAGAATTTTATAAATGCAAACCACTGATGTGCTGCAGCTGCACTGATTCACTGATTTTTTTATATTCATAATTGCAGTGGTCGTATTTATGCATAAAGCATGGTTCATTTGACACATCCTGACACATTAGAGCCATTTATGTCAGTTAATTTCTCAGTTCGCTGTCCATGTTTTTGCTATATATTGCCTGCACGTGCATCTTTGTCTTAAGACATTAAAATGTTTTTTTGAGTACATTTGTACGGTACTGGGGTTCTTTTTGGTAAATGGACTGGTTCTTATATAGCGCTTTTCTACTCTTCTGAGCACTCAAAGCGCTTTACACAACTTGTGCATTCACCCACTCACACCCATTCGCACAAGCACATTGTTCTAAGTGCTTTCTAAGTAACATTCACACACATTCATACTCCGATGGATGCATCGGCGAGCAATTCGGGGTTAACATCTTGCCCAAGGATATTTGGCATGCAGACTAGGGGAAGCCAGGAATCGAACCACCAACCAGCTTAGATGTGCAGTTCATGACAGAGGGACCAACAAAGCCACACTGGCTGACTTAAAAACAAATGTTGGTTGAAGGATGGGATGCCATGTAGCTCAGGCGGTAGAGCAGGTCATCTACTGATCGGAAGGTTGGTGGTTCAATTCCTGGCTTCCCCTAGTCTGCATGCCAAATATCCTTGGGCAAGATACTAACCCCAAATTGCTCTCCGATGCATCCATTGGAGTATGAGTGTGTGTGAATGTTACCTAGAAAACACATAGAAAAATGTGCTTGTGTGAATGGGTGAATGCACAAGTTGTGTAAAGCGCTTTGAGTGCTCAGAAGAGTAGAAAAGCGCTATATAAGAACCAGTCCATTTACCATCTTAGCATGAGGAGGAGGTGCCAGGCTGTTGTGGCTGTGTACAGTTCTTCCACATGCTACTGAGGCAGCTGTGTGGTAATTGAATACAATTGTTAGGTTACCAATGTCTCTTGTTTCCTCAGACTTAAATCGCCCTAACCCTAACCATATGTCACACCATTTAAGGGGGAATAAATAGATTTCCAATAGTAGTTTTATTGCCAAGAAGCATTGTTATATCAACGATTTGTCAGCAGCAGCTGTGTTGCAAACTATTTTATGTGTTTAACCTCTTCATATATTACAGTTTTATCTTCTTGTGTGACATTCTTGGTTGATTAGATCAAGGGTATCGAACTCCAGGCCTCAAGGACCGGTGTCCTGCAGGTTTTAGATCTCACCCTGGGTCAACACACCTGAATCAAATGATTAGTTCATTACCAGGCCTCTGGAGAACTTCAAGACATGTTAAGGAGGTAATTTAGCGATTTAAATCAGCTGTGTTGGATCAAGGACACATCTAAAACCTGCAGGACACTGGCCCTCGAAGCCTGGAGTCCGACACCCCTGGATTAGATGTTGCCAGTGTCACCTCTTTCATGTGAATGTGCAGGAGAAACTGTCGGTTAACTGGGTTAACGTTATCAGGGTGATAATCAGCTTGAAAACAGAACAATGAGCACTTATCCTGATTGCCACTGTTAGGCTAAGTGAATCCAGATAACAGAAAGATATCCTGGGTATGCTGAACTCACTTTGTGCTAGAGGACCCAGGACACAGCATAAGAAACAAAAAGCAAGCTGTACTGCAACTCTCCTGAGAGTTCATGAGAAAGCACCACCAGGTAAATAAACAAAAAAATATCTTCAAACCTAACTAAATACAAACAAACCCACAAGCGACACAGAAGGAATAAACAACACACAATCCAACAAAGGCCACAGAGAAGACAGGAATAGTTAAACACAAACATCTGATTACTGATGGGAAACAGTAGGAAGGAAAATGCACTTAACAACAGGTAAAAATAACCAGGGAATCAAGGGAGGCAGTGAGGGAACGAAACTGATGCAGGAAATGAAAGAAAGGGAAACAACCAGCAGAGATGAATACCAATCTAAATACAAACACTTTACAACAAGTACGGGGACAGGGAAACACAAAGGGACTGACGCATGAACACCGAACGGGACACGCGGGATCAGATAAGGACACACTGAGGCAACCAAAACACAGAAAATATAGCAACCTCAAATAGGAACCTACTGATGCTTCTAGCCAAGAAACATTTATAACCCAAGATCTTTCCATTGATTTGAAATATCGTGTTATTGTACTTTAAATTAACGATCCATTAAGGAGTGAAATGTAAATTACTTTTTTCATTTACACTGGATTTACACCTCTATGGTGCCTAAGGACACAGATAATATTTCAAACATTAAAGCACAATCAGTTCATTTAGGAGGCTTGTGTAATATAACAGTTAAAGATGTATGTTTGTGCTTACTCACCTAATGATTTGATTAGGCATTCCCTCCATCTGAAAAAACAAACAAACAAAAAAAAACAGAGAAAAATATAAAACACTTCTAAAAAATATATGAAAGCATGTCCAACCAATGCCACGCATATGATTTGATGCATTGCACACAGACACCAGTAGATGGCACCAGGGATGAGAGAACTGGTTAAAGATTTTTGAGCTATAATGAAAAGATTCTCCCACGCCCTGAAGTAAGAGAGAAGTAAGTGGTGCATTATCATCATCAGAGTATTATTGGTATGGTAAAGCTAATGATAATGATAATGCCAAGTTTTCATTTCTATGATTTTGTCTATAAATCTTTTATAATTTATTTTTACCTTTAACTGTAACTCGAAGGTCACCAGAGTTTAGGACAAGATAAAATAAATTGCAGATCTGAATTATTTATTATGATTGCTGTTTTTATTATTACCAGCTGCATTCACAGGCCATCAAACATAGCACCCGATGATGTTACACACGCCAGTTTTCCCCAATCCCTTCTGCTGATTAACAAGTCTTTTCTTTTACTAGTTCGTGTCCATCCTTCCTCCTCACCTCTCTTTAACAGTTTGCCCATGGCTGTCTGGTTCCATTACAGACTACAGGGCATGGACATGCAAATCGCATTTCCCACTGGGAGACATTCCTTTACCCAGGCCTTTCCACAGTACCTCACTGTGTCGAGCTGTGATCGTGATGCAGAATTACATACAGTATGCATGCATGCTTACCAGTACAAGACAGGCCTTTTCTACATGTTTCGTAAGAAAGTGAGGTTATATTTTGATAAGAAGTTTGCCAGATACTCACACAGTCACAAAACCGTTGGAGACGCAGCAGAAATGTGACTTGCAAGTTTGACTAATTTGGAAATATATCTGACTGTATCCTCACACATGTTCAGAAGCTCAAAGCTCCTGTTATAATATCCCCAAAACAATAATAGAGATCAGTTTAAAATAATTCATTTACCTTGACAAATAGGTGCAAAACAAACTAGCAAAAGAGATTACAATGGCATTCTCTTGCAGAAGAGACAGTGTTCATAACTGTAATCAAAAGAGAACAAGAATAATTTTTTTTAGCTGCCTGACTCGCAGGGATGTGGTGGGGAAAAAGCTTATTAAGGGGTTAAAACGGGTGCTCATTAATGGTTGTAATTATCCGAAAGAAGGCTTATGCCAGTCCCTTCGTTATATTCAAAGTGTGCATCTGAAGCTTTCTAAATTTAGCTTTGCTTTTAAAAAGGCTGCATCAAAAGCTCATTACTTCAAAACCTTTACTGGGCGTGAACGCAAGAGTGCACTGACTGTAATCCTTTCATGGATTTAGTTCATCTCATCTCTTTTCAAGCCTTGTTTATATTTTGTCACCTTGTTAATGAATGTGCATTTTCTATTTTCAGTCTGGTGAAAGTCACTTGGGCTGTGATGAATCGCGAGCCGACTCTTGAAGCAAGCTTTAAAACGTTCTTGCTCTGTGTGTGTGTGCATTTGGCAGTCCCCACCAACACAAACTGCATTAAGATGCACTTTCAGAGCAATTTATATGGCACCGCTCTGCCAAAAAAACAACAACGAGAAAGAAAAACTGATTACTTCTCAATTAATGATAAAAATGTTAAAATATTTGGAAATTTAGTGGGATCAGTGCCTAGTTCTAGAAATATTTACTGTAAGTTTAAATACATTTTTCAGAAAGGAAAAATGAGCTTCAGCTATTTGATGCGTCATGGATGAGGAAACTTCTCCAACTATGATGGGTTTAATAACTTTTTTCACATCAGCTTTTATGAGTAAGATGTTGCTTTAAGTTTTCAAAGGAAGTCAGTCATGTCTTATTCTCACCCTTGCTTTCAGCCAGCAGCTCCTCTGTCATGAGGCCGTCCTGCCGGTTCCCCAGGACGAAAGCCAAGAAGGAGAGGATGAGGGCGTCCAGGATGCCCATGATAGCCAAGATATAAGCCCAGCGAACGGAGCACGCGCCGAGGCTGTACTTGTCAGTCTGCTCTCCGCACATCCGCCGGACCTCGTCGCTGTCCCATCCATCAGGATAGATCATACAACCCAGCACCAGACAGACACCTAGTCGGAGGCAGAGATGGGCAACGTGAATCAAACGAAGAAAAATAAGGACAAGCCAAGAATACATATGAGCATAAAGGAGGAGAATATAAGGGTGGGAATAATGGTGTTTAATAGCAGTGACAGATTTAAAGTGTTTTGACTACTCAAAACATTATGGATTTCCCAGCATCCTCAACCTTTTACATTGGTGATAATATTAGATTTATTGCTCATAATTCTCTGTTTTGTCCCAAAGTGTTTAACTTAATTTAACCTAACAGATTCTTCTCTAAGGTAATGTTGCATCAGAAAAGCACAAGAAAATGAGGAGCCCGTCTAATTCTTTCTCACTTATTGCCCAAAGGGTAAAATTTCTCTCATCTTCACTTTGAATGAGGTCCTCCTCTGAGGTGGTGCTGCAGCAGAGCAGCAGTAGACCTGGAAAAAAAAAAAGCTGACTGCACAATTATCCACAGCGCATTGCACATTAATAATAAAACAGACTCCCCACTTCTTTATTCCCTGAACACCTAGTTGCTTTCAATGTTTTGCCCCTGAATGCTGTTTGTTTGTGTATTAGGTTTGGGGGTTTTGAGCGTTTTTCTAGTTTATTACCCATGAACTTTCAAACACTTACCTGCAATATGTGTGTGCCACTGTTAGGTTTAGTATGGTATTACAAAATAGGGTGATCTTTTCTTTGTTACACTACAGGTAACAAAGAGCATTACAATTTGTTTGATTCACAACACGAAGAGTTGTGTTCAGCAGCAAATATCTCCGAGAGGTAGTTTGATGCTGATGGCGTAAAAGAAAAGAACTACAGCTGCCTCTGAGTTTCATTGGCTTGAATTTAAGACTCTTAGACTCACATTTTCTTAGTTGATTGATTCCTGTGGCCATTTTGGAAAATTCTTATCTTAATATTTTCCCCCTTAAAAAGAAAACACAAAAAATATATAACCAAATCTGGGGTATATGACAATTTGCTTTAACTCTTAAATGTTCACACTTTGATTGGTTTGTTGTTTAACTGACTGATGTTGCCTTCTCACAGAAAAGATAATAATAGTTTGTAATAATAGTTAATAATAGTTTGGTTGTGATTAGTATAAAAGACTTAAGTAGCTACTGTGAAAGAGATGAGCATTTCTTACTTGGTTGTGAAAAACCAGATGTGAAACGGAATGGCAGGTCTGACTGGTAAACTGGACACTGATTGGCGATTCACAAACCATTAGCCAATGAGCGTGCAGTTTTGTACCCCAGATCCACAAATACTCCCATTTGAAATATTTATTTCCTAACTAACTTCATTAAATAACGTTATTTTTCTAAACCAAAGCTACATCTATGTTTTTGTAACATCTGTGCTTATGTCAGATCTGTTTCCCGTATGCACAGCCTGTGCATAGCAGCTAACAGTCACTCGCACAGCCACACACTAGCATGTCGTTAGCAAGGAAGGTTTTCACTGTAAGCGAAGACACACCAGTTCACCAAAGTGCACTAAACCTGGTCAAACACCTAATGAAAGCACCCTTAACCAGCCAAGTTTAGCATTTTAAAGACGCTAACTAAGGGAAAGTGGCTAAAGCTAAATAATTCAGAGTCAGTCAGAAGCTAGCAGCCTTGTTATGAGCAAAGGATCAAAAATGTTATAAGGAAAATTATGGAGAGGTATAAAGCAGAAAATAAAGGTGGGTGTCTGTTATCTGATGGGGTGTTGCATAAATCTGTTGCACCTGCTTTTGTTTGGTAAGGTAAAATATGCTAGGTGCAGCGAGTGTACAGCAGCTTATTTTCCATTAATTATTTGTACCGCTTTCTGACTGCAGAGCACTTTATTTTCAATTGTACTAGTGTAGTTTTGAGGGAAATGGTTAATCATTTATGTTACTATGAACCTTCTTGTTTATTTAATTTTACTTATTTTTAAGTGAAGAAAAGTTGATTTTTGTTTGTGTACACAGTCAGCTATAGTTTTTTAGAAAGAAAATCAGTGAACTCTTACCAACTGTGCTTCTCCTAGCAGGGGGTGTGTTGTGTACGTCATTCATCGAACAGAGGGAGTACCAGAGAAGGCCATTTTCGATATTCACCCAGTCAACACGCATTACTATTCTTTGTCTCCTTTTTGATGTATTTGCTACAAAGGTAGCAAGCACTTTTCTCGATCTTTCTGGCTGTCTCCTGTGTCGCTTTGGCTCAGTTCAACAGGATCATGAATATTAGATTGAACCACAGGAGGATCCCTCTTAATAGTTTTGTTGCCAGTAAGATGGAATAGGAGACAAATACTGAACGTGTGATGGGAAGAAGGACAAAAGATAACACTCACAGTAAAATATGTCTCAGTCACTACTGAACTCTATTTACTACAAAGTCTGCCTCTGCTGATAATCATCTCAGAGGGATGCACTGGACAGGATTATACCAACAGAGGGTGCCACATATGTCACTCTTGTTTCCAGAAACAGCTTGTGGTTAGAGGAGGAGCACATGTTCCCTTCATGCACTGTAACAGAATGCCTGCTATGAACTAATCCATAATCACACAACACTACAGAGAAGCCCCATCCAGCACAGCACTGCTTACATAATGAGACCTTTTCTGTGAATTTGGATTCCCATAAAGGTTACCATCAAGCAGTCTACACCCATATCATAATAACACCAAAATAAGCAAGAGCGTTGACTTCTTTCAGTTAAGAGGCCTTTAATAATAATTTAAAAAAAGATTATATGATTTACGAATGTTCTACAAGACATGTGGGAATTCTGTTAGTGGATCAATTATTAATCGGAAGTAATATGTAAATAATACATGTAATGGTGCTTTAGCTGTAATTATGGGCTCTAGAGAGTGACAGTGGATTCATTAACACAGGAATTTTAGAAAAGAGAAAAAAATTATGACATGGTTAAACGCCCTATGCCAGTTGGGATGGGGTTCAACCCTCGAGTAACCCTGAACTGGCGAAATAGAATGAAAGGACAGACAAAAAATGTTGGAGTAATGGAAGGTTTTGGCTTTCCCCAAAGGGACAGCACCAGGATTGTTTTTCCATATACATTTTCCATATGCAACTCTCAAAAAGAAAAAAAAAAGTTGTATATAAACCACATGAAATAAATGAAAACCTGATTGATTGTTTGTTTTCAATGTTTTATCTGATCTGTTTTATGTGATGCTAATTGGGTGTTGAGTGTTTGGTTTGTGGACTGTTAATGGGACAAACCAGTAAAAACACATCACCTTAAAAACTGTGTCTGCAATTTGTAGCCATGCACTCGAAGTTCATAAATGGTTAATAAATTCATTAAAAACAGGGTTGGCTTGCGGATATATTAAAGTGGGTTAAAAATAAATTTGCTGAATGCTCATAAACTGCCCATGAATGATAAATAGGCTCTCATAAAGTAAAAAAAAAAAAGAGAGACAAAAACCATCTCATTATCTCTGTGAATCTGCTGGCTGCACCCGCTTGCACTGCACTGAAGCAGAACTTCATGCTGCAGTAATAAATGGTGTGCTCCGGCTCCTCGCCACAGAAATAGCAGCACACCTAACAGAATGCAGCTGTCAGTCGGAGCGGAGACGAGACATTAACTGACGGGCATTATCCTCCCTTTTGGCTTTTTTTCCTTGTCTCCATCTCGTTCCAGAGCGGCAGACAGGCGCAGAGAAAGGGAGAGACGGATGATGAGGCAGGGCGAGGCAGAGGCACGCAGAGATATATAGGGAGAGGATGGAGGAGGGGACGTGGTGAGAGACTGAACCCTTGCCATGTTCCACTCCTGTGTGTAGCCGCCAGCAAGTACCCAGCACCACTCCAACGTCATGAGCGCTGGCTACCATATGCTGGAGCCCCTCGACAAGCAGAGCTATTCTCAGCATTTACTTGTTTTTGTTTGGAGGGTTTTTTTTTTCTTTTTTGCAGGTTCCACATAAGCACACGCCTTCCTCTGTTTGTCTTCTCCTTTTGGGGAAAATTGGGATCAGGCAAGTGTAAAACTGGACTGTGAAATGCTTGTTGGCTAACAGCAACTTACATAAGAGACTGTAGGTAGGGCAGATTAGGTGCAAACAGCACTACAGTAGAGTTTGAGAGCAGACCGACAGATGGTACAGAGCCGTGTGATGGCAGCAGATTCGTCAGAAGCACATTGGCTCATTTTTCCCAAAGAGACAAGTAAATCCCATCGATACGGAAAGACCTTTGATTTATAATTTTCCCTTTTCATAATCTCCGCATGTCATTTAAGAGTCAAGGTGAGCAGAGGTCTGAGCAGAGGTGTGACCACCAATGCGGCAGCTTCATTGGATTTGTGCATCTGGTTCGAGAACAAAGAAAAACAAACCTGTAATCTGTTTTGCTGTAACGCTGTCAATGCGGCTGCATGTCTGACTGCATCATTTCACTGTTACGGCATGTCATTGATTGACCTGGAACTAAACAGTTGTGTGTATTCCCAACTCCCTCCATCACTCAAACGCCTGCGACATATCTAAGCCATGAAAAGGGATTGACAATTTTCAGCTCCCACAGTCCTTTGTGGAATGTGTTTTCTCCTCTCCTCATTTAAACAGCTGCGACAAACTTAATTATGCATGCACGCATAGTAAACTGTGCTATCTGACGCTGCATGTGGATATGACCCTCACACATAATCGAACACGTGCACGCTTCTTTTCGTTTAACATAGTAACACTTAATGTCTTTTTCACAACGATCAAACCCCGATGATGAGTGTCGGTCCAGAACTTACATTAGTGAAATGGTGACCTAATTATTGAGGAAAATCTAGTTCTGCTCAAGGCGTTTATTCTACACTCTTTTATGCTCTTTCATATAGAAATCGACTATGTTTAAAGTGGAAGCAACATAATGACTTAAATCCAAGCTGGTTCTCCAAACCTACCGAGTCGCCCCGTGTGAAAAAGTAATTGTCCCTTAAACGTAACAGCTGACTGTGACGCTGATTGCAAGAACAGCAATCAATGAATTTTGGCTCACATTCTTCTTTGCAGAATTGTTTTAATTCAGCCACATTGGAGGGTTTTTGAGCATGAACTGTTTAAGGTCATGCAAAAACAAGTCAATCTGATTAAGGTCCAGATTTTGACTAGGCCACTCCAAAACCTTCATTTTGTTTTGTTTTAACTTCAGTTCTTGAACTCCAGGGCGTGAATTAGTGGCTTGATATTCACCTTCAGGATTTTCTGGTAGTGAACGGAATTCATGGTTTAATTACAGGAAATCGTCCGGGGCTTGTAGCAGCAAAACAGCCCCAGATCATCACACTACCACCACCATGTCTGACTGTTGATATGGTCTGTTTATGAAATGGTGTTTTAGTTTTAAGGCAAATGCAACGGGACAGAAACCTTCCAAAAAGTTCAACTTTTGCCTTATCAGTCCACGGAATATTTTCAGAAAAGTTAAGGTCTTTTCTGGTTCACTGTTCTGGGCTGTTCTGTGACCTCCTGGATTGTTTTGTTCTTGGAGTAATTTTGGTATGCTGGCAACTCCTGGTAAGTTTTACCACTGTTCCAAGTTTTCTCTATTTCAGTGTAATGGCTCTCACTGGGGTTTGATAAATCCTAAATCCTTAGAAATATCTTTGTAATCCTTTCCAGACTGATAGATGTCAATGACCTTGTTTCTAATCTGCTTTTAAGCTTCTCTTGATCTTGGTGTCATGTGTTGCTGATCTTTTAACCTGCTTCACTTTCACACAGTTTTTATTTAACTGACCTCTTTATTCAACGGCTCTGGCAATAATCAGACCTGGGCTTGGCTATTAAAATTGAACTCAGCTTTCCCCCAAAATTTGGTTAATCACAGTTAATTCATGATTTGACATGGGTGGAAATTGCCAGGAAGATTTGGAAGGTGTTTGTCCCTTAAATAAAATCATCATTTAAAAACTACATTTTGTATTTAATCAGGTTATATTTTTCTAATACTAAAATTTGGTCATCTGAAACATATGTGTGTTGGTGTATCTGATATCCTTGTGGTGGTGTTGTTCCTGCCTTGTAGGGGGAAAAAATCCTTTGTTTATATAAAACTCTCTTATAGAATAAATGGCAACTATTTCAAGTGTTTTCTTTATTCATTTATACAATATAATAAATATATTATCAAGTTAGGTTTGGTTTTAGTCTAATTTACGTTACTCGTCTTGGCTTTCTCGTGATTGTTTTTAATAGTATTAGCCAGACTCTGGGCTAATGCTAACCACATGCTCAGACAACGTTATTGGTCAGTGGCAATTTTTTCCTGGATCAACATCATTATGATGACAACAACAATTGGATATCAGTGCAGTAAGAATAAAAAACATGCAAAAAGAAAAAAAAGGAAATCAGAAAGGGGGTAAATACTTCTTCACTGCGCTGTATTTTCATTTGTAGTCTACATCTCATTTATCTCAACAGATTATCAATGTCAAAACTTCTACATCTGAATCCAAGAGCAAGTAAAAACAGATAACAGATGCCTCACGGTACCATTGAATGATCACAAAGAAACATATGTAGGCCATGATATCCATGTGACGATGATCTGCACTGTCATAATTTAATACTTAATTTACTCAGTCCAATTCTGTAAGCTTAATTTTCAAATGACGAGGGTGTAAAATGAGACTGATTAATACAATCTTTCCCATGGCAAATTCAGCCTCTAATGTGGGCATGATGAAACCCCTTTTCACACTTGACAAGACTTTTCTCTGGCTCTATAGACGAGTGAATGAGTACCCAAGAAAGATGGCCTAAAACCATGACAATGATATGCCATAATTGCTATTAGATAAATGGGGTAATTAAGGATGTATGATCCATATATTGTGGCTAAATGGAGTGTGAAAGTGTGTCTCCACATAGTATAAGCTTGCTTCATGATGCGGGTTTATGAGGAGGAATTATACATGCAATGAGAGAGCTATTAATAATATTTAGATAGAAAGTGTTACTGTTGCAGCGTTTATATGTGGCTGTAGGAGAACTGATCCTCTTATATCAGGATCTTGATATACTTTAAGACACCCCAGCTGGGCACAAATATAAGAAAGTTCTTTAAAAACATATTTCCAAAGTGTCTGGGATACAGTGGAAAGTGGAGCGAGATAAACTTTTAAAACTTACTCTGACAAGCTCCCCTGGAAGATGAGGAACATGCTCATCGAGATGAGCTGTCTACAGTCCAAATCTATTTCTGCTTCAGTTGCTGGCAAAACTTGATGGTTGCTGGAGGGGAGCAAGGAGCTTCCAGGCACTCTGAGTATTCCCCTCTGTCAACATCTTCAGCAATTTTCTGCACATCGAGCACATAATACCCACAGCTTACCTATCAATTCATTTGAAAGGATTAGAAGGAGCGGGCGATGGCTTATTTCATCGCGTTATCTCCGTTCTGTGTCAGGGCAAGTCTTGCAAATACTTTTTAACCATCTTGTAATGTAGCAAATAACCTTCCTTCAAGAGCAAATTGCATTTACAGCATACAGGATATGCTACGGCAAGCACTCTGACTTCTGCTACAGGGAATAAAACTCTACAAGAAGGAAATCGTTCCCAATATAATTTTGGCTACAGCTTCAGAATAAACCTGAATCCCAAAAAATAGAGATGGGGGTAAAAAAGCATCTCTGTGTAAGCAGAGAGGACAAAAAAGATGCAGTGTCACTTCCACCACCTACGTGCTAATACACAAAAAAATCATTTAGTCAATCACTTACAACAGGCAGCTGGATTGCACTGAATATTGTGCGCATGTGTGTGTGTGTGTGTGTGTGTGTGTGTGTGTGT
Source organism: Rhamphochromis sp. 'chilingali' (assembly GCF_963969265.1). Taxonomy (NCBI): domain Eukaryota; kingdom Metazoa; phylum Chordata; class Actinopteri; order Cichliformes; family Cichlidae; genus Rhamphochromis; species Rhamphochromis sp. 'chilingali'. The sequence goes on along the minus strand of NC_137930.1, from coordinate 54,050,667 downwards.
GTGTGTGTGTGTGTGTGTGTGTGTGTGTGTGTGTGTGTGTATTCCTCCCTAGAGCCCTTGTTTTGGGTCAAGGTCAAGGTCATATTTGTTATATCAATGCATCATTTTCAAAGGTTGAACATTCCCATAAGAGGCTACCCACTATTACTATGACTAAAATAAATGTACGGTGCGCTTAATTTTCTGTTGCATCAAATCTGAAAGCACTGCAGTTCAGGCTCAATAACATCAGTGATGCAATTTTTATTAAATAAAGTAGATATACTAAACAATAGATGAGGGGTTAAAGGGTTCAGTTCTTAGTAACTGTTAGTCTAGCTATCTAGGATATTGTTTAAATCCCTCCTCCCCGTCAGAGTGTATGTCCCCTGATTCTTACGCCATCTGGTCAGAGCCTCATTATTACACATCAATTGAAGTTAAAAAGAAGATCAGCATGTAAATGCCCTGCAGCAAGCTAGACATACAGTAGAAAAGGCTTTTCTTGGAAATTATCAGTTGACTGCACTTAAGAGATATGGCAGCTTAGGTGAGGATACAGAGGTAGAGAACGCAGGCAGCGGGGGAGAGGAATCATGGGAGGAGTGCGGAGTAAACTGCAGTGAGCAGAGCAGGAGGGAGTCAGGCTGGGGTGATGGGCTTATGTAACAGGTCCAGATGCAGCTTGTACCTCCACAGAGGATAAAGATTGGCAAGGGCAATGGGGATCAAAAGAGACCTTTGAGTTCTCTGTGACAAATACTCACTGGGTCACCCGTTCGGGGACCATGGAGGCAAAACAGCAATGGCTTAGGCAGGACTGTGATCTCTCAGTGAACATTTGACAATGGGAGCATTCACCCAAGACAGAATGAGAGTCCAGGACAGAGCATCATCCAGCCAGGAGACAGTGGTTTGAGCCCAGCTGGAACCTTTTTGTTTTGGGTATGCTTAGCTTTTTTCCTCTTGCTGAGTTTTTTAGGTTTTCACTTTCACTCACTGATTAGGATTAGAGACCAAAGTTAGGGCTGTGCGATATGACCAAAATCTTATATCCCGATATAAAACATCTATCGTCCGATAACGATATAAATCACAAAAATGTAACATTTTCTGTAAATTCTGTGAATCTCGGGTAGCTGGGCGTCGTATATCTGGAGTCGAGTGTTTTACCGATACATTAAACTATACATTTTTAGACATAGGTTGTAAAGGCTGCCGTTTTCTTTGTGAGTATTTATTACACAGCGTGCTGCGGGGAAAAGCCTGTTCTAACGTTTGAGTCTAAGGTTTATTTTTTAGCACCTGACGGCTCCTTTTTTGCTTCTCATCGGTAAATACTCTGCATACTCTTTCACGTGATTCAGTTTATTTTGAAAAGTCTCAACAGGATCTTGAGCTTTATTGTGAAAGGTTTATGTGGAAAATAAACAAGCGGACACGTGATGGTTTTACCGTTGTTGTTGCTAACAACAACGCATAAAAACAGGCGCTTGTCCGTCTGTAGTGTGGTTATATTAAATATAAGAGAAAGAGAGAACTTTAAGAAATTAATATAACCACTACAGTGACCATCAAAACGATGAAAAAATATTGCCGTAAACAGTTTATTTTGCAACAGCACGAAAGAAACGATAGCGTAAAATGAAACGATAGACGTTTTTATATCGTCATTCGATATATATCATTATATCGAACAGCCCTAGGTCAGGTTTTACTTGAGTCAGTTTAAGCAATTAAACCCACTTGGCTATTTTCAAGAAGAGATCATTGTTTGGTCATTGTGGTGCAGTGGTTAGCCCTGTCGCCTCACAGCAAGAAGGTCCTGGGTTGGAATCCATCATCTGGCCAGAGCTTTTCTGTGTTTCTCTCCAAGTACTCTCAGTCCAAACATGCAGTTAGTGGGATTAGGTTAATTGGTGATTCTAAAGTTACCATAGCTGTGAGTGTGTTTCTGTATCTTTGTGTCTGTCTTGCCCTATGATACCTTGGATACGCTTCAGCTGGATAAGTGGAAGAAAATGGATGGATGGGATTGGTCAAAGCTCACTGAAAAGTGGTGACTTGAGAGTGGCATACCTGTTTTACTAATGCTGTTACTCGGTGTTTGATGTGCCAAAGAACACATTTGGTGTAAATAAACCAAAGCTAAAAAGCATTAATGAACACTGATGAACTGAAAATGAAAATAGACTAGTCAGGCCTGCTGTAGAGAGAAAAACATGTTGATTAAAATATGCTGATTATGCATGGTCAGTGTTAATGTTATCATATATATATATATATATATATATATATATATATATATATATATATATATATATATATATATATATATATATATATATATATATATATATTAGGGGTGCAACGATATTCGTATCGATATTGAACCGTTCGATACAGTGCTTTCGGTTCGGTACGCATATGTATCGAACAATACAACATTTGTAATTTATTTTATCAACTTTCCTTCTGACGATGCTGTCTGTGTTGAGCGCTCAGTGAATCTGCGTTCGACTACTCCGCCTAGGCTGCACTGTCGAGCGCAGATCCACTGAGCGCTCAACACAGACAGCATAGTCAGGAGGAAGAGCGCAGGGCAAGCTAGCGAGACAGAAGTTAAGCTCTCCTTGCAAGATGGACCTCCCCCACCCTCATTCAGATCTGGCGTTTGGAATTATTTTGGTTTTCATGTGACGTATGACCCTGAAGGTAAGCGAGTCATGGACTAAAGTAAAACAGTATGTTGGATGTGCCATGCAATGCTTAATTACATTGGTGTGAACTAGTGTGTTAGCGCAGTTAGCTCGTTAACGTGTTGGCCGTCTAGCCCCATGCACGGGGCGATCGGCGGTAGCTCGTTAACGGAGATTTGCCGTGTTGTGGCGTTAAGGTCATTTCAACGAGATTAACCTGAAAGCACTAGTGGGAACACAACGAATATGACTGCACATTTACGCCGACATCATCCTAGTGCAAAGACAAAAACAACAAGCATGCTACTAACTTTAGCCGAGTCATTTAGACAGCTGTTAGCACGTGATTCTCCTTATGCTGCTGAGAATATAGCCCAGAAGAAGCGGATAGTATAGCTTTTATTTTGGAAAGAGCCATTTCTCTGTAATAAACTCTCTTTTCCAAAGATGAGTGATTCCTCAATCAGATACAGGGCTCGCAATATCGCTAGCCCGACGTCCTGGGGCTAGCGATCTTTCCAGTCGGGCTACAAAAATCTCTCTGCCCTGCCCGTCGGGCTATTGTAGGAAAAATATATGTCAATGCTTTTGCATTCTTTCAGAAATGTAGCTGGGTAATTATGTCATTGGCATCGGTGAGCCACTGTCAATATGTGACATATTGAAATCGCGTTTGAATTTGCGCTTGTTTTTTTGCTTTCACTTTGCAATGACAGCACTGATCTGTGAGTGATGATAATTTGTGCACCAATTCCTCTGACATCGTCTTATTAATCGTTAGCTTACTATGCAAACATGACAAGTGAAATCTCCCGCAGCAAGCTTAAACATGTGAGAGGTTGATCGCGCAGAGAATCGCTGAGCTTATGTGAGTGCGTGTGTAAAAGTAGCAGTATATATATTTTAGTTCTGCTGAGCCAAATAAGACAGGTCGGGGTGAAGAAGTGACAGCCAAAGAAAAGCTTACCACAAAACGGAGAAGTTATGACAAATCAGACTATAACGCAAAAAGAAAGTGCAGCTTTATGGTTTCATGGACAAAATAATTTCTGTGGCTGCAATATGACGAGCTAAATAACCAGGGCTGCACAAAAGTGGTCCGCAGGTGCGCATTCGCTGTCAAAATAAAAAACGCGCACAAGGGTTAGGGTTAAATTTAAAAACTGTACTTTTGAGTTAAAATATATATTTATAATTTTAATAAATGACAAATTAAAAAGGCATGAACATTTTTTTGTATCGAAAAAATATCGAACCGTGACACCAAAGTATCGAACCGAACCGAACCGTGAATTTTGTGTATCGTTGCACCCCTAATATATATATATATATATATATATATATATATATATATATATATATATATATATATATATATATATATATATATATATACACACACATACATGCTGCATCTGCACCTCCAAAGCAAATATTATTTTTAGCTGTTAGACAAATGCACCCAGAAGTTACATGTGCATCACATATTCATCACTACAGCATGCAAAGTTTTTTTTAACACTCTAGGTCACTGTGCCCTTGCCATCCCACCTCATCCCTCCCCCTGTGGAATAAATCAGCAGCCTCCCCTGCCGGAGCTCTGGCCTGAGCTAGGCCACTTCTGAGATCACAGAGATTAACTCCGGCAAATCTATACTCCACACCCTGCAGCGCTACAGGGACACTGAACACAGGGGAGTCATGATGATGACTTGGCTGGCATTTTGAGTTTTGTATTCCACGCTGCTACATTCAAACTCACAAAGTGTGGGCTAATTAATCAGCATTGATCTGTTGGTTTTTATCTCCAGATAGGCAGTCTTGCGGTTTTTAAATTAAACCAGCTGTTCTGTAACCACATAGTAGAATTAAATCAGCAAGTATGCATTACAAAAACAGCATAGACCTCGCTTCCGTATGTGCTGTAATCACTGCAAAGAGGAGCGAGTGCATTGCATGCATGCAAATTACCATGCTTCAATGTGCAATGTGCATGGTGGTGTGTAGATACGGACTGGCATTTATATGGGGCTTTTATAGTCTAACTGACCACTCAAAGCACTTTAATCTATGCACTGTGTTCATCGCTCATTCACTGCCAACAGTTAACCAAACATGTCTCTGGACTGTGAAAAGATATCTGGGCACCCAGACAGAGACCACGTGGGCACAGGGATAACATGCAGTGTCCACACTGGAAGGTCAAACCCAGAACACTTGTTTCTGTGAGGGAGCAGTGCTGACCACTGCACCACCACGCAGGATAATATCCTTCATCGATCTTCTTTGCCTGTCCACAATCAGCAGGAGTGTGAGCTGCATACATGATAGTTTAGTTGCCTTCCTCTGACTATAATTAGATGGTTCAAGTGACCGTGTGTTTTTTAATTACAAAAAACTGGGGGATGGAACAGTGTTAACGGAGAGGTAATTTGAAAGCAAAGTACCTGGGTGGACGTGAGAAAAATGGGTAAGAAAGCAAGCAGATCGTTCCTTGATTTTTTGATGTGCAAGGAAGACAAGTGTGCCAAATAACAGCGTAGAAACAGAGCTAAATACAGACTGTTTCACCTTCGACTCTTGAGCCGGGTGCTGCAAAGGTGTGGATTAGTGCATAAACAGTGTTGTGCATCCAGTTTATTTTGCTGCAAAAAGGTTGAGTTTCACTGCTGCGCTGAGAAGAAACAGCAAGAGGATAAATCAGTTCTGTAACTCCTGAGCCAGTTTGTTTCACTTTACGACCTCACCGCTACTGCCAATGTTCCCACACGGCCATGGTAGATTTCAGCCAATTTTCAAGCCATTTTTAGTCTGAAAAAGATTCATATATCTGTTTCGAAATCTCTCAGATCTCCTCCTTTCATTTGTCATTTCATTCCCGGTCCCCTGGCATAAAGAGGTATGAAGTTTTCCTTTCTCACTGGTGTTATAGTGAAAGGCACTACTGTGTGTTACTGCAGTAACAGCAGAGAGTGCTGTCCTGTGTTGTTTCATGTTGTTTCTCAAATCTGCCACAGTGGGTATCTATTTTAATGTACTGTTGAGACACATTACTCTGTTTAGTACAGAGTTGCAGCAGTGCAAGTGACTGGGCACAGGGCTGTCTCTGTCACGTGTTTAACAGACTGCAGCAAAATCTCAAAAAGGGCTAAAGAAGGATACGTTTCTGTCACAGCTGCAATCATAGTTACACAAATGGAGTTGTGTGGATGACATAAAATACTGATAGAAAAAAAAAGAGATGTCAAAAATGGACAAACAACAGTTGCCGGGAGACAGCTGTAATGTGCCATAAACCCGATTCAACCTGCAGCAAGCAGTGATCAAAAACTTTGAAAATGCTGAAACTGAATGTATAATTTTGAAGAAAATGTATTATCACGTTTTGAAATTAAATTTAAAACTTCTAATATTTGAATATAAATGGAGGTCTTTATATGCTGTATGCTGCTATAACATAGTGATTCATAACAGCAGCTTGAAGGAGTTGGACCTTTTTAGCACAATGCTAAAAAAGTGTATCAGTCCCCGAGGAGGGATGGACATGCATTAACATGTAGAGAAGTGGAACACATCTGAAATGTCTAGAAAAAGCATCAAAATCAGTCTTTTCCTCAGATTGCTTTTGAAAGTCTGATTTGTATCTGGACAAAAGTTCTCATTTGCAGCGTTTACTCCAGAGAGCTGGAGCATTTCTGGTCCAGTGGCAGTGACAAGTGCAGCTCAATGCCTGCTGCTCTCATGCTGAGCTCCAACCACTTTCCACCTCTACATTCAACCAGGATTTAAAGCTCCTTTCACAACAAGCCTCTCAATAGAGCAGATGGACTATGGGAGTAAAAGCCAACAACAGCGAACGGAGATAATGATACAAAGAGAAATATGTGGAGAGAGACTGAGGTGACCAGAAAGACCAGCTCGTCTTCGCTGAGCTCTGTCGTCTCATTTGTTTTCTGTCTGCCTTCTGTCTCTGACCTGGATTTTTTGTTTACCTCAAAACCTTTTGTTATTTGGTCCTTATTATTTTTTCTTTTTCTCATCACCTCGCGTGTTCCTAATATTCTCACTGTCCTTTTTCACCACTGCTTGAAGCATAGAGGTTTGAAGTTTTGATGTGATGATCCTGTTTGATCTGTTTGAACTCGGTGAGTTTGGTTTGATGAGAAACTAATCCCATATTCAACATGTGACACTTTGTTCCTTTTCTAGCTTTCTGTGACTCACGCTCAACTACTGTGACTCAGTGTGCTTCAGTGAGAAAGTTATTAACGAATGGATCAGGAGTTGCCAGTTAGTTAGGCAGCATGGTGGCATGGTGGGAACTCTCCGTGTACTCCAGCTCCCACATTCCAAAGACATGCAGTTAGTGGCAATAGGTTAATTTGTAACTCTCAATTGCCCAAAATGGTTATCTGTCTCTATGTGTTAGCCCTGTGGCAGACTGGCGACCTGTCCAGGGTGTAACCGCCGTCTTGCCCTAAGACAACTGGGATGGCCATCCCTCTACCCCCCGTGACCCTGACAAGGACAAGCAGAAGAGAATGTCTGAATCAGGAGCTGAAAACTAAACTTGGGGTGTGGTTGAAAAACCACTTTTACTAATAATACCTAAGTGAAGTAGTTACAGGAAGATGGCCAGACTGCTTTGAGTTAAAAATAAGGTGGCAACAGCAGCTCAAATAACTGCTCTTTGCAACCAAGTCATGCAGAAAATTAAGAAAATCTCTGAATGTATAACAACTTCAAAGCAGACTGGCTATGGCAGCAGAAGAGCACAGTGGGTGATATATTCCTGTCAGCTGAGATCTAGAAACTGAAGCTGCATTTCACATTGATTCATCAAAATTGGACACCAGGAGATTGGAAATACATTGCCTGGTTTGATGAGTCTCGATTTCTGCTAAAACATTCAGATGTGTGAGAATTTGGCATAAACAACATGAAAGATTGGGCAAAATTGGGCCCAACCTGGTTTCTATCTAATACAGTGTCCAGTGAGTGTATATATTAAATATTTGATCTAATTAAGCACAAACTGTCTTTTTATGGACCGCTAACTTGCCATGTTAGGAAAGCAGGAATACAAGCCCTAACTATTATTTTTAATTATTGTGATACAGCATCATCTTATGCAAAATAGAACTACCTCAATATAAAACATAAAAACCTCTTGAAAACCCATGACTCCTGATTGTGCAATAGGTCCTCCTGGCAAAGTGTGTCATTTATGCATCAATTAATCATCAGAGGTAATTATGCAAATACTACAAAAAGCACACAATTTTGCACATACGTTACTAGGAATGATTTCTTGTTCTTGAGTTATTCTTGAGTATCAATAAAACAAAGAAAGAAATATTACAATAAACAAAGAAGTCAGAAAGTAGAAACCTGACCTTTATGAAATTGCAGTCCTTTGAAAACGAACCTGTTTATTCCAAATAGGTCACCCTCTGTCTGCACATCATTTCCTGCTTTACAGAGCTTTGGTGTTGCTCATTCACGTGTATGACTCACACTGTTTCTTCTCAAAAACAGACACTGCAGCGCGAACTACAGAAAAAGTCTGTCAGCCCGGCCGACAAGGCAAAGTACGCACGTCAGTCTATAAAACAGTGAAGTAATTATCGCTGACCTCGCTGTATATGTAGTTAATTGGTGTGCAGACCCCTGAAGAACTGCAGTTAAAGGCCAGAAAAGCGTGCATCATATATTTTGCTGTCTTTAAGCTCTATGAGGGGGGGGTAGAAAGGTTGTACACACCTATAATTACATGCCATGAACTTTTGCAGGGGCACAGACAAAAATGGCTCTGCTGAGGAGAGTAGAAGGGTACGAGCCCATCAAAGGCCGGCTGGATGCTTGAGCACTCTCTGCACTCAGCTTTGTTTGGCCACGGTGGGCATTTTGAGACTTCTAATGTGTCCTGCTGGTTCACTTTCTCATCAAACATTCAATGTTTCTACCTGGACTTCACAGAAAAGATGGCTAGAGATGCGTTCTCACACGCTGATTCGCTGGCGAGGAGCATTGTGCAACAGCGTGAGTTTTCTATGTTAAGTGTTTTATCCACCATCCTCTGACCTCAGCCCAAGGGGATTTATGAAAGCTCCTGCAAAACCGGCATACAGAGTACCACTTAAATTACGTATACGCGTCAAGTATGACCTTGATTTTCAGTTAGTGTGCCTGAATAGACCTTTTACTCAATGAGGCATGGTACTGTTACATGCTGTGTTTTCATACCAGTCATATCACCCAGTAAAAATGTCTATAAGACACCCATAAGGATGATTGCTGGAGAAGAGAGAAAGGCTGGTGCCATGGAGCGGAGAGTGCTCTGAATACTGACTGTGTCCTTGGCCAATCTAGCAGCAGGGATGGGTGACAACAAGCTACCGCTGACCAGCTGACAGGTTTAATTTCACTTTGCTTTACAGGTATGAGATTTGTCATATACTGAGCTACCAAAATGTTTTAAAGTGAAAGAATAAGATAAAAGGAAAGAATTCAATGAAGAACCCTTTTGTATTCACTTTATTTTGTACTGAGCTGCCATTCATCACCATCTATGACTTGCACAGGAACTGCCAGTGGGCCACCTGTCTTCTATAAGTGAAGCCAGCTGAAGGTTAAGCTGATTCTAAGCGTAATAAAGTTTGACAGTGCTAAACAGTCACACTTGCTCATTAGGCATCGCTGTGCCAACTTGCTGTGGTCAGGGTCTCTCCTTTTGGCTTTCTCTTTCATCTCTTAGCTGCAGAAGCACAAAGCCCAGCGGTCTTCTTATTAGACGGGCTTATTGCGTTAATTCAGCCCAAACATAACACACTGAGCTGGAGCCTTTCCAAATACCCCCTCCCCTCCACTTTGCCTCATTTCTGTTTGTTGCAAACAGCAAGCCGACTGCTTTAACCACTAGTGCAGCTGAGCTAGGACCGATGTTTGGCAGCATCTGAACTCTTCAGATGATCGAGGCCTCTGCTGCCGCTGACATCAGCCCACCGTTAGTGAGAATACACTGCCAGCGGCTGAAAGGCTGACCTCGACTTATTTTGAAAACCAGCTCTGACATATAAGAGCACACACGTCTTCTGGCTGCGAGGGCAGGCTGAAGATCATTTGCATATAACAAGTTACATTAAATTGGGCTGCATTGTAACTATACATGTGATGTGCTATATTACCAACATAGCATGTGATTTAATGCTTATGTTATGTTGTTCTGTGGCCTTTAGCTAAAAGAAACTTTTTAATCTAAATTTGTGTGTGCCCGCCAAGCTTCATGCACCAAGCTATCTAATCACTGTGGGAATAGGTGTGCATTTTCCATGTGGTTTTGCATTACAAATAAGACAAGACTGCATATAAACATTTTCAGTTGCTTACGCTAAAACACTAGAGACTCTGCTGTGATTATATTATTACAATATATCCCATGAAATCCAAAACACTGGATTAAACTTGAAGTCCAAAGGTTCTCATTGATGCAGGCACGAGGTTTTTGAAATTGTTCAAATGTAAGACAAATACAAGGAAGAAAATGAATCAAAGTTTTTAATAGTTATTAATAATAAGCAGCCTTGTTTATTTATTTTTAATCATGAGCTGGACAATGTTTCATATGTTACTAAAACTGTAATCCAATCCATGCTTTCAGAAAGAAACTTGTTCGGGTTGTAAATACCCCAGCGATGTTGGTCATGCATTCAGCAGCCCTTCAGCACCATGGACAGCACGGTCTGCTCGGGAGGGCTGACTGCCAGCTCCCGGGGAGATCCTGGAGACTGTTTATTTTCACTCTGGCCGCTCCCAATTAATTTATCTCATCAACTCATCAATCAAAATTCGATCCATCCCAGTGTTTTGAGCCTAGCAGAGCATACACAGAAAACAGCTGGCCAGCTTCTAAGCTCTTGCAGGCATTTTACATTTAGGCAATATATTCATACTTAAAAATACGTTAAAAAAAAAAAGAAAGAAAAAGCAGTGGCGGTGAGCTAGCCTCCGAAAGGACACTTACCTGATGCTGCTTGCATCCAGCCACAGATCTTGTACACGGTGGATGTGCTGAGGAGGAAGAAGAGACTGAAGCAGCCGATGCAGGTGACGACCAGCATCATAGACATTCCAATGAAGAAGGAAGCGGCCTTGAACGCACCAGAGGGGATAGCGGAGAACTCAGTGAAGCTACCCTGGCAGGTCAGGTCTCTGGAGACTCCGTCTCCAATACAATAATGAAAAAGGCCGAAGTAGCCGACCTGCGGCGTATCCATGCCATCTCCAATCCAATAGGGCTGCGAGAAGATGGTCACGTTAACAATACCGAACAGAATAGTGAAGATGGCCCACAGAAGTCCGATCACACGGGAGTTGCGGACGTAATTGGTCTGGTACAGTTTCGCGGCTTCTGCTGACGGTAGCATTGATGCGGCGGATCCAGGTATCATTTTATGCAATCACGAAGACTAAATGAACGCTGCGATCTGTCCGAGAGCAAAGCGAGGGCTTAACATTTAGAATATAATCAGCTTCTTCTTGTTATGATTATTATTATTATTTAACCTAATCAACGCTTAAACAGCAGCGAGAAGAACGTGAGGAGCGATGCCTGTGCATCTGCAACACAGCAACATCTGTCAGGCGCGATCAACTCATGACGTCGCATAAAACCAGGCGGTGAACCAAGTGAGGAGCTGAAGCGGAGAGCCTGAACCCTGCCTGTGACCGACAGCTGAAAAGTCAAAGACTATAGTGGAACAAACGGTCTCTCACTGCGCTCGCTCCGTGTGGCCGTCGGACGTGCACATCGCTGCCGCACTTTTATAGCTCAGTACTGCCCTCGGAAAGCCTCCCGACATCTAAAGGCATGTATTCACATGGACCTCAGCTATAGCCTATAACATATGACGCGCACGTATCCTCGAAGAAACGGCTTCAGCCTGTAACGAGCAGCCCGTTATGTCTCCGAAGGTGGTCGCACATACATACATAAGGCCCTTATTCTGCTTAGGAATCAATGCAACCCGATCACAGTTACCATTCAGAAAACACGGCAGCCCCTCTCTGCGTCGTCAACGATAAACGTGTTGGTTATGACAGCATCGCGGGGCTGTCGGTGATGCTGGGACTCGGAGAGGGAGGGGCGCAGAGACGACGCAGAGGCAGTCCGTGCACATAGTGACACACACCTTCTGGATAACGCTGCGTCAACGGCCAGTGGACTGACGAAATATGAGTGCGACTTTAATGGTCTAAAAGTGGAAAGATTCAACGCGTATGAATGTATTTTTATTGCTGGATGATACTCCACCGCCATCCTCCCGACCTCCTGCTACCAGAGGCACCTGCCGTTTTGCAGGGGAGGGGCAAAGAAAGGAGAAAAACGACTAACACTCCTCGGTTTCATGACGTGTGCTGGTCTAATGCCGAGAGGTTATGTAACAGTTCATGAAACTGCAAACAGGGGGGTGATCAGCTTAATGCACAGTTTGTGTTTTGCTACTGAAAATGCAATAAAATTGCAAAGCCATGTTGACTTTCATGGATTAAATACTAAAAAAGGGGGGAAAATTGTTACAAGTCCCCCTTCTTGGGAACTAAGGGAACGATCAAATGATCAGGTGAAATAAACTTAGAGAGCACATTGCCATGATGGGTTTTTTTTAACGCCACCCTTTGTGTAGTTTCAGGGTAAGACAAAAAAACAACAACAACAACAACAACAACAACAACAACAACAACAACAACAAAACAAAGCAAGTAAGCAACTAAAACAATTCAAATATGCCCTGTGGAACTAAAATGAGCAGCAACATGCACAGCAAGCTATGTGTGTCATATATTGTTGGATACCTATAATAAGCCTGGCAGAATTATCAAATAAAGAGGTCAGCCTATGAAAAAAATCATCCCTGTGAGCCAAAACATGATCATTTTTTCTTTTCTTTTCTTTTCTTTTCTTTTCTTATGGTCAGCACAACAGGCCACACACCTATTCAGCAAACCAATCAACAACCAATCAGAAGAAAGCTGACCTGAAGGGAGGAAGCTGAAAGGAGTTTATTTTTAGACAGTGGATGAATTGATGGGCTACATCAAGGTCTAGTTTAAGGTTTATGAGGCTTACATTGAACTGTGAATTATGCAAAGCTACACTGTAAACCTGAACAAGTTAGCAGAGCTTCTTCAGGTTTTTTAAGCTGATGAACTTTAAAAGGTGAAGCTTATCCAGACTCCAATATTTTGACTATATTTGACATCCACCTTTTGACTACAATAACCTAAAATGCAACCCAAAACAACAAAGCAAAAAAGAAGGGGAAAAAAAAACAATTTAATAACTTTCAGGTTTAGGGTCAAATCGACCTCAGGAATCAAAACTTCCCAAATATGACTGCCACGGTATTTAAATAAATAAGTAAAATGAAATTATGCAAAAATAACTGTTGATCAGAGTGGATCAAAAATAATAAGTTGAACTATTTCAAATGGAGGAAAATGTTAGATGAGCATAAGCTATTTGAGCTAGTAGGCCTGTTTAAAAAAAAGGTTACATTACTTAATTTATTTAATTACTTTGAGTATTTGGGTTTACAGTGTACTCTGTTTAGGTCAAGTGTGACAAATATGCAGAAAATAAGAAACCAGGAAGAGGGCACTTTTTTTTTTACAGCACTCTAATGATAGAGTAAAAAATAACATGAATGCAGTGAAATTAAATTATGCAATTTTTTTTTATTTTTAAAAAAAAAAAAACAATGAATAAAATCTACCAGGTTCAAAAAATAAAAACAAACAAACAACAACTCAGACTAGTGTAGATATTCCATGTTATGATCTATGCATTTATGCCTCTGGTTTTTAGTAGAATTAAATACATTAGCACTTCTTTACCACTTTAACACAGCTATCATGAATGCATTTTAAGTCATTCTCCAATACAGGCTACATTCTGCATAGAAATCATGGTCATTTATGTTTTCTCTTGGGGGCTACTCTGCACATTGCTAAGGGATTAATGTTTAAAGGATTTACTGTTAAATGCAGAGTTGTTGAAAGCACAGACGGAACGCTGTGCATTCATCAGGCTGAGATGCTGCCTCATGACATTAGTGGTGTCACGTCCCGCTGATGTTTTATTCCTACAAAAAGGCAAAACACATAATTCAGCCACAACATAAAAATCTCTGACAGATGAAGTAAATAAAACTGATAGTCTTACATTATTATGATGATTGAGTGAAAAATCTTGGAATACATATAGATGTTGACTAAAACCACCTCCAGAAATATTGGTGCAGATCTCCTGTCCATACTCTGATGTGTTCAGTAGCACAAAGGGGATGTAGGTGGTTTTAATCTTGTAGCTAATCTGTGCATTTTCCACCTGTTGTGAAATGAACAGTGAGTATATGTGTTTTCATCTTCCATATCCCGTGGATGCATTAGCCTAACGCAGGCATCCTCTGAATGGATGCCAGAGAGATTTAAAAGCAATGATGGAAGAATGTTTTGTTAAGATTAAAATGCATTCTTGAAAGTTTTATTGAGAGATTTTTACATATATAAAACTGCATACAGCATAAACGGCTAAACTTCAGGTTTTGTTCTTTTTAGAAATTACACTTAAATTACACATTCACAGCAGCATAATGTCAGAGCATTGTGTAGTGAGGACTTAAAAGCAGGAAAGAGAAGCCAAAAGCACACTGCAGAGATTAAATCCAAAGCCCATCACAGAAACAACTTGGCTGAAGGAAAGAGGGGAACAAAACAGATGTCTGTTTTGTTCCCAAACAAAGGAACCAGGAAAGACTGGGCTATATGAGACCAGACACAGGGAACAAGCTGAAAACCAGCTCCCAGGTTGGATTTGGGGGACAGGCATCCTCTCTACCTCCTCTCGATCAGGCTTAAATCGTTCCCTCTTCATATCTAGTTATTTAGCACATGTAGTCATGGCTGGATCAGGTGGCCCTGAATCCTCACTTACACTGCAGCAGGGCACAACTTCTGGGGGCTTCCCATGATGCACTGTTTCTTCTTCACTCACCTTTTTCACACCTTTCTTCATTTAAAAAAATAGTTATTATTAATCTCAGGCTCTCTTCCACAGTATGTCTTTGTTCTGTCTTCTTCCCCTCACCCCCAACTGTTTTCTCTGTCATGCAAGACGTCTGCACCTACCTGAGCCTGGTTATGACGGAGGTTTCTTCCTGTTAAAAGGGAGTTTTTCCTTCCCACTGTCTCCAAAACACTTGCTCATAGAGGTCACCTGATTGTTGGGTTGTTTTTCTGTTTTCTCTATATTATTGTAGGGTATTCATCTTAAAATATAAAGTACCTTTGGGTAATCATTGTTGTGATTTGGTGTTACATAGATAAATCTGATATAAATTTGTAAAAAGTTGAACTGGACAGAGAGGAAGCAAAACTAAGACGGGACAACAGAAATAACGATGTTAGCATATGTAAATATTTAATTCTCAATCCTCGATGCATATTAACAGATGATCATTAAGCACAGGTGGACCAAGGCATACATAAGACAAAGGGAAGCACAAAGAAATATTAAGGAAACTAATGGCAGACATAAACCAGAAACCGAACTTAAAACTCAACACCAGGATATATAAATGAACACAGTAAGAGCATTTCACAGTTGCACAGTTGACATGAAATTGAAGGTTGAATTTGAACCTAAAGTCAAAAGTTGAAACACCAGCATGCTATTGCCCATCGTCCACTTTAGTTCCTGTACCACAGTCTTTTCCTTTTAAGATGATATAAAATACTGTACACCTGGTCTTGCCCAATAGTTTTCCAGGCTTTCTGCAGGTCTTCCAAAGTTGGACACTTGGAGATTTTCAGTAAACCACTTAACTTTGACCAATAAATGACTCAAGCAGAAAAAGGCACCTAACTCATCAGTTGAAGTTTTGTTGTATTGACACCAAAAAAAAAAAAAAAAACAAAAAAAAAAAAAAACTTAGCAAAGGTCCAGTACCTTTAGGAACTGCAGAAACACATAATTTATTCCCATTTCTTTGCCAACTGAATCTATGGAAAATGCCAAAAATAACACCGTCTGACAGACTTAAAATAATATTTATGCATCAACATTCTTCATGAGTGAAAAGACAAAAAATGAATTGTCTTAATACAACAACAACAAAAACTTTGTGCAGCAGATGAACAGTATCGGAAATTCAAGTCTGTAACATATAGTTGAAGCAGTTGGGCATCAAATCAGATTCAATTCAATTCAGTTCAATTCAAGTTTATTAATGTAGTGCCAAATGACAACAAAAGTTACTTCAAGTAGCTTGACCACGTAATGTCCAGACTACAATATTGTGGAGAAAACCACAATAAAAAAAAGAAAAGAACGTGACAAACAAAGACATGTTAAAGATTTAGAGCAACAAATTATTAAAGTTAGTTTGGAAATAATGATAGAAGAGGAAAAAGTCAAAATAATTATTGGCAGTTATTAAAGTAGTATTAAAAATGCTTACACAGTAACGAATTCCTTACTAAATGAGTTTAGAGGCTGAGAAAGTGCTTTGGCACCTTTATGGTGCTTACAGGGAGTGCAGAATTATTAGGCAAATGAGTATTTTGTCCACATCATCCTCTTCAAGCATGTTGTCTTACTCCAAGCTGTATAGCCTCGAAAGCCTACTACCAATTAAGTATATTAGGTGATGTGCATCTCTGTAATGAGAAGGGGTGTGGTCTAATGACATCAACACCCTATATCAGGTGTGCATAATTATTAGGCAACGTCCTTTCCTTTGGCAAAATGGGTCAAAAGAAGGACTTGACAGGCTCAGAAAAGTCAAAAATAGTGAGATATCTTGCAGAGGGATGCAGCAGTCTCAAAATTGCAAAGCTTCTGAAGCGTGATCATCGAACAATCAAGCGTTTCATTCAAAATAGTCAACAGGGTCGCAAGAAGCGTGTGGAAAAACCAAGGCACCAAATAACTGCCCATGAACTGAGAAAAGTCAAGCGTGCAGCTGCCAAGATGCCACTTGCCACCAGTTTGGCCATATTTCAGAGCTGCAACATCACTGGAGTGCCCAAAAGCACAAGGTGTGCAATACTCAGAGACATGGCCAAGGTAAGAAAGGCTGAAAGACGACCACCACTGAACAAGACACACAAGCTGAAACGTCAAGACTGGGCCAAGAAATATCTCAAGACTGGTTTTTCTAAGGTTTTATGGACTGATGAAATGAGAGTGAGTCTTGATGGGCAAGAAAGGGTATAAAAGAAGAAAAACTAATGACATGGCCTCCTTGTTCACCTGATCTGAACCCCATTGAGAACCTGTGGTCCATCATCAAATGTGAGATTTACAAGGAGGGAAAACAGTACACCTCTCTGAACAGTGTCTGGGAGGCTGTGGTTGCTGCTGCACGCAATGTTGATGGTGAACAGATCAAAACACTGACAGAATCCATGGATGGCAGGCTTTTGAGTGTCCTTGCAAAGAAAGGTGGCTATATTGGTCGCTGATTTGTTTTTGTTTTGTTTTTGAATGTCAGAAATGTATATTTGTGAATGTGGAGATGTTATATTGGTTTCACTGGTAAAAATAAATAATTGAAATGGGTATATATTTGTTTTTGTTAAGTTGCCTAATAATTATGCACAGTAATAGTCACCTACACACACAGATATCCCCCTAAAATAGCTAAAACTAAAAACAAACTAAAAACTACTTCCAAAAACATTCAGCTTTGATATTAATGAGTTTTTTGGGTTCATTGAGAACATGGTTGTTGTTCAATAATAAAATTATTCCTCAAAAATACAACTTGCCTAATAATTCTGCACTCCCTGTATTAAATCAGTCCTTATTTCCTACTGAGCACCAGTGTTGGTCAAGTTACTTGAAAAAAGTAATCCGTAACTAATTACTGATTACTCCCCCCAAAAAGTAATCCTGTTACTTTACTGATTAGTTGTTTTCAAAAGTAATTAATTACTTAGTTACTTAGTTAGTTTTTAAAAACACGATTTACAACCTGAAGAGGTGATAAAGCGATAGATCTTTCAGCCCAATTCTACTTTTTCTACATAATCCATCATACAAAATGTAATCAAATGGAAAAGTCTCTTTTTTTTTAACTTGTTTTATCAGTTTTAATCTTTTAACTTTATGCATCAAGCAAAAATTTAATTATATGCAACATTCTCTGACTTGAATAAATTAGTTTAACATTTAAACCTATTTTCTGTCATGGTCTCCGTGCCTGCCCGGTCGGCCCCACAAGGCTACAATTGCTGTTTCTGTTCTCTCCCTCTCTGCCTGGGTGGAGCTCACTGTGGGCTCCCGCCCTTGGCCCACACACACACATGACAACACTCACCCATCATCACCGGGAGCACTATTTGAGGCTGGAACACAGATCCTCTTGTTGCTGGATGATTGTACCCCCAACGTTAGTGTTCTCACAGCTCTTGTGCTTCATATTTGTGATTAGTTGGTGACCTGCCTTCTCGTCTGCCTCAGATCTTCCCCCCGGACCTGCGACCTCCCTGCTGCGGGAACGCGTGTGAGTGTGAGCGAAGAAGACGTGAGCGAGTTACCCTGTGATTCCCCCGGAGTTTTGGATCCCTTCACTGTACATATATTGCACTGGCACTGTAAATAAACTACACCTTGGAGATACCTTACCGCTCTGCGTTTGAATCCCTGTACCAGATCGTGACATTTTCTGCACATTCCAGCACATAAAATAAAATATTTTTTGTGTTTACACTCTTTCAAATAGATGCAAGTAAAACACAGCAGAAAATAAATAAAGTCAAAGACTCAGCGGTCCTGTCGCTCTATTTTCACCTGTAAAGCAGGACTGGGGGTAGGCGGAGGTTTACCCTGGTGCAGGTGTGCCGCGGTCAGTTGAAGAATCCGCGAGTTTCTCTGTGAGTTTCCCATTACTTCGTTGCGCACTCGGTGCTTGCTCGGAAGTTTAGGAGTTTTTTTTGCTGTAAAAAGTTTTCTTCCCACGCACGATGGATGCTAATGTTTTTTTCACTTTTTATGGAATCAAACTCAAAGTAAGGTCAGTACTTCCACACTTTAAACGCTGCACGCTCATACTCTCTCCCACAGATATATGATCCATTGTCGATCTGCACACAGCTGTTGTCACCAATGGCACACTTGCTTACGTCACTGTCATGAGACATTCTCGTAAAAAAATCATGGTTTTAGTAACGCAGTAAGGCAGCGTTCCTACGGGAAAGTAACGGTAATCTAATTACCGATTTTGCAATAGTAATCCCTTACTTTACTCGTTACTTGAAAAAAGTAATCAGATTACAGTAACGCGTATCTCTGCTGAGCACTACGGTTTATTTTAATGTTACAGGTCACCATCTGCTTTCATATAGGCTTGAACATCTCACCAGTTTTAACCCACACATTTGAATGCCTTATTGCACTTTTTAATAAAAAAGCAGTATTATAGTATAGTATTATGTCTTGCATACATGACATAGTATTTGCCAATTTTAACTGCCATTCTCTCATATTGTGTACAATTGACCGTGATTTGCCTAATTTTTATATTGCTTTGTAAGAAATGTTTACAATTTAAGTGTGCTGAGGATGGGAATTTGCAGCGTAGGTCAGCCCTGCTGTACCACTGAAGTTTCGAGCGGACTGGTTGGAGCAAAGCTTAGCTTGGAGTTATTTGCGCATATTATAATACTGTACAATATAATTTTTAGTAAACGTTTTTTAATTACGTAAAAAATATGCATTTACTATTTTTAATTGGCGTTTTCAGCTTTTTATCCATCTGCAGGGGCGCCACCCACAGTATGGAAACGACTGCATTTAGCTAACTTTTAGCAAGGGAGGGATAATCGCTTGTGCCACAGTGGAAATGTGTGTCCAAAATGTCTCCACAATGCAGGTAAGTGTTGTCAAGCCTGCACGACGTTTCAGAGTTTATATTAAAAAAAGAAAAACAAACATTTAAGCTAACTCAGCGAATGAAAACGTGTCAATCATGATTTTCATCAGCCGTGGAAAGAGCCTGTGAAGGTAAGTATCACAAGTTTGTTTCTTTTGCCTAATTAATGGATGCTGACAAGTGTTTCCACCACACCAGATTTAAGCCACAGCTGCTGGTTTTCAGAACAACCGAATTAAGAGTTGGCCGGACGTTTTAGAGCAAGAAAAACACATGTATTAGTTAATTACCTGGTACCCTTATGTATGTATTTATTGTTTCGCATGTTAGTCTGCTGACAAAAATAATAATAATTTAAAAAAAAAAACACAAAAGACTGTTTTCTTTTAGTGCTATTTCTGACAGTTTGATAGAAAAAGTCTCTTATGCTGGAGTACATGAACACAGTTTTAAACAAATCACATTAAGCTAGCCCTTTATCGCAGCAATTATTTTGATATTTGAAGTTGTAAACACAGGTGTCTAACGAGACAAATCTTTAATTTATAGGCAAGGAGGCACACAGTGGTGTTAACAATGAAGTGGGAGCAGACGAATCATGAGAATTTAAACAATTCACGAAACAGGGAACAAAATAAAAATCTGGAAAGCTTTACTGGAGAAAAGCAAAAGGCAGTGATTGGCTAATAGGAGACAGATGTGGAAGGCCACGCAGGTGAGACTAATCGGGGTGGGGGCATATAATCACAAAAGAGGGGTAAGATTAACAGGGCTGTGGAAGAGTTATAAAGTAAATCAGTCTCCCTCCGCTCCTGTGCTCTCTTCATCTGGCTCTGCTGTTTTAAGAACCTCTGTCATCAGGCTCCCCTTGGAAGCTTCCTTCAGAGTGTCATGTTTTTTTTTTTTTGTTTTTTTGTTTTTTTTTTAAACGAACTGCTGAAAAACAATTACACCGTTTCTGACGTGTCTCTCCGTTTGTGATGAAAGTATTTTTTTTCACAGCTTTGTAGAAAGAATAGCCAAACATAGTGCTTTCCTACTGTTTCTAAATCTGACCATTATTTTTTAAATTACATTCCGAGGTAAAAATGTGTTGGGTTTTAGATTTAATATATTTATTTGAATATAAATATACTAAAATGTTCTAAAGAGATTTTCAAACATTTTTTAAGATCTTTAATCAGCTGCAGCTTGATGCAATACTTCTTCTCACCACCAGGGATCAGTATAGCCTAGCATTAGATAGCTGCACACGGTAGACTCAGAGATTGCAGATATACATTATTGCCAGAGCTCAAATACAGAATAACTAATGTGCAAAACTGTTTGTGTGACAAGCTTTATGAAGCTCTCTCTAGAAGATGATTTATGATGTCACTAATCTCTTGTAATCTATCATCTGCTCTGTGTGAGAGTTGTGGCTCAGATAGAAAGGTCGTGCCCTTCGTGCTCTGTGCCTTCTGGGCCATGGCGCTTCTTTAAGCCTGGTGCGCTGCAGAACAATATCGGAATAAAGAAATTATTTGGTACCAGACTTGACTTTCCTTTCCATTGCATAATGATAATCTGCAACACAGAGCAGTTAATAGTACTGTAGCAACATGCAGGGTGTTGACATCACAATTAACATGATTTTGGACACGTGGTGCAAAGCAAACATGCAATTTCGGATGCTCGCAGGGTCAGAATTGTCTGGTATTGAGAAAAGTCAAGCTACTCACAAGGCTTCCGCAGTTAAATTAGATTACTTTAGATGAAAAATGAAAGTGGGCTGAGACAAGGTAGAGAAAGGAAAGGATGCAAAGTGTGTTATGACTGTGAATCGGTCAGTGTTGGCTTGGAAATCGGGGAGAACTTAGAGGCAAGGCTGGGAACAGTGCCTGTGGGAGTTGAAGAGAAAGAATGGTTGGTGGAGGATAAGAGAGATCTGCATCCAATTTTAGGATGAAAGATAGGCTTGTGTGTGTGTGTGTCTGTGTTTGCATGTTTGAGAGAGTGAGTGAATGCCAAAAAGAGAGAGCCTGGGCATGCTGAGATAAGCACTGGTCGTTGGGCGGTTGTTGTTTTCAGGGCATATGAGCACATTATGGTTATGTTTAATTGTTGTGTAGTGATACGGGGCTGCAAACAGCTCTTTCTGAAATGTCGACCCACAATGGCGCCATTCTCGATAAGAGTCTTCCCGTGTCTCAGTCTCTCTCTCCCTCCATCTGCTGCTTCTCCTCTGCATCCCACAAGCTCTTTTTTTTCTCCAGGAATTGAGTTTGTTTTTTCTGATGTTGTTTACTTGTTATTTTTAAGCGTAGTCACAAATGTTTATCTTATCATCTTTATTCTGGGAATAGTACATGTTCATGATCTCTTGCGGCGGTGCTGCAGTCACTGCTGACAGGTCCACTTCATTGCGTAAATCCTGTGCTGAGACTATTTTGGACAGTATTCCAGTGCTCTTGTTTTGCTGTGAGCAGGCACAAAACACTCAAAGTCATTTGCTCTGAATTGGATGTGCTGTGCTGAGCCAAAAAAAACAAAGCAAATTGTCCTGCTTGTTGTCCTGACCTGTTGCACCATCTCTGGTGTGGGTTCTTCCAACTGTGGGTTCTTCCACTGGAAACTGCTGTTTGGTCTCTGATTTGGTCAGTCTGAGACAGAGTTAGCTGAGCTCGAAGGGAATATATATATATATATATATATATATATATATATATGAATGAGATGGACCGATCCGATATTACGTATCGGTATCGGTCCGATACTGACCTAAATTACTGGATCGGATATCGGAGAAAAATAAAAAATGTAATCCGATCCATTAAATATCACGAAAGCACCTCACAAAACTTGCAACACGCCGTAACTCACCTCAGAACGTTAGCACGTCGGAGCAGTATGCATCACGTGATAGAGCGGCTGTGGCATGCGGGACCTGTGGTGGTCTGGATAGCATGTGGAGCTTCGCTAGCAACCCGGCATTTCATCTCCGACAAAGTTATCCCGAGAGAAGTAAAGCAAGTTTGTAAGTCCATCTCTGAATGTTTGTAAAGCATTCCTGCGTTAAGCTTAACGAGCGACTGCCTCTCCTGCTGCTACTTCGATCATGAAACTGCTTAACGATCAGCTGATCGGCTTTTCTGTCGCGATTCCGTGTCTCTAGTTTGCTTTTGGCCCACTTTGCACCAGAAAGAGGAAACCAGCGGCTGAACAACAGCAGCACGTTTAAGCTTGATCAGCTGTTGTTAGAATGTATTTAATATTAGTTTCTACTCGAGGATCTTTTTCTACGTAGCTGACGCTGGTAACTGTGCAGGGGCGGATCTAGCAAAGTTTAGCCAGGGGGGCCGATAGGGCATTAACAGGGAAAAGGGGGCACAAAGACATACTTTTCTTTCTTATTCTCATTTAAAATGTCTAGCTTTTAATAAATAATTATCTGACACCCAAAGTTTTAATTTGATGTAAAATGAATAGAAGTCAATTACTGTATATAGTGACTATTAAGTCTAATATATATACCCTAGTAAGCTATAGTACTTTTTCCTTTGGGAAGGTACCATCTGTGCAGTCTGCAATTTTGTTGAAGAAAGATGTTGAATCTATTTAATATTTCTTGAAAAATAATTGATTTCTGTGCATTTTTTTTCACACTGCATCAAATTAAGGTTGATTACGTCGATTAAGCATCATGAGGTGGAGCGTGAGGGGTGGTTCCCTATTTTTTATTTATTTATTTTTGTTGTTGCTGGGAGTTGGAACCCTATTAGTTAGGTTGCTTAATATTTATGCTAAGTACTCTTTAAAATACCAGAATAGGGAGGATGGTGTAGGTTTAAGTTTATTAGATTGATCAGTATTGCTGAACTATGAAATATTTTTTTTTGCATACAGGTATAACAGAATAGCTTTAGTGTAGTTGTTTTTTTTAAACTTGAGTATGAACTTATACAAAATGCAGCAAGATATTTAAAAAACAGTTTTGTTGATTAAAAAACACTATATCGGATTCATATCGGTATCGGCAGATATCCAAATTTATGATATCGGTATCGGACATAAAAAAGTGGTATCGTGCCATCTCTCTCTCTCTATATATATATATATATATACACCCAGCACGCCCCTGCGGGCGGTTTATCCTTCAAGCTCGGGTCCTCTACCAGAGGCCTGGGAGCTTGAGGGTCCTGCGCAGTATCTTAGCTGTTCCCAGGACTGCGCTCTTCTGGACAGAGATCTCCGATGTTGTTCCCGGGATCTGCTGGAGCCACTCGCCTAGCTTGGGAGTCACCGCACCTAGTGCGCCGATTACCACGGGGACCACCGTTACCTTCACCCTCCACATCCTCTCGAGCTCTTCTCTGAGCCCTTGGTATTTCTCCAGCTTCTCGTGTTCCTTCTTCCTGATATTGCTGTCATTCGGAACCGCTACATCGATCACTACGGCCGTCTTCTTCTGTTTGTCTACCACCACTATGTCCGGTTGGTTAGCCACCACCATTTTGTCCGTCTGTATCTGGAAGTCCCACAGAATCTTAGCTCGGTCATTCTCCACCACCCTTGGGGGCATCTCCCATTTTGACCTCGGGACTTCCAGGTTATACTCGGCACAGATGTTCCTGTACACTATGCCGGCCACTTGGTTATGGCGTTCCATGTATGCCTTGCCTGCTAGCATCTTGCACCCTGCTGTTATGTGCTGGATTGTCTCTGGGGCATCTTTACACAGCCTGCACCTGGGGTCTTGCCTGGTGTGATAGACCCCAGCCTCTATGGATCTTGTGCTCAGAGCTTGTTCCTGTGCTGCCATGATTAGTGCCTCTGTGCTGTCTTTCAGTCCAGCTTTGTCCAGCCACTGGTAGGATTTCTGGATATCAGCCACCTCCTCTATCTGCCGGTGGTACATACCGTGCAGGGGCCTGTCCTTCCATGATGGTTCCTCGTCTCCCTCCTCTTTCTTGGGTTTCTGCTGCCTGAGGTATTCACTGAGCACTCGGTCAGTTGGGGCCATCTTCCCAATGTATTCTTGGATGTTCGTTGTCTCATCCTGGACTGCGGTGCTGACACTCACCAGTCCCCGGCCCCCTTCCTTCCGCTTAGCGTACAGCCTCAGGGTGCTGGACTTGGGGTGAAACCCTCCATGCATGGTAAGGAGCTTTCTTGTCTTTATGTCAGTGGCTTCTATCTCCTCCTTTGGCCAGCCTATTACCCCAGCAGGGTACCTGATCACGGGTAGGGCGTACGTGTTGATGGCCCGGATCTTGTTCTTACCATTCAGCTGACTCCTCAGGACTTGCCTGACCCTCTGCAGGTACTTGGTGGTTGCAGCTTTTCTAGCGGCCTCTTCATGGTTCCCATTCGCCTGCGGGATCCCCAAGTACTTGTAACTGTCCTCTATGTCTGCAATGTTGCCTTCTGGTAGTTCAATCCCCTCAGTTCTGACTACCTTCCCTCTCTTTGTTACCATCCGGCTACACTTCTCCAGTCCGAACGACATTCCAATGTCATTGCTGTATGGCCTGGTAGTGTGGATCAGTGAATCGATGTCTCGTTCACTCTTGGCATACAGCTTGATGTCATCCATGTACAGGAGGTGGCTGACAACTGCTCCGTTCCGTAGTCGGTATCCGTAGCCAGTCTTGTTAATGATCTCACTGAGGGGGTTCAGGCCTATGCAGAACAGCAGTGGGGACAGAGCATCTCCTTGGTAGATCCCGCACTTGATGGTGACTTGTGCTATGGGCTTGGAGTTGGCCTCTAGTGTTGTACGCCACATCCCCATTGAGTTCCTGATGAAGGCTCTTAGGGTCCCATTGATCTTGTACAATTCTAGGCATTCCAGTATCCAGCTGTGGGGCATTGAGTCATAGGCCTTCTTGTAATCAATCCAGGCAGTGCACAGGTTGGTCAGTCTGGTCTTGCAGTCTCGGCTGATTGTTCTGTCTACCAGTAGCTGGTGTTTTGCGCCTCTGGTATTCTTGCCAATTCCTTTCTGTGTCCCGCTCATGTATTGACCCATGTGCCTGTTCATCTTAGCCGATATGATGCCTGACAGGAGCTTCCATGTAGTACTGAGGCAGGTTATTGGTCGGTAGTTGGAGGGGACCGGTCCCTTCTTGGGGTCCTTGGGGATCAGGACCGTCCGGCCTTCAGTTAGCCATTCCGGGTGTCTCTCGTTAACTAGCAGCTGGTTCATTTGTGCTGCCAGACGCTCGTGGAGTGCAGTCAGCTTCTTCAGCCAGTAGGCGTGAACCATGTCGGGCCCTGGTGCTGTCCAACTCTTCATACTGGAGACCCTTTCTTGGATATCTGCCACTGTGATGGTTACTGGACCCTGTTCAGGGAGGTCGCTGTGGTCTGCCCTCAGATCCTCTAGCCACTGAGCATTGCCGTTATGGGTTGCATCCTTCTCCCATATGCTCTTCCAGTATTGCTCCGTCTCCAGCCTTGGTGGTGCTGTTCTCTTATTGTTCCCTTGCCACTGAGAGTACACCTTTGCTGGTTCTGTGGAGAACAGCTGGTTTATTCTCCTGCCTTCTATCTCTCTGGTGTACCTCCTCAAGCGGCTGGCCAAGGCTGTGAGTCTTTGCTTGGCAGTTTCCAAGGCCTCAGGTATGGACAGCTTGCTGTATTTCTTAGGCACCTTATTTGTCTTACCTTTCTGCAACTCCGTTAGTTGGCTAACCTCCCTCCGTGCTACTTTGATCTTGCCCTCTAGCCTCCTTCTCCATGGAGGGTACTGCCCCTTGTCGCTGTTCAACTTGTAGCCAAGCATCTCACTGATCACTGCTGCCGTATTGTAGATCAGCTTGTTAGTGTCGGTAATCGTGGTTGTAGGTATTGCCCGTAGTGCTGCATTAACATCATCTAGCAGACCTTCGGAGGGTACTTCACGTAATCTTGGTAACCGGCTACGGGGGATCCAGGTTTCAAGCTTGGCCATGATCCTATTTTTCAGGTCAGTTCCTCTCGCACTCAACGATCCTTCTCCTATCGCACTTGGGGCTATGTACCCAATCTCGGGTGGGGGTGATGATATCGCCCCCCTGACCTGGCGTCCTGACTCCTCCTTGACGTAGCATTTGTGTTGTACCTCGTCAATCTCTAGCTGTGAGAGCAGTCCCTTCTTTCGAATGTTGGAACACTGAGCTACTAGTTGTTTCGCCGTCATTGTGGATGTTGGGTATCGAAGAATCCATAGGTCCCTCATCCTATTCATGTAGCCCCTTCCACCGGGGTTACTTGCGTAGTAGCATTCCAACAACGCCCTGTTTTCGTCTCTTGCCCACCGATGCCTTCTTGTTATATATATATATATATATATATATATATATATATATATATATATATATATATATATATATATATATATATATATATATATATATATGGTTAGACGTTAGACTACACGCCTTTGGAACAGAGGATCGCAAGTTTGATTCCTGCCTGGGGAGTCTGTATCCAGTAACGGTCCTAAGGCTAGACCCCCTATGCTAAGCAAGCCTACCGCAGACATGAGCGAGACAGATAAATATGAAGACATGCCGGCTCGGACGTCGCCTGGATCAACAAGGTCCGCGTCAGGTGTTGAGGAACCAGGGCACCCTGACGAAAAGTGGGCTACTGGAACAAGAAGGCATCGGTGGGCAAGGGACGAAAACAGGGCGCTGTTGGAATGCTACTACGCAAGTAACCCCGGCGGAAGGGGCTACATGAATAGGATGAGGGACCTATGGATTCTTCGATACCCAACATCCACAATGACGGCGAAACAACTAGTAGCTCAGTGTTCCAACATTCGAAAGAAGGGACTGCTCTCACAGCTAGAGATTGACGAGGTACAACACAAATGCTACGGCAAGGAGGAGTCAGGACGCCAGGTCAGGGGGGAGATATCATCACCCCCACCCGAGATTGGGTACATAGCCCCAAGTGCGATAGGAGAAGGATCGTTGAGTGCGAGAGGAACTGACCTGAAAAATAGGATCATGGCCAAGCTTGAAACCTGGATCCCCGTAGCTGGTTACCAAGATTACGTGAAGTACCCTCAGAAGGTCTGCTAGATGATGTTAATGCAGCACTACGGGCAATACCTACAACCACAATTACAGACACTAACAAGCTGATCTACAATACGGCAGCAGTGATCAGTGAGATGCTTGGCTACAAGTTGAACAGCGACAAGGGGCAGTACCCTCCATGGAGAAGGAGGCTAGAGGGCAAGATCAAAGTAGCACGGAGGGAGGTTAGCCAACTAACGGAGGTGCAGAAAGGTGCGACAAATAAGGTGCCTAAGAAATACAGCAAGCTGTCCATACCTGAGGCCTTGGAAACTGCCAAGCAAAGACTCACAGCCTTGGCCAGCCGCTTGAGGAGGTACACCAGAGAGATCGAAGGCAGGAGAATAAACCAGCTGTTCTCCACAGAACCAGCAAAGGTGTACTCTCAGTGGCAAGGGAACAATAAGAGAACAGCACCACCCAGGCTGGAGACGGAGCAATACTGGAAGAGCATATGGGAGAAGGACGCAACCCATAACGGCAATGCTCAGTGGCTAGAGGATCTGAGGGCAGACCACAGCGACCTCCCTGAACAGGGTCCAGTAACCATCACAGTGGCAGATATCCAAGAAAGGGTCTCCAGTATGAAGAATTGGACAGCACCAGGGCCCGACATGGTTCACGCCTACTGGCTGAAGAAGCTGACTGCACTCCACGAGCGTCTGGCAGCACAAATGAACCAGCTGCTAGTTAACGAGAGACACCCGGAATGGCTAACCGAAGGCCGGACGGTCCTGATCCCCAAGGACCCCAAGAAGGGACCGGTCCCCTCCAACTACCGACCAATAACCTGCCTCAGTACTACATGGAAGCTCCTGTCAGGCATCATATCGGCTAAGATGAACAGGCACATGGGTCAATACATGAGCGGGACACAGAAAGGAATTGGCAAGAATACCAGAGGCGCAAAACACCAGCTACTGGTAGACAGAACAATCAGCCGAGACTGCAAGACCAGACTGACCAACCTGTGCACTGCCTGGATTGATTACAAGAAGGCCTATGACTCAATGCCCCACAGCTGGATACTGGAATGCCTAGAATTGTACAAGATCAATGGGACCCTAAGAGCCTTCATCAGGAACTCAATGGGGATGTGGCGTACAACACTAGAGGCCAACTCCAAGCCCATAGCACAAGTCACCATCAAGTGCGGGATCTACCAAGGAGATGCTCTGTCCCCACTGCTGTTCTGCATAGGCCTGAACCCCCTCAGTGAGATCATTAACAAGACTGGCTACGGATACTGGCTACGGATACCGACTACGGAACGGAGCAGTTGTCAGCCACCTCCTGTACATGGATGACATCAAGCTGTATGCCAAGAGTGAACGAGACATCGATTCACTGATCCACACTACCAGGCCATACAGCAATGACATTGGAATGTCGTTCGGACTGGAGAAGTGTAGTCGGATGGTATCAAAGAGAGGGAAGGTAGTCAGAACTGAGGGGATTGAACTACCAGAAGGCAACATTGCAGACATAGAGGACAGTTACAAGTACCTGGGGATCCCGCAGGCAAATGGGAACCATGAAGAGGCCGCTAGAAAGGCTGCAACCACCAAGTACCTGCAGAGGGTCAGGCAAGTCCTGAGGAGTCAGCTGAATGGTAAGAACAAGATCCGGGCCATCAACACATACGCCCTGCCCGTGATCAGGTACCCTGCTGGGGTAATAGGCTGGCCAAAGGAGGAGATAGAAGCCACTGACATAAAGACAAGAAAGCTCCTTACCATGCATGGAGGGTTTCACCCCAAGTCCAGCACCCTGAGGCTGTACGCTAAGCGGAAGGAAGGGGGCCGGGGACTGGTGAGTGTCAGCACCACAGTCCAGGATGAATACATTGGGAAGATGGCCCCAACTGACCGAGTGCTCAGTGAATACCTCAGGCAGCAGAAACCCAAGAAAGAGGAGAGAGACGAGGAACCATCATGGAAGGACAGGCCCCTGCACGGTATGTACCACCGGCAGATAGAGGAGGTGGCTGATATCCAGAAATCCTACCAGTGGCTGGACAAAGCTGGACTGAAAGACAGCACAGAGGCACTAATCATGGCAGCACAAGAACAAGCTCTGAGCACAAGATCCATAGAGGCTGGGGTCTATCACACCAGGCAAGACCCCAGGTGCAGGCTGTGTAAAGATGCCCCAGAGACAATCCAGCACATAACAGCAGGGTGCAAGATGCTAGCAGGCAAGGCATACATGGAAAGCTATAACCAAGTGGCCGGCATAGTGTACAGGAACATCTGTGCCGAGTATAACCTGGAAGTCCCGAGGTCAAAATGGGAGATGCCCCCAAGGGTGGTGGAGAATGACCGAGCTAAGATCCTGTGGGACTTCCAGATACAGACGGACAAAATGGTGGTGGCTAACCAACCGGACATAGTGGTGGTAGAAAAACAGAAGAAGACGGCCGTAGTGATCGATGTAGCGGTTCCGAATGACAGCAATATCAGGAAGAAGGAACACGAGAAGCTGGAGAAATACCAAGGGCTCAGAGAAGAGCTCGAGAGGATGTGGAGGGTGAAGGTAACGGTGGTCCCCGTGGTAATCGGAGCACTAGGTGCGGTGACTCCCAAGCTAGGCGAGTGGCTCCAGCAGATCCCGGGAACAACATCGGAGATCTCTGTCCAGAAGAGCGCAGTCCTGGGAACAGCTAAGATACTGCGCAGGACCCTCAAGCTCCCAGGCCTCTGGTAGAGGACCCGAGCTTGAAGGATAAACCGCCCGCAGGGGCGTGCTGGGTGTTATATATATAGCTGTTTTATGGGCAGAATCATGTTTTTTCTATCCAGGTATGCATTGCCAGTGTGTTTGGGATAATTGTCACGTTAGAACATGAATCTTTTGCCAATCAGACACTTTCCAGATGGTACTGCATGCTGAATCAAAAATCTGATGGTACTTTACTGCACTCCATCAATTTTGACAAGATTCCCAACACCACCGACTTAAATGTAGCCCCAAACCATGACACATGACCGTGTTTTACAAATAGTTGTAGACACTCGCTGTTGTGCCTTTCTCCTCATCTCCTACATACATGTTAATTTGGCCAAAAATGTAAAATTTGGATTCTTCGCTCTATTAGTCCTCTTGCCACTGATTTTCAGTTTAGTTCGTGCGTAATTTGTCAGATCTCAGACTTTTCCCCTGTTTTTCTTCCTTAAGAATAGCTTCTTGACAGCCACCCTTTGCACTGAGACCATTTCTGATAAGAGTTTGACAAACAGAAGATGGATCAGCTGAAAGGCCAGATGCATTTTTCAGATCCCGTTACCTATTTCTTAAAGAGGTACTGTTCATCTGTTGTAGATATTTTTTTTTATTCCTGCTATTTTATTTGTCCTCCACATGTCCATTTTCCTCAGATTTTTTTGAGGACACACTGCACAGTCTATTGTTTTTGGCTAATAGCTCTTTGTGATTCAACTTTTTGGTGTATAAACACTGTTTTATGCCTGTCAAATTGTGTTTTCTTTGGCATTTTTTGTAGATTTAAGAAAAGGGAAAGTTGTCGCATCCTGTATGTGTAGACACAACATCAGTTCATCCCCAGAGTAAATTTTTTTGTTTAATGCTCGAATGATTCATAGGTCAGTGTTGTGTGGCTTTCCAACAAACAAAAAAATTCCTTTGGAAACTGAAACTGGGTGAAAAAGCAGCCGGTGTCCAAAGAAAAAGACCTTCAGAAACCATTGCTCAAGACCACTTTAAAAATGACAGGAAACTCTGGCTACTGGGAAGAAAAATAACAAGAAAGAAATGGTGGCCCGAAGATTTTTTTTACTTTACATAAAAACACATATCTTAAAAAATTGCTTTTATCTACTTTGTGAGACAAAATATCATTAATGTTCAGCAAATCAGTTTTCTTTGTGTTTTAATTTTCTTTCTGTCCACTCAACATAAAAATAAATGTAAAAAATAGCTGGTTTGGTTTCTGAGAAAAGTTTCCAGACTTTTCGAACTCTCAGCTGAAAGTCTATTGTAGAGGTGACCCCCACTGTGTCACACAAACACTCCCTCACAGACTGTTTACCATCACAATGCTGACACTGGCACTTTCCCTCGCTGTCAGCAGGACTCATAGTTATGTATTTTTATTGTAATTACATGGCAGTGTTTTTATATTTCCAAAATGCCCTTGTTTTCCCCCACTGGCTCTTTTCATCCACGACCGCAGATCAAACTGAGCTACTGCCAACACTTTGCTTCCCCGAGCCGCTGAGAAAAAAACAAAAAACACCAGTAAACAAAAGATAAAACACCGAAATGAAAGCTGGCGAGGGAGTAACATCAACACAATGAGAGGGACTGTTGGTAGGAGAGGGGGGGGGGGGGGGGTGCTGTCTAATTCTGGCTGGTGTTGGAATTTTATGATTATAGACGAGGAACGCGTGTGAGAGCGTGTGCATCTGCTATGTTGTCAGATATGCATGAATTTTATATATAAAGTTCTGACTTTACTTGGAATTAATTTACTTTGTGATGACAGACGTGGTAGGGAAAATGAAAAGCAATGACAGGTGTACTCTGGTGTTGTTGGTTTCATCTTTTCTGTTGGACTTGTTGACAGTTATAAGATGTGGCCTGGTTGTACTTTACGGGTTAAATATGTTCGTACCATTCTTCGCTGCCTCGTGTGATGAGGGAGTCTGCCTTCCAAGACGCTGTCTCCCTCTGATTAAAATGTTTACACTGGTCTCATTAGACTGATAACACTCTGTGCCATACTAATGAGTCTCGCAACATCGGTGTGTGTGTTTGTGTGCTCATGATTGTGCAGTTTGCTTTTGTATGTGCGGGAAAAAAATCTATTTTTGCACTTTTAAATTAAAATTGATTTGAGTTTCATGAATTAGGGTAAGATTGATATAGAAGAGGTGTTATCAGTGTTGTTACCTCTTAACTGATTGCGGTTGATCAGAGTAAACGTGACGTGTACAACGATGGGTGTTTGTATGGGAAATTTAATTGCTCAACCCTTAGGACACTGTTGCCATTTACTATAGGTTTAGCATCTTCCATAGTACCACAGACATCAGCACATAATTAACAGGAAAATAGTGCATGTTATTCAGTATCTCCAAACTCCAATTCTCTGGATTCCTTCAAAAACAACAGAGTGTATGTCATGTAATGTACCACTAGATGGCATCCCGAGAGAAGCCTTTGTAATCTCAGCGTCACTGTTTTGTTTGTAGTGTAGGCTACAAGAGGGATGTTATAAAATAGCGCTCATCTCCATAGGCGTATTTTTTATTTGTTCTTAAAACTGCTCGATTTGCTGTAGGCCTTTTCTGCCACTTTAATATATGATTGTAATATTGCCTTTATGTTCCTTTGCGTCTAGTGCAGCATTTTTTTGGATCTATCAAAGCACAAACACTTGGGAGTTTTTTTTTGTTTGTTATTTGCTTGCATTATTATAATGAGAAGTCTTTTGCACAGATTTTGGCAGTTCAAACGTCTACATCTCCATCTGGAGAGTTAAGTGATAGAGATGAAGGAACTTGGCATTTTCACAGTAGATGTTTGCTGTTATTGACTGTTAAAGAAAAAGAAGGAAGCGATTCTATTTTTTTAACTAAAAGTTTTGTTTTCTGTGATTATCTGCGCTTCCAGAGACGGACAATTTTGCGAAACAACTGCTGTTTATCAGCTCTCTACATTTGCGTGGAGGGGCTCCATCTACTCTAACCAACGAGGCTCTGACAATTATTGCATTTGGCTTTCAGGATTGTAATAAAGCGGGATTTTTAATGTTTTTCTGTGATATACAAGCCCTTGAATGGAGGTTTCTTTATAGTGATAAATACAGCATTCTCTGTGGCGAGGTGAGATGATGAGAACTCTGCGTATTTCTCTATATGTGTGTGTACATATGTGTGTTTTTAATGTTGCACACCTGCTGCATGACTGATTAAGAGACAAGCAGTGGGAGCAGTCAGCTGTATGTACCTATGGATAAAGGCTGCATGTGGAACAAGAAGGTTTCATCACACCAGGTCAGATCACCTTGCACATACTTAGACAGTCCCCTTTCCTATTCCTGTCTATAAACTGCAGGTCAGCAGCTTCTTTTTCCTCTCAATCTGTCTCTATCCTTTCTGCTAGTTACTTACATACATCATTCCCATCATACCTCTCGCTCTCTCTTCCCTTCAGCTCAATCGCACCGTACTGGCTCTCTTTTCTTAGCAAACCTTTCTCTCATCCATTATTGAGACTTGTTTTTTTTCCTTGGGTCTCAGAATAAAGAAGGGGAGCAGATCTTTTGAATTTTTAATGCCCGGTATAAAAAATGTATCATCTGAGCGATACGAACTGGTAAACTTTTAGCAGGACACAACACGCCAAGTCACGAGATGACGCTAGACCGAAGAAGAAAATCATGGAGTGAAATCCCGTTTTCAACAGAAATCGCAAAAAAATCCCCCGAAAAAATCTTTCGACAGTTAAATGGGAGTCCACTCAAGAAGAAACAGCTAGTGACTGTGACTGTGGATGTCACCTTTGAGGAAAGGGGGCAACTTGTAGTGAAGCCGGGTGAAATAACTCCTAGTGACGCAAAGTGGGTGCGTCCTGAGTTAAATTTGTCCCAACTTCAATGTAGGGGATTGGAGTGACTAACAAGACACTGCAATGGGATGCTGTTGTTTGACACATTATGGGGTGCTAAATACATTTCAGAGTTACCTACACAATCAGAACCGGAAATTTACATTCCGACTGTTGGATTAATATTTATCAGCAAATTTCAACCATGTC
Source organism: Rhamphochromis sp. 'chilingali' (assembly GCF_963969265.1). Lineage (NCBI taxonomy): Eukaryota > Metazoa > Chordata > Actinopteri > Cichliformes > Cichlidae > Rhamphochromis > Rhamphochromis sp. 'chilingali'. The sequence goes on along the minus strand of NC_137930.1, from coordinate 54,016,221 downwards.
CATGCTAGGTGGGAAAAATTTTATTCAACCCCCACATTTAGATATATTTTTTTCTGTGGAGCTCTGAAAAACAGAGCTTTTTGTCTTTGCATGCAGTGCAAATTGTGTCCTTCCTTTGGATTCATTAGGTTATTTAATGAAACACTAAAACCTGGTATTTGATCTGTAGAAAAACAGTTTTACTATGTCTCTAAAAGGCATTTTCTACCACCAGAAAGCTCTCCAAGTGGCAGAAAAGAAACATGGCAAACTTCAGATTGTCACACTTAGTGGAACAGGTCTGTCATCAACATACTCTTAAGTAGAGATATCTGTGTAAACCTAAAGGCACAGGATGTCATTTCCACAGCTGGAAGTGTGTCTATCAGTTTGATGTTTATATTTGCGTCCATAAAACATCTTAAGCCTGGATTATCGTCTGTTGGACAGCTGCAGACCTGCTGTAGTCACTGCAGTGAGGTCACAAAAACTAGGCAGGCATGTGGACAGCTGGAGTTCAAAAAGTCTGGGAACGTCTTCTGATGAAATTTACCTTACTGGGATCCAAGCGGGCCCTCGTGTTCTGGCGTTAGAATGTGTTGTACCATGTTTCTCTCCTGTCGTCACTCCCAGCACCCACTCTCACCTCTTCTCTCACCAAATCAAATATCAACCAAGTCGAGTTCAGCTCTATGAAATGGCGACAGTCTTTGTTAAGAGACACACATACCTGCGACTGAGTAACTCATACAAGTTCATGCCTTGCTGGTTGGCTCCAGGAAGACAGGAAAGCGAGAGGAGAGTGGGAGTAAGTATGATTAGGAAAAACAATTGAACAATCATGGGATTATATATGTTAAGGTGTTGTCCTGCTTGCACTCCATCTTGGCTGTTTGCTACTAACAACTAGAGAAGTGGATTTATGGTTTGGCAAAATGCAGAAAATCCTGAACATATTTTCATGATGTCTGCATGCGGTGCATCACTCATTGCAGTTTGACAGCCAATAGACAAGCAACCCGAGGCAAAGAAAAGAGAGCATGTAATGCATTCTATAGCTGCAGCACAGCGAGCTTAGTGAAAGATATATGTTGCCAGTGTGGAACCAGTTGGGTAAACTGCTCTCATTTGGTTATCCAGATCATAAATTTGAGTCCATGGATGAAGCGTCAGTGTGTCCTCCTCCATCCTTTTCCATACATATGTACATTGGAAAGCTCAAGGTGGGGGAAGAAGCACAAATAGGCCTACAGCCTGAGGGAGGGTCATATATTCTCACCATGGAGCCTGGAGCATGTCATCTATATTTATGCTCTCATTGAGCTTATTGTGTTTACAGATTGGCCACATCTTTTTGTTGTTTATAAATCCACCCTGGGCAAATTGATGTAATATACATTACTGTAATCTCAAATGTGAAGTTAATGCCTTACGCGTGTGTGTGTGTGTAATGTATATGCAACAGTTTACATGTGAGTGTGTGATCAGTAACGATTCCCACAGTGACATCCTGTCTGTTCTGCATTGGTGGCACTTATGAAGAATGCTATATGCTTGTTATTTGGTCCTCTAATGTTGGTTGCTTTGCAGTCTCTAGTTGCCTTGCACAGCTTATCGCTGACTGCCATCCATCCATCCATCAAGCCCAGCGAGGTAGTCTAGAGGACAGGGGCAGGGAGGGGTCCATTGCTCTAGTTTCAGGACTCAAACTGAAGGCAGTTTCCGCCACAGGCCTTGGCTGGTTATGACAGTCAAGAGGATCCATTAAGGGACCGACCCTCATCTATAACAGTGTCTCTGTGTAAACCCCATTTAGCCAGAGGCAGCAGAACTGAAGGACATTAGGATTGTGGTGTACAGTGTGGTTCACAAGCTAACTAATGGACAAACAATGATCAATCAAGACGAGTAATAGAAAAATCACTCATGTCTTTCAGCTACACACCTTATCTATAAAAATAATTAATAGTTTACCAGGCTGTAAAAGAGATTTCTTCTTTTTGTAGTTAAAAAAAAAACCCAAAACGTGCTGCAGTAAGGTCTCGTGCTGAATACAGTGTAGAAAGCAGGTGTTTCATATGTGGATATCTGTACACACACAATATGCAGAATGTATAGCCTGCGGCAATGGACAGAAATAGAACCAGCAGCCTGGCAAGAGTCAAGAGACAAGGAGCAAGAGGTTCAAATGAAGAGGAGGAGGAGCAGTATAGGCCCAGAAAATGAAAGAGGGACTGAACCACTGAGATTCCTTTATAACAACAGGGGGGAACCAGAGAACATCCATAATCCTATCTGACAAAGGTGAATGTCTTCTGTCTTCATTTTAGCGCCATTTCGTTCCTTCTCCCATGGCAATGAAGTTCTAATAAGGAATTGATTTTTGGCAGGCAGTTAAAAGGGTGACCTCCTGACCCCATTGCTCACTGTGGGTGTGGCAGGAGATGGTCCTCATCCACCGAGAATCGATGCGGCGTACCTCATAACCACCCTCGGCCGATTTCAGAGGCGCAAATGTGTCATCAGTGTGTCATCGAGCATACATCTTTGCTGGAGGCGACGGAACCTTCCCCACCTGCCCGCCCCATTCGGATGAGAGGGCGGAGAGTGGCATTTCTCCCAATTCTGTGAAATGGTGCAGAAAACGGGAAACAGGGACACGCCCCCCACTGTCTGTCAGTGCTGAATCTGAGGAGCTGACCTGCGAAACTTCATTGAGATGCCCTCATCTATCTGTCAGTGAATAGGAAAGGAGGTGAAGAAAAGGGGGGGAGGGAGGGGGGGGGGTGGTATCGGAGCCAGCAACCAATCTCCCCTCCCTTCTCAGATGCATAATTCAGTATTTCTCTCACAACAGCCTGAGCTTCGAAGGGCTCAGCTCCCCCAGCCATGTGGCCAGCAGTCTGCTAATATGAAAGAAGCTCAGAACCCACTCTGTTGTTCCTTCAGGCTTTCTGGGTGTACACACTCTCAGTCATACTTGTATGATTTATTCAGCTTGTTCATCCATGGCTTGAGACTCAGACCTCAGTGGACAAGTTGGGAAACATTTTTTTTTTTTTGTCCTTGGCAGAGGAAGTGTGTCGGCTTCACCGCGGGTTGCCTGAGTGACACTGGAGTAGCTTAACCTCCCACTGGTGGTTAGTTTTACTGCTCATTCTGAGAGGCCTGCTGCTGAGCCAGTGTGCAGCAACACTGCCTTGGCCTCAATAAGCAACCAAGGAAAGAAGCAGGGAGGACAAGAACACAGAGTGGTGCTTCCTGTTCCTCCACATCCATCCAATTTGAAATCCCTTCTTTGATGTTCAGTAAAAATAAATGAACCTTTGCTACTTTAAACTCACCTCTTTTTGTGTACAACCTTGAAACTTGCAGGTTGTATCCAGCATGTCATTCAGAATGTGACCCAAAATTTCCCACATGTGAGAAATTTTCAGACTGGGGCGGTTTGTCAGCTGTGGTAAGGAGGCCAGTTTTTATCGAGTGAGTTCTGCAGCAGGGGAATAATGTTGGATGAGACCCAAAACTCTACACAGAGTGCCTCCACACGGAGCCACTGGACTTTTTTTTTAAATCTCCTTGAAGGGGTATATTACTGAAACCTGGCACCACCAAAGCGATGAAACTGAAACGGTATGGATAAGTTTGTCTGCTTCCACACTGCAGTGGCTTGGACGAACGCTTGCCAAGTACCAGAGGTGAATTTCTAGGACAAGGGTCAATAACCACTCTACAGTTATTGGGAGGTGGAACATTTGTATTTTAGAAAAATACAAATACAAAAATACAATATTTTTGTATTGTATACAAATACAATACACACTCACACGTGACTCAGCTAAAACAGTTTAGTCACGTGTGAGTGTATATTGTATTTGTATAAAATTTATAAAATTTATAATTATTGTGAAAATTTTGCAGTTGATCAGTCTACTAAATGAAAAAAATGAATTCAGATCTGGGCCAAGGCATCCCTGAGCACCTGGACAGTCGAAGGTGCAACATGGTGTCCCAGAGATGCTTTGTTAGCTTTAGCGTGGGGGGCCAGGCTGTGGTATAAATCCTTTTCACAGGTGAACTACCTGTGTGACCTCTCAGGTATCACCTCCTGCTACCAGTGACACTGACCCTGGCCAAATGTTATAATGTTATAATAAACCCAGAAAAGAAAAAAAATGTCAGTGGCCTCCACCTGTTTGTGGGGGCTGTCTCATAGTTGCCCCCCTCCTGCACCTGTTGTTAATTTCATTAACATAACTATAGCTAACTAACAATATCCTCTGCCTCTACGGGTGATCGTGGCTCAAGAGTTGGCAGTTCATCTGGTAATTGGAAGGTTGCCGGTTCGAGCCCCGGCTCTGACAGTCTCGGTCGTTGTGTCCTTGGGCAAGACACTTCACCTACCGCCTACTGGTGTTGGCCAGAGGGGTCGATGGCGCGATATGGCGTCCTCGCTTCTGTCAGTTTGCCCCAGGGCAGCTGTGGCTACAACTAAAAACACATCTTTTTAAAACTGCCTTTTGCTAACTTTGTTTGTATTTTGTCTTTTTAATCTGTTATATCTTGTAAAGCACTTTGTGATCTCTATCTAGAAATGCGCTATATAAATAAAATTTTACTTACTTACTTACTTACTTACTTACTTACTTACTTACTTACAACTGTAGCTGCCTCCACCAGTGTGTGAATGAATAGTGGAATTGTAAAGTGCTTTGAGGGTCTCGAAAAGCGCTATAAAAATGCAATCCATTATTATTCTGCTGTTTCACTGCCTCGATGCTATACTCTGATAAAAAAAAAAAAATTTTGTAATGCAATTTTTTCAGCAGTCTATGTCTTTTTAAATATGTGTGAAAGTCTACAGAATATATTAGATTTGTTTTGGGGTTAAATAATCTTAGCTGCTTACACAATTTGGCTCCTAAGTAGTGATTTGTCTCTTCCTGTGTGTGGGCTGACCTTTAACCTCTCATTATGTGGTTGCTTCCCTTGTGCATATGAGGTATTACTTCTGTTTCTGTTGGGGCCTCGCTGATAATTATGTGGACAGATTTCTGGTTCTTATCTCTTTTAAAGAGAAAATAGTCTCTTCACTTGAGCGCTACCATAGTGTGTTTGTGTTTTGCTTCCGACTCTGAGGACGGGGATGATTCTTAAATTTTCATTCTAACCTCACCTCCACATGACGCTCCAGGTCGACCGTCCAGCCGTGACGTCAAGTGTAATAGCACGCTGTAATGGTTTTGTAAATAGCTTGGTTGTAAATGATGGCGAGCAAAGGGGCAGTTTGGGGTGAGTTAGTCTGGTTTGGCCCTGTGACAGCACCGCGCAGTCTCATGAGCGTAATCTATCAGCCTCTGCAGATGAGATCGCTTTTCCCAATTCATGATTGGAAATGCGGTTTAATTGCACGGAAAGTTTCCATCCCGGTCCAAGCAAATGGGTTTGATCTCACTCATCGTTGTTTGAGCACTTCATATCTCTCTGTCTCTGGTGCTCTGTGTTGATCTTCTCTCTAATAGAGAGGAGTGTAGCTTGGGGAGCAGGTTAATTATGGAGGAGCTCATTATTCATGTTTAATTATTGTAACTAGATTTTTAGATGATTAAAATGCTTCCTCTTTTTTTTCATTGTCTAAAGTGGAATTAGTCATTTGTTTTGGTTTTGTTGTTGTTTTTTAACCTGTTTTCTGAGCACTTGACACGTTGTTATTCCACTTGTGCAAAATATTTCATTAAATCTCTTCTGTGTAATATTCAGGGACTGTAAAGCATATCAAATAAATGTTTCATTCAAATTATATTAAGATATAAAATATTCAATATCTAAAGGTACTTCATAGGCCTATCCGTAGATGGACCTGCTGCCACCCACTGTAGCTTATGCAAAGTCTTTGCCCTGCATCGGCTGTCACTGAGCTGCCAGGGTATAACTTGGCCATTAGCTGACAGCCATTAGCAACTTGTTTAATTGAACTCATTTACAGGCTGTGCTAATCTGCTGAGGTGACCTTGATTCTGCGTCTGCGTAATGTTTATGCCAGTGAAGCAGAGGGTGTCTCTTTCTGTATGCCATTATGAGCACAAATGCAGTTAGGCCCATGTTTGGCCATAAAAGTCTGCACTTCATTAGTCATAATTACCTTTGCTGTTGCCCAGAGAGGTGATGAGTTTTTGTGCTTGAGCTAAACTAATGCCAGGAGAGCAAAACTCATCAGCAGAGGTGCCGAGGGATTAGAGGGCTGAAATATCAGTTCTCATCTCTTTCTCATTCTGCCTCTTCCATTTTTTTTCTTCTTTCACTGCTCACTGTATATCAGCCAAACCTCTGCCCATGAGCCAGAGCAGCTGTAAATCTCGGGCACTCGTGCAGGATATGTAGCAAGTGCGTGGTGGAGGAGAGGAATGAGGCTGATGGGGGAGCTTGTTGGAGTGATGGATTAATGAGGCATGACCTTGTCTTTGTGGGGTGTGTGGTTGTCTGTATGGAGGAAATAAATTTTATGGTTTTTGTAGCCTTTTTGTGGCAAACTATAGGTCCCTTTACCCAAGATTGTAGATGGTTTTGCCACCAGTTATTTGGAATTTGTTATGTTTTGACTTATCTCTTGTTTAAAGTAATGTACACTTAGGTTAGAATATTTATTAAGCCACAAGATGAGTCTGAGAGTGTATACCTCTGAAAAGACCATAACAAGCATGAACTGAATACCTGGTTCCAGAAGGATATCTGGGTTAGTTTGCTGTTTTTAACTGCAAAATGAATGTGTCCCATTTTTTTTTTTTCTTATTTCATTTTAATACAATTCTGTACAAAAGTCTCGAGCCATCTGTCATTTCTTTATTTTTTGTTTCCAAGGAGCCAGATTTTCTTGGACTTGTTTTTTAAAGTGGTCTTGGCTGCTTTTTTCACAAATTTTAATACCAGTCATTCTACTTCATGCTGACCCATGAATCATTTCAAACATTAAAAAAATGCACCTAACTCAAGAAAGGATTCAGTGTTTATTTTACACACATTATTTCCATTTATCGATGTTGAATCTACAAAATATGGCAACAATAACAGTTTGGCAGGCATAAAATAGTATTCTTTTGCACCAGTCAGGCGATTTTAGGAGACAAACCTGACATATCTCAGCATTTTGCACTGTGTCCTTAAAAATCGACAAGTAGAGGACAAAAAGAAGAAGTGACAGGCCTAAAAACTATCTACGGAAGATGAACAGTTTTTGAAAGTCATGTCTGTAAGAAATAGGAAAAATAGGAAAAAAAAAATCCCAACACCGGACAGAGATGTATCTGGCCCTTCAGCTGATTCCTCTGCTATTCACTGAAGCCTCATTGGATTTGGTGTCAATGGAAGGGCAGCCAATATTAAGGAAGGGAAAATTACACAAGAACTGGAAGTCAGTGGCAACAGAGTGAAAGACCCAAATGTTTGGTTCAGTTTTTAGTGAGGGGTGCTCGTGTTGTGGATGTTGTCAAAATGTAATTATTGTAATTGAATTATGAACACAGAAAAGTGCTTTCACATTTTGATTCGCCTGTCTGAAAAGTGCCTGATTGGCAACAGCTTTATTTTTCAGCATGACAATGACTTTATTGCATTATAAATCCAATATGCTGCATCTTTTTCCAATTTTCCTTACAAAACAAAGTGCATATGTTTGGAAAAAAATGGGCTTAAAGTTGAATTTTGCTTGTCTTGCAGGTTTACCCCAACCTACACCTTCAAACGATGGGCTAAGCCCCATCAATGGCAACACGTTCATTGAACTTTCTGAATAATTTTGCTAACAACCAGGAGACAAACTCAACCAATCACATATGATTTGTTGCAGAGGTAATAAATACCAGATTGGCCTAGGTTTGAAGATTAATCTTTACATACACTGTACAATAAAGCCAGTCTTTTGTTGACACAGTGACACAGTAACATGATGACATCGGCTTACCCAGCTAGTTACCAGAAACAGATACAGTGCAGTGACACACGGTGTAGGGAGGAATAGCTTTTTCCTGTCTCTGGGTCCAGTGAGTTGAAAGGGAGAACTTCCCTTAGGGCGTAAGCTAGAGTTTTAACATGTGATAGGGAGCGAGAATAAGGAAAGAATAAAGGAGAGAGTAGGAGCGAGTCTAAGCGAGTAACAGTGGAGGAGCGTAGGAGAGAAAGCTCGGAGAGAGGGCAATCATTGAGAAAAGGGCAACCACAGAGAAAATAGATTAGCTGAGGAACTGCAGCAACAACACTGGGAGCAGTGTGGAATGCCAGAAGTTAAAAATTTTTTAAAAAGAGATTTAAGATTTTTTTTTTTTTTTTTTAAATGAAAGCAACAGTGCTGTTTTTGTTTTATAAGATATAGGATCACTCAGAGCAGTGAGCCTGTGATTGGCAGACACATTTGTGATGGGGGACAGACAAAGAACGACAGCCCTGTGAGCACAGTCAATAGCCATTTAGAGGAGACGAAGTGAGAGATGACAGCTGAGCAGAAGGGTGTGAAGAGAGGAGGATAAATGAATGAGGGGAATGCTGGGAGGATGGGGAGAAGTGAGTGGGGGGAGGTCCTGTTGTATATTGTGGTAGGATGGGACCGTCTTGTGACCTCTGACCTGTAATTGGATCAGTGAGTGTGCGGAACACTGTGTTGAAGGACCTACAGTGGAGGATTCAATGGACCATTATATTTTGTGTAAATTGTGTGCATATCTGCATGGATGTGTTAATTGTAACGTACGCCTAAACCTCGCCGTTAATTACAGTCTCTAGCCATCATGATGATGGTGGAGCAGGTGTGCAAGAAGCACTTTTCTCTTTGTCATTGGTACAGCGTTGCACATAAACGATTGTCCTTGGCTGTTATGAGTAAACATCGAGTGCACAACATCATTCTAAAGCTGAATATAAAGTCAGGAAACAAAGGCCGCTGGTTTCCTTCTGTTTCCTGTCTTGCTTTGTAACATTTTGTCTTGTAAAATGCTCATGAATGCGTCATTATTATGAGAGGAAATGCATTCATTTGACTGTGTGCATGTGTGTGTGTTGTATTTGCAATTTGCATTTCTCTTCTTAAAACAGGGCCCCATCGTTGATTGACTCGAATCAACTCGCTCTCTGTGTATGTCTGCATTTGTTTGACTTGTTGATACCCCCAATGTGGGACCACCAGCTCCTGGTCTGCTGACCCATATAATTAAGGCCACAGGGGTTCCTCCTTCTATTCATAGTGACAAAGATGAAGGTCACATTATCATCTGTATCATCTGGCTCACTCTGTCCTCCTCTCCATACAAGGGATGTTCCTTGTGACTAATTTCATTATCAATTAAATGTTTGAGAAATGATTAAGACTATAATGTAATTACTTTTGTACAAGTATTGTGTGCATAGCCATTTCACTCTGTTAATTCCACCCTTTTGTTATCAAATCATATTTAAAATGCCTCTGAAATGTATGGAGCTGTCTGTATCATTGCACATGTCATTTTGGCTTGGCGAGTGTGCTGCCACCAGCAGCGTGGCAGGATAGTGTCCACACGGCTGTATTGAATGTGGGTGACAGATTGCTCTGGTTCAGTGGTTCTAGCCTGACACAGCCTAGACCCAAGCATTTCTTTTCTAGATCAAAATACTGCCAAACCACACAGGTTTTACAAGATGTCATCTGTCTTTCCACCTTGCTTGTTTAGGATATTTCATCACCGAGAGAAAGGGGAAGACATTGTTGTAAGTGACTGCATGACATCCCACAGCTCGTTTTGTGAAATCTGAGCAATTAGTCGAACAAATGAGTATTTCTGGTACCGACTAGTGAAGGGAGCTTAAGCTTCTAGTCGACTGATTGTTCACATCCCTGGTCCCTCTTCAGTTGTTGACAGTTGGAGTATGTGCACAGTTTAAAAGATATTGTGTCATGTCTGCCTCAGTACGTTTGGTTTAACCAATCCAAAGCAGGATGTTCATCCATCTGTGTGGGGTTTATACGCCAAAACAACCATCTATTGTGTCTCTCCAGCATCCACACCCACAGATCCATATGCCCACTGCCGCTACTTATATCTGTTTGTTTGCACAGTCAAGCACAATATGGATATGGCGACAAATTGGCTTAAATCAGTTAGTATGCTGTAGTGTCTCAGCAGGCTAAACCTATGTGCTTCCCCTGACAGCCATGCCTTTCTCTAATTGGCATCATCCTACCTGCCACGAAGCCTGACATAAACTCTGGATTATAAAATGGAGCCAGGTGCATTTGTTACAGTAGATTTACACAAACAGATACAATGGTCTGACAACCTCTGGCGCTTTTGCCGGTTGATTGCCAGATTCTGGTGTCGTTGGGTACTGTCAGAGCTCATCCTGTGGAGGGGGGAAGAAAATGGAAAGCAGAGCCAGCACATCCATGTCTCTGGAGCCCTACGATAGGTGGGATGGATGGAGTTGAAGAGATGGATGCTGGGCAGCCAGTCTTTGTGCTTCTTCAGAATGAAACCTTGATCTGGGATATGGAAAGGAGGAGGAGGAAAAAGGAGGAGAGCTGGGAGGAGGAGGAGTGGGCTCCAAGAGGGGGTGCGAAGCTTCTGGTTTAAAATGAGATTTTCATTTATTTATTTATTTAGCTGAGCTCATAGCTCAAGGCTGTCTGCTTGCTTTTTGTTTTATGTTCTGTGGCCTCAGTGCCCCCTTCCCCCTCCTCCCGCCTTCTTCTGTGTTTCTAATGTGAGTGGATCTGCAAGTGCAAATATGTGTGTGTGTATGTGCGCTCATGCACATTTACACCTCTACTACTACTGCCAGTGTTTGTTTGACTGTGCATGTGTGCGAATGCTGTGTGAGTAAGACTTTTTTGCGTATCTCAACAGTGTTTACTGCTACATGCGACTGTTATCACTGCATATGTGTTTATTTGTAAGAAGTGAGAGTCTGTGCTGGCCGTCCAGGGATGAATGGTATCTTTTGGAATAGATCTGTTTTATTATGTGTGTGCCAGCCATGCTGTGCAGCTCTCACACACACAAGCAGAAGCAACTTATCCTAGCTGCTGAAGAGCGCAGTGCCCGAAAACAGCTCAGATTATGCCACGGAGTGAGAACAAGAGCTGTTTTGTCTTACTTTTTTTTTTTTTACAAGTTCACATTGGCATTTCCACCAACCACACTAAAATCAATACTGTATCTATTAGGCCATAAGAATGTATGTGAAGAGAGATGGCTTTTTGATGGCCTGCGTGTAGGATTTCAGTTGCTAGAACACCTCTCTATCATTTATCAAATTGATTTTCAGCCATGGTGATAGCCTATTTTCTCCTGAGTTCTAGACTCTGAAAAGCTTGTGTCAGGAGGTCGACTCATTGATCTTATTTGTACAGTGAACAAGTCTGATCTCAGCAACAGACGAAGGAATGACAGTACGGGACCCTAAAGTACACGGATTCGCCTCCAAACAATAAAATCTGTGTCCAGCAAGAACTTCCACTCTGCTGCTGAATGCCTTGCAAATACTAGAAATCTTGTTTTTCTCGACTTGCTGTGTCCCACATAACTTCTGCCTCATGTCCTTCTTAATTGCTTGCATGCTGGATGTCAGGATGGGGAAATCGCTGTCTGTGGTGTCAAACCACTCGGCATTCTCTTCGTCTGTCTCTGTCACAATGTGGCCATGTGTCTGTCATCCTCCATGCCTCATATTCCTCAGCTTGTTCTTTCACAGCTCCGTTACCATGACTGCAGGAAGGGAGGGGGCTGCTGTGATGACAGTGAACTGGGAGCTGAACTGAAAGCGAGGAGTTTGGAGAACAGATTTTGCGTCTAACAAATGCAAAAGAAGTACGAAGCTAACTGTCTGTAGATGGAGGCAGCCCCGAGCGACGCACTTTGCCTTGCTCAGAACTCAGAAAGAACTATGACTCACAGCTATTGAAAAATGTATCACACTTAAATGGTGCCAAGCCATGTGCCTCCACCATTTAAACTCACAGATATATAAAGACTGTATTCAACGCAGACAGCCCAGTGTTTGACTATTTGATATATTTAAAGCAAATTTGCGGGATGGCATTATGCTAGAAAGTGTGCAGAAAAAGGACATCGGGACATGTGCACCTGCATTTATTTTTCTTTGACATTTCTTTTTGTGTGGATTTTGTTCAGTGGAACGAAGCTCCTGCAGTTAATGCCAAAAACTGCAACATTGCATCATTAAGCTGTCCAGCTTGCAACCTGCTATGAGTCATTCTTATCACTCTCATTTGCAGAAAACCACTGCTTTCATCAAAAAGCTGTAAAACCTTACTGCACACTACCTTCTTAGTACCAAACACTTAGCCGTTTTAATATTTCCGTCAGGCTTCAGTACAGACAGCAGTTATTACATTTACCATTCATGAAGATCCCAGAAACACAACTTCAAATCAGCGGAAAAGTTATTTTCCATGAGTACAGCCACACATTTACCTTTTATTTAAGTATGAAAATGCACACAGATTCAATTATTATTAGTTAAAGGCATTTTAGCTAAGGTAGCAGGTCTTTTGACGGTTTTCTTAAATCTCTACTAATCAGTAAGTTGCTTGTTTAAAAAAAAAGGAAAGAAAAACAGTAACTTGGAGCGTTTGCCAGAAATGGTCTGTGCTGTCATGCAGCAGGCTGGCTCATGTGTGTTATTTGATCTAAACCCCAAATATTTCCAAACTGAAGCAGAGGCATTTATTATCCCCACCAGTATTTACCATTGAATTAGTTGCGTGCAGTATGTGCTGCACACGACAGTTTATTTGGTTTATAGCATCTCTGTATGAGTTTTACAGGACTGGGAGCATATGTTTGAAGGCTTTTAAAGCTTTGATTTCTAATCACTGTGATGTACCTTCATTCTGTGATGTCTTTCAAGCCAAATTGACGTACCTTTCTTCACATTTCTCAGCAGCAAATGCTTGATGTGCAATTATTTAAAAAATACTGTATCTTACTGTTGTCATGATTGGAAAATTACATTATAAACACACCAACCGATGTCTGCTTTGAGTGTTAAAAATTAACAAGGGTTATATAGGGTACAGACTCTTGTGATGATATTCTTTTGATTAATTAAAAACTTGCAACATACAATCTAACAGATAAAATCATTGTCATGTTCCTAAGAAATTTGCATTTTAATTGTTTCATTGCATTTTCTAATCTTAAACTCAGCTTTAAATGTTGATATTTCTAAACACCTCAGGTGCTCAGTGATATGTGTACATACACATAATGTGGTTCATAGAGTGCTGGGGGAAAGTCTTTAGTTACACCTTATTTCTTCATGCTTTCCTAAAATATGGCAAATAGGAACAACAATTTATTTAAAGATGTGGAAACATACAAGGCAAAACAGAGTTTCATTCGAATGAGCTTAAACGTCAATATTTTGTATGACCACCTTTATCCTTCATCCTTCACAGCCTGAACCCTTAGGCATGCTTTCTTGTAGAAGTTGTTTACTTTCAGCTGCTCCCTTGCCACAAGGGGTCGCATGTTTGATTTGGCTGAATTTTATACTGGATGCCCTTCCTGACACAACCCCAAGGGGGATTTGTGTCTCCAGCTGGAAGCGAACCAGCAACCTTTTGCTTGCCAAGTGATTGACAAGCAAAAGGTCTCTGCCATTGGAAGCAAGCTTCTTCGCAATTTCTTTAAATAGTCTTCAGGAAGAGATCTTCTGGCTTCTTAAAGGACAATCAAAGCTCTTTTTTGGATGTACGCTGCCAAGTCTGGGCTCTGGGGAGGCCAATCCATGACTGACTGCATTAGCGATATGTTTATATTTCAGCAACACAATGATAACAAAGCTGCTTCAATCAAATGCTTTCCAGATGGTTTTGCATGGTATATCACATTCTCATGGCATTTTTCTGTATTCATCTCAGGACTGGCAAGATCCCAAACACTGCTTCCTGAAATGAAGCCCAAGCTGAGAGCCTCCACGGCGTATCAAAGATGGCTATAAACACACACTATTGTACCCTTCTCCTGACCACGTCTACACATACTGATGACAATTTGAAACAGATTTTAAATTTTGGATTTGTCACTCTATATAAGGCGCATTAGCACTGATTTTCAGTCCAGTTCTTGGGTAATTTCCCTTCCTTAAGAATGACCATTTGAGATGAGGCTTGAGTGAACGGTAGATGGATCAACTGAAGGGCCAGCAGCATCTCTCAGGGTCCTGCTAATTGCTGATACTTCATTTGTCATTTTTCAAAAAAATAAAAACAACTACCATGAGGAATTTAATACCAGTAACTTGTTTAAAAGTAAGAACATCATATCTGTATATTTCATGTTGGATACTCTTGGTAATTCTTATAATTTAATTACAAGAAAAATAAAAGCCCAGCTCAAAATAGGTTAAGGTTTGCAAATGGCACTGTTAAAGTCAGATGAGCTATGACAGGTGTCCAAAACTGAAAGCTGCTTTAGATTAATGATCTTCAGGCTGCACACAAGTTCAAAGCAATACCTGCATGTTTCCCCAACATGGTTTTTAGTCATGCAACAAAAAAGAAAAATGTTTGTGCCGGTCGTTTAGCTTGAAAATGCACTTGACCTTGGTAGCAACAGTGTTGGGCTTTCTTCTCGCAAAGAAAAACAACTCTGCTGAGTGCCAGCGCAAAAACTAGTGCATACTGTATTTCTGGCTAATAATGCTTCAACGAGAATTCATGGAAACTGGTTCACATGTGAGTATTGAAAGAGAAATTCTGGAGAAAGGGCACAACAGGAAATTCAAATGAAGTACTTTGATATAAGTTCCATGGTGTACAGTCTAGGAACCTGTGAGCTAGTCTCAAAACCTACTCTTGTATAACTGAATAATTAGTCTTAGATGTTTACTTGCTTTTAACCATAACAAATTAAATGCCATTTTACGTTCTTTTTCATTTTTGTTCTGTCCAGTGTTTTGGTTTGTAACATGGCCTCACAGAGTCCCACACATATTCTGCTACTCTCCACTGGTTGCTGGCAGATTAATGTGGCCCTAAAGTGGAAAGCAAAAACAACTGAGTCACCCCTGAACTGTGTGAATGAACAGAGTTCTTTTGTCGAAGATCTTTTTTTTGCTTTTCTTGTTTTTCCTGTCACTTTTATACTACATATAATTGTTAACGCATTGTGTCTGCAGACATTTCCATGAACAGATGTTTCACTAAAGCGAGTTTTTATACATCAACCTTTATCTCGCTTTGTCCAAACAGCAGGTTTGAGTTTGGATTTTCAGTTGTTTATGTGGTAGAAGAGAACCATAGAATGTGGGGAATGTTGATCCCACTGTCGTTTAAAGGATGATGCTGTACTTACTCTGCATGGCTTACTCATTCATCAAGGTGTCAGTGTAGCCACTTCCAGAGATTTTTGTCCTAATTGAGGAGTGGAGGACAGAGGACATGGGATTTTTTTTGTTTTTAGCAGCCATGAGGACTTATGCTTGATTTTAAGAGGGAAAACTTCTGTCTTAGTGTCTGAACACAAAATCTGAGTATTTAATGCCTTCATCTGTTAAAGCAGAGAGCGCATGAATGTCTAGATCTAAAAGGTTTTCTCTAGCTAGCTTAGCTTGTGAAATTTTCTTAAGAACATCAATATGATTTTTCTTATTTCGATTTTATACATACACCCACTACCTACTTCAGCACCCCAGTTTTGTTTGGGGGGAGGGGGGCATGTAGAAATAGTCAAGATGAAGTTCAAACCCAACGTGAGAATGGGCAAAAATCCAATTCAAGTGACTTTGAACATTGCATGGTTGTTGGTGCCAGACAGTCTGCTCTGAGTATTCCAGAAACTGCTGATCTCCTGGGATCATCAAAAAGTGGTTTCTTGAATATGACAATGAGTTTACTGTACTCAAATGGTCTCCACAGCAATTAGATGACAGTCCAAAAGAGGACTCCGTTTGGATGTGACGACACTGGAAGTTTGCATCATGGATGTATTAATGACACGTCTGCAGCCAACTGTGTGATACTCTCATGTCAATATGGACCAAAATCTCTGAGCACCTTGTTGAATCTATGCCACGAAGAAGTAAGGCAGCTCTGAAAGCAAAACATGGTCCAACCCAGTAGGAACAAGATGTTATAAATAAAGTGTCCAGTGGGCACGCTATCTCAGAATGGTACAAAATATCCTGCATCTAGATCCATATCAAAGCTTTACATTTGATATGATGATGTTGAGGCAACCTCCTCCACTGATCAAGTTTTAATCCAATTCCATCTATAACGTAAAGAATAATCCTGCTAGCAAACAAATAAACCGATTCAATCACGTAACTTCTGACAACCCAGTGCAATGAACAACTATAATGAAATACAAGATTAACTTTTTCAATTCAGTTCAGCTCAGCAGTCACCTCAAGGTGCTTTATTTTGTAAGGTAAAGATCTTATAAGAATATAGAGAAAACCGTAGTAATCTGATCTTCTATGAAAAGACAGGAGGAGACCCTGTTATAATGGTAGATGGCCTGTATTTATATAGCGCTTTACTAGTCCCTAAGGACCCCAAAGCGCTTTACATATCCAGTCATCCATCCACCCATTCACGCACACATTCACACATATAATATTTCAAGTGTTGCACCAAAGATAAGTCTAATAAAAAGTTTTACTGTAGGCGAAAAAAATCAAGAGGAAGATTTTCTATCAGATGGCTGAATTTTATCAGAGATGCATAAATTTGACCTGCATAACAAAGACTACATGAGGATGATTGGTATAGAATAGATGGAAATCCCTCACCTATGGCCACGAGCTGTGGGTAGTGACCGAAAGAACGAGATCGTGGATACAAGAGGTGGAAATGAGCTTCCTCCAAAGGGTGGCTGGCCTCTCCCTTAGAGATAGGGTGAGAGGTTCGGGCATCTGGGAGGGGCTCAGAGTAGCCGCTGCTCCTCCACATCGAAAGGAGCCAGCTGAGGTGGTTCGGGCATCTGACAAGGATGCCTCCTGGGTGAGGTGTTCCGGGCATGTCCCACCGGGAGGAGGCCCCGGGGCAGACCCAGGACACGCTGGAGAGATTATATCTCTCGGCTGGCCTGGGAACGCCTTGGTGTTCCCCCGGAAAAGCCGGAGGAGGTGGCTGGGGAGAGGGAGGTCTGGGCTTCTCTGCTTAGGCTGCTGCCCCCGCGACCCGGCCCCGGATAAAGCGGATGAAGTTGGATGGATAGATGGAAATAGATACTACAGCACACAGCAGTAACAGAACTAGACCTTCAAATGATCCAAAGGAAAACACTGCTTTTTTTAACAGTTTTAAATTGATTAATATTTATTTATAGTTGGAGCAGAAGTAAATCACTACATTGATTTTGCAGTCTTTGCACACTGTTATGGACTATGTATGGTTAAAGGTGCATTTCAAGTCATTCATTTATTTAGTGAGTGTCAGCAGCGTTTTTTTTTTTTTGGTTGTTTTTTATTTATTTATTTTTTTGTGGTCGCTGAACCTACGTGTAATACGTACAGTACAAATAACAAATTTAGTGTCATTAACAAAACAAACTGTTAAGTGACGGCTGTGTGCAGACAGGAATAGGACCCAAGGTGCAGACTCCAGAGACAAACTTAAACCGAAGCAGCTTTAATGTTGAACTCAAACATAACATAACTGGAAAAAATCAAACTAAACTAACACCGGCGGAATGACAAAACACACAGCAAAATAAACGGTAGATCGCGACACGGACACAGAGAAACACAGGGCTAAAATACACAGAGGGAGCAATCAGGGAATGAGTAACAGGAGGGAAACACAGCTGGGGCAAATCAGGCCTAACGAGACAAAGGAAGCAAAACTAAACACATTAACATGAGACATGGACTTTCAAAGTAAAACAGGAAACATAACAGAGACTGAACAAAAGACACAGACTCACATGCAGTCACTACAACAGAGGGAACAGAGACGTGGAACCAGGGCAGACACAGACCCTGACTGGACACGGGGATATAGCAGACAGGGGAGACAGCAACTAAGGATTACACAGACAGAAAACCAGAACACTAAAGCTCTAACCAAACCCCACCCAGAGAACCTTAACTAAGAATAATCCTAAAACCCGTAAAGCAAAGCTAGAATATAATGAAATAACAAAATCAAAAAACCAAAAACACAAAACACTGGGTCAACGACCCAGGGACCCTAACACAAACTTGAAAACTGTGTTTTCATTGTACGTGGCCACGGCTGAGTCCCAACAACCAGTGAAGTTGTTCCTTGTGCAGTGGCCCAGCAAGAGAGTTTTGGGGTGAATATGGCTGTTTTTATTTACGCAATGAGCAACTCACCCCTTCCTTAACTCCTTTCTAGGGAGAGAAGCTTTTCATGGGACTAATTGGAGTGTGCAAGCCATCACAGCGCCGAAGTGTTCCCGCAGGGCCTCGCTTTCAATTTTTCTCTTTCCTTGCCTTCTCCCCTCATCCAACACCCAGGCTTTTATTATCATTCGCCATATCAAGTAAACAAGCTGTTAGTGTAAATTAGGGTCCGGTGAGTGATGAGGCGACACGTCCGACCCCTCCGGCTTCCCCTGTCGCCCCTCTCGCTCTCTGTCAAACTCTTTCTATCCCTTTGAGCTCTTTTCCTCTTTTGTGCCCCCATGCTCTGTTCTGCCTTGTTTGGCACGTAGCCTTTTCAAAGACACTGGTAGTGATGGTGGTGTGTGCATGTGTGGATGTTGGGGGCTGAAATGAAGATTGAAGCAGACAAAAAAGCCCCGGCGCAAGCTTGAGGTGGAAATTAATAATGATAAAAATAATTACTGCCCCACTCTACTCGCCCACTCCTCCCCGACCTAGTTTTCATAATGGAGAACGATAGCCCCCAGTCGCACTCTGTGTATGTGTGTGTGTGTGTGTGTGTGTGTTTTGTGTATTAATACGTCTGTGTGTGCACATAGGGGAAGGGGCTGTACAATAGCCACGGTGTAATAGATGTAGGACAGGACCTACATGAGGAATATGGAGAGATCACCAGGTTCAGGGGTGTGAGTGTTTGTTACTAAAGCCTGCTACAGGTAACAAATGGCTATCCTCGAGCGCGCCACCGGCATCAGAAACACTTGTTCAAGTATTCATTCTGTCTTAGAGCGCTCTGATTTTAGTCATGAGTTAAATTCTTCATTTTGTGCAGATGTATTTGTGAGAGTATGAGTTTGTTTGTTTCTTTTTTTCATGAAAGGTAGTCAGTGTTTAGGATGAACTATGACACAATTTATACTTAAAGTATGCAGTTATTTAGACGGGCTCTCATATACTAGCGAGTTGTCAACGTAGCCCTAAAGCATGCTATGCTGTGTCATCCTTTTAAGTATGACCTTAATTTAGCAGGTGAACATTACATTGTATTAAATGTGAATTAAAACTACCAGTTGAATCAACAGGAAAGTTTTAAGTCATACAGCGAGGCATCCAAGGGCAATTTTGCTTTAAACTTCTGCACAAGCCTTTTTGCAACCAGAGGAGTCGCCCCCTTCTGGCTGTTAATAAGAATGCAGGTTTAAGGCACTTCTGCATTGACTTAACTCTGCATATAAAGCTGATGTTGTTGTTGTTGATCTTTTATGTACAGTCTATGTTTTCAACCACAACAGCTATTGTAGTACCTGTAATTACAGTAAGAGGGAGCTGCTATCGCTAAACTCCTTGTCATAAAAACATAGTTTAAACTTTTAAGCTTCAATACATCATCATTTAATACGTCAACCAAAATTTTGAGTTCCTCTCTACTTCACTCCCGACAAAACCACAAAGTGTTGAGTCTCTTTTCTGTTTCTTATAATAATTTGTCATAAAAAATAGATTTTAAACTTAAAGCAAGATGGTGTGCTCAACTGAGAAAGTTTGTAGGACCAGTGGTACCAGTGGAAAATTTTGTCTGGTGCCTTGGCTAGACTGATTTTTTTCCCCCTTGAGTCCACTGCATCAGCAAACCCATTGTGTCAATGCAGTCGTCGCAGTGAAATGAATGAAAGGGCTCGCACACTGTGCTTTTGTCTAAATAAGTGGGGCTAATTAAAAATAATGAGCTGCGTGGGCCGTCAGTGTACCAGTCATGTAAACTATACTGTGGAAAGAGCAGCCGTCTACTTAATTATTTGTGTTGCATTATCCATCTAGGATATAAACAAGTTTTTATATAAACCAAATAAAGAGGTTACACTTCATGAACTTTACAGTTTTCTGTTTACCCCAAACTGTTACCCCCATCCTGGCCCGCTGATGCTTTACTGGAACTTCTTTGAGGAAACCAGAAGACGTTTTCTTGGTTTCTTCTTGGTTTTGTGCGATTCCCTCCTTCTGTTGTCCATTCCTCGAAAACTTCAAAAGCAACATCTTGTTCCAAGTGACGCAGCAGTACAAACCGATTTGGCTTTCGTTGGGAGCAATTTTCACCTCTTGTTCAGACTTTTCAAATATTTTATTTTCTTAAAACTATAAACTTAAGGAGTACATTTTTCACTGCATACTTCAGGCTGGAACTACAGCAAAGCATCATTTTGTGCAAAATGCTACTGTAACTGCACTTAAGGAATTAAGTTCTAAAAAGAAATCCCACCAGTGACTTAATGCATTTAGTTTAATTAAAAGTGCTTCATTAAGCCAACACAGAGCTGTTGGGCAACTGCAGACTGTTTGAGAGGAACAGCATAGGACTGTGATAACCTCTGATCTCACTCTCCAGTCTCGGCAGACAGGTCCGCCGAGCTGACCTTATAAAGAATCTGGGGAGGGCACACGCTGTTTCTAAAAAGTTGCTGCCGTCCAGTAACTACCTGCACTGTCCCGATGTACTTGTTTTCCATCGCAGTTCTGCGGTGAACGTGTCAAAACAAAGCATTACAGTACACCTGTTCATGGTAAAGTTGCTGCTATGCACTTTAGTCATCCTTTTAATGTGTTGTCCCAGCAGTCTGGTCACATGATTATCTTGGATCCTATATGAGGGAAATGTGTGTTTGTGTGTGACTCCACAGCACTCTAAGAGTTTTTTAATGGTTATGAGAGAGAGAGAGTCTCTATAATTTGCCTATGCATTAAAAAAAGAACTAAAACTCAAACACATGATCTCATATAGCATGAACTATGCTTAGTGGAGTATTGACAGAGAAAAAGTTTTTAAAAAAATGGCGAGGAGAGCACTGAATTTAACAGAGAAAGAGGGTTTTTTGTTCAAGCTTGACAGTACAGTTTGCATTAAGCTTATTTCACACCATGTCATGTTTTCCTTCATTATCAGGCTGGATGTAAGTGTAGCTGAAGCTTCTCTGGGATTTGTGGTTTTGTCTGGCACTTTTCACAAGTTATTATAAATCAGACTGACCACTATAATAGAAATCCACAAAGTGAGTGAAGCTTCCCTTTACAGTTGCATAATATTTGTCTTTTTGCCCAGCCGTCTTGGATGTCTGGACTGCAATGTGGATAAACACGCTGACTGGAGCTGGTCTGTGAGCTGCAGCTGCCCTGGCAGGTGAATAACTTTGCAAGAGCCAAATATAAGTCATTATATCAACATAGAGATAACAAGAAACTGACAGAACCACTTACTATATTTCTTTGTGTGTTTGTCTGTAAACAAGAGTACTCTTTAGTGCATTTTGATTCGTTGTGCAACTGTGTATTTGTATCTGTATATGTGCATACATATGTGTGTCTGGTGCAGCGTTTAAGCTGTGAAAGCAGCTGCCCATGCAGGACTGGTTGTGCGTTCTTGCTGTGGGTCAGTCAGGCTGTTTGGACATGAAGCTGCTGAGTGTGAGTGTGCGTGTGTCTGTGTGTACCTAGCTGGCTTGGGAGTGTTTATGTCTGCAATAGGAACTGATGCAACACAAACCCAGCAGGCAGCTAAAGAGAAACACCAGAGGAAATAATTGGTGGTAACAACAGCTTCTTTACGTCCACCCCCCCCCCCCCCTTTTGATAATAATTTATTTCATGTGTCTGTTTTGTCTTTGGCCGTGTGCCATGAAAGGAACTGTGCAGCCACTGAGACAATTTTTATGTGTTTGTCATATATCTGGAAAATGTTTTTGTCTCCACAAGGTCTGAAGAAGGAATGCTTGTTGGGTGGTGGGGGGTGCAAAGTGTATCACTTACACACAGAGCAAGAGAGAGATGGGCAGAGAAAGAGAGTCGCATGGCTGTAATACAGGTTCTTTGTATTTACTCGCAGGTGAAAAGGGAAGATATGCATGTGCTGGACGAATACTTATCCATCAGCTGGTGGTGGAGTAATGCAGGGTGGAACGGTGGCGCGGGCTAGTCTGACAGGGGAAAAAAAGTTGGAGAATCTTGTGGAAAAGGAGATTCTCATGGAAAACCCATGAAAAAAGCGACAGAGGAGAAGAAGAAAAACAAATGCCGAGCACTTCTAAAGATGAGAGAAGAGACGGAGAGGTAGAGGTTTGAAAGAAGAAGGAGAGGGAGATCGAGGGGCAAAGTGGGAGAACAGCAGAAAGAGAGAAAGGGAAGGAGAGGGAGGTGAAGAGAGCTTAATAGGGAGGGAGAAAGGAGGTGTGATAGTGGGTGGGAGAGGAGGAGACAGTCTGGTGGATGGGCAAAAAGACAAAGGAAGAGAAGAGTGAAAGGGATCTGTCAGAGGGCTGCTTAGGGATGAAGAAACTAACAGATGCATAGAGATAAGGCCGCCAAGGTCTCCAGAGAGGGATACAAGAGTGCAATATGGAGTAACAGAATGGTTTAGTGAGAGGTAAAAAAGAGGAGATAAGAGAGGGGGAGAACGAGATTAAGGAAGAATTCAGAGTGATAGACTGGCGGAGAAGAGGGAGGAGAGAAGAGCTGGATGAGAGAGAGGAGGGAGGCCGTCTTGTAGAGCGCATACAGCACGCGTGGAGCTGGTGTTGGAGCGAACGAGAGACAGAGAGAGGAAGGGAGGGAGGGAGGGTGGGAGGAGAGAGGGAAACAGAGGGAGGGGGTGAGGTATTTAAACGCCGGAGCAGGACAGCACAGGCGAAGCTCTGAACTCCCCGAGAGTGGAGGTAGGACAGGGAGAGGAAAAAGAAGAGCAGTTTTCCTGACGACCAAGCCCACACACTCAGACACAGAAATACTGCACATACAAGCACACACAAGACGTGCACACTCTCACCCACACACTTTTGGACTTTCGACTCATCTCTGGACTCCAAACCTGTCCTCTGGAGCTCTACCAGCGCCTCCCTTGCTCCCAGCCATCACTCTCCTTGCCACTTCACCCACCTTCACTCCCTCAGCCCCTCGCGTGGTGTGAGGGCAGATGGCCATGGCGCGGGCCTCTCTTGGGGGTGCTTTAGGCTGTGCCCTGCTTGCCCTCGTCCTGGGGAGCAGCAACATGGATTTCGGGGCTCCCCCTGCGAGCTTCTACCCCCGTTTCAACCCCTTCTTCTTCCTGTGCACCCACCACGGTGAGCTGGAGGGAGCCGGGATAGCAGAAGGTGGGGGAGAGGTGCTTCTCACCCTCCAAATTACAGGCAACCCCACCACCTACACCCCTGGACAGGAGTATCAAGGTGAGCACACCCCCTAAGGTGTCCACTTTTTAAAAAAATTCTGCATGGAAAAGAGAATGGGATGTGTTTGTTTCAGCAATGTTGATGTCAATAAGGAATCAGTAAAATAGAAATGCTTTGAATTGATAAAATTGTGTATTTTTAAAAAAATCTCTTTTTGATGATTCATTTCTACAAAAATGCAATATGCATAATATGCACTTTGCAGTAAGACATACAACGAACTTATCGAACAAGAATTTTGCACACTGCGGGTGCAGTTAATTCCTTTTCGTGCAGGTGTTTCGTGCGGCTGTTGCGTGTGCACATGGGAGTTAACAGGTTCTGTGAGGTGGCTGTTGTTGGAAACCAGCATTTATGTAACTGTAATAAATAGTGATGCTGAGTGGGACTCCTCTGATCCCGATGCTCCATGTGTAGGTGGCTTCTCCACAGGACTAACGGCGAGATCCCTCCAACTGAATGAGAGTGAGAGAGAGTGTGAAGGCTGCGAGTGCGAATGGACAAAACGGAGCACCACAGAAAGAAATGCTCTGACTGATAGGGAGAAAAGATTAGGAAATCAGTGAATCGTGCTTCGACTAGAAGAGGAGACAGATACTTGTGTCCCCTTTCCCACACTGTTGTGCCGGCACCTGGTCCTGGAAAGCAGATCCCCTCTGACCTCCCCAAACTCTGCTCGTTCGCTCTCGCCTTACTTAACACTGGGGACGGTGACCCTAACAGGCCACCACAGACCGACTAAGGTTACATTCCCACGCAGCTATCATCTTAACAGAGAATTGATGTATGCACATTTTAATGTGTCCACCATATACGGTTTCCTAAATATACATGCATTGCGTGCACCTTGCTGATGTATTTGATTTAATTTAATACATTATTGTTGACGACGGAATCCAGTTATCTTAACTCTCAATTCAGAGTTTGTGTAACTGTATGAAGAAAGGAAAAAAAGGGCAGGAAAACAGATCAGGAAAGGATGAAGCAGTATTATTCTATGTCGGAAAAATAACAGCCCGGATCAGCCCTTCAGTCAAGCACCTTTAACTGGGGCCGGGCTTGTAGGGAGAGTGGGTGGGGAGAGATTTGAATAACTAGCTGGTGGATGGGAGGGAAAGCGCGCACAGAGAGGTTTAGATAATTAGCATTAGAAATGTGGTGGACTGGGAGGAGGGAGGGATTTAAATAGGGCCAAGACTGGGATCGGATGGAGTAGGGGGAGATTTAAATGACGATGAGAGGATTGAGCCGATAAGATACCAGCAGCAGGGCTTGCACAGAAAAATGACAGGGTTCCAAGCTGCTCACTTTTTTTCTCCCCCCCCCCCCCCCCCCCCCCCCCCCCCCCGCCTCTGTCCCATGTTTTGGCACATGGCAGCAGGTCATTGTTACATTTCCAGGGTTTTGACTGAGTTTGCTTGGGGATGGAAGGGAAAAATGGCAAGTGAAATGCTGCTGGCTGTGTGCATAGTTGTGCAATCGTGAGCAATCCCAGTCTCGTCTCTTTTCCACCTCTCTCATCTTTTCAAACCTTGATGGTTACAGCCAGCCTTGCATGTTCTTACCACAGCCATTGCCAGGCTCATCGTGGTAGGAATTGAGTGGATTTTGAGGGGCTACACATACACAGCAGTGAGACTGAGGACGGGCATCTGTCTGCATGCCCTGCTAAATGTGGAGTGATAGAAAAAGACAAAAATATGACATCCTCTCGTTATATGATAGAGCAGGCAAAGTGTTTTCTGGGAATAAGCTTGTGTATTTAAGTGGTTTATATTTTTCCCCTGTTTTTCTGTGCTTTTTGAACGTTAGTTTTGGATTAGATTTTGGTTTAATCTTCTAAAGCAATGTGTGATATAACTATTGAACGAAATGGGGGTGGAAAGTATTCGAGGTTCTGGCTGTATGCTTGTTGAAGAAGCTGTAGAAAAGAAAACTGAAGAAAGACTGTGAAGGAGAAGAGGTAGAGGTTAGTGGATGGAGGTAAAGTTACAGAAAAGGAAAGAGATAGATGATCTTTTATAAAAGAGACAGGAGGTGAGTGTTTCAGAAATCTAACTCAGCGTTTGGCGCAGAGCAAGAGGAAGATTCAGTGTGGCCGCACAGTAATTGAGTTTCCAACCTGACCTCACTGCCTCTTGCTTCTCTGTTGCTTTTGAGTGATAAGACCATGTGTGGGCAGTGTACTTTTGAATGTGTAGACAAGATTACGGTGTTTAGCTATCAGAATGAAATGACCAAGAGAGGCTGAGAAATGTTTGAGAGGGTGGGTGTACTGGCAGGGTCATTGTGGACAAAACAGAAATACAGCACTGTTGGGACTTTCTGAACTGCTTGGAAACAAAAGGGGAGAAATGAAAAGGTCTGTTGAGATTTGTTTGCTCACATTCGGACTCTAGGGTCGCTTCTTATTCCAGACAAATGGAAGCCAAGTGTGCACATACTGCCTACGTAGAGCCTTATCTTTTAATAAAGAGACAGAAGCAAAAAAGAAAAAAAAAGTGAGGTCACACTGGGATTTAAGGCTGTCCTCTAAATAACCAAATGACCCTTTTGAACTACTCTTGATACACTCGGGAAGCAGCTCTCTTTATTTCAATGATGTTAAAACATTTTTTTCATTTGCCGCCTGGCCTCTTTTAACACTGCTCTGGGAGTCAGCGACGGTCTCTATACAGCAACCACATGTTTATAAGAAGCAACATCAGAATACAAAACCCAGAGCACGGTTTCTAAACACAGTTAATCAGAGAAAGCTGTTTTGCATTTCTGTCATTTCTCGTCACCCTGCTGTGGAAATCTTGCGTGTTCGTCTTCACAGATGAACAATAACATTAAGAAAACACGGTGACACAGCAGAGAGAAGAAAAGGAACAGGCAGATTTGATCTAAACAGAGCATTAGATTTAAATCCGGAACTGAAGGGACATCATTTCACCGGATCGTGGAGCGTTTGGGTCTTCATTAGAAAGCACAGATTGGCGAGGGGACAGAAGGGCTGTGTGGTGTCCTCTGAAAGTCAGCAGAGAACAGCCAGACAAATGGAGGTATATAGGTAGAAATGGGGCCAGTGAGATTGATTGGGGTCTTTTTCATGTCAAGGTGTTTGCACCAATTTGTTTGTGTTAATGGCCGTACACTCTTGGAAAAAACCCCCACAGTCATGTTTATCGTACCACGACTTTTCGTATGGACATCTGCGTTTTGTTTGTGCCACTTGAAAGTGTGAGTGAGTTGTCTAGAGCTTGCTTTTATATGCACAGTTCTTGATGTCATTGTGAAGCACTGAGCCACTCACGCAACCATGCAGGTTCCAAACAGCCCATACAATGGTCTTTTTCAGTGTCGCTCAGGAGGAGGAAGGGGCAAAACAAGACGGCTGCTTAGAAAAGGAGTTGTCAGTAGATGCTGAAACAGCCTTTCCTAATCTGTCTATGGTTTAGTCCGTGGACCTTTTCCATGTGCAAATGATTGAAAAAGCCAGAGAAACAATCAACATTTCAAGGAGATTTGGACGTTGCCACTAAATGACATTCTTAGTGGGAGTTTGGCGATAAATTCATCCTCACAAAATGCCATCAGCTCATGCCACGATAACCTATGAGATTAGGCTTAGTGAATTGCTCTGTCCGCTCTCCTGTCAGTCGCCAGAAACAGCTCATTGTGCCTCGCAAAGTGAAAGAGGCCATTATCTATCTGCAAAGTTGATTACTCGTCATGGTTGGGGGAGTTTTTCTGCAAGTGTGCTGTTGACTGATGTCTGTAGAACAACATGTTGAATTGAAGGTCACAAGAACAAGGCCCCAGAAGGGTTGTAGAAAAGCAAATATTATCTTGCCTACATCACATTATGCTAGTAAACCCCCAGAAAGATGTCTTGCAAACATAGGGCCCATCTTTAGACTATCCAAACAGGCACGCGCCGGCTTCAGATTGAATGGCCAAATGACATCAATCTGCTGTGACTATGGCAGCCGCTTGGATGTCATCAGCACCTTCTGCAGTACTTAACCTCTGAGGACTGTTAAGTGTCTGCTTTCTGACCTCTGACCACTTCTTGTCAGTGCTGCATTGTTTAGAGTTCTGTTCCTGGGAAGATTAGATTAGAACTTTTTTTTTCTGTCCACCTTACATTTCTGTTCCCCTTACATGTAATATTTTGTATGTGTCACTTCACAAGACTAAGAAAACTTGAAGAAACCTTGGTCAGCAAACCATTTAAAGACTGTCCTAGATTTTATGCAGTTTTGGGAACAGCGTAAACGTGAGCAAGACTGGGGAAAGAAGTGAGGGGCGAGGGGCTAATGGTTTAATAGGGCTCTCTTGTGAGCAAAAAGCAACATGCGGACAGCACAAGCACTTTCAAGTGGTCCAAACCCGTGCATTCATTAGCTTCCCGGCCCTTCAGCCTCTCTGCCTCCTGCTGCTGTGTTTGAATAGGTCACTTCAGTGGGTAGAGAGAAGTGTGTCAAGTGTATTACTGTTTGTATGGGCTTTTTTGGGTGTGTTTGGGTGTTCTGTCTTTGTGGACACTGAATGATGAACCATTTAAAAACCATTGTGCTTTCTGAGTTATGCCAGTTTCCTTTATATCAAGGAGCAGATGGGCGAGAAATGAGAATGGATATTCATTGGGAATCTTCCCTTTGTCACACATGCACGCCTGGCTGTGTGCACAGCACTCAGCTCTTGGTGGGTGATCCATCATGACATAGAGACAGGTCAGATGTTCCGCTGGCTAAACACAAATGTCCTGATCAGCGGGCTATTACAATTCTCTGTGGCGGTGTTACAAAATGACATCGCAACATAAGTTAGTATTTTCCTGCTGTCATGGGCTAAATTGCTATGCCAATATATTTCCTTATTAATGTTCTTAAGCTATTATAACATACTGTACAAACGCATGACATTGCAGAAATAATAATAAACTTGCAGCGACAAACACACTTCTCTGTTGCCGCCTTTGTTTTCTTTTTTCTCATAAAGAGTCAATGAAAGGCTGCAGCAGAGAAATTCAAGCCGTGATAGTTGAGATGGCGCAGATGCCACCTATAAGCTACATTTCTGGAAAATTGATTTACTGCATCAGAGCACAGAAAATCTCCTTAGATAGCAGTTACATTGTTAGCCGTTGCCTGGCTGGTGCCAGAATGATGCCAGCGTGGTGCCAGGTGTGGTAGAAAAACTAAAATTGAAGGCAGTGAGTGGATCCCTGCCAGGCAGAGGTGCGCGCCTGTGCCAGTCTTATCTGGCCAAGCGGCACAGAACTGCTACATCTTTTATTTTCAATTTCCTCAACGGATTCATTTTCCAGCCAAAACAAGAAAGCTCCTAACAAGCACATGTGAGTTGTGTTTTCATTAACTTTCACGAGTGGGCAGATGAGTGGCTGTAAGGATTTTCAGGATGCTAGAGTGCATGTTTGTCTGTTGGGAGGCAGAGGGGGGGCTGATTTGGAGTGTCTGTATGTTGATAATACGAGATGTGATGTGCAGAAACTAGACTCCCGTTGTCCTAACGTGTCCTCAAATAGTGCATTTCCCATGTGTCTGTTTCTGAAGTGTGTGGGTTTTTGTTTTAGAAAGCACAAATACCAGCATGTTCCACTCCTGGCACACATTTTGCAGCCAACGTAAACCACATCAATTATAGTGACATTATGAGCTTTTCCACCTTTGATGCACTTTAGCAGCATTCTTGGTGGTGACTTTCTCAGGATTTAGCAGTAAACAAAGCTAATGGAAGCCACAGTGTGGGAAGACAATGGCTGTACTTTGTGAACATGATTGCTATTTGCTTAAAAACGCATTCAGGCATGTCTAATTTGTCATTATTCTTAATGTAAGAATTAGGACAAAGGAAAAGAAAAAAGTACAAAAGACATTTTGCAGCAGAGCAGCTTCATTTTTAAAACTGCGTAAAATAGCGTCCCTCTTTCTCTATTTGCACAAAAAGTTTATTTATCCATGTTACTTGTAAACTTGATTTCTTATGTTTGCTTTGACACAAAGCGTGTCGCTTCAGCTCACAATTCTCTGCATGTGTTTGCTCTGATTTCATCTGGAAGTTTTTGGTGTCTTATGTATATAAGTCATTGTTGATTCTTTTAAAATGCTGGCATACTAGTCCTTTTCGGATATGCTGTCTTCTTTATTTTTCCTAGTTCATGTGGAGTAGAAAAGTTTGTGCACTGAGTAACATGCCAATTTTAGTTCCATAGATCTGTTTAGCAAGAGGGTTTGTGGGTTCTGACAGCACAGAGGAAGAATCAAACATGTTCAATGTTTGATTCTTAAGCAGTAAATAAAGAGCAAAATGTCTTCCAAGCATCCAAGCCACCCAAACTAGCATGCTAGACCTACATCTAAGATTTAAAGCGGATGCTCCAGCACCTTCAGTTGATAAACCTGTAGCTCTGATAGGCTGGTTACTGTCAAATTAGGGTTTTTTTTTTATGTCTTGGAGATATTTACTCAGTAATAAGACAAGAGTGACATCCCACAGCCTCCTAACAACTTCAACACATCCTTTCTTTCATCTCATCCCTGTGTTCATGGTGCAGATGTGAGGAAAGTTAGATACTTAAGAAACTAGCTAGCTCCACAGAAGAGGAACAAGCATAAATGGAGTACAGCTTTTTTTCTTTTTCTTTTTTTTATTAAATGTCATGTAATTTTCGAGCAGCTCTAAATATCACCAAACACACAAACTTTCTGGGCAACGTTTTTGCCAGCTAAATCAGCAGCTGTTGTACTTTCCGGGGAGATGAAAATGTGACAGTGTCAGAAATGGAGAAAGATGTAAGACAGGAGTGGAGAGATGGGAGAGAGCTTGCTTTCAGAAGTAACTGCTCAACACGTGAAATTTGATAAAGAGGAAATGTGAAGCTTCTATTTAATGTCCTCATTCATTTTCGAGGTTTTAAGTCGGATATTGGATGTGTACAGCACACGTTACTGAAGTTGTGTTCTTCCATTTTGTGAAACATCACAAACTGAAGTATAATAATTTTGTGTTATTCAAAGAAAATACCAGGCAGTTTATTGCCGGATATTCAGGTTAGTTTGCAACAGTGTTTCAGGTTTACTGTGATTCAGTATGGTTACATCAAAGGTAGCAATTATTATTATATATAATATTTAATGGGATGATGTTTATTAGTTTCACTCACCTAATTTACCTTTTATACAAACATTATACGGTCAAGGGTTTGGAAATCAGCCTTTAATCCACAAAAAAACAGTGAATATTAGAGTAGCAGGTCATTTTGGGTACAAGTCCCATTTTGGAAACCATGCTCAAGGAATGGAAAACTACCTTTTCAAAAACACAGAACTTTGAACAATAAGTAAAGGAAAGAAATCTGGTAACATGTAGAGAGAATGTCAAAGTCTGATGAATTCATAAAAACTCTGAAGTGCGTTGGGGATTTTTGAATATAAATTTAAATCATTTTTAAAATTATTCAAGTGAGAGACTTGGGTTTTTGGGGGGTTTTTTGCAGAAAGGGTTTCCAGCATACCCCTGCTGAGGAGAAAATTAAAGTCTTTTATTTCCATCGAGCACCTATTGTATACTGTGGAGAAAAAAAACATGGAGAAAACTTTCAGCGCAACTGTTTCAGCTGAACGTCAACCAGTCAAACTGATTGATTGACTGAAATTCCGTTCTGCCTTTAGTGGCATTGGTATTGGATGACAAAACATTTTACCCTCTTTGTATGTTTTATTTCTATTTATTCTCATTTAACTTCTTGCACAACTTCTTTGTGCAGAATGTTTTTTATTCACAGTTGTTGTTCATTTTTTAACACAAATGCCATTTGCTTTCACATGTTGTCGTCGAATGCAATTATCTCGTGTCTTAGAAGTGAAGTTCAATTGCGTAAATACTTCCTGGGGCAGCTGCATGTATCAGTTTCTATGATAAAGTATAATGAGAAACAGAGCGTCAACTCAAATAGCCAAAATACTCGAAACCCTGAGGGAGGGAGAGTATCAACCAGGGGCGGAGCGTGGGGGTGGCTTACGGGGCTTAAGCCCGGGTTGTTTTGTCAGAAGCCCGGGGTATTTTGGAGTGTAATTTTTTCATAGTTAGATGCCTGGCTGACAACTGTATAAAACAAAAAGTACACACAATATTCGAAGCACATAGTGCACACTGTGGGAATTTACGACTGTGCGTGAATCCCCCCCCTGATATTGGTATGATCCAAGCTCAGGCACTAAGCGACTGAGCGAGGGGGCGGGGCAGCTGCTGCCCGTGAGTGCGCTGTTGGAGAGACGGAGCCAGCCATACTAAGGAGAGCTTAAGTTTGACCAGGTACCAAAGCAAATCATTCGTACTGTACAAATAATGTAAATATGACGGTGCATCACGAAAGATTGATATCAAACTGATCACTT
The DNA here is from genome assembly GCF_963969265.1 of Rhamphochromis sp. 'chilingali'. Taxonomy (NCBI): domain Eukaryota; kingdom Metazoa; phylum Chordata; class Actinopteri; order Cichliformes; family Cichlidae; genus Rhamphochromis; species Rhamphochromis sp. 'chilingali'. The sequence goes on along the minus strand of NC_137930.1, from coordinate 53,984,279 downwards.
GACCAATATTACGTTACTTGCTCTTCAAGTGAATCAACAAATGGCAAAATGAAAAGCCGAACAAATGCTATTTTTTTTAGAGTCTTAGCTTACGTGTGTTTATTTCATATTTTCAGTTCTTACCCTCCCCGACTAAATCGGTTTCAGTTATGTACTGAAACATAAGAATGGACATTAGAGGGTTCTTTCAAAGAAAAAACTCAGGTAAATGTTATTTTATATATTATGCTTTGTATGTTGTTCAGTATATTTCTATGCAAAACAAGAGGGATTTCAGTACACAGCAGGATATTCACATTTGTAACCAGATATTTACATACACTTTAGGGAGAAAACATAAAACATTTTTACTGTACAACATCAATTTAGAGTAAATTTTTGTTTTAGATAAATATTGAAATATATTTTGAATTAGTTAAATTTCAGAATAAAGAGAGACAGAGCTATTTTTATCACTTTCATCAAATTTAGGAGTACATGTACACTAAATTTATTGTTAATTAATAAGAAAACTCCAGACGATTCCATTCTGAGCTGAAGAAGCTTCTGATAGGTTAGTAGAGTCCATGTGAGTAAATTGGTGGCACAGCTGTGGATGCATATAAGGCAAAACACAGAGCCTGTTTCTTTGACATGGGAAAATCAAGAGATATCAACCAAAACACCAGGAACAGAACTGTGGAGCTCCATAAGTGTGGCTCAAGTTTGAATACAATTTGGTGCCATTTGCAATTAAGAAATACAGACAGTTTCTCTCTTTACTCTTAAAGTTAACAAATATGTTTTTATATTTATCAATCTAAAAAAAATAAACATTTAGTCTGATTTGATGTTACAATTAAAAAAGTGTTTTTATCTGAAGAGTAAATATCTGGTTTCAACTGTATATTTGATGATTGTCAGCACAAAGAGGGAGAGAGAGGAGAACGAGGACAGAACAGATGAACAAGAGCAGGTGAGACACACATGTTAGTCAAATGGTTGTTTACCAAAAGTATCACCGTATCATAGGTCCTCATGTATCTCGTACCTAGTGTTTCTTTTTAGGTTTGTTATTTTTCAAATTCTGTATTTATTAAGTTCTGCAGGCTTGTTTGCACAACAAGGCTGAATAATTATATAAACTTTTCTCAATCTAAATAGTGTACTTTGGTAGAATTAAAAAATAAGTGTAGTGCAGGTCTATGATGATTTTTAGTGCTATCATCTAGTTCTGATTCTGGTTCTGTCTTGGTTAAGTCCTCAGTAGTCCTGATTTTGAACTGTTGTAGTCCTGTTTTAATTCTGGATCAGTTCTGGGTCTGGTTGAATTGGGGTTTAGTCCTCGTGTCTTGATGCAGCCCTGACCTTGTTCTGCCTTGCTGCTTAATTAAAAAACTAGTTTAAGGTGTCCTGCACATGTGATATATATTTTTCCCTATATGAAGTCATTCTTTTTTGAACAGAGCCTATTAATCTTTCAGTCATTTCTACACCCCCCCCCCCCCCCCCCCAAAAAAAAAAAAAAAAATCCCACATGCATACTACTCTTTGGGCTAAGCCCCGGGTGTTTCAAATGTCTGGCTCCGCCTCTGGTATCAACCGCATTGTATTTACTGCTCAAGTTGTTTTAATAGAAAACATGAGTGACACACCCTTCTGCAGTCTATTCAAATTATTTGTATTATTTTATAATTGCACACTCCAGTTTTCCCTTTTCCTCTGCCTCTTTGATGTTCACTTTCAACTAACATGTGGTTGTAAATATATTTACAAAGTTATTTCCTTCTCAAGTCTCAGATAACAGGGCTACACGTGGCATTAAGAGTTCTCTGTGTCTATTCAAACTCCCCCTTACCACTTTGCCTCACAACAGTGTTGGTGATTCTCATCAAGGGGTACAAAGTGGCTCAAAACTGGATGAGAAAAGTGATGAATCCTTCTGTTGTTCTCTTGGGATCCTTTACCAACTGCTCTCAGTTTTGCCAATGGCCTCTTCCTTTAAGAGAAAGGAGGCTGCTGATGGAGCACTGTGCACCTCCGCCTCTTTCTTCTACTTCTCTTTTTGCTCTAGACCCTCCTCCTGGCAGCTTCATTGAGAAAACTGTAATCCCTGCTTGGGGGGCAGTGTGTCGTCTGTGCTGATAGCATTCAGAGGGACTTGTAGCGCTCCAATGGGCCCACTACAGAGGAGGCGGCTTGGTGCAACTGGCTGGGTGCTGGGCACACGCCGTGTGGCACAGGCGGATTAGTCCCAGCCCTGGCCCCTTCCCCCCCACCCATTCAGCATCAGCCTCCTTCAAACGACTATCCCACTCTGCCCAGAAAAACACAGCAGGCTGGCAGAAACAGATTACAGATCGGCACATGGAAAAGCACATATTCCGTCCTTGAAAATGCTTCCCATTTCCCCGCTGTTCCCAAATATGCAACCTCAAACCTCCAGCCTCCATTACGCCATGTGTGAGTTCTGACTCAGGAAAATTGAAACTTCCTCAGAGCTTTTTCCTGTGGACCCCAACAACAAACATCTATTTTTGCTTTTGGTGGTTCATCAGCTACATTTCTGAAATCCAAGATCACTTTTAGTCATTACTTACTCAAGAAGTCTTAAGAAAAGAATGTCTTTAAAATCTGTCCAAGTAGATAAGAAGCCCGTAAAACATGGAATATCAATGAGCCAGTGACATATTTTTTTCAAAAGATAAAACAAGGTCTCTTTTTGCCAAGGAATACCCAGTTGAGCTGTGTCGTACACCCCTGTGGATCAGGTGTTTGATTGTATCTTGCCTGTCAGGGAGAACCGGGAACTGAAATCAAGAATGATAGAGGTCTAAACTAAAGATTAAGTGAGACCTCACCTTCCAGACTTGCTGCACTCGAGGGAGACTGACAATATCCAATAAAAAGACACAGTTTCTTTCACCCTTGTATTTTTCATTTAAAAAAATAAATAAAGTGAAAGTGTGAACTCGTGGTAAACACAACTTTAGCATTCCCGAAGCCACAGCTCCTTCTCGAGATTACATTTATTTTTTTACATCGTATGTGTTCACTCAGTGGAATAATCATAATAGGTTTAACTTAAATAACGTGTTAGTTAGAATAAATCCCAGGGAAATACTTGTTTTCCTGACTCTCATTCAGTGGATCGTAGCTAGCTGGGGGTGATTTGGAGCCACAGGGAAAGAAGACATGACTCAGAAATGTGGCATAGTGTTTTTTATTTGGAGGGCCCAAAAATCAGACCAGCTGATCTCAGTGTCAGTCCACATGAGCTGGTAGTTCAGGTAATACTTTTGTATGCAAAATTCATGTAGAGCATTTTATCTAAGCTGTTTTAAGCTGCTTGAACTTGCTGTGTATCTGCAAGCCACTTTGCAGCCCACCCCTAGCAGAGCTCCTTCCTTCGTGCTGTATCTGACTTAAAAAGTGTCATTTTAATCATTCATTAGTGTTTATTAGTCCATGATCCTGTGTTCTGTTCTCGGTGTCTCTACTGCTCTCCAGCTTTCCGTGTGGAAGGGCAGGGAGGTCCAGAAACAGAGCCATACTGTCACTTTTAAATTACCGCAGACTGGAATATTAGACTTGTTTTCATAATACCGTATTTAACCGAAATACTTATGGTTGCAAACACACCAGATACCTATTGCACCAGCTTAGCACATTCCACTTTGTCTGAACACAGACATCGCATTTGTCAATGACTCAACACATTAGCTTATTTGCACGTCACTGTCACATGCAGAGCGATAGTAATTGAGTGATCCCTGTTATCAAGTGAAAGCAGAGGTCTGAGGTGGAAGTTAAGACAGAAAAGAGGTGGGGATGAGAAAGGGGAGATGGTGAGAGTATGAAAGCATTAATTTTCAGCAATAAGTGCATTCTTAGCAAGCTGTGCTGGTGTGATTAAGACTGGATGTCACAGGAAGCACTCCCCATTGATCCGCTGCCAGTAGAGACCATCTAGTCTTTCATTATGGCAACCAGTTTGTTAATTAGAAATCAATCATCCCCTCTGCTCTATGCAAGCCCCTTCCCCACCAGCGTGCCACTCTCCTTCCACCAAGCATTCATACCCAAAAGCTACAGAGGCGTGTCAGACTTTGACTGATGTCAGTACTTTTTCACTTAGCTGGCCATAATTTGTAACTTTCACGCCAAGAAAGAGCAGGGAGCTGAGAGCAAAATAGCGTGGCACTTCCTTTCCAGCTGCCAGGAAGTCTTTGAGTTCTTGAAAGACTTTGACAATTGGAATTCATATTCGCCAGATGAATAACAGCTATCATGTTGTCTTTTGGCTGTGTGCACTTGTATATTTTCAGGAAGAGACCTGTAGGTTCAGAGGACACTTTTTGATGACTGTTAAAGTCATTATAAATCTGATGAACTGTTTTAACTGTTTTGATCCATAAAAAAAATCACGGATAAGCCGACGTGTTGACGAAGCATATGGTTATGTAATGTACTGCTGTTCTGAATAAAAGAAGCATAATCTACAAAATAACTCACAGTTAAAAAATAAACACGATCTCCCAAGTATATACATAGAACAAGTGTTATTAATAGAGGAAAATGTTGTGTAAGCAGAAAGGCGTAGGAAAAGTGGGTGTGGAAAAGACGCTAAGATGTAGTAACAGAGCTGGGATGAAAAGTGAACCTCTGTGAAATGACAGTTCCATTATTCATATTAGCGCTATTAAATCTGTGATAGTAGGAATATGGTCGGGACTGCTGTTAGCCGAGAATACACTAAGCATGTGTGTGAGTTACTCCTGTGTGCACATATCGGAGCACAGATGTATACATACTGTTTTTGAGCTCCTGTGTGCACATGCATCCAGTAGTAGTACAGTAGCAGTAGTAGCAGAACAGCTGTGTTTTCAGAAAGCCATGTCCAGATGTTCCTGGGCAGTAGGCATTAAAAGCTAGGTTAGTGTATTACAGGCACAGGTGGGAAAAAAAGAGCCATTGTAGACGAATTCTGTGCATCAGATTAAAAACATAAAAATACATAATTTTTTTATCCTGGCCTTGGTTAATAAAATATCCCATTGTTACTTTCCATCACTCTGTGTCAAGAGCTTTCCCTAGAAGACATAACTGTATTGTGTAAAAACTCTGAGTTTTAAAAGCCATGAATTTTGCATGGACAGAGAGCTGACCTGCTTTTTGGAAGTCATAACAGCTGAAGTTCAACATGAAGTGGGCACATTGTGGTTTTTTTCTGTTGATGAGGCTCAAACTGTTCAAAAGTCCACGTTCATAGCCTGATTAAAAACTGCAGTTTGATGTGTCAGCCCATGAGGATGGCTAAGACGAGGGCAGGTGCACCTGGTGTTACTTATTCTCTTTCATCTCATAAGCCCTAGTGAGTCTGGAATATGTAATGTTGGAAATATGAGGATGTAAATTCAGGGAAACACTAAACAGCAGGATTTTATTTAAAAAGTTTTTTTTTTCACAAACAATATGAAAATATTCACTTTTTAGGCTATTTCATCTCAGTTGGAAATAATTCAATATAAGCAGTGTGATTTCATTTTAATAAAACATGACGGCTCCAAGACACTGGCGTTTATAAGGTTTTGTCTATTTGTCTCCTTGAAAGTGAAGTGAAGTCTGTGTTGTGTGTCTCCAACAGCACACTATCTCTCAAATAAAACTTTTCACTACCTGACTCTTTGCGTACATCCCAAAAGGTTGTTTCTGTTCATCTGGATGTAGCGTTTTCTTCAGTCTCAGCCGACTACAGGTTTCAACAACCTTATAAACAGTACATTTGTACAATGACTGAAACCAGCCCACTGAAGGAACAATGGGCTGTGAGGTCAGTTCCTTGATCATTAATATGCAAATTCTCATGACCATTGATCAACAACCACTGATCAAAGACCACTGATCAATGGCCATGAGTACCATTCACAGAGAGTTGGGGAATGGCTGCAATCACAGCATTGTAAGATTGCAAAATATGTTCCCATTAGGCCCCCTCCTCGATTCAGAGATGGTCTTTCCCTTTTCACGTAAATGGCCTCCTTGACTCCTCGCTCAAACCAGCGTTCCTCCCTGTCCAGGATGTGTACATCCTCATCCTTGAAAGAGTGTCCACTGGCCTGTAGGTGTAAATAGACTGCAGAGTCCTGGCCTGACGAGGTGGCTCTTCTGTGTTGTGCCATCCACTTTGCCAGAGGTTGTTTGGTTTCCCCGATGTATAAATCAGACCCGATCCTTGGGGTGGACTAATTTTTGGCGCAACGTGTTTTGGGGTTTAGAAGCCACATAGACTCTGTGTTTAGAAAAAATGTGTCTCAACTGTTCCAATAGTCCTGACACATACATTGTTTATAGCGCTATCTGTACTGAACCCAGGAAATTATTACCCAGGAAAGTATTTTTTTTCTTTCTCTTCATTTGTAATTGATTCCACTTAATGATGAAGATTGAGATACTGATTTCCAAATCTAAGCATCTTCACACCAAAGAGTGCAAAACACACATACATTACAAATTCTGTTGTCTTACTTTGGATTTACCACCTTGTCACTTATATTGATGCATTGATGCAAGACAGAAGTGTTTTGGATATGCAGGCCTGTAGGAAATTTTAGAGCCTTTGAAATGCTTTAACTTTCATTTGATGTGAGGTTTGGTGTTTGGTGTTTCAACCATTGGTTGGTTGATTGACTGGACAGAGTACAAAGTTTGTGCTTCATAATTTTTACTTTTTTTTCCTGGCATGTCAAAAAAAGTTGTAGTTTGGTAGGCCAAACAAAACAGATAAATGTTTCAGTCATTAGTTTTAGTCTCTGTCATTTTAAATGCCCATCTAAATCCCTGCTCTACGTTGGGCTAAAGTCTCAAGGCCTTGCTTTGACAGATGCCTTCCTGGCACAGATGACTCAGTTGTGAAACAGTTTAGTTTACACTCCTTGTGGGAGATAAACCAGTTGTGGAAATATGATAAACAACTTTTAACCCTTGTGTGGTGTTCATATCTTTATTACTCAGCCAGTGTTCATTGGTCTGGTGGACCCGCTAGAGTTTTGGCTTTCCAAATTAACACTATCAAACAATTTTATGTTAAATTACTCAACAGATGTTTACTTCATCCCAATTACAAACCATATGAACAGCAAACATGGTTAATTTTTTCCCTTTACCTTTGTTAGATCACATTTATGAATTAATGTGCTTCTCTTTTTTCTTTCTTTTTTTTTTATAAAATGTTATAAAAAGCCCCTCTCTCTTCCAAAATCAATTGGATGGCCCTCGCCATCTTTTGCCATCTTGTTCAGTTGTGATAAAGAACCACACTGGCAAAGTCTTATTTATAATATTTATGCCCCTAATTTGCCAGTGTGGGACAGGGTATGAGAAAATAAAATTTGGATCCCTCAAGAAAGAGGGTAAAATGTGTGAGGTGTAAGAGCAGACGGTGTTGATAGTTGAATTTTCAACAATGTTGCAACTTTGTGCGGGAGCAGGAGGGGAAGAAAACACTATCAGCAGCACCAGAAAGGAGGAAGACAGAGTGTGGGAACACAGGACCTACACTTTCAACACTTTTATTAGACCTGGGTCCAGTGGACCCGAACACCTTGTATGTAATGTAAATGTGTGGGGGGAGGTACAGTATGAGGCCATTGAAAATTTGTTCGGATTTATGTTCTTCACAGAAAATAAGCCAAAGCCAATGAATTTCAGGTTGAAAAAATAATTAATTGTTTAATTTTTCTTTTGAAAAAAACTGAAAACGGGTCTCACAGACCCGAACACCATACAAGGGTTAAACAAAGCAACCTGGTGTCCCTGACTGGGACATCAAAACTGTCATTGACGTTATGCCTAACAGTTCACAGCTTGGCCCTCATTGTCTCCTTCCTTTTTTCCTATAGGGTAGCTCCCAGTGGAGCAGGTGAGATGGAAAGGGAGTTATGCAACAGTGCTGTGCATGTCCAGTGTCTGGATTTGGTCTGTGTTTTTGTCTGTGGTTACTATTTGTTTGTATGTTGCTGTGAAAGCAGATTACTGTACGATCAGGTGTCTTTTTGATGAGTTTAGAGTCAAGTTTGGATTATATTACAGTACAGATTTGTCAGTGTGTGTTGTGTGTCTCAGCAATATGCAAGAAGTTGTGGTTTGGGTTTTACCCAACTTTTCAGGCTAACTCAGCTTTTAATGTTTTCCTGCATTCCTTGGATTTTCTCTCTGGAAGGCATATGCAGTCGCAGCTTCCCTCTGTAACATTTTACCAACATTAATGTGATTATATTTTGTCAGTTTCATGATTAGCATTTTGATCACCTTGGCTTTTCATGTCACGTTTGCATGTTCAGGATGGCTTTGACAAGTGACGGAAGACGCTTTGCTTGTCAGGCCTGGATAGCTGAAGCTTTTTTCTGTCTACAGAACACATGGTGTTGATCATAAGGACAGCTCACTCTCCAGTCCTGGCAGCCACCACGCGACAGAGGGAAAGAATCATGGTGTTCTTGAACCCGATTACAATATAACCCTTTATAGCAACCACCAATTATGCATCTGACGCTGAACAACATTCCCTTCATGGCGAATGTTTTGGATTTTGTTTTAGCAGTTATATTTATATAACACTTGCCTGCTGCTTTAGGTTACAGTTGTATTAGGCTATTTCTTGCATTTTTTTCCCCTTGTACATACAATCACTTTCTTATCTCATGCTTCTCATCATATGAAAATTTCTTAACAAGATGAAGACCAGGTAACAGAAGTGCAACCTATCAAAACCAATTATGAGTCTCAAAGCAGAGCTGGGTAATGATACGGGATCTGCGTGCAGTTTGAGGCCTCTGTACAATGAAATAATGAATAATGTTAAAAGCTCAGAGAGATGATGTGCTATCAAAGCTAATCTCAGGTAAAGAGAACAGCCTTTGCGTTGTCTAAGCTATGAAGTCTCTTCTGTCATGACTTATTTTGCCTCGCTGATTGGTGGACATGCCTTCCCACTGGGGTTGTGTATTCCTTCTAAGTCCAGTGTAAGCATTTTAGCACCACGAATAAAAAGGACATAAAACACTTACAGATGGTGGAAGTGGTACTTAACAAAGGAAAAGCCCCTAAAGTAGAAACATAAATATTACAATGTGAAAACCTTCGATTATTGTAAAATAATTTACCGAGGATCCTTTTGGTGGATCCCGTACACACCTGCTCATGTTTTCACAGTGAACATTGTATGCATTGTATGAGAGCTGCACAATGAAGTGTGATTGTGAGGCAGATTATGTGTGAGGAACAGGATGCTTGTGACAGAACTGCCTCTTCGCTCCTGTTTTTTCTCCACGGCTGTTGCAGGGGTGAAGCCAAGTTAGGCGGGCAGTAAAGGCTTCAGCTCCCCTCTTTGGTAAACAGAGTAGAACCTCAATAGAAGAAACTGGATCGAGAACAGAAATTGGCTGTTATCTCTGGCAGTGATCATGAAAGGACACGTATCCTGCTCCCAAGAGGAAAAACTGCTTTCTCTGAGCCTTTTTTCAGAAAAGGTTATACATGTTGTAGTTAAGCAGACCTGTAGAAGCTCTGTGGCTGATAGGTTGTCTGTGATCTAGTGTTTCACAGCAGCAGATGGCGGTGCCAGCAGGCCAGGGTGGTGCCAGAAGGTTACGCAATGGAATGATGCCTCTAAAACCTGACTCGAACGCCACATGACACATATATGTGCAGAAACACACTTCCCACACAATCTTCTGAAGCTGTAAGGAGAGACTTAGACTTGGGTAATTCAGATGGCCACGAACACGCTGTCCATTTAAAGCTCCAATCTTTGCTTTCTTCATTGTCATTGGTAACAGCAACCTATCCTTCATGGTGTCACGGTCAGGTGACTGACAGTTTGAACCATTTCAGGAAGCTCAGAGTGAAGTGGCACCCCGACACTGGCATGGCCATGGAAACAGATGGAACTATAGCTTCCCTGTGATCTGGCCTCCATTTCCTGGTCCTCTCTGGGGCACGTGTGTGTCTGCCAGTGGGATATGGGTCAGATGGTCGGCTATCTTTATCCAGATCGTTGCCAGGAAAACCTCCATCCATTTGGAAACAAAAAGGGCATCCTCCTGGGATGGAGGGAATTTCATTGATAATATATTCTCTTGCACTGTCTGTACTCTGATGTCTTGCTAAAATGACTTTTTCAGACTCTTGCTTCTTTAAGCTGTACTTTCAGCCCCTGGCATAAAAGGGAGCAGCTGTATCAGATTTTGTCAGAACCTCCTTCTAAAGTCATTTCTTTCCATTTTAGGTATTTTCAATAGGTTTATTTGAGACTTGTGCAAGTGAAGTGAAATTGGGTGAGGCTAAAGACTGGTGGGTGTGTCTGTACACAAAGAGCAGAAAGGAGCTGTTCAGGCCATGCCAACCACATAGCCACTTCAATGCAAACACACTTGTCCGTGATGTAAGTCAGGTCTTCTTTGAGACCTCCAGGACTTCCTGTCCAGCTCTAGTTTAATCCCTTCCCATACTTTTTTTTCTTTATTTCTAAGAATGAGCTCATGCCACATGTTGCCAAGTACAGTACCGATTATGCTTTGCTGCACCATAAGGAGACATTACCATGGCTTTTAAAATGCCACTGGGTGCTATTTTTCTGGACCCTGTTGTAATTGCTGACCCAGCATACAGTGATCCATGCACATTAGTTTGGAATTTCCAACATGAGCATTTGGTTTGTGTTTGACAGCTTAATACACCCATTTTTTTCTCAAGGAATTGGCCAAACCTTCTATCATTCATGGCTCTCCTCTCACTGTTTGTACTATATATAGGGGAAAAAAAAACAGGTTCTTTGTCTAGCACCGTTACAGTCATGTCTAAAGGCAATAGCACACCTCTGGGACTAGTGTAAAACCATACTGTAGTATCTTGTAAAATGTAAATACCTATTCACTGTCTTCTTCCAGTGCCTTGTTGTTCCCACGTTGAGAATGCTTTTATAGGATTCAGGAGAGCGTAATGCACTCAGGCGATATGATAATGCAGCCCTGTTGTTCTTGGTTAGCAGCTGGCTACAAGAACTCATTGAGAATCCTAGGTGAAAAATTAATCATACAAATTCAAACCAAGATTTGCTCAGACAGAACAAGTAGTGTAGTGTTTAGCACATGCATACATTTAAATGAAAAGTAGGCTTTTCTTTTATTTACTCGCAGTTTTTCGTGAACATATTTTTGCAGAGTAGACTGTCACAGAAGATTAGTTTAACATTACCAGTTAGTCATCATTCTCTCTCTGTGTGTGTGTGTGTGTGTGTGTGTGTGTGTGTGTGTGTGTGTGTGTGTGTGTGTGTGTGTGTGTGCCTACTTGATCTCTGAGAGACTTGTCAGCAAAGGATGTGTATTTTGTTGCGTTGTGTGGTGCTCTGATACTTCGTGCCCTAACATTACTCCTGGTGGATCCCAGGAAGTGAAGAAAGCCCTGGGCCCATCAATAGTTGAGCGGTAGCACGGTTGTGTGTGTCTATAATGAGGCATACCACATCGCACCATCAATATTACATACTGGCTTAGGGCCAAGAGATGTGCTCTGTGGTGTGTTCCAGTATAAAATATGAGAATCTGTATGTGGGTATGAGTGCTATGCATACAGTGTAATGAGGATTTTGCAAGATCTAAGTCAAGAGCACTTGCAGGCATGACACTTGGACCTAGCGTGTGCCTCTTGAAATTTGAAACATGAAGGTTCACCAACGTATGCAGGCCTTGTTAATGTTTAGTAGCTCATTTGTCTGTAGAAACCTTCTTCTTCCTTCCTAAACACAACAAGAATCACATAACCAAAATTTAATTAAGAACAGAAGCACTAAAAAACAAGTAGCGGCCGGCCCACATGCTGTAAAATACCAACTTGTTGTAAAGCATTAAATAGCAAAGGTTTAGCGGAAGAAAACATTAAGGCAGGGTTTTCCTGTATCCTGCACGGGATTGAGCGAGGACATGCACACAGCAGAAACTGCTCAGACACATGCTAAAGCATGCTAAAGATCTACTGACCTATCCCCATTTACTAAGCTAGCAGTCAAAATTGATACAGCAAATACAGAGTTAACACACACGTATTGTTCTTTTTTTTAAGTGTGCACTTGACATGTAAACCAAAGATTAGTCCTTACTACAGGAAAAAGCCTAAAGTTCAATATAGAAGTTTGCATGAACAGCACTAGCCTGACACTCGGTTTGTTCATATGTGAGGAAACAATGCACATGGAAAAATACATACCCAAAAACACAGAACCTGCCTACGTGTTGAATGAGACTGTTGGTATTAATTTCACCTCTTTTGCCCGCCTCATGGCTTCTCATCCCCCTCGGCCAAGTGAACATTGCTCAGAAATGAAGTATGGACAAGAATGTTAAGGCTACCATCAAAGGCCTCCCTTTAGATCTGTGTGCGTGTCTGTGTGTGTGCTCGTGAGTGAAGCAGCCCCACAGGTGATTGGATCTGATCTGATCTGATCTGATTGGCTCATCTGTCTGATGCATTCCACAGGCGAGTGAGAGAAGGTTGTTAGAGGCCTTTCTAAATAATTTAGATCCTGGATTTGTATTGATCAGGTAGTGCTGCTCTCCACGGGCCACTCCAGTACCCCTTCTTTCTCCATCCTTCTTCACCCCTGTTCTTGTTTTTCCTCCTCTCCACTCTTTCTCCCCCACCCCATGCTCTACATCAAACAGAGGTACACTGCTGCGAGGGAGCAGAAAATGCATGAGAAAGGAGTTGATGGGGAAAGTGCAGGGAAGAGGATTTTTCTTTTACAGCGATTCCTCAATGGGAGTGAAGCTGTAGGAAAGGTGTAAAGCGCGGCTAAAGAGAGAAACGGCACAATGAAGGCAGGGGGAAAAAAGTCTTTTGTTTGCTGTATTTGTGCAGCACATGTAAAGTTGTCTGTGGAGAGTAATGGAGTGTGCGTAACCTTGGTGATGCAGGTCAATGGAAGTGCAGAAATGAGCGTTTTGTGCGTACTGAGCCTGGTCCAACTTAGTCCATTAAACTCAGTCATTACTCCATTAAATACTGCTTCATGCCATGGCCTTGGATCAATACTGCATAATGTAAAGACTGATAACATGTCTTAACCACACAGTGGAACGGATTTGTTGAATGGGTAATGTATTCGTGGAGGGATAGAAAAATAGCACAAATGAGGAGGACATTTATGCATAGTATGAACATGATAACTGCTTTTTGCTTTCTTTCTTTCTGTTTTTTTAATAAGAAAGACCTTTTCTTTGCATTCTGCAGATAGGGATGTGTTAGAGGTGCACTGAGCAACATGGAGCGAATATGATAATGCTTCTGTTGCCAAGCAAAATATGTATCTTTCTCAAAATACAGCTTCGTGTACACGCTGTACATGCTGATAGAATTTGGCAGTGCTCAGAGCAGACAAGCAAAAGGAAATTACTTGTTGCTCACAGAGTGTTATTAGAGCCAGCTATTTTTTTTTCTTTTTGTGGACAACCAAGCATTTCTAATATTAAATTTTAAAAAAAGCAATCGTCTATATTTTAAGTGTAAGGCTTTTTATATTGACCAGGAGGGACTGCAGACAGCTCTCCCTTTTGACTGGTTAATATTTGCGACCATGATAACATTTATTTCTGACATATAAAACAAACAAACCAGTATCTACACATACACATTCATGCAGATATGTGGTCAAGACAAATAAACAAAATCTCGATACCATGAAAAAACCACTCAGTCATCAAGTGTGAAATAGAAATAAAGCGTAACTGGTGTTTTTATATCTTGTTTACACTGTGCTGTAGAAGTTTGCAAAGTGGAGTGGATGACAGGGACTATAAAAAAATTACTCTTCCATACACAATTAATAATATGAACTGCTATGTAGGAAGTGTCAATAACGCAATCATTTTGAGCGCGTTCTCATCCCAGGGCATCACAGTCTTTCCATCAGATGCGGCTGGGGTTGCAGAGCTGTGCAGTCCGATGGCTTCAGCGGACGCTGAGACGTAATTTTCCTTCTTTATAGGGCGGTAAAATCCTCATTTGGAGGTTGGCGAATTGGCAGTGAATTAAATCACTGGAGACGGTGGTTTGTGTCTGGTTTGTGAGCTGTCTGTTTTGCACTTTGTTTTTTCCTCCACTCTCTAATTAGTTTTGTTTTCAGTCTATCGCTCTTTTTATTTTTTTAACTTTTGCTTTTACTCTCTGATTAGGTTTAGACAGCAAAAAGTATTTGGTTATGTTTAGGCACCAAGAGTTAGATAACAAGAACAACAAACCTTTTATTAAGTCCCAAATTACAAAACCATAGAGAAACAAACAGAAGTCCAAAAGTAATAATTGGGGCTGGGATTAGAGAGAGCCTCTGGAAAATATGTTACTTCAAAAAGGGACAAAAGGTAAGACACAACTGTGTATATACATGGAGGACTGAGACAGGTGGAGAGCGAGACACAGCTGAAAACAAATGGGGGGGAAGACAGGAAGTGGAACTAACACAGGACATGAAGGATAACTAACCGTCAAAGTAAAACAGGAAGTAATCCAGAGACGAGACGCTACACACAGAGATAAGACTGACACTAGATCTTAATAACAGCCACAGAAACAGTAACAGAAAGATGAGACAGAAGGAACAGAGAAAGAAAAGCTGAGGCGACTAAAATAACTACAACGAATAAAAAACAGAACATGAACCAAAACACGCTGTCTACAGTAACAAGAACAAAGACTCACTGTATGCTGGAATAATAAAGAAATCAAAACAGGAAACAAAAACTCAAGTTAACGATAATTAAAAACCTCAAGCACTAGAAAAACAAACTAAATTTAAAAAAGTGTAAAGCGACTCAAAAAGCAGACCAAGGGGACCATGACAAAATACTTAGTTACCTGCATGGTTTGCTTTAAAATAGGCCTTTCATAACATTAACCCTTTCAACCCAAATTAGGCTCACTCATTACATTTAAATTGCGACAAGTTGAGAAACAGTGTGTCACAGAACTGGAACTAAAAGCCTATCTGTGAGGAGATGCCAGCAGCTGGAAAAAAAAGTGGAAGTCCTTGAAATGAGCTTTAGATCCTGTTACTTGAGTGGATGTTTCTCAGAGAAATCATCAGAGCAACATAAAAAAGTACAAAACTGACTGTTTTATACTGTAATGGAGCAGAGAGAAGTTGTATGTACAGTGTGTATACTATTAGTAAACCCTGTATATACTCCTTGTGGAGTGCTGGATCCCTGTGCAAAAGTTACGACAGAAAAACAAAGGAGGAAACGTCCGGATACAGTAAGGAGTGTTGTGGGATGAATTATTGAGGGTTTGATATGGAGGAGAGAAAGGGAGGGAAGAGATGGACTGAACTCTGCTCCTAAGACAGGGTGTAACACGTCCGACATACACAGACATGCGGCGAACACACACATTCAGAGACACACGCACAAGCGTCTTGTGCGAGGACATGTTAATGGAGTCGCCCAGTCAGACAGCCAGGCAGGCAGACGGGGCCACACAGGAGTCAGCTCTGCCCAGAATTCCACAGTGTAACGCACCAAACCCAGAAGAATGAACACCCTGAGACCCAACTGACATGCTGCTATTCTTACTAAAACACAGTCTCGCTGTGGGTGTCGCCTCATTTTCCCATTCAGTTTTCCTCCATAAGCAGGGGGATTCCAGGGTCAGGAAACAACAATGCCTTCATCTTTCTCAGCCGCAAAGGATTTTATTCCCTGATGTGTAAAATGGTTTTGTCTTCTGTTTTTGTTTTTTTTTTTGGTGGGGTGTGTGTGTTCCTCCTTTGAGCCACGGGCTGTTCCTTGTACTCTGCTCTGTCTGGCTGGAAACAGTCCAGTGACTGAGCCCTCTTCCTCCAGTGATGCAGCTGACTCTGTGGTCCCATCACTCAGGGCCCTTGTTTACCGGGTGGATCAATAGTTAACGTGCTGCGGGATACACTGAGCTGTAGATGTGTTCAGCTGGATAACACACTCCCGGGAGTTTTCTGATCTGTGGCTGTTTGTGGTGGGCTGGGAAGAATAAAGGCTTAGCAAAGCTATCAGGGTTACAGCCAATTAGCTCATCAGTCTGTTCTAATATGGTTGTCAATACGACAGGCTTTGATTAAAGCACTGTGATTTGTTGAGGATGAGGTAGATTACATTCTGCCACCATTTTTCTCTGTAAAAGGTGAGGTGGGGATATTCTGCTGTTTTCTGGTTCAGCAACCTTTAAAGTAACTCATACCCTGGTTTAGCACATGTTTTAATAATGCTTCTACTTCTGTCTGAATATATATATATGTGTGCAAGTGACCTTCTAGATTTTGCTTTAACACCTCCATGCACTCTCCTCTCCTCCTGCAGGGTGTTTGGTCTTGTTGGCATCCCATTTAATGGCCAGTTTACCTTTCCATGTGCTAACACCTGATGTGATTAGCAGCAGGACGTTAGTGAGCTGCTCTACATACTTCCAAACATCCTGTCCACACACGTACATCACGCCTGCTAATTATCTGCTTAGCCTGCAAATGAAGCGTAAATGCAACTTAGTAATTGCGATCTCTGACACCTAATCGGCGTTCACAGTTCATCTTCCTGTATTCATTTGAGGTGTTAATACAGGGGTGGTGAAACAAATAACAGCTGGATGCATTATATTTAAAATGTTTCTGGGAGTAACTCTCAGCTTCACCAGCAGTAAGCATGTTCCTTTTTTCTCTCTCTCTTCAGTAACCATCTCCACCAGTGTATCCTTCGATGGTCTCCTGGTGACTGGCCTCTACACCTCAACACCAGTCCAGTCGGCTCCCATTCCTGCTCCAGCTGCTTTTGGCTTTGGTGAGTCTTGTTTCTTTTGCCAATACAAGCTGCTTTTTTTTATTATGCTTTTTAGTACTAGCAAACCCTCAGATACCCCGAGAAGTGTCTGCTGGGACCACGGAGTATTACGATCCAGCTCAGTGATCCACATCCGTTCCCAGACTCAGCATAAGGCCACTTCCCTTCTCTGGTTATGACAGGTCGTGATGGATGAGGAGTCAGGATGATGTGATCAAGGGTTCGGTCAGATGGGTTTTCATTGATGTTTGAGAGAACAAAAAAAAAACTGAATATGAGATAGATATGAAGAGCAAAGCAGCAAATGTAGAGCTTTCTAAAAGATTAAACTTAAAATAACAAGTGATCACCAGGCCAGCTTGCCAAATGTTGGAGTAAAGGCCCAGTGGACGGGCTGATTTACAATTTTTTTTATCCAGAGATGCAAATATAGCAACAGTTTAGGTGGTAGATGTTGCTATTAAACTGGATGAAGTTTGCAAACAACTTATCTTATTCTTTGTCCGCCTTTCCTTTGCATTGTCTGCATGCTCTGCTCTAATGATACAAATTGAATCTCTCTTTATCCTTAAAAGATTAAAGCTAAACTTATAAGTCTTTACACTTTTGACAACTGTAATCGAATTACACTGTAAGCATGCAACTGAAATGCATTAAGTGCAACTCTTTTTTGGACACACAACCAAGATTTGTAGACTCAGATGAAGTATTTGCGGATGGAGCCCTTGTGTGCACGGATGGGGGCTCTTTTGGTGCAGTGGAACAGCTATAAAGAACTCCTTAGAGAACAGGGCTAGTGTCCCAGAACTGCTGCGCAGTGGGCTCCCTTATCCTGACTAACTCCACTGTTCTTCAGACTTTGACTTCACTCTGGCCAGGGCAGTTCTTCACTCTTGGCAGCTCTGTTTACTGGGGAGGCATCCAAGCACGGATTGCGTCACCTTAGCTTCACTCTAATTACTTGAAAAGTTTTAAGGATACGCCTACCCTGATAGGCAGCAGCTTGTGGAACGGTGACTTTCTGTAAGATGTGTGTTTAAGTAAGTCTACAAAGTCTTCCGTTACAGCATGTGTAATCTGTCTGGGTTTCGCAGTGCCAGTTAGACATTTGGTCCTCAGCTGAAGAGCTTTCTGCACTTTGTCTCTCTGCTCTAATTCTCCAGCCACCCCTCCCACTGTGGGATTCAGGACTCCATGGAGCAGCAGGCACATGCAAAAGCAGTCTTGTCATAGAGGAGATTCTGAATGACGATTTAATAGATTTATGGTTTTATTTTCCCTTCGATTAATTTTTCTGCGCATTTTTGAGGTACACTGGGATTTTTTTTATGATCGAGTGATAGAAACTTTGCAGAACATGGTGGTCCACTTAGCCGTTGAAGGCTGCTCAGCGTTGGAAGGGCTGAAGACATTCTCCTAAAGAGAACGTCCTTTATTAATAAGCTCATGGAAACTTGGTGACTTAACAGAGAGCCAGCGTTTTCCCAAAATGCTTTGAAGATAATGCAGTGGAACAATAATACAGTGTGATGCCTCTTCATGTCCAGTGTTGTGACAAATATAAAT